>NC_083602.1:64969599-65594599 GCF_029168945.1 Cannabis sativa
CTGGGCATAGGTCCCGGAGGAGGCACCCGGAGTACAAGGTGCTTCCGGAAGCTCGCATAGCATAAAGCCTCTCCGTGAGGTGTCAGGCTTCTCCTGAACAATCAAGTCGCATTTAATGCTGCATGGGAGGAAGCGTGTTGGGACTGCAACACGCAATAAAGTCTGACGGCACAACCTCCAAACAACAGCGCCAAAGTAATGATCATTTAAGTCTAGCGACGGCTACTCTGCGAAGAGTCACATCAATCACAAGGCAAAAAGGACATTCCTCATAAAAACCCTACAGCACCTAGGGATTTGACCATGCATTACTCATGGTATATTCATTGGGAATACCCAACTTTATGGATACTTACAGATACGTTTGTAAGAACAATTCTAGGGATTACCCCACCAAAACACTATAAATACCCCCTCAAAGCTCATTAAATGGGATCGAGAATCTTGGGCTGCATATGAGCAAGAAGAGTAAATACTCACCAAGAACATTCTCTGTATTTATAAGGGTGACATTCCCTCAAGTGTGGAATCTGTATTAAAGACATCCATTAATAACAAAGACTCGTGGACTAAGGCTCATTAACGCCCCAACCACGTAAAAATCCTTCTCTCGCTTTCTTACAGCTCACTATTATAATCGTATTTTAGTAGTTGCCGAAAATCTCGGTCAACATTTTGGTGCTTTCATTGAGAGCTGAAGGAAGCTGCAACACAACAAGCATTTGACTTCACAAATATGGTGGAGACAAGAAGTACACGTCAGCCTCGCCCTCTGGAAGATGCTCAAGACCCAAACGAGGAAGATGTAGCCTCAAGAGCAGCAGGGGAGTCCGAGGAAGAAGAAATAGTCCCCGATGAGGACTACGAGGGAAACCTCGACGAGTATACCTATGACGAAGGAAGTTACTCAGAACTGGTGCTTCTCAGACAAAAAGCTATCGATCACGAAGCCGAGATGGAAGCTCAGAAAGCGCAAAACCAGAAAATGCAGGAAGTGATGCTAGCCATGCAGAAAGCCATGGAAGCAGCTGGCATTCACGTGCACCCCAAGGCAATGACCGCTGGACTCAACAGGGAGCCAGCGACATCTTCGCCTAATTCCCAGCAGCAGAAATCTAGGGAACCTAGCCCTATAGGATATCCTGCTGAGGGAAATCAGATAAAAAACCCTACTTCTACCCCTGGGCGAAAGAAAAAGGTGCAGGATCCGCGAAAGGTCCGCTCAGATTTCCCTAAAGGGAAAGGTCCGCAGAGGGGCAAGCCCTAAAAAGGGAGTCTTGGCCCTCAGGATCGAGGGGACCGAAAAAGCGTTTCTGTGCACCAGGAACCAGGGGGTAGAGGGAGAAGAGGACAGAGATGTCCTCCCATTGATCTGAGAAATCAAATCAATGGGAATCAAGGTGACCTCCGGGATCACCTTGACCAAAAAAGATACGGGCCCGTGGTTTCCCCGGGTACGTTAAATGAAGGAATTATGGCGGAACTCGCCATACTCCGAAAAGACATTGCTCGAGTCTCCCGGAGGCAGAAGGGAGACGACTCCGATTCAGACAGCGAGGATCGGGAGCCGTGTGCCAAGCACATCCTGGAGGCGGAGCTCCCTAAAAACTTCAAGATGCCCGAAATGGCGGTATATACCGGGAACTCTGATCCCAGCGACCACCTGTCACGGTTCAACCGTGTCATGACGGTCATGAGGGTCAGCAATGACGCCAAATGTCTGTGCTTCCCACTCACTCTGAGTGGGTCCGCGGAGGAATGGTTCAAAAAGCTGGAACCAGGATCCGTGGGCTGTTGGAACAAGCTCTAGACCAATTTTTGGAGACAGTTTGTCGCCGCAAGAAAGGTCAACTTGGAGGTCAGTGCCTTGACTAATATCAAGCAACTGCCCACTGAGACCTTGAAGAATTACATCAAGAGGTTCCGAGAGGAAGCCTCGAAGACCAAGAAGGTTGATGACGGACAATAGCTTGCACTTCTCCAAGCAGGAATCCGTACTGGGACTCCCTTCTGGAATGAGTTGCAGCAAGAAGGGGCTGCTAGCCTCCAGGACTTCCAGAAGAGAGTCCAAAAATATATCAACCTCGAAGAAGCCCAAATCGTGGCCTATGGAGGCTATTATCCCACCGGGATAGCAGGGTACATGCCCGGAGTATCACCCTCAGGTACTGCCCCGGCCGCAACTCCACAAGTGAGTGGCATACAATTCTCTGCTACCCCCGGGTATAGCCAGGGCCAAGCTTTGACGCCAGCATCTTCTCATTTTGGCAACCCGTCCGGGGTGAATGGGCAAGCTCCTTCACATGTCGCCCCGACTGCTAGCTTAACGGGCCCTTCCCAAGGATCGAGGAGTAAAAGGTCCTCCAAAGGTAGCACTCGAACGGGAGAGAAGCGCCAGAAAAAGGGGTACACCCCCCAATATACTCAATACACGGAGCTATCGGACTCCCAGGAACGTGTGTACTTCGCCACCAGGCAAAATACGCACTACCGGAGACCACAGCCGTTGTATAAAGACAGCTCCCAGAGAGATCCGAGCAAAAGATGCGAGTACCACAACGACATTGGTCATAGCACCAATGAATGTAAGAATCTCAAGGACGAGATCGAAAATCTAATCCGATTGGGCCACCTCTATGAGTGGATCAAGAATAGGCTGCCCCACCTTAATCCGGGTCAGGTGGCTGGGGGTATGCCTCCGGGAACACCAAGGGGTACAGCAGGAGTATTGGCTCCAGCTGCTCCCGCGGGTGACGCCCAGCATATTCCCGGACTGCCGCCCCGACCTAACAGGCGGGTAGCCATGATCTCCGGAGGTCCCCATATCGGAGGGAATACTCGCAAGGAGCGGAAACGATATGCCGAGGCCGCAAAACACAATGAGATATGGGAAGTTACTCAACTCCCAGCTCAAAGGCCTCGGCTGATGGACCAACCCATCACGTTCACGAAAGAAGACGCCAAGACGGTGCGCTTCCCTCATCACGACCCGTTGGTCATAGAGACCCCCATCGCGAATAAAGTGGTGGCCAGAGTCTTAATTGACAATGGGAGTTCCGTGAACCTGCTCTTCAAAGAAGCCTTCACCGCGATAGGCTTGACCGACCGTGACCTCTCGCCTAGTGGGTCCCAGCTCACAGGGTTTAACGGGACGACACTTATCCCAATGGGAAAGGTGAGGCTCCCGGTTACTCTGTGCCCTGATACTCCCCAAAGCACATTTAAATATTGCACCTTCGTGGTGGTGGACTGTCCGACAGCCTACAACGCAATCCTCGGCCGACCGGCCCTAGTGGACTTTGGTGCAATCACTTCGATCCGACATCTGTGCCTAAAATTCCCTACCCAGGAGGCCGGAGTCGGGACTGTGAGGGGGAATCAGGGGGAAGCAAGGCAATGTTATAATGTTGCCACCCACCTACCCGTACTTATGGTCCGGGAGTACGCTGAGCCAGAGATGGCTGAAGAGGATGAGTTGGATCCTCGCGTAGGATCCGAAAGGATCGTGGAACCAATGGAGGACGTCGAAGAAATACCAGTGTGCGACGTCGACTCCACCAAAGTATTCCGGTTAGGGAAGAACCTGGACCCGGGGGAAAAGGACAAAATAATAAAAACACTGAAGGGCGCCATCGACATCTTTGCATGGCGCCAAGAAGACATGACCGGCATAAGCCCTCATGTCATCACCCATGTACTCAATGTCAACCCGGACATGCCTCCCGTACAGCAAAAGAGACGCCCGCTCGACTCGGTGAAAGCCGAAGCTCTAGAGAAAGAGGTGGACAAACTCCTGACCAATGGGATGATCCGCAACGTGTACTATTCGGAGTGGTTGGCCAATCCGGTCCTGGTGCCCAAGCCGAACGGGACTTGGCGAGTTTGTATAGACTTCACTGATCTAAACAAAGCTTGTCCAAAGGACTGCTTCCCGCTGCCCAGGATCGACCAAATGGTAGACGCCACTTCCGAATTCAAGCTGTTATCCTTCATGGATGCCTATGCTGGATACAACCAAATAAAAATGCCTACGGCAGACCAGGAGTGCACTAGCTTCAGGACCGATAAGGGGGTATACTGCTACCTAGTCATGCCTTTCGGACTGAAAAACGCCGGAGCAACCTATCAAAGAATGGTTAACCGGATGTTTAAAGGCCTCTTAGGGCGAAACATGGAGGTGTACGTGGACGACATGCTCGTCAAATCAAAAGCATGCAACAGCCATGCAAGCGACTTAGAAGAATGCTTTGAAGTTGTCCGGAGATACGGTATGAAACTCAACCCAAAGAAGTGCACCTTCGGGGTCAAATCAGGAAAGTTCCTGGGTTTCATAGTCAGCCAAAGGGGGATTGAAGCAAACCCGGAAAAAATCCAGGCTCTCTTGAATATGCCATCCCCCAAGAAGCATAAAGATGTGCAAAGCTTAACCGGAAAGGTGGCTGCATTAAGCCGTTTTATCTCACGGTCCACGGACAAGTGCATACCTTTCTTCAACGTGCTAAAGAAATGCCAAAAGTTCGAATGGTCGGACGAATGCGAGGAGGCATTCAAAAGGCTAAAAGATCACATGGCCAAGCCTCCTATCCTATCGAAACCCGTCCTTGGAGAAGACTTGTTTCTTTACTTGGCTGTCTCCGAGCACGCGGTCAGCGCTGCCCTGGTCCGGGAAGAAGAGAAAACTCAGCATCTCGTGTACTATGTCAGTAAGCGCATGGTAGGAGCCGAGACAAGGTACCCGGTCATTGAAAAACTAGTATTTTGCCTCCTGATGGCGTCAAGGAAGTTAAGGCCATACTTCCAAGCCCATCCGATCAAGATTCTGACCAACCATCCGCTCCGGCAAGTTCTCCAAAAGCCTGAAGCGTCCGGAAGACTCCTCAAGTGGGCGATGGAGCTAAGTCAATTCGACTTGCACTACGTCCCCCGGATTTCTATAAAAGGCCAAGCCTTGGCAGACTTCATTACTGAATGCAACGAAGCCGAGGCAACAGCAAATACGTCGGTACCACCAATCCCCACCTGGAGAGTATTTGTAGACGGAGCTTCTAATGAGAACGGTTCAGGAGCCGGAGTGTCTGGCTAAATTAGCCTCGGACAGCGAAATCGAAGAGCTGGGGGTAGTACCAGTGGAACGCTTGGCAGAACCAAGCATCAAAATAAAAGAGACCACACTAACGGTTGGGCAAGAACCCAGCTGGATGGTCCCCATCATAAAATACATAACAACAGGTGAGTTGCCCCAAGAGAGGGCACTGGCTCGAAAGATTCAGTATCAGGCTCATCGTTATGTAATGATGGACCAAATTCTCTACCGGAGAGGACTCAGCGTGCCTTATTTAAGGTGTGTATCGGACCCTGAAGCTAGACAAATCATGCTGGAGGTCCACGAAGGGTTCTGTGGAGATCATACGGGAGGACCCAGCCTCTCAAAGAAAATATTGAGGCAAGGGTACTTCTGGCCAACAATGAAAAAAGATTGTATAGACTATGTCCAAAAGTGTGACTCGTGCTAAAGGTACGCGAACATACCGAGAGCCCCTCCAAACGAGATCACCCTGATGACCAGTCCCTGGCCCTTCGCGGTCTGGGGAATAGATCTCATCGGGTCTCTGCCAACAGGAAAAGGAGGGGTAAAGTATGCAATAGTAGCAGTAGACTACTTCACCAAATGGACAGAGGCTGAGCCTATGAAGACAATAACTGCCAAGAAAGCATTGGACTTTGTTATCAAAAACATAGTGTGTCGATACGGCTTGCCTCACAAAATAGTCTCCGACAATGGAAAGCAATTTGATTGCGAGGAATTTACTGACTTCTGCAACCAACACGGAGTAGTGAAGAGCTTCTCCGCGGTAGCCAGGCCTCAAACAAACGGCCAGGCGGAAGCGGTCAATAAAATCCTAAAGGTCGCCTTAAAGAAGAAGCTGCTGGCCTGCAAAAACAACTGGCCTGAAGAATTGCCAAGGGTATTATGGGCCTACCGGACGACCCCCAGAACCACGACCGGTCACTCGCCTTTTTCAATGGCGTATGGTTGCGAAGCAATGGTCCCGGTAGAAACATTATTCCCATCCCACAGGAGGACGACTTACGATCCTGCCACGAATCAGGCACTGCTTCAAGAAGCTTTGGATCAAGTCGAAGAACTCCGGGATGAGTCTCAAATACGGATGGCTGCTTATCAAAAGAAGGTGACCAAGTATTTTAACTCTAAGGTTAAAAACAGAAAATTCGCTATTGGGGATATGGTCCTAAGAAGGGTTTTCCCAGCCACCCAGGAACCCGGAGTTGGGGTACTTGGGCCAAATTAGGAAGGACCATATGAGATCGAGGACGAGATCGGTTCCGGCACTTACAAACTAAAAAGAATGGACGGAACCACCGTGCCAAGAGCCTGGAATGCCGATCACCTCAGAAGATATTACCAGTAGCGAAATAAAACTTAGACTTTGTTCAAAGGGTTTGTACCGTCCAAATATATACCTCCTCTACATGTTAAATAAAACTGAGTGCCTTAAAAACAAAGTTTCTATGCCACTCAGGGGGGTACTAGGGTATACCGCACGGACAGACAGAAAAACAAACTAAGTAAAATATCCTGACCCAAAGGGCAGGTCAAAAAGTATGCGCAAAAATAAAAAGCATAAGTATAAAAACCCTGATCCAAAGGACAGGTTAAAAAGCATAAGTATGTGACAAATGAAAAGATCACATATAAAATATCCTGACCCAAAGGGCAGGTCATATACATATAAATGGCCCGGGGATAGGCCTTAAAAAATATTGTCTCCCCTTCGAATAAAAACTGCTACCTATATATATTGTTCCAAGGCAGCAGCAAATATGTACAAAGAAAAAAAAAAGAGAGAATAATAAAAGAAGCGGGTGGAATCTTGGTTATACTGGGTCAATCATACAGCAGCTCAGTCAATGCGCGGAGGAAGGCGAGGTCCGATACGTGCCTCTACCATGGCATCAAGCTTCTTCTTCTTTTCCCAGAATTTGGCAATCATTTCCTCGGGTTTGGGATAAAAAGTAAGCTTGATATTTTGGTCGTTAGTGGACCAAGCCATGTAGACCCCATCATCGAAGCGCTTCGGACAGCGGGCGCAGGAAACAGGAGAAAGGAGCTCGGCTCTTTTTGCCTTCTTGATGGATTGCTCCTTGTAGTCCCTGAGCTCCTTCAGCTCCGCAGCTAGAGCGGCCTTGGACTCTATGTTCACCTGGTGAGTTTCCTCTAAGGATCTCACCTTGGCAACCATCTCGTCCAAAGCCTCCCTGGCCTCCTGGAGTTCCCGCCTGGCCTTATCAGCAACCTCGCTTTGTGCCCTCAGCTCCTCCTGGTGTTGGGCCTCCAACCTGTCCCTCCGCTGGGCCTCGTCCCGGATTATGGCTTCCGCTTGAGCCTCCCTCCGTTTGGCCTCCTCCTCTTTGGCCTTGACAGCCGCCTCCTGGCGCTCAGCAGCCTCTTGGTAGATCTGCCTCTCCGCAGTAAGGTCCTGAAGGACCTTCCTGACGTCGTTCATGTCCCCAAAGTCAGACAGAACGAAGCCGTGGTTTATGATGTTCTTGGAGAGGCGGCCAGCCTCAGCAGCAAGCTGAACAATAACACAAGTGTAAGAAAAAAATTCCCAAGAAGAAAAATAAAGGGAAAAGCAAAATTGCGAAGTACTTACCACGGTGAGGGAATGGCTGAGGTCCTGGACCTAGAAGATAGAGTTCAGGGAGGCACAAGTGGGGAACCGCTTAGGCGCGCATCGGGTAAGCTGAGAAGCGAACTCGCCGGTCATCTCCGCGGCAAAGGGAGCCAAGGTGGGCCCAAGGAAGCGACGGAACCAGTCCGATAGGGGGTCCAAGTTAAGGTCCCACGGATCCTGGTACTCCGGGTTGTTGATACTCGCCTCTACCTCAACCCGCAAAACCCTCCTAAGGGCTTCCACCTCGGCATACCCCCGGGAGTACTCGTCCATGGCATAGTTATGCTTGGCGATCCGAAGCTCTTGCCTCACCTCATCCCCAGGGACCGGAGTAAGCACGATGTTGGGAGGAGCAGGATGTTCTTCCATGGGGGAGACCCCGCCGTCAAGGCCATGGGCAGGAGTGTCGGCTCTCCAAGGCTTCTTGGGCTCGTCCTGGGCAATCATCTTGCCCTTGCGCTTACGAATCAGAGCCACCTCAGGCTCCTCTTCGCCTTCTTCAGCCTCCTCCGGAAGGGCCCGGAGCTCTCTCGCACCCTCGGCGACTTCCTCAGAAAAGCCCCATTGCTTTCCTTGGCCTTCTCCCGGAAGCACCTCCTCGTCGTCCACTAAATCAATAGTGTCAGGGGGAGCGCTAGAAGAGATCTTCAGGGAAGGGGCTATGGGGGAAGAGGTAAAGGCCGGAGGAGCCACGGGAGTGTGAACTCCGGCAAGCTGTTCCAAGATGGCATCCATGGAGACACCTGTTTCACAAAAATAAGCAAGTGTTAGATATCCGTGGGAAACCACTTACGTAAGATACAGCAAATAAGCTACTCCTACCTGGACTTCCTAATTCGGCCCTAGCAAAGTCCTGAACTTTAATGCTGGCAGCATCATCTCCGAGATAGCTGTCCGAAGGCCGGAACCAGCTGGACGTAAGGTAAGCTGAAGGACCTAAGGGAATAGGTTCCGGAGGGCCAGAGCCCATCCGGGACCGACCTAGAAAATCTCCTAAGTTTGAAAAGTAAAATTCCTTCAAACGATCCCCCCACCGGGTCGATGGCATCCTAAACCTATGAAGACGCTCGTCGAACCCTACAGGCCTATGACTGGCGTATTCGCCAACGGAAGGAACATAACGAATTATCAAAGGAGACTTACCGCCGGCACCGGAGGTGCTAGCACCAGAAGCCCCTGAATTTGGCTCTGGGACCGAAGGCTGTGGCCTGGGGGTTTTTCTCTCCGAAGAATCCTCAATGCGGAGGGGCCTCCCGGCAGGACGATCCCCAATCTCTTCTTGAAGAATCTTGTCAAAAAATTTAGCCTCGGACTTCCCGGCAATCGCCTGGCTCCTTCGCACCACCGGGCTCCCCACGCGAAGTCCCCTCCCAGAGGCCGCCTGGGCCTGAGAGTATGCCTTCTCCTGGGCCTTCCGGTAGAGATAGTCTTGGTATTTTTTCTCTGCCGTGGCGATAATCTCGTCTCGGAAGGTCTTCTCCGCGACCGGCGCCCTTACATTGGGACAGATGACCCGTGAGAGGTTAGAGTCCTCCACGGATTGATGCGGAAGGATAAGTTTGGCCTTCCTGCAGTTTTCCGTGGTGACCAAACCCCCGACATCGAGACCGGCGCGGTCGTAGGAGGCAAAAGCTTGGGCCCTCCGGAGGAAGGTCTGTGTAGGGGTCGTCCGCTGATAGGGTGGGATCCTCACCCACTTAGTAAGGAGCTCCGGGTGATCCACTGCCCTGAACCCGGAGGAAAAGAAAAAGCGATGGCGATACTCCTTGACACGAGTCTGCCTATTATACGGAACCACCCCTTCATTAGCGGGATGGATCCGGAACCCATAGAAACCGTCCTTAAGTTTGTCCCCTTTCTTGGGGACGGATACAAGTTCATAAAAATACAAAATTTCCGCCGGGCGGGGAGATCCCCATCCGCGGGTGGCATAAAAAATAAATAAGCCTGAAAGCAGGCGATAAGCTTGAGGAATGAGTTGGTATGGCGCAAGGCCGACAAAAACAAGAAAATTAACAAAATAGTCCTGAAGTGGGAGCATGGCACCGGCCATCAGGTGCGTCTAGCTCCAGGCTCCGAAGCCACCGTAATTATGGTTAGGCGTCTCCGAGTCGCGAGGTGGCCGGTGATAGGTCCCCGAAGTGGAAGGTTTGATCCCAGCAACGTCCACAATATTCTCTAGTTGATGGGGACAGGTTAAGGTGGAATGAAGCTCGGCCGCTTCCCACCCGGTTGCTCGGGACTTATACCCCTCCTGGGCAACGGGTCCCAGGGAAACTTCCTCCAAAGTGGCCATGCGTTTCCCGCTCTTCTTCGAGGACTTCGAACCAGAGGCAGACATTTTCTATTCTGTGAAAAACAAAAAAGAAAGAGAAAATTCCAGCAGTTAGGTCCCATACCAAACCCTAAGTCAAGAAAAAGGGAATGGGGGTCCCCTAACCGCTGGAAAGAGGCCCCCTCTGGACACGTGTCACATGGGAAACCCTAGAAAGATTCCCTGAACAAGTGTCGGGTGCAGTAAAATCGCAGAAGGTGATTTTACACAGTAAGGGGAACAGAAAGAAAAAGACCCCATTCTATGCCCTAAGCAACCGAAGAACGTATAGTTTTCTTCAACGAAAATGCACAATAATAACAGAGGTATGATAATGGCGATCCTACAACTAAAGTCGTAAACACAAAGCAGAATATATGAAGAACCTAAACACTTGCATGCCCAGAAATCTCAAAATGCAAACCCAGAAAAAACAAACAAAGCAAGTAAAAGCGTGTCATTACAAAAGGATGCAAGAAACTTACAGTGAAGTGTTGAACTGGGGGTCCTGATTTTAGTCGAGTAAAGACGAGAAGGACTGATAACAGCAAGCAAGGAAAAACTGGAAAAAATGGCAAAGTGTTCGGAAGGTTCATGCTGTTTTTGAAGAATTTTCTCTCTGGGAAATTCGAGCAAAAATGGCAAGGAATGGAAAGTAACCGAAATGAAGGAAAGGTGGTGGCTTTTATAGGCAAAAGTGCATGAGGAACAGGCGTCACCACCTACCAATCGAACGGTGGGGGAAACGCACGATTCAAATACCCAAAGATCAACGGGCCAGATTGAGTTGCAATAAAGGCGGTGGAAACGTTTGAGTATCCGTCTGACAACATTAATGCGCCGCATCAATCAATGGGCATGAAACGAATCGACCTCTGCAAAAAGCGAATTGCTGCATTTAATGCCATCATTAGATGCACCCTCACGCGCCCCAAGCTCGTGCCAGGAAACCGAGGAGTCGGCCGGAGACACCTCTGCAAAAAGCGAATCGCTGCATTTAATGCCGTCATTAAATACGCCCCCACGCGCTCCGAGCTTGGGCCAGGGAACCGAGGAGTCAACCGGAGGCACCTAAGCAAGCCTTGGTTTATCTTCCAAGTAAACAAGGCTTGGGGGGTAAATGTTGCCCCTGATTTCACCCAATATACGTGGACCAATCGAACAGGGACACGTGGATCAGATAACTTGTAAATATTTGCTAAGTCTTTGTATGCCACAAGGAAGCACTCTGGGCATAGGTCCCGGAGGAGGCAGCCGGAGTACAAGGTGCTCCCGGAAGCTCGCATAGCATAAAGCCTCTCCGTGAGGTGTCAGGCTTCTCCTGAACAATCAAGTCGCATTTAATGCTGCATGGGAGGAAGCGTGTTGGGACTGCAACACGCAATAAAGTCTGACGGCACAACCTCCAAACAACAGCGCCACAGTAATGATCATTTAAGTCTAGCGACGGCTACTCTGCGAAGAGTCACATCAATCACAAGGCAAAAAGGACATTCCTCATAAAAACCCTACAGCACCTAGGGATTTGACCATGCATTACTCATGGTATATTCATTGGGAATACCCAACTTTATGGATACTTACAGATACGTTTGTAAGAATAATTCTAGGGATTACCCCACCAAAACACTATAAATACCCCCTCAAAGCTCATTAAATGGGATCGAGAATCTTGGGCTGCATATGAGCAAGAAGAGTAAATACTCACCAAGAACATTCTCTGTATTTATAAGGGTGACATTCCCTCAAGTGTGGAATCTGTATTAAAGACATCCATTAATAACAAAGACTCGTGGACTAAGGCTCATTAACGCCCCAACCACGTAAAAATCCTTCTCTCGCTTTCTTACAGCTCACTATTATAATCGTATTTTAGTAGTTGCCGAAAATCTCGGTCAACACTACGTTATATTAATTTTCAGTAATATGATATATCAAATACCATGTAATACTAAAAAAATTATACAACTTAGTTTTATTATTATATATATATATTTTAATAAAAAATATGTGATAAATATATTTTTATAATTTTTATTAGCTAATTTATCATATTTGGTCATTTTTTTATAATTTTTTTTTTTTAAAAGAGAACATTTACTAATTTAGTTTCTAAATTTAAGATCATTTAGCATCTCAATCCTAATTCATATGTGTAATTGCAATTTCACACATCTTTGCCAAGTACTAATTAGTAGTAGTCAAAAATAAATAGAATGTTAAGCAAAAATAACTAGAATAATATTGAGCAAAGAATTTTTTTTTTTTGGGTTAATACTATTTTGAATTTTTTATTTTGCAAAAGTTACTGATTTGACTATTTATTTTGTTAAATGATAAAAATGATATTTTATTTTTTTAAAAATAATATAAATAGGACTATAAACACAATTTTTCGATTATTTTTTTGATAACTAACTGGAAGATAATTTTTGGCACAAAAAGATGTAGAAGATGTAATTAGCTTTGTCATAACACATCTACATAGGATTATTATTAAATTTTATTCTAATAAAAAATCAGTTTAGACTACTATTTAGTACTATTTTAGAATGTAAAGAGTCCATTTTGTCATTTTACCAAATAGAGGATCTGATTGGTAAATTTTATGGGATATTGGCGGTAAAACTACCTAAACTTTATGATTTGTAACACTTAACCCCATAAACTCATTTTTTTGATGGCAAAACCTACTGAACCTCGATTCTGTTTTTGTATTTACATTTCCATCCAAAAAGTTTAAGTTAAGTGACACGATGGGCTACCTATGTGTACACAATTCTACACATAATAAATTTTTAGTGGTCCATGTAATATTAATTATCAAAATATTATAAATAATAATTTAAACATAAAAAATTCTTTTTTTTTTCTCTTTTCATTTTTCCTTTTCTTATATTTCTTTTTCTTTGTTTTTTCATGAAACCCTAATCCTATTTACCCAAACCTATCTTCCTTCTTCTTCACTATTATTACCGCCACCACAGTCACTACCACCAAGGCCAGTACCAACTTTACCACCACAGTCACCACCGCCACACTAGAACTAACCTAAAATCACAAACAAACAAAAAATTACCACCACAAATCACAACAACCACCACCACGACCTTCACCTAAATCCAAAATTATAATCAAAATATAAAATAACAAGTAACATCACCATTATCTCCATAGAAAACTAGTAAAATGTCGTAGACCCTTGGGGTTTGGGGTTTCATCTCTCGGGAGATCTGTGGTGGCTTTCATTTTGGCCAATCACCACCAAAGGTGGCTCATCGGCGTGGGCAATATAGACACATCACAGGAGGCAGAGAGAGAGAGAGGGGATCGCGGTTGGGATTTTCTAAGTCGCAGGGTTCAATTTCGTGGCTCGTGGCCTAGAGTGGTCAGAGAAGAGTGTGCGTATAAAGAGATTAGAATTTTTTTTTTTCTTTTTTTTGTTGTTCAGATAGTCTTTCAAAAGAAGAAGAAAATAAAAAACAAACGAACAAATATTTTTTTATTTTTATATTTTTTAAAATTATTTTTTATAATATTTTAATAATTAATATTGTGTACATCATTAAAATTTTCGTACTTAATACTTAGGCACTTCACCATAGCATTTAATTAAGAGTTTTTTTAAAAAATATAAATAGCAAGACAGAATGGAGAGTTAATAGTTTAAATAGTTTTACTGTTAATATCTAAATTTTACAAAATATAGAATTTAAAATAAAATGATATTTATCTTTTTTTTTTATTTTTACATAGATATTTTTTGAGTTTGAAGGTGGGGGCTACTTTACGGTCGAGATGCGTGATAACAACGACGTTTCCTTGTTATTTAGGTAAAAGCTAATGGAGCTTTCACAACTCTACAACTGTATTCTGAACTTTCTCTCCTTACATTTGTTTTTTTAGTTTTTTTCAGGATAATAATAATAAAAAAGATTTACTCTCAGAGACTCGTATAAATTCTTTTGTGACCTCAACTCAAAAATAAATAAATAAATAAATTATTTCGTGACCTATTAAATAATATTTTCCCATTTTCATTTCACACGTGTGGACCTTCAGTCATTTTATATGTGTAAATAATTGACTACAATTTTCATTAAAATATATATAGCTACTAATTTAATTAAATATAAATTTTATATAATTTAATATTATAATTTTTAAAAAATATTACTAACCAATTATACACTCACATATCTAGCATCTAGTGGTATCCAATGCTCTATACACATATATACTCAATGCTCTATACAACATATACACTCGTACAACTAGAGGTACTAATACTGTTGACCTTAGATATGAATTGTCATAATAGATTTTACCTATTAAAGTTTGGTGCGGTACTTTAACATAGATTGTAACAAAAGTAAGTTCTACTTGTGTATGATCAAATAGTCTAAAAGGTAAATTATGAGTAAAAGCATTGTGAAACTAACAATCATGAACCTTGAAAACTACAAAACTTAATTTACTTTTATTTATGAATTTGATTATTGAAATAGTGACATAGCCACCGTGTAAAAGCTGGCTAAGAAGAAAACACAAACATTTTCATTTTCACATCAAAAGTTATATGAAACCAAAGAAAACGAATATATTAGGACGAAGACATAGATCATGCCTCACCTCAGTATGTGTATATCCATACTAGTCAAAAAAGAAAAAAAAGATAGAAGAAGAATCTTATAAGAATGAAAAGTGATTGAAGCAGTGTCATGAGGTTCATTCAATAACGAATGTGAGCCCCTTTGAGTACTTGATAATTAGCCATTGTACATTGTAGTAGTAGGTACCATTAGCTACATTGAATAATAACTATATTGGGGCACCTCGAGACACATGGATGTGGACATAAAAGGAATGCCCCCACCTTAATGAGTTGAACTAACCAACAATTTATATCACTTTGCAGAATTTGTTGCTATCATCATTTCTAAAATAATTAAATAAATATAAAGAAACAAATAAAGGAAAATTAAGTTTGCAGGTTTGTCAGTGCACCATTGAATTCGATCATGAAACCTTGAATAATAATGTTGCAGATCATTCATGGGCTATAATTCCCAGATACCCAAAAAGAAATATTGATCATAAAGCTAAAAGGAAATCAGAGGAAAGGTTAATAATTAGTGAAGAAACTAAAAATGCCTTTGAGATAAATACACAAATAATGGATCGTGAAAAGTTAAACAGATTAAAAAATAATTACCAAGATCTGTCTCTAATGGAAAAACTAAGCACTGGAAAAAAAATGTTCAATGCACAATCTTGGGTTTGCTGTTATCCAGTGGTTGTGTGAGAGCAGTGGGAGAAGAAGCCAGTGGGAGTACCTGTGAAGAGCTTGAAGGGTGTGGAGGCAGATGTTGATTGTTCTCATTCGCAATCATAAATGTGAACAAAGACCCATCTCTCTCATCAGCTACTACTGTTGAATTAATTGCAGCTTTAATCCCAGAATCTGAACAAGATACCAAATTCAAAGAAGCCCTCTTCTCAGCTTCCTCCATTAATCTCCTATACAACTTTTCTTCTGCATCTCTCAAAAACTTGAACTTTGGGGGTGGTGAAGATCTCAACCTGGTGAGCTCAGTTTCTGTGGAGGATTCAAAGAGAGGGTTGAATCCATGGTGTTTGTAAGCATCAAGAGGGTTCAAAGGAGAAGACTTAAGCCTAGGTGAAGCCAAAGGAGTAAGAAATGGGGTGTCTACACCCATCATTAAATCACTCAAGCTCCTTGTTCTGGACCCTTTTCTGCTTCTATCACCTCTTGATTTAGCATCCTCAGATTCCAAATCTTCTTTGGTTTCCTCTTTAATTGTGAAGAGAAATCTAGGTGGGCCAGCTAGATTGTGGAGTCTCATGAGCTCTGACTCCACACCTTCTTCTCCATAGGTCTTGAGCAACATATCTTTGCCCAAACCAAGCTCAGGGTCGGCCTCATGGCCATTCAAATCTGAATCTTTTCTCTCTTGGGAGGGGTTATTACCCAAAGAAGAAGATGTGCTTTTCCAGCAGATAAACTGGAAAAACTCTTTCGCAAAATTTCCGTACTCATCCACAATCTCTCTGTCTGTGATTCTTTTCTTCTTCCACCATAACAAGTAATAAAGCTCAGCAATAAGAGCCAAAAGAAGGCACCCAAAAACTAGACTCAAACCAAGACCTAAACCACTGAAAGATGTCATCTTTATCTGAAAATTTCACATCCCCCAAACGTATCTAAACTCAAAAAAAAACCTTGGATTAGAAAATTGTCTAAATAAATATGTGATATATTCCCTGTCCAATTATTGTAACCTCCTAAATAGTAAAAGAAAATCAATTGTATGTATCTGAAAAATAAGACCCACCACAGCCAAAAATATAAATAAAATAAATTCACAAAACACTCAGCTTTTTACTGAATGAAAAACCAGAACCATAATAAAAGACCCTCCCTCCCTCGTACTCTTCTTTCTTCCTTGTACTGAACAATTCACATTATAAAAACCTTCCTCAATACTTGCCTGAAACACACGCTACGAGAAATACCAGGTTATCTTTGTTGAAATTCCGTGCAGAAGTAAAAGTTTCTACCCTTTAAAGTCCCAAGCGTGGACAACCACAAACATGTTTTAGTAGAAGATGACCTCAAACGAATTAACAAAAACAAAATGTTGGGTTTTACACCAATTTGTATAAAATTCAAAAACACAAGTCAAAATCCAAAATTTGGTAGTATATCACTTATGATATATAATAAGCATCTATATTTGTATTAAAGAGTGAAAAGGAAAATGTGTATGCGGGGAGATGAATGCGGTGAAAAGTTTGGAGTGCAGCTCACATGGGTTTGGAAAAGCGTGTGGTGTGTCCACTTATCAAATCATATGAAAAACGGAAATTAAAAGAATGGAGTAAAAAAGAAAAATTCTCCTTTTTATTCTTAATAATAATATAAATAGCTCACAAGGTTTTCTGTACTTATTTTTTAAAAAACAATGTATTCTCTATTTTATAAAAATATATATATTAAAATATTAATAGATCCAAAACTTATATTTGTATGGGAAAATAAACAAAAAAAGGAAAGTGAGAAATTTTTTTATTTTTTTTTCAAAAATATGGACTGAACAAAACATTTCCCTTTTTTTACTTTTGCCTTTGTTTCCAGCCGCACCAAAACATTCTTATCTTCTCCATTTTTTTTTCTTAACAAAGGCACGATTTCAGATGTGAAAAAAATCATACAAACTGTGTAATGAGAAGGGCGCAATTATAAAGAAAAAATCGTACAAGATTGATAATGAGTTCGTCTTCTTCTTCGGTGAAGTTTTCACGTTTGAGATCAGGTCTCAGGTAATTAATCCAACGAAGCCTTTAACTCTTGCCACACCTTAGGTAGTGAGCGCTAGCAACCCTCACTCTGTGGGCCCTTATGTATGCAATAAGCCCCTTTGTTTGTATTGAGCAGGAGAAAAAGAGTTATAGATTTGAAACAATTAGTTTTCTTTTTTTTCTTTATAAAAAAATAAAAATAATAAAATAATTTCTCTTCTATTTTTTTCTTCTTTGTTTTTACTTTTAGTAAGAGCGACAGAAAATTTAGTAGCCTTATTTTTTTGTGTTGCTGAAACATTAAGGTCAGTCATTGGAAGGACTTGGGGTCTAATTTATAGGTTTTTGACTAAATAGAGAGAGGAGATATATATTTAAAGTTATTTACTGATTACTGTCTTGAAATAGTTGTTTTTTCTTTTTTGAAGAAAAGTGTGCTGTTATATAACCTAAAAATAGTTAGACCTCG
This sequence comes from Cannabis sativa, assembly GCF_029168945.1. Classification (NCBI taxonomy): domain Eukaryota; kingdom Viridiplantae; phylum Streptophyta; class Magnoliopsida; order Rosales; family Cannabaceae; genus Cannabis; species Cannabis sativa. The sequence goes on from NC_083602.1 coordinate 64,987,403, forward strand.
CGGTCGTTACAGAATAAGTTATCGGGCATAGAGGATAGTGGCACGAAACCAAACCTCTGAAGAGAAAAAGCCCACTTAGCCACATTATGGGCTACAAAATTACATTATCTACTAACATGCTGAAAGCTACAACCAATAAAAAAATGAGAGGTTCTTTTACAAAATGAGACATAGTTCTCAAGCTCCCAACGGGACTCCTTCCCATTAAGGGCATTGATCGTTACCCTCGAATCACTCTCAACAATGATAAATTTAAATCCTTGAGCTTTAGCTTCCTCCATGGCCAAACAGCAAGTCATCGCTTCCCCACAGAGAGCATCAACAAACTCCAGTTTAGACGTGGCTACCCAAATCACCTTGCCAACGTGATCTCTTGCCACCACCGCTGCACACATGCTATCCAACCCCACTCTGACATCACAATTGAGCTTCAACCAATCCTAGGGGGGACGCCAAAGATCCGTCTTGAAATAGTTGTTTATACATAGTTCTCATGTATTAAAGCGATTGTTTAACAAAATTGAAAAATTGATACATTAGTTTTAGTTATGGAGCCTCTACAAATTTTTGTACTGAACAATAATCATTAAGATGATAACGAGCACTATGCTGATTATGAATCAAGTGGAAAACTAATATCAAGAGATTGCACTTTTGTTGAAGTAGTGTAGATAATGATGGAGAAACTACAATGCAATAGTGAAACAATTCAAATACAACTGAAATGCCAACTAAAGGAAGGCTGCCAACCACTCCAACTCAAGGATGACAAAAGTCTGATGTTTTACATAAAGTTATTAACCAGGGAAATTAATTTCACGCAATATCCATTATGTGTGAACACATTCAGCAACACAGAAACATAATTCTTTTTAGCAACTACCCAAACAATGGTGTGCAACAATGTGATAATAGAAGAAAATTGCAATCACTCATGAAATTCTGTATTTTAATATTTCTAGTTTTATTATTGAATTAAATACTTAATAAAATGCGAAATAATGAAACTGGTACTGAAACAATTTTTTTTGTAACTACAGAAGACAACTCTGTAACTCCAAAAGAAACCAGAAAAATAAACATTATAGAAAAGTAAAAACACACAAGGTTTTTGTACGTGGTTTCAACAATCCTTTCAGATTGTTACTAGTCCACGGGACCACCCCCAGAGATAAGATTCATTAGATAGGTCTAAAACATACAAAGTAATTGACTTATGCATAAATAGAGTCCCTCTTATTATATGCTGCAAGCTTGATGTATTCCACCTTCTAACCGAACCTTGTTGAAACTTCAAGAGCTCGAACTCCCTTAGATTTCCTTGAAGAGTGCTTGCTTCCTCCCGATGTAAGACTTGAAAAGTAATCTCCCGAAAGCTTTGTAAAACCTTCTCCCAAAGGTAGCACTATTGTTTTCTTCTCTGTAGACTTGAATACAGACTCAAGACAATACAAAATACAAATAAACAGAGTAAGAGTCGAACAAGCTCTTCTCTACAAAACAAAGACACTCTTTCCTTAAGATATGAATACAATTCAAAGTGTATGAAAGAGATACTAAATCTAGCTGCTATAAGGTGTATTTATAATCAATATACACCTTATTGACAACTCATATACGGTCTGAACAAGACCACAACCCACTAGAAAATTCCCTAAAATAAAGCTTCAATCAACCCTGGAATTTCCATTTCTGTACCTACAGAATCGTGAGCAGTAAGTGCGACTTTCCTTTTATAGAAAAGAAAAGTTTAGCTCCAGTTTTCTCCTCAAGAAATCTGATCTATCAAAATAGGAAACTCACACAAGATCAGAGTATCACATCTGGTTAGATAGAAAAGAATTGAGTAACCAAACTTACCCTTTTTACCTTATTTTCCATAAATAGAAAAGCTAGGCAACTTTACTTTGAAAATTAAATTGATTAATATAAGAGTTAAGTACACAAAATATGGACACCAATTTAAATACTCCAGCCAAAATTAAACAATAAATAATAAAATATTTTTGTCAATTAAATATGCCAAAAATAGAATTAACAATCTTTCCCTTTGGCACTTTGATTGACAAAATATTTTATTTGAAGAAAACTTACATCAAGTGTAAGAAACAAAAACAAAAGAGTATAGAAAATACCCCCTGCATGAAAGCACTCTAACACATAAAATAAAATAACTTTTTAAATGGAAAAATTCACAAACCACAAATAAAGCAACTTTTTAAACGGAAAAGTGCACAAACAACAAACAAGTCAACTCCCCTTAAAACAAGGGTCTAGAGTTGTAATAAGCAATTCAAAAAAATAAATACGACTCTCCCTTTTTGTCTATCAAGGAGCCAAAGACAACAAAAAACTTGAACTAAGTCAAAATAGTTCAAAACACATAGATAAAATGGACCACTTATTCATCATCATTGGATCGGAAGAATTTCATGATGTTGTCCATCCTCCTCACAAGTAAGGATTGACTTATCTTCATTCTTTCCAAACGCAAGTTGAATTCAGCCATTTCAGTAGAAGTAGAAGTGGAGGTAGATGCAGCAGGAGGTTCATCAGTAGCACCAAGAGAAGCAGACGGAGCCTTTTTCTTAGAAGACTTTTCTTGAGGAGGTTTCATTTGGAACTTTGAAAGTGGTACCAACAACAAGCATTTTTATGGTTTCATTCTCAAGAATCAACTCCTCTTGGTTAGACAAAATCTTATAAATCAAGTGAGGAAAAATAGGATTGAGTCTAGGTTTCTTGCCCTTTCTAGGAGAGACAATTTGCTCCCAAATCATATCAGCCGGAATAATTTTAGCACTAGTAGAAACTTTATACAAAAAGAAGGCAAGTTCATTTGAAACATTTACCGAATTTGAGCAACGAAACCAATTGGATAGGGCAAACCTCATAAGAGCAGCATGATGATAGGTAAGTTGAGACATATGCATTGTGTCAGAGAGTTTTACATCATTATCACCAGTGAGATACCCAAACTGTTGGGTTTTGTGCCCTAAATAAAACCCATTTCAATATAATCAGATTTAATATTAATAAAGATCAGAAATAACATTCAATTTGGCATGGTTCACATGATTTATTTCATGATTATATATACATAATGTATGAATTCTATTTAAGTCCAGAACATATGAATTTATTAATGATTATAGTGTTGTCAGCACAGTGGAATATAATCTTAATTATATGTTCGAAAGTTTATTCCCTGATTTGTCAGTTCACTGGATTTAGACTGACATGATAATCAGCGATAGGTATTCTTACACCTTGGATAAGTGTTATGTCCTTTCCAGGGCATTGGCAAAGTTTATCAGTATCGGATGTATGGAGTATACATCGGAAGGGACCGATATTGAACTTTGATTAGATATATTAAAATTTATCGTAATATCTAATCAATTCAATATCACCCATTGATCCTAGATCAAATGATCTTAATCTTGATATGGTTAGGTTCGATCTCAAGAGTATTATACATGTTCTTTGATTTGTTAGTTAAGCTTACTTTTGAACAGTCAGGGTGATAGGTACATTTTGGGAACATGATAGTATAATTGAGTGGGAGCGCTAACATAAATATGGAGTCTATAACTTCTATAGGAATTTATAAGTGAACCGATGTTATCCTTCGAGCTTGGCTAAACAGAGATAAATGGTGGAGATCTCATTTCACTTCGCTGAAATATCATTTATACGGAGCTAAGTGTTTTAAGGATAAAATATGTTGAAGGTGTAACAGTAATTTAGTGCCTATTCAATGTAGATCATCTATTAGAGGGTCATTGATCAAATTAGGATTATAACAATGGATAACTAATAGCATATCTATATCGTGGAACATATAGAGCGTTTTATATGACTGAGAGTTCAATTCCAAGTTCTAAGTGTGGATTCAATAAGGAATTAATAAGTTAGGGAATTTACTTGGTAAATTCGGTTCGACTTATTGGAAGCTCGGTTTATATAGGCCCATGGTCCCCATACTAGTTGAGACCATACTACTTGTAAGACTCACTTAATTGATTTTGATTAATCAATTATAATTCTAAAGTTAGACTATGTCTAATTTATGAATTTTCACTATGTTATGGCTTGATTGTGAAGAAATAGTGTTTTGGGGTTTATTTGTTAATTAAGAGACTTTATGGAGTCTAATTAATCAATATTATAAATGACAATTTTATTTGATAGTTATTTTAATTATTAAATAACTAGTTTGGCATTTATAAGGTTGAATTGGAAAATATGGTATTATTGAAAAGAAGAATAAGTGGTTGAAATAAAGTGGCAAAATTGTAACTAGAGATTGGTCCACTTATTGTGTACGGACAAGAGGTATTTTTGCCCAATATTTTATTCTTTTTTAATCCAATTAATTCAACCCTAACCCTATTGATGAATAGTATAAAAGGAAGGTTATGGTCTCATTATCCAACTAATGCCTCCAAAGCTAATGACCTAGCTTTTGATGAGACCTCTTCCTTCTTCTTTTGTAATGACCGCTCTAGTAATGTGGATTAGAAAAGGCAATTAGCACTAATTTTTATTATTTTATTATTATTTGTGAATTAATTTATTTGTGGACCCCAATATTTAGAAATAAATATTAGAGTTATAATTTCTCAATTTCGGAGATTTTATTAAACTCTAGGGGTATTATCTAGTTTATATGTGTGATATGTTATTTTTGTAATTTTTGCTCGGCGACAACGGAAAATGCGATGGATGGCTAGATTGATCACATGAGTAAGTTTAGAACCCTATTTCATAGTGGGGAATATTTTAGAGAAAATAAATTATCGGGGTTGAGCGGGGTTATGGAATTTGACCATTTTACCCCTAGTTTTGAGAAATACCTATGTTATAACTTGGAGGGCATTTAAGTCATTTCTTTTAGTTAAAGATAGGTGGCTGCCCTAGGTTGTGACACTTGGCTAGTTTAATTTCAGCAAAGGAACTAATTTCCCAAGCCTTAAGCAATTAAGAAAAATCAAAGGAAATAGAAAGTTCTCTCTTTCCTTCCCTCTCTCTCTTCGAACCCAGCCAAGAACAAGAGGGTTTGCTGCTGAATTTGGTAGTTTCAGCAAGGGATTCAAGAGAAGTCAAGACAAGGTAAGCCCTAGCTTCTTTTCCCCCTTAGTTCTTGAAGTTTTATTTGGTTTCAATATGTGATTTGAATATTGGTGGCTGTTAGAGTTAGGTTAAGTTGTAGTTCGAATTTTAAGCTTAATTTGAGTTGATTTTAGGTCCTAGCAACTGGTATTGATGGTTGGATTAGGTTTTGTGCAAGTTTAAGCTTTGGGTTCAAATCTTTGATCTTTAATGGCATAAATTGAATTATTGGTTTGTTCTGTGATTTGTTGGTTGGAAATGGATGTTTATGCATTGTATAGGTATACTGGAGAGTTTGGTAAAGTTTGGGATTGAATTGAATCAAGGGGGATGATTTTTGGTTCCCAGCAGTAGAACCGGAATTCCGGTTCGGGTGGTTCGTACCAACCTGGTCGACCGGTTGGTGACCTGTATCCGGGATGCGGTTGGGAACCGGTCTACCTGTTGGGGGATTTTCCAGAACCCTAGTTTTGGCCAATTTTGGGATATTTAGGGTATTGTTTTGAGGTTTATCGATAGGGAAACTTTTAGTTTCAAGTTTAAGTCCCGGAAAGTGATTTAGTGAGTCACTCATCTGCATTATAATTATTGTGATTAGGGCATCCATCTAGCACGAGATTTCCGTTCGTGCCTGGCCAGCACATTTGAATTCGGAAATCAGGTAAGAACTGTGTATAATGTGTGATATGAATATTCGAATGTATGTATGTGTTAATATATATGCATGCTTATTTGTTGTGATTCATACACTACCAACACTTGTACGGTTGCGTTACAGAGTGCATTGGTAAGGTGTATGATGTTTATAAGTACATCATGGTGTTACCAGCACTTGTACGGAAAAGTACAAGGTGTCTGTGGTACAACACTTAACGGTACTCAAGGTGCGATCCATACCCTACCTACACTAGTGTACGATGGTATACTGAGTGCATGTGGTACATGGTACATGGTCGTATCCTAGTTAGAACGTTCATACTCATCTGTTAAGCTCTGTAAATAGGTGTATGGGCGCCTATTTACAGGTCAGAAATTATATGATGTGTTATATGCATTTCTTACTGAGTCTGTTGACTCACAGTTTCTACTTCTATGTGTAGGTAAAGGAAAGGCTATGACTGAACAGGAGTGAACCCGAGCTCAGATGGGATTGTACATGTCAAGCAGCGCGACCTGGAGTGTTCGGTCTCGGGACATCTGGGAATTGTATTTTGAAAGTCGCTGTGCGACCTGAAAATTATGTATTTTGAAATGTAAAGTTTAAAAAGTAAATTTTACGAAGTTTGAAATCGGGATCCCGGGATTTGTAAATATTATATTATATTACAAAGTTTATTAATTAATATAAAAGTTTTAAATTGACACGTTTTTTAAGAAAACTCTTCGATTAGCGAAGATTGCACTGTAATTGAAAAAAAAACACTGTAGCGTGCCTTAGCATTAGGGCGTTACAATTTTGGTATCAGAGCCGCCAGGTTTGTCTACCGAAGCTTGCTATGACATGTACAATCTTCATCAGAGAAAGCTCGGTTCACGGTTCAGTAAGCCCGTACTTGTTTGGTATTTTAAATAATTGTGAATGTGAGAGCATGTTAGGAAGCATATTAGATTTTAATTAATTATTTTAAAGTGCGTTGCCTTAGAATCCATAAGTGCGGTGGAAAGTTTGTAATGGAATCGTTGCCTGACCAGACTGACTTACTAATTGGCAGGTTTGTCCTATAGTATGGACACCTGGTGCAATATGGGGAGTCTGGATAGTGTGGTCAGGGCTAGTAACGGTTGGAGAGAATGGAGTTTGAGTTCTCCCCGCAACCAAGGTGAAAGCCTTTGGATGGCTTCTGATGGGAGTGATGGTCGTTCGTCACAGGCTCCGTGGGGGTTGGAGCAAAGATTCGCAGAAATGGAAGCTATGATTCAACGACACGATGAGGAGATTCAGAGGTTGAAACAACAAAGGTTTCCTGTACTATCTTTACCTCATATGCCAAGCATTCTCAATTCGGTATTACCAGCAGAGCATAGTATGGCTGATAATCAAGTGGGATCATTGCATGAGAAAATTTGGATAAATGAACCTACAGTCCTTCTGGGAGATTCAGATATGAAGAATGCTCTCTGGACTGGGAGCCCTAGAGAATGTATTTTAAGACCTCAAGAGATTATGCCACGAAATTGGGATACCGCTTGCCATATTTCTAGTTACGGCAGAGGTGGTTGGGGCTCCATGGTTGAGCAGAAGAGTAAACCTACGTCGTCAGTGGTGGGTTTAAAACGGAACAAGCGGTTCCGAGGAAATCAAGGCAAGGGTGTACGCAAGGATTATTCTTACCCTGAGTGCCCGCGATGCAAGAAACATCATCCCGGAAAGTGCAACCGAAAAGCATGCTTCCTGTGTGGCATGGTTGGGCACTTTAAGAGAAATTGCCCTCAGGCAAAGAAAGATAAGCAGAAGTTGGAAGTAAAACCTGTACTTGCTCAGACATTTGTTATTACTCAGGTTGATGTTGCATCCAGTCCTTCTATGGTGAAAGGTTAGCTTCTTATCAGCAACTCCCATTCTAATGTATTATTTGACTTTGGGGCTATATACTCGTATGTAGTATCGAGAGTATTTAATCTTTTGGATAGACTTTATGATTTTCTTGTAAGAGGGTTTGGAACCCTAATGCCTAGCGGGAAATTGGTTATCTCTAATAGGCGCTTTAGGTCTATGCCAATTAGGATTGAAGATAGGGAATTGAGTATTGACCTTATAGAATTGAAATTAACGGAGTTTGTTATTATACTGGGAATGGATTTCTTATCCAAGTTTTCGACCAGTATAGATTGTAGGCGTAAAATGGTGACTTTTCAACCGGAAGGTGAAGATCCATTTGTTTATGTTGGGTCAGTTCAGGGGTCTCGAATCCCAGTTATTTCTGTGTTGAGAACTAGGGATTTACTATGCAATGGTTGTGTAGGATTTCTAGCGGTAGTTTTTGACTCCAGCAGACCTGAAACATTTGGGCCTGAGGTAGTCCGGGTGGTGAAAGATTTTCTTGATGTGTTTCCTGAGGAGTTGCCGGGATTGCCGCCACAGCGAGAGATTGACTTTGTAATTGATTTGGCACCTGGAGTCGAACCTGTTTCTAAAGCTCCATATAGGATGGCTCCAGCAGAACTCAAGGAGCTTAAGTTACAACATCAGGGGATGCTTAATATTGGGTTTATTCGACCCAGTGTGTCGCCCTGGGGAGCTCCGGTTCTTTTTGTGAAAAAGGAAGATGGTTCCCTCAGAATGTGTATTGATTATCGGGAACTAAACAAGCTGACGATTAAGAATAAGTACCCGTTGCCCAGGATCGATGATCTGTTCGATCAGCTTCAGGGAAAGACAGTGTTTTCAAAGATTGATTCACGGTCGGGTTATCATCAACTCAGAATTCGGGAGGAGGACATACCGAAAACTGCTTTTAGAACCAGATATGGGCACTATGAGTTTCTGGTAATGTCATTCGGATTGACTAATGCTCCTGCGGCCTTTATGGATCTCATGAATAGGGTGTTCAAGGATTTCCTCGATAACTGCGTTATAGTGTTTATCGATGACCTTCTTGTATACTCTCAGTCAGAAGAGGAGCACGAGCATCATCTTCGAATGGTGTTACAGCGACTTAGGGATCACAAGTTGTATGCCAAGTTCAGAAAGTGTGAATTCTGGTTGTCCGAAGTGTCCTTTCTGGGTCATATTGTTGGGAAGAATGGAATTATGGTTGACCCAAACAAGATAGAATCAGTGAAGAATTGGCCGAGGCCCAAGTCTGTGACAGAAATTCGAAGTTTTCTCGGGTTAGCAGGGTATTATCGACATTTCGTCGAAGGATTTTCTAAACTTTCTATGCCCCTAACCGAATTGACCAAGAAAAATCAGAGATTTGTGTGGTCAGATAAGTGTGAGTCAAGCTTTTAGGAGTTGAAGCAGCGTTTGATAACAGCTCCGGTGTTAGCTTTGCCATCAGATCAAGAGAAATTTGTTGTTTATTGTGATGCATCCAGACAGGGTCTGGGATGTGTTCTGATGCAAGCTGACAGAGTCATAGCTTATGCCTCTCGTCAACTGAAGGATTATGAGCAGCGTTACCCAACTCATGATTTGGAACTCGCTGCTGTGGTTTTTGCTTTAAAGATTTGGCGACATTATCTTTACGGTGAAAGTGTGAGATTTATACTGATCATAAAAGTCTTAAATACTTTTTCACCCAGAAAGATTTGAATATGAGGCAGAGAAGGTGGTTGGAGTTAGTTAAAGATTACGATTGCGAAATACTGTATCACCCCGGGAAAGCCAATGTGGTGGCCGATGCTCTAAGCAAAAAAGGTCCCGGTCAAGTGTGTACTACGATTATGATAGCTCCTCAACTAGCCTCGGAAATGGTTAGTGCAGGAATTGAGTTCGTGGTTGGGAAATTACACAATTTAACCCTCCAATCTGATCTGTTGGAGAGAATCAGAAAGGCACAACTAGAAGATCCCGAGCTAGTTAAAGTTCGAGATGAAGTGGTGGCTGGTCGGCCTAGAGGTTTTTCAGTCTCGAGCAGTGGAATGTTGTTATATAAAGCTCGAGTTTGTGTTCCTAGTGTTGATAAGCTTAAGAAAGAGATACTTGATGAAGCTCACACCACGCCTTATTCGTTGCATCCGGGAACCACCAAGATGTATCAGGATTTGAAACCCTACTTCTGGTGGTATGGGATGAAAAGAGATGTGGTGGACTATGTGTCCAAGTGTCTAACCTGCCAGCAGATTAAGGCTGAACATCAGAGACCGGCAGGGTTATTGCAACCTTTAATCCTTCCAGAATGGAAGTGGGAGGACATCGCAATGGACTTTGTAACTGGTTTGCCTAGAACTACAGGGATGTATGATTCTGTATGGGTCATTGTGGATAGATTTACAAAAATCAGCTCACTTTCTACCAGTGACAGCTACATATTCAGTGGATTAGTATGCTGAGTTGTATGTAAGGGGATCATTCGTCTCCATAGAGCCCCTAAATCTATTGTCTCAGATAGGGATCCAAAGTTCATATCAAAGTTTTGGGTGAGTCTTCAGAAGGCTATGGGTACCAAGTTAAAGTTTAGTACAGCCTTTCACCCTCAGACTGATGGTCAGTAAGAAAGAACTATCTAGATTTTGGAAGACCTACTGCGAGCCTGTGTCATGGACTTTGAGGGTTCATGGAGTAAGTACTTGCCTTTAATTAAATTCTCCTACAACAACAGCTACCAAAGTACAATAGGGATGGCCCCCTATGAGATGTTATATGGTAGGAAATGTCGTTCTCCTATTCATTGGGACGAGACAGGAGAAAGGAAGTACCTAGGTCCAGAGTTGGTGCAAAAGACCAATGAAGCTATTGATAAGATCAAGGCTCGGATGCTTGCTTCTCAAAGCAGGCAGAAAAGTTATGCTGATCCGAAGCGCAGAGATGTCACATTTCAGGCAGGGGAACATGTTTTCCTGCGGGTTTCACCCATGAAGGGTATTAGGTCCTTCGGGAAGAAGGGTAAGTTAAGCCCTAGGTTCATTGGGCCATTTCAGATACTCGAGAAGGTCGGGCAGGTAGCGTATCGGCTAGCCTTACCACCAGCATTATCAGCTATTCATGACGTATTTCACATTTCTATGTTAAGGAAATACGTGTCAGACCCGACTCATGTCTTGAGTTATGAAGCCCTTGAACTACAACCAGACTTATCCTATGAAGAGCAACCTATTCAGATTTTGGATAGGAAAGAAAAAGTTCTTCGCAACAAGACTATTGCACTGGTTAAGGTGCTCTGGAGGAACAGTAAGGTGGAAGAAGCCACCTGGGAATTGGAGTCAGATATGAGGACTCAACATCCAGAGCTATTCAGGTTGGATTTCGGGGACGAAATCCTATTAATGGGGGGATAATTGTAATGACCGCTCTAGTAATGTGGATTAGAAAAGGCAATTAGCACTAATTTTTATTATTTTATTATTATTTGTGAATTAATTTATTTGTGGACCCCAATATTTAGAAATAAATATTAGAGTTATAATTTCTCAATTCCGGAGATTTTATTAAACTCTAGGGGTATTATCTAGTTTATATGTGTGATATGTTATTTTTGTAATTTTTGCTCGGCGACAACGGAAAATGCGATGGATGGCTAGATTGATCACATGAGTAAGTTTAGAACCCTATTTCATAGTGGGGAATATTTTAGAGAAAATAAATTATCGGGGTTGAGCGGGGTTATGGAATTTGACCATTTTACCCCTAGTTTTGAGAAATACCTATGTTATAACTTGGAGGGCATTTAAGTCATTTCTTTTAGTTAAAGATAGGTGGCTGCCCTAGGTTGTGACACTTGGCTAATTTAATTTCAGCAAAGGAACTAATTTCCCAAGCCTTAAGCAATTAAGAAAAATCAAAGGAAATAGAAAGTTCTCTCTTTCCTTCCCTCTCTCTCTTCGAACCCAGCCAAGAACAAGAGGGTTTGCTGCTGAATTTGGTAGTTTCAGCAAGGGATTCAAGAGAAGTCAAGACAAGGTAAGCCCTAGCTTCTTTTCCCCCTTAGTTCTTGAAGTTTTATTTGGTTTCAATATGTGATTTGAAATATTGGTGGCTGTTAGAGTTAGGTTAAGTTGTAGTTCGAATTTTAAGCTTAATTTGAGTTGATTTTAGGTCCTAGCAACTGGTATTGATGGTTGGATTAGGTTTTGTGCAAGTTTAAGCTTTGGGTTCAAATCTTTGATCTTTAATGGCATAAATTGAATTATTGGTTTGTTCTGTGATTTGTTGGTTGGAAATGGATGTTTATGCATTGTATAGGTATACTGGAGAGTTTGGTAAAGTTTGGGATTGAATTGAATCAAGGGGGATGATTTTTGGTTCCCAAGAAGAGAATGAATTCCGGTTCTGGGTGGCCTGTACCAACCGGTCGACCGGTTGGTGACCCAGAACCGGGATGCCGGTTGGGAACCGGTCTACCTGTTGGGGGATTTTCCAGAACCCTAGTTTTGGCCAATTTTGGGATATTTAGGGTATTGTTTTGAGGTTTATCGATAGGGAAACTTTTAGTTTCAAGTTTAAGTCCCGGAAAGTGATTTAGTGAGTCACTCATCTGCATTATAATTATTGTGATTAGGGCATCCATCTAGCACGAGATTTCCGTTCGTGCCTGGCCAAAGACATTTGAATTCGGAAATCAGGTAAGAACTGTGTATAATGTGTGATATGAATATTCGAATGTATGTATGTGTTAATATATATGCATGCTTATTTGTTGTGATTCATACACTACCAACACTTGTACGGTTGCGTTACAGAGTGCATTGGTAAGGTGTATGATGTTTATAAGTACATCATGGTGTTACCAGCACTTGTACGGAAAAGTACAAGGTGTCTGTGGTACAACACTTAACGGTACTCAAGGTGCGATCCATACCCTACCTACACTAGTGTACGATGGTATACTGAGTGCATGTGGTACATGGTACATGGTCGTATCCTAGTTAGAACGTTCATACTCATCTGTTAAGCTCTGTAAATAGGTGTATGGGCGCCTATTTACAGGTCGGAAATTATATGATGTGTTATATGCATTTCTTACTGAGTCTGTTGACTCACAGTTTCTACTTCTATGTGTAGGTAAAGGAAAGGCTATGACTGAACAGGAGTGAACCCGAGCTCAGATGGGATTGTACATGTCAAGCAGCGCGACCTGGAGTGTTCGGTCTCGGGACATCTGGGAATTGTATTTTGAAAGTCGTTGTGCGACCTGAAAATTATGTATTTTGAAATGTAAAGTTTAAAAAGTAAATTTTACGAAGTTTGAAATCGGGATCCCGGGATTTGTAAATATTATATTATATTACAAAGTTTATTAATTAATATAAAAGTTTTAAATTGACACGTTTTTCAAGAAAACTCTTCGATTAGCGAAGATTGCACTGTAATTGAAAAAAAACACTGTAGCGTGCCTTAGCATTAGGGCGTTACATCTTTCTTCTTCAATTTCGAAAACACTATAGCCTATCTTCACAAATATTTTTCAGCCATAAGTGAATGAGTGAGTGCCCACACACATCAAGTGGTATCTCAATCATAGTGTGTACGACTGTAGGAGATTCCAAACAACAAGGAGAATCAACATCAAAGGAAGGAGAGAAAGAGATCCAGGTTCAGATCTTGGTGATGCTCTGCTACAGAAAGGAATCAAGGGCTAGAGATCTGAACGGAATGAATCATTATATTCCGTTGCAACCAATGTAAGGTTTCCTTAAACCCTTATGTGTTTATTTCATTGTTTTAGAATTCATATTAAGATGTTAATGAAACATACATGGTAGTAAATCTAGATCATGGTAAAATATTTCCAACAACTGGTACCAGAGCCATGTTAATGATTTACTTTCATGAAATATGAATTAAAACGATGTTATGTGTTGATTTGGATGGTTTCATGTGGTTTATGTGCTTATTTGATGATAGTTTAGAAATCGTAATATATGTTACTGAAATATTTTTTATTTCGATCTGGAATTATTTTTTTTGGAAATTAGACAAAAAAAATAATAAATTTAGGCTTTTACAGAACCTAATTTGGATTTTTTATGAATTAGTTATGATTTTTTGAAGTTGAACGAAAATATCAGGGTTTGAAAGCACACTCGCGCGCGCGCATGGGACAAAATCCCTTCAGACAAAGCCTTGTCTGAAGCATACCCTTGTCCCGCCCGTGTCCCTCGGTCAGATAGGCTGCATGCAGCCTTGATGCTCGGTCAGACACCCCGATTCGCGCGGGCAGGGGTATGCAATGCATACCCCTGTGCCTCAAACTTGTTTTCGTCATAACTTTTGATTCAAAAATCGTTTTTCATTGAAACAAAAGCCATTTTTTGGTAGAATTTTGTGTAGAATCTAAATTTTCAATCAAAAATCTGATTGTCAGATTAAAATTAATTTTTTATTTTTTTTAATTAATTAAAATTAGTTTCAGATATTAGTAGGCTTTGAATTTTGAAAATTTAATTTCTCACAAAGGAGCCTTATGGTTAATTTTGAAATTTTAGATTATTTTATTTATTTGAATTATAAGATCAGATATTATTTTTTATTAAATTTGAATGATCTTACTTTGATATTAAAATATTATCTTTTAAAATAATCTTGTTCAAATTTCAAAGTTTCCTAACCATATCATTTTTTTTTTCAAATTTGTTATTTTTTGAAATATATTTTATTAATTAAAATTATAAGATTAGGAAAATGTTAGGTTTAACATTTTATCTTATTAGACATTTTTTTATTAAAATTATTTTTTGGCAAAAATAACATGAAGATTTGAAAAATTGGTTAGTTTAGTTTGAATAGATATTTTAGGGTTTCAAACCTTAAATTTTTCAAACTTATTATTTTATTTTTTTAAATATTCTAACCATATAAAATATCTTATTTTTCAATTACTTTATTTATGTAATATTTAAATTTATTAAATTATAAGACGTAGAATATAATAATGAAATATCTAAATTTAAAATTCAAGATATTTTATTATATTATCTTATTAGAAATTTTAAATAAATTTAAGTTTTGAATAAACTTGATATTTGAAAAATTAGTTAGATATTTTTGATTTTTTGTTAGAATTTTTAGAAAATTTAGGAGTTTGTTGAATTTTGAATTTTTTCAAATATTCTCTAACAACCTAAATTTGAATTCTAGTTAAGATATTTATTTTAAAATTTAATTTTTTAAAATTGAGATATTTTAGCTTACTTTCCAGATATTCCAGATCAGTTATTATGGTTTGTATTGTTTGATTATGTTATTATGTATTCAAATTTTTTTTTCAAACCTATTATTTATTTGATCTAAATTGCTATAATTAACTTGTTGACAGATCCAATGATCTGATTTTAATCATAGTCCAATTGTCAATAGATCTTATAAATAATTTGTAACAGGTAATTTTTGCTATTTCTTTCATCAGTGTAAACCTAGTAACATGATAGGGTCCATCCAAATCTTTTGACCTATGTGAGCCTATATGTTTGCTATTGGGCTTAGATGCATATAGGAAGCCCATTTAAATTTTACTAAGTAAATGGACTAGGTTGCTAAAATAAATTTTGACATAAGTAAATTTATTTAGGCCCAATTAGATTTGGGCTTATCTTCAATGAATAACAATTGTTTATTTAAAGGTTAAATTCCTCTCTTTCGGGCCTTGTGTGAGAGTTGGGGGCCAATAGAAGTGGGTACTGTTGGGTTTTGTGCCCTAAATAAAACTCATTTCAATATAATCAGATTTACTTATTTATAAAGATAAGAAATAGTATTTTATGTTGCATGGTTCACATGATTTATTTCATGATTATATATATAATGTATGAATTCTATTTAAGTCCAGAATATATGAATCTGTTAATGATTATAGTGTTGTCAGCACAGTGGAATATAATCTTAATTATATGTTCAAAAGTTTATTCCCTGATTTGTCAGTTCACTGGATTTAGACTAACATGATAATCAGCGATAGGTATTCTTATACCTTGGAAAAGTGTTATGTCCTTTCCAGGGTATTGGCAAAGTTTACCAGCATCGGATGTATGGAGTATACATCGGAATGGACCAATATTGAACTTTGATTAAATATATTAAAATTTACCGTAATATCTATTCAATTCAATATCACCCGTTAATCCTAGATCAAATGATCTTAATCCTGATATGGTTAGGTTCGATCTCAAAAGTATTATACATGTTCTTTGATTTGTTAGTTGAGCCTACTTTTGGGTCAGGGTGATACGTACCTTTTGGGAACATGATAATATAATTGAGTGGGAGCGCTAACATAAATATGGAGTCTATAACTTCTATAGGAATTTAGAAGTGAAACGATGATATCATTTGAGCTTGGCTAAACAGAGATAAATGGTGGAGATCTCATTTCACTTCGCTGAAATATCATTTATACGGAGCTAAGTGTTTTAAGGATAAAATACGTTGAAGGTGTAACGGTAACTTAGTGTCTATTCAATGTAAATCATCTATTAGAGGGTCATTGATCAAATTAGGATTATAACAATGGATAACTAATGACGTGTCTATATCATGGAACATATAAAGTGTTCTATATGACTGAGAGTGCAATTCCAAGTTCTAAGTGTGGATTCAATAAGGAATTAATAAGTTAGGGAATTTACTTGGTAAATTTGGTTCGACTTATTGGAAGCTCAGTTATATAGACCCATGGTCCCCATACTAGTTGAGACCATACTGCTTGTAAGACTCAGTTAATTGATTTTGATTAATCAATTATAATTCTAAAGTTAGACTATGTCTACTTTATGAATTTTCACTAAGCAAGGGCGAAATTGTAAAGAAAAGAGATTCTAGGTTTATTTATTAATTAAGATACTTTATATGTCTAAATTAATAAATATATTAAATGGCAATATTATTTAATAATTATTTTTAAGTTATTAAATAATTAGAATCGGCATTTAAATGGTTAAATTGGAAAATTGGCATTTTTGAGAGAATTGGAATGAAAAATAACAAAATGGGAAAGTTGCAAAGTGAGGCCCAATTTCCTTAAATGACCGTCCACTATGCAAAGCCTTTTACCATTTTATTTTTTTATTATTTTAATGCCATACAATTCTAACCTAAACCTAGAGGGCATTCTATAAATAGAAAGTGTTGGTTTCAGGAAACTCATGACTTACACATTTTTGTTTCCTTCAGAGAAAAGCTTTGCCGCCCCTCTCTCTCTTTTCCTCTCTATAATTTCGAAATTCTCTTGAGTGATAGAGTAGTGCCCACACACATCAAGTGGTATCTCAATCATAGTATGTAAGACTGTGGATAATCAGCATCAAAGAAGGAGAGAAAGAGATCCAGATTCAGATCTTGATTATGCTTTGCTACAGAAAGGAATCAAGGGCTAGAGATCTGAATGGAAGGAGTCATTATATTCCGCTGCACCCAATGTAAGGTTTCTTAAACTTTATATGTATTTATTTCATTGTTTTAGAATTCATATTAGGATGTTAATGAAACATACTTGGTAGTAAATCTAGATCCTGGTAAAATATTTCCAACAACTGGTATTAGAGCCATGGTAATGATTTACTTTCATGAAATATGAATTAAAACGATATTTTGTGTTGATTTGGATGGTTTCATGTTGGTTTATGTGCTTATGTGATGAATGTATGTGTTGTACGAAATTTTTCCATGAAAAATATTTTTTCTATTTTTGAAAATATTTTTTTTTGGATTCCTTGTGAAAAATTAAGCAATTTTTGTTTTTACGGAACTTAATTTTGATTAAAATTGAGAAAGTTATGAATTTTAAAAAATTGGGCGCCATGGATGTCGAGCGGGTGCATCTAGTGCACCAGGCACTCGGACAGCACCGCACACGCGCGCGAACAACACAGCAAACTGGGACTTCGGACACCCTCAAAAGGTTGCAAATCCTCCTCCAAGAGGCTGCAGGCGCTGAGAATTCTCGGCAGACAACCCTCCTTCTGTGCGCGCTGGGCTTAGTTTGCAGCCTATTTCGGCTGCACTTGCAGCCTACTGGCAGCAAACCCCAAAAGTGCGATTTTTGTGATGGTTTCCCAAAATTCGTTTTTATTTCCAATTTTAAATATTTTCAATTATGGTAAGATTTAAAATTTGTTAACTTCTTTAATATTTATATATTATTTAATTATAAGATTATATATTTTGATATTTAACATATTTTAAACTATAAGATAACTTTGTCTTTTTATTTAAAATATTATATTAAAATTATCTTATATGACAAATTAAATAATTAATAAATTTGAAATTAACATAGATATTTTTATAGATATACTTACCATAATATTTTCAAATTCAAAATTTGTTATTTTGTTAAATATTTAATTATTTATAAATTATAAGTTTAAAAATGATATTTTTCTATATATATCATTTTTTTCCTTATTGGAAATTTATGAATTATATCTTAAATATTTAAATAACTTAGATATTTTTTGTAGAAATTTGAATATTGCTTAATTTGAGATATTTTGACATATAATTATGGTAATTATTATTTATTTATTATTTTATTCCTAAAATAATAATTGACTAACCAAATCTATTTTAAAATTGGTTTATTTTATTAAATTATAAGATTTGAAAGTGATATTGAAGATTCTTTTTTTCAAATCATTGATCTTATTTGATATTTAATTTAATTTGATTCAAATAAACCTAGATATTTTAAAATTAGTTTCCTTTATTTTGAGATTTTAAGGTTTGTTTCAACAAGTCTAAATTTTCAAAAATTTAGGTGGTTAGTTTAAAAATAATAATTTAATTATATTAATATCTTATTTCAAATCTGTTACATGGACAATGTTTGTTTATTTATTTATACTGTTTATTCAAAAAAAAAAAATAACAAACCTATTATTTATTTGATCTAAATTGCTATGATTAACTTGTTGACAGATCCAATGATCTGATTTTAATCATAGTCCAATTGTCAATAGATCTTATAAATAATTTGTAACAGGTAAATTTTGTACTTCTTTCATCTGTGTAAACCAAGTAACATGATAGGGCCCATCCAAATCATTTGACCTGTGTAAGCCTATATGTTTTCTATTGGGCTTAGATGCATATAGGAAGCTCATTTAAGTTTTTACTAAGTAAATGGACTAGGTTGCTAAAACAAAATTTGACATAAGTAATTTTATTTAGGCCCAATTAGATTTGGGCTTATTCAATGAATAACAATTGTTTATTTAAAGGTTAAATTTCTCTCTTTTGGTCCTTGTGTAAGAGTTGGGGGCCAATAGAAGTGGGTACGACATACTGAACCCAGCTCCCCCTCACATGAACTACCCCAATTGTGAAGGCTCATTTGCCTTATTTAAATAATTGTATTAGGTTAATTATATTAGTCTAACCTAATTAAAATTAAATTAGCAACATAATTAACTTTTAAAATATATGAAATTTATTTTTCATTTTAATATTTTAAAGTTAATTTTAGAATAACACTTAGTTAATGATATATATTCTAGATAGTTATTTCTATACTAGTTATTATTTCTAATATTAATTAGGAAAATATCATTGATTGTGAAATTAATTGTTTAATAATTAATTTTGGTACAATCTAAGTTTAGTATATTTTCCTAATATTAAACTAGAATTAATAATTAAGTTTCCTCTATACTAAATTATTTATTTCTTGAATTTAATACATTTAATTAAATTGAAAATTTCAATATCTAAGTTGATTTTCATCATGATACTCATTTATTGATATTTTCATGTTATTTAATTAAAATTAAAAATTATGTTAAGTTGGAATATTATTTCAGAATAACTTAAATCTGAATAATTTTCAAAATATATTTTATTTTATTTTATTAATCTTTTACCCACAATTTCGAAATTGCATTTCTTTAATGCAGATTTTTCGAATTTTATTTGAAAAATAGATTAAAGTTGAAAATTATTTATTTTAATTTTGGACCAATTTAAATCAATGATTTTTTTCACTTAATGATTAATTAAAATAAATGAACTAAAATATGTTATAATTAGAAATTGAATTGATTAGTCAATGAAAGTCTAGATAGTTATTATCTGTTTTGCTTGAAGTATTTTTCTAGTGTATTTAATTAAATAGAAAATTAATATTTAAGCTGATTCTTGATCATGGTACTTAAATATTTGAAATTTTTTCTTTAATATTTAATTAAATAGAAAAATTATATTTTTTGTTGTAAATTAATTTTATCAATTAATTTTGGGTCAACATAAAATTAAGATAATTTTTCCAGGATTTATTTTTATTTTATTTTAAAGCATTTTTCGAAAGTAGTATTCTTATATACTTCATTATTTTCGAAATGCAATGTATATTTATAGAAAATTAAATTTTAGTTGTAAATTAATTTAAATTAATTTTGAAACAACTTAAATTGAATAATTTTCTAAATATTTATTGGAAATTATTACTAAGATGGAAATAATTCATGTTATTTTCATATCCATCTAAGTATTATTTATAAATATTAAATTAAAATTTATATTTAGAATTTTTCATTCTAAATTGGAAATTTTAATTAAATAAATATATATTTAAAATAAATATTAGAAGAAAATACAACTCTTTAAAATAATGAGCTTTTAGTTATAAGAATATTCGATCTCCATTGTTGGTCTTACAATAGTTAAATGTTTTCAATATAACCTCGAGACGCTAGACTTCGTCCCCCTAATGGATGGTTATTCGTTGAACGCATTTAACACCGTAAGATCTCATTTGATAAGTGTTTTGTAAGTTTTTGTCTCTATTAGACTCTCCCCTATGGTGACTACTTAGAGATAAACTTATAAAACATGAAACAATGGTGGAAGCTCATAAAATGAGAATAACCTTGACTCTCGCCTACCGGGACAACGTTGGATTCTTATTTTGATCGAATTAAAGGTTGCTAGAATGGTTTGCATTTTAGATGAGCTGACAACTCTATTCAATGATTGATACTTTGACTCTCGCCTACCGGGACACTGTATCAGTTTGTTGGAAACCTTAGAAATTATTTAAAATGTGCCTATTTTGTATTTTCACATGTCTTTGTTATTTGCTATATGTTTGATAATTTCTGAATTGTGTATGAATTTATATTGAACCATGTTATTTTTTTGTTATTAAGTTGTAGTTTAATTTTGAATCTTCATTGTTGGTCTAACTTGGTTTGTTGTTCTAATGGGATAAATCCCTAATGGATTGTCACCATTAGACAAACATAATAATGTTAGATCTCGAAAGATAAATATTGTAAATGCAACATCTAGTTGTTCATCAATTGATGATACCTTAGACTAGTATTTACAATATGAAACAAGAAGATTGTATAAATAAGATTACTTTGACTCTCGAAGCATCGTTGGATTCTTATTTAAAAACGAAATTATCATAATTCCTCTTAGCTTATTCATTTTGAATTAGCTCAATAACATATCATTGGATGAATGGTCTATAAATCATTTCATGTCATTCTTTATTTTCTCTTAAGAAATTAAATGACGCATATGATTATATTCCCGAAATTCTATCCCAAAATGATACAAATCCTCAATCTTAAAAATCTCCTACTTGTATGGGCAATTCAACTTAGAGTTAAATTAGTAGTGGTGCTCCAAGAAAGAATTACTCATTATACAGTTACACTTTCACAAGTGTTTAATAACCATTTTCTTTCAATGGATTCAAACTATATGAGTTTAGTATTCTGTAACCAGAATCCACTTGCACTATTCTAAGAACTCTTTGATGTAACTAAACCTAAGTCATCAAAAGACACAACCATATTTTATAAATCTATGGCATTTGTATCTTGTTCATAGTGGTTTTGACAAGATCAAATCTCTGCAAACAGTTAATATGCCTATATCCACTGAAAGTAAGTTCATCTCATTCGCAGATGGATGTACATTCAGGGGTGGATATGAGTTTTCGTTGTATTCTTAAAACGATCACTCTAGAAACCAATGTAAGGTTTTCTTAACTTTATATGTGTTTAATTATCATTTTAGAAAGTTCATATTTAGGATGTTAAATAACATACTTGTGAGTAGATCTAAGATCCTTGTAAAATAAATTCCAACAGTATTCTGCTCGTCTGTCCCCCTTCTTCTATTTAGATCGTCCCTTAGGTCATGGGTCATTTCCAGCCTATCGAACACAGAAGAGCCTGGTTGCCTCAACGATTGATTCGCTTGGTTGACAGGCGGAATGGCTCCATTATTGTTGAATGGATCCGTCGGGTATGGCTCCTCCTCAAAAGATGCTTTTTGGAAGAAGATATCTACGCCATCCATTTCGAGTTGCAAGGGTCCTGATCGAGGTATAAAAAGATTTTCCTGAACCCTTTCTTCTCTTTCACTATCTCAATCTTTCAAAATTCCCATTTTTGAAATTTCAAACCAAAAGTTTTTGGTCATTTAATTTCGCTGCAACCCATGTAAGGTTTCTCATACCTTTTATGTGTTTACTTTATATCATTTTAGAAGTTCATGTTTAGGATGTTAAAAATATATTAGTTAGTAAATCTAGATCGTGGTAAAATATATTCCAACATAAAGATGCCAAGGTGGATGAGGGATCTCCCACATCCCCGATTGAGGTTTCTCTCGATGAGGCTAACAATGGTATTTCAAACTCTAGTTTGAATTTGGTGGAGCAATTGCATGCACAGGGTGCATGGATTCTTGCTGGAAAAGATGCATTGATTGGATCCAATGCTAAGAACAATCCTTTAGGTCCCGGACAAGGTCTGCCCGCCTACCTCTTGGCATATGAGCGGAACTCGTGACCGGGGATTGGACAGCTGACCGTTGGTTGTTTGGGAAGCATTCATCGTCGGGTCGTCCTCCGTTTCTCCCAGGGAAATGACGCTCGGCGTTTGTTGGCCTACAGTCTGGTAGGCTCATCGTATCAGCACAGTAGCTTGCCGACTACGATCTTCGATCTCTGCATGGTGAGCCCTTAATGCCTCCATCTCTTTGTCCCTCCATTCGGCGAACATACGCCTCTGTTTGTTGAACGCAAGGTTTACTGCAGCACGTAGTTCCTCCTAATCATGATGCAGAGTATTGCTGTGACCCTGCATGAGTCCGAGCGCAGCACGGAGATTTTTCAATTCGGTTGTGTCTTCGATGTTCGTTTGGGCACTGATGCCTGGTGGAATAGTCGTGTTATGAACGCCCTGGCTGTGTGCGGAACTGTTATTCCCAGTCTGTTGCACACCAGGCGCAGTTTCAATAATAGGAGTTGTCCCACCATTCACCACGCTTCCCGTCTGTCCAGGATTGACAGCGAGTGGAACCCTTGAACTCCCTGGGTTCTGTAATGTCGGATCCAGCGTCTGTGAGTTTGCTGGGTCAGACAGGCCTCTACGAGTTTGCACCATCGTGTCGAATGTTGAAAAGAGTGATTTGCGATTCTTCTCTCAATGAAAGCACCAAAATGTTGACTTCGCTTCCAGCCAACGACAACGAGTCTTTTTGATAAGCGATAAACGATGCGTCGTAGTGAAAATATATATGAAAGCAATAATAAGACACAGGAATTTTATAGAGGTTCAACCCCGAGCAGTTCAATAATAGCCTAGTCCTCGTTATTTGTATTGACTTAAGAACAAGGAAGAAGTTTCCTTTTCTTATAGCTCTTACAATAGTATCTCTGAATATATAATTCTTAGATAATAATATAGCCTTAGCTTAACTGCGTATCGGCTTACAATTTTTCCATCCTTTGCCCAGTGACATTCCTCACTATTTATAGGGCTGGAAACTTGAGGAGGAAGAGTTTCCTCTCTCGTTACAATGCGCATAAATAGGTATATCGTGTGATTAATGCTGAATGCAAGGATCGTGGGATTGAGGTTGAATACACTGATAGTGGGATCGTGTGTATGCCACATCCACGTAAGTTGATCCCTAAGTTGTAGGGATTGAGCTGATGACTCATGATGCGTCAAGCTGAATTCGCTAAGTGTTGATCATTCTGCACGGCTCGTTGAATATTCTATTCTGGATGTGCCAGCGAGGCATCCTGCTCGGCATATCGTTCCGAGCAGATGCTCCAAGTGGAGTCCACGTGTCACCATTCTCATGATGCCACGTCAGAGTGCCAAATTTGGGATAACAAATAAGTTGGTCCAAAATTAATTAAAAAATATTAATTTTCAACTCAAATTTAATTTACTATAAATATATATATATCTAATTAATTTTGAAATCCAATGTAAAAAATTACATTTTCAAATTTATTGAAATAAAATAAAATAAATATTGAACACTTATTCTGATTTATGTTGATCTAAAATTAATAAACTAATTTTCAACATAAATATAATTTTTTTATTTAATCAAATAAAAAATATCTAATATTTATGTGTCTTGAATAAAATCAACTTAAATATTAATTTTCATTAAATATATCTAGAAAAATAGCAAAAAGTTTATATAGAAAATAACTATCTAGACATTTCATAAACTAATTACTAATTTTCTAATTAAAATATATTAGTCTATATATTATAATAAAATAATTTATGAAAATTACTTAATTTAGGTTGATCTAAAATTAATTAAAGAATTAATTTTTAAATTTAATCTAATTTTCAAAATTTCAAAAATATATGAATTTAATAATCAAATGCATTTCAAAATTTAAAAAAAAAATTATTATTAAAATAAAATAAAATATACTTTGAAAATTCATCTAATTTTAGCTGATCTGAATTAGAAAATTTCCAGCTTAAATATTATTTCCTGTTTAATTAAATTTGTTTAAATAGAAACAAAAATTAAGTATCTTGAATAAAATCAATTTAATTATTAATTGTATTTTAATATCTAAGAAAAACATACTAATTTAAGTTGATCTAAAACTAATTAATAATCAATCTTCAACTTAAATGTATTTTTCTACTTAATTAAATATTAGAAAATATAAATTAGTTGCTAGAAATTACCTATCTAGAATTTATTTCATTAAACTAAGTGTGTTTTTCTAGATTAATTTAAAAATAATCTAATAAAAAATTATTTGTTATATTTTTTTAAAATTAATTATGTTGCTAATCAATTGTAATTAAGTTAAACTAATATAATTATTTAAATAAGGTAAATGGGCCTTCACAGTTTGGGTGGTTCATGTGAGGGAGGGTTGGGTTTAGTACGTCATACCCACTACTGTGGGAGGAAATTACATTGTATACTCATTTTACTTTATTTATTTTAATTTTTACCTTTATTTTCATATTCTTTAAAAAATATCCACTTTTATAGATGATGTTCCTATTATACTCCTTAGGTTAATATAAATTATGTGCTAGAAATAAGTGGAGGGTGCAGATATATTGGGTAAATTATTTATAAAAGTGGGTATATTTTAATAAAATTTAATATGAGGGTATTTTTGATTAATAGATACAAAGAAGTGGTATTCCTCAACTTCTCTCCTACTAAGACTCTTTAACTCTCACACAAGGCCCAAAAGAAAGGAATTTAACCTTTAATTGAATAATTGTTATTCATTGAATAAGCCCAGTACTAATTGGGCCTAAATAAAACTACCAAGGTGATATTTTATTTTTGGCAACCTAGTCCATTTGAATATCCAAGATAAATGGACTTCCAACATGCATCTAAGCCCAACTGCAAATATATAGGCTCACACATACAAATAATTTTAATGGACCCTATCATGTTACTAGATTTATAACAGATGAAAGAAATTACATGTTACAAGTTATTTATTTAATCTATTAATAATTAGACTACGATTAAAATTAGATTATTGGATCTATCAACAAGTTAATTATAGCAATTTAAATCAAATAAATAAATAAACAAATAATGTAACAAGATCTGGAAAGTTGGTTAAGATATTTTTATTTTAAAAAATATGTTAATTTGAATTCAAATTAGATTGTTAGAAAATATTTGAAAAATATTAAAATTTAACAAATTCTTAAAATATTTCATTTCAAATTCAAATATCCAACTAATTTTCAAAAATCTAGTTTATTTAAATAATTTAAATCTATTAAATAACTAATAAGATAATATAACATAATATTTTAATTTAAAATTTAAATATTTCAAATATTATATTTCAAATCTTATAATTTCACCAAAAAATAAACAAATTTTGAAAAATATGATATTTATTGTTAGGATATTATCGTTTTTTTCAAAAATAAATAAAATATATAACCTTAATTTTGAAAATTTTAGGGTTAAAAAATCCTAAAATATCAATTCAAACAAAAATAACCAACTATTCAAAAAATTTAATGTTATTTTAACAAGAATATAAATTTTAATTAAAATAAATATCTTTATAAGATAAAATATCAAATAATTAATATTTATCTAATCTTATAATTTAAATTTTTTAAAATATATTTAAAAATAATAAATTTTTGAAAAATTGATATCTATGGTTAGCAATTTAACATCATCTAAATTACCTTTAAGCTTTATTAATATTTTAATATGAAAATAAGATCATTTCATATTTAATTAATTAAATATGTGAATATTTAATCTTATAATTAAAATTAATAAATTCGATAAAAAAAATAATCAAATTTTAAAATAACCAAAATAGACAATTTGGCTGCCTAAACATTATGGAGGTTTGGGATTCAAAGAGGGGGCTAAATGGAATGAAGCTATCATAGCTAAATACCTTTGGGCCATTTCATCAAAGAGTGACTTGCTATGGGTGAAATGGATCAATGATATTTATCTCAAAAATAATTTCATTTGGTCCTATGATCTCAAGACGGATATGAGTTGGTACTGGAAGAAAATTTGTCATGTTCGGGATAAATTTTCTAGATCAGATATTGTTAATGCAGGTGCTAATGGGAAGTTCAAAACTAATCTGCTTTATAAGAGCAAATTGCCGTAGGTAGTTTGGGATTATAGCAGGAGTGTTTGGGGCTCTTTCATCATGCCAAAACACAGATTTATTCTATGGCAAGCTTTAAATACTCAGCTTCTCACTCGAGACAAGTTCCAACAGTTTCACATCGTGTTGGACAATGTTGATTGTCCGGTTTGTGGATATACAACCGAGACAAACCAACATCTTGTGCAGCTACTCTCAAATGGTTCTAGAGTAGATCGGGGGCTGGTTGGGGAAAAAGACTTGGCCGGTTGATTATCATGGCTGGAAAAATTGGTTGATTCTTGACAGAAGGAACAAGCTACACAGGATCCATATGGTAATCTTAGCTGCTGTGATATACAATGTGTGGATTAACCGAAACAATTGTATTTTTAGAGGCTATTCTTGGCTGACGGCTAAGATAGTGCAGGAGATTAAACAAGCTTCCTTGTATAGATTGAATATAGGAAAAAAGAGGAAAATAGATAGACTTGAGAGAATGTACATAGAGCAATTATGTTGTAAATAAGGTTTCGGTTGGTCTAAGCTTGTTTTTGTTGCTTAGAGTTGGTTGTAATTGCTTGTGATTAATGAAGTTTGTTCCTTCTTGATAAAAAAAAATAGACAGTTTGTTGAGAAATCAGTTTTTCAAGTTTAAAGCCTACTAATATCTGAAACTAATTTAAATTAATAATGTAATTAAGAAAAAATTAATTTTAATATGATAATTAGATTTTTATTTGAAATATAAGATTCTACGTAAAATTCTACTAAAATTTGAATTTATTCATTGACAAACGATTTTTAAAAGTTGAAAAATTATAAAAATTGGCAAAAAATGAGAGAAGGCATTGCATACTCCACCGCACGCGAAGATGGGAGTTTGGCTAAGGAAACAGGCTGCGTGCAGCCTCCATGTAATGACCGCATATTAGATTATGTATTTGTAAATGCAATTAGCATTAATTATTGACATTTTATAATTATATATGATTTTACATTTGTTGTGGGCCACATTTTTAGAAATGGGCATTATAGTCATAATTTTTCAATTCTATAGATTTTATTAAACTCTAAGAGTATTATTTATGCTAAATATAAATTATGCAATTTTTATATTTTTTGCTCAGCGATGACGGAAAATGCGATGGATGGCCGTTAGAGTCACTGGGTAAGTTTAGAACCAATTTCTTAGCACGACAAACATTTGAGATATCTAGAACGCCAAGTTTAAGTAAGAAGGGCATTTTGGGAATTTTGATTTATTTGACAACATCAAATCCAATTTTACTCAATCACTCTTGTCTATTCCTTAATTTCCTTTTGTTTTCAATATTTTGTTAAAAAAATATTAAGTACTAATGACTAGGCATACATAGGCAATCATAATAATTTGGATCCAAATGAGTTGTCTTAAGAGAATTTTGAAAAGCGTTGCCAAAAAAAAAAAAGAGAATTTAAAAAGGAAATAATAAAAAAAATGGAGATTGCATAAGCCACGGCAATGAGGCACATAAGACACTCGTCAGCCATGAGGTTCCAGCTGGTGTTTGTATTGTATTTTCTAATGTTTTTAGTTTTGTTTTGGGTTTACACATCCACTCAAACACAACACAGCATAATAAATCAATACATTAAATCACAGAACAAGAAGAAGAAAGAACATTGACATTCGTGGTTGTTTCGTTTCGCAACATTATTCTATTCCTCTATTTATTTTTTCTTCTAAACTTCATCTCTCTCCTATTGTGCCTTTTTAAATATAGTATCTTTAAAGAAAGTATCTAATTCTTCCAAACATATCAATTTCACTGTTCATTATATCTAACATATAATAAATGCCTTAGTGATAAAGAAAATTGTTTATTATGTTTCTGGTCTCTCTTTCTAATCCTTGCTGATATTTATTATAATAGTTATATAATTAATGACCTAGATTTCGCTACTGATAAAAGTTAACACTTTCACTGTCTGAACTTTAACCAATACTAAATCTTACCCCTTTTTATATAAAATAAAAAATAATAATAATTTTAAAAATTATAATTTTCTATTAATTCTAAAAAAAAAATTATTAAAAAAAATATGATGAAAATATTAAATTCATAAAAAAATATTAGGCTAAATTAAAATATACCAAAAACTATGGTTTTACAATATTTGAGTAACAAAAGCACAAAGTTGATGGAAAGTCTTGTCGTATGACATGTTGCCTTATGTTTTTTGAGTATTTCTAAGTTATTCTCTGTTTGGTGTTTTGTTCGTGATGGCTTCGAGTAGTCGCAATGATTTTGATCTCAATGAACAATATGGACAAATAAGTTTGGAGGATGAGGAGGAGGGGATTCTAATTGGTGAGGAAGATGAAGGGGATGAGGCTTTGTTTGATGACAGATGGTGTTTAGTGGGGAAGTTTCTTACGAGATGGACCTTTGATTTTGATGCTATGAGACATATGATGGCCTCTGTTTGGCAATCGAGAAAGGGTGTGTATATCAAGGAACTCGACACCAATCGTTATCTTTTTCAGTTCTACCATGAATTAGATATACAATCGGTTATAGATGGAAGCCCTTGGACGTTCAACAAGTGCCCTCTTGTGTTTCATCGTCTGAAAAAAGGGGAGGAACCAAAATCTGTTGTTTTGAATAAGATTGATTTTTGGGTTCAGATTCATGGCTTAAAAACTGGGTTTATGTTGGAAAATATTGTGAGAAGTGCTGGTGAATATGTGGGAAGGTTTGTTAAGTCGGATTCTAAAAATTTCAATGGTTTATGGAGGGATTATCTACGTGTTAGAGCTACGATTGACATAGACAAACCATTGAAAAGAAGAATGAAATTGTGTAAAGAGAATGGTGATTGGATATGGGCAAATTTTCAATATGAACATCTTCCAACATTTTGTTTTGCTTGTGGCATAATCGGGAACTCCGAAAGATTTTGTCCAAGAAGGTTTGATCAACCTCTGGAACAAATTGCTAAGCCTTATGGGATTGGGATGAGAGCTCAATTGAAGAAGCAAAATTACTTGATCGGTGCTTAGTGGCTTCGAACGGGGAAGAAGGACGGTGGAGCCGATGGTGGTGGCAGCTTTTCCAGGCGGATGAAAGACGTTGGAAGAGATTCAATTTCGCCTAGAATCATGGACATTGATCGATTTGACTCTAGAGTTAATCATGATCCCATGAGTTTAGGCAAGAATAAAGGCATTATTGTGGAAAGGGAAGGTGTAGTTAATGGCAAAGATGTTATGGGGGCTCAAACAACTATGGCTGGAGGTGATGAGGATTCCGTTAATGAGGAAGATTTGCTAGTGGCTCTGGATAGTAAGAAGAGGCGTATGGGGGCAGAGGAAGCTATACATGGGGAGAGTTTGGTGGGGCCAAATATAGGTTCTGATGTTGAGGAAGTAAGTGGTTCAAAAAATGTTTTAAAGGTGGGCCATGGTACTTCGGCCCACCAGTTATCATGAGTGTTATTTCTTGGAATCGCCATGGGCTTGGGAATGCATGGGCTCAACAATTCATTAAGGATCTTATGATCCAAAAGAAGCCCAGTTATTTGTTTTTGTGTGAAACTTTATCTAGAAAGCATGTTGTGGAAAGGTTACGTGTTGCGATTGGTTTTGAGGGGGCTATTTCAGTTGATGTGCAAGGGAGGAGCGGAGAAAAAGCTTTATTGTGGAGAGTTGAAGAAGAAGTGAAGGTGCTGGAATTTGGAAATAAGTTTATTGATGTGGTGGTATGTAGGAATGAGAGAGGTGATTGGAGATTGACAGGAATGTATGGTGAACCCAATAGAAGTTTAAGGAAAAAAATATGGGACCTCATGAGTGAGCTAAATAATAAACTGAACTTACCTTGGTGCATCATTGGTGACCTTAATAATGTCACTTCTCAAGGCGACAAGAGAGGAGGCAACCCTTACCCGAATTGGCTTGTGAACAGTTTTAATGAAGCTTTGGCCGAATGTAGTCTACATGATTTGGAGTTGTGCGGTTACCCTTACACTTGGGAAAGAAGTCGTGGTTAAGTGGAATGGGTGGAGGTTCGTATTGACCGTGCCTTGGTTAATCAAGCTTGGTTAGATTTCTTTCCCTTTGCTAAACTTTACAATCTTGAAGTTTCTACATCCGACCATTGTCCTATTCATTTGGTTACTGTCAACAGTATGGTGATTGCTAATAACCGGGGTTTTTCGTTTTGAAAATTCTTGGTTGAAAGAGCCTTTGTGTATTAAGATTATTCAAGATTGATGGAGTGTTGATCCCATGAAGTCAATTATTGAAAAAATAATTGGTTGTGGGGAGGTGCTGATGGAGTGGGGAAAGGATTATTCAGAAAATTTTGCTAAAAGAATAAAAGTTTGTAAGTTGGAGGTGAAGAGATGGAAGAAAGGTAGGGATGCAATCTGTGTTGAAAATTATAAAATTGCTTCGGGTAAACTAGCTGATGCGCTACTGCAGATAGAGATGTTTTGGAAGTAGAGAAGTAAACAACTCTGGCTGTGTGAGGGGGACAACAACTCGAAGTACTTTCATGTTGTTGCTACAGCAAGAAGAAGAAATAATTCTATCCAAAAATTGTGTGATGACGCTGGGAATTGGGTCGACTGGCAGGATGGTCTTCCCACGGTGGTTACTGAATATTTTTCTCAGCTCTTTACAGCTTCAGCAGTCGACATTTCTGGTGTTATGCAGTGCATTCCAGCTGCAATTTCTAATGATCATAATATGAAGTTGCTTGAACCGGTTATGGAGGATGAGATTAGGCGTGCTCTCTTTCAAATGCATCTGGATAAATCTCCGGGTCCCAATGGAATGACTCTTGGATTTTATCAAAAAAGATGGAACATTGTTGGTGGGGATATCGTTAAGTTGGTCCAGAATTTTTTTGTCTCGGGTTCCTTTCCAAGAGACTTAAATAAGACTAACATTGTGCTTATTCCGAAGAAGAAACAACCCCAAGTGATGAATGATCTTCGACCAATATCCTTGCGTAAAGTGGTATATAAGATTATTTCTAAGGTTTTAACGAACAGAATCAAACAAGTATTGCCCATTGTCATATCGGATAACCAAAGTGCTTTTATTCTGGGTCGCTTGATTTCAGATAATATCATGACTGCTTTTGAAATTATGCATTATCTGAAAAGGAAAAGAAGTGGTAAGGAGGGTTATATGGCTCTTAAACTCGACATGAGTAAGGCCTATGATCGGGTTGAATGGCCGTTTATTGAAAACACGATGCTTCATATGGGGTTTAATGCTCATTGGGTGCAACTCATCATGTTTTGTGTTACCACAATCACATATAATGTTACCCATGGGGGGTTTACTATGGGCCCTATTAATCCGAGTAGAGGTTTGCGACAAGGTGATCCGCTCTCTCCGTTTCTCTTTTTAATTTGTGCAGAGGGCCTTTCTTCGTTGCTGAATTATTATGAGAGGCATCATCTTTTGACTGGGTGTCGTGTGGCGAGAGAAGCTCCTATGCTCTCTCATATGCTCTTTGCGGATGATAGTTATGTGTATTGTAAAGCTAATGAAAGGGAAGCTCAAAATGTTATGCGCTTGTTGCATACCTATGCACTTGCATCTAGCCAACAAGTCAACTTTGCCAAGTCTTCTATTTTCTTTAGTAAGAACACTACGACAGATGTGCGTAGCAGGATGTGTGGTTTAATGGGGTTGAGAGAGGCATCGAATAATGGACTTTATTTGGGCCTTCCTTGTATTATGGGTAGAAACAAGAACACCATGTTGGGGTTCTTGAAGGAGAAGATGAGGAAGAGAATTTTTAGTTGGGAAACTAAGTTTCTTTCAAAAGCGGGTAAGGAAGTGTTAATTAAGTCGGTTGCTCAAGCATTGTCTAGCTATGCTATGAGTGTTTTTCTTTTGACCCAAGAGATTTGTTCGAGTCTTGAAGGAATGATGGTGAAGTTTTGGTGGAAGTCTCAATCTAAGAACACAAGCCAAGGTGTAAGTTGGGTTAGTTGGAAACATCTTTGCCAACATAAGAATGTCGGGGGGTTAGGATTCCGTGATCTTCGGGATTATAACCTCTCTTTTTTGGGAAAATAAGGATGGAGATTGCTCAGTATGGAAAATTCACTTGTTGGTAAGATTTATAAAGCACGTTACTACCCGAATGGCTCTTTTATTTCTACTGAATTGGGACAAAATCTCAGCTTTATTTGGAGGAGTATTTGGGCAGCTCAGGTGCTTGTTAAAGCGTGTGCAAGACTTTCAATTGCAGATGGTTCTCGAGTTAATGTTCTTAAGGATTTGTGGCTACCCCATGACTCTAATCCTTATTTCAGAACTGAGAATCAAGAACTTCAAAATAAGTATGTTGATAGTCTCATGACTGTAGGGGAAAGATCTTGGGATATTGAGCTCATTTCAGACATGTTTTTGGAGAGAGATGTTGGTTTAATTTTGAACATTCAGCTAAGTTTTTCTGTGGAAAGAGATACATGGTTTTGGAACATGGAATCGTCGGGCTTTTACTCGGTTAAAAGTGCTTATAAGCATCTTCAATCGAGTAGAGGAAATTGGCTTTATTTGGAAGATAACAACTGCTGGAAAAAGTTGTGGCGATTGGTAGTCCCTCCTAAGGTTCGTCATTTCTTGTGGCGAGCGTGTTCTGGTAGTCTTCCAACGAAGGTTCTGCTTCAAACAAAGCATATCAATGTGGATCTTCTTTGCACGTTCTGTAACAGAGAATATGAGTCGATTTACCATGTGTTGTTGGGCTGCAATTTTTCCAACTCCTACTAGTTTTTTGCTGCAGCAACCGTGCCTCCTGCTGGTGCATCAGAAGATTTTGCCGCCTGGTTTTTTGGCTTGCTAGAAGGGAATCAAGTTATGTTACAGTGGATGCTGCTATGATCAGTTGGAGTATTTGAAAAACTCGCAATGAGTTGCTTTGGCAGAAGAAAAATCGAGCTACTTCGGATGTTGTGAATTCGGCTAGATCAGTCCTTGCAAATTGGAAGATTGCGAATTTTGAGTCGCCTCATGCTTATTTTGCTACGGGTGATGTTACTAATAGCAATCTTTGGGTTAAACAAGATCTTTTTACTATCAAGGTGAATGTCGATGGAGTCATCTTTGAAGCGCAGCAGAAGTTTGGTTTTGGTTGGGTGGCACGAGATAGCAATGGCACTCTTATTGAAGCTGTTTCAGGGAGTAGGTGGGGTTGTGTTCTTCCTAAAATTACTGAGGTAATTGGTATCAAGGAAGCGTTGAGTTGGATTAAGAGTAAAGGCTGTGATAAGGTGGTTGTTGAATGAGATGCATTAGTTGTTGTCCAAGCAATAACAAGTTCAATTCATATGCCATCTCAGTTCGGTTTGTTGGTGGAAGACTGTCGTTTAATTTTATCTACTTTAAATAATGTCCAAATTTCTTTTCTTAATCGTTCTGCTAATAAGGTTGCCCATTGTGTTGCTAGGGGGTCTTGTTTTTTGTCAGATCGTACGTTCTATGAGCATAATGCTCCTTCCTCTTTACGAGATATTGTAATTGTAGATGCAAGTTGATTATCTATGATAAATTCCTTTTCCAAGAAAAAAAAACAAAAATTAAGCTAAATTAAAAACATAAATTATTCTTAAAAAAATATTTTCAAATTTTACTTTATTTATAAACACATAATTGAAAATTTAATAAATAATTTAAACAAACTAAAATTTGTGAAGAGAAAGATCAAGCTTATTTGTGTTTATAAATTCATATCCTAAAAATTAATAAAAAAAATTAGAAACTAAAAAAATATATAAAATTATAAGAAAATAGGAATTAAACTAATTTTTTTTTTATGTTTATTTAAACAAATTAAGATTTTTGGAGAAAAATATAGACTCAAATTTGTTTCCGTAAAATTTAGTTTTAACAAAAAATCAAATTTTTATTATACTTTTTTATATCTAAATAGATGTTTTAATAAAAAATAATTAATTTTTTAAATCGCTTAATTTATTTTTTGATTTCTTTTTTAATTTTCTTAATCATTCAAAATGATTTTTTTAAGATCTAAATTTATTTTTTAAGATTTACTGAAAAAAAAAAAATGTTGAATCTTTCTAATTTTTATTAAGAGGGAGTACAATTTGATAGTTGTCAAAGTTTAGGGGACAAAATTTCTAATTTACAAAGACATGTCAGCATATAAACAAAATAATAGGAAGAAACCTAACAGATTGAGTAAATTTTAGTAAATGTAAAAGTTCATGGGGAGTTCTTAAGAAGTATATTTTAGGAGACAAGATCAGTAGTGTCGAAAGTTCAGGGGCTAGAATTGCTAATTATTCGTTATTATATTAATGCTTAAATTAACCTCATTGTATTGCATTATATAGCATTTTATTGTATGCATTGTATGTATTGTAGTCTACTGTATAATATTGTGTTGTATATTGTATTATAGTATTATTTAATACAATATAATTTTTTATATTGACTTGTATTGTTATCCACGTATTAACGTAGATTTTCATTAACGATTAGGAGCCTAATTTCGTGATAGGTTTAGAACAAAAAAATTATAGAAAATAAAAGAAACAAAAATAACACCCATTTTTTTACGTGGTTTTGTAGTTAACTCTGCATAGTCCACGAGTCAATCTTATTCAGACTTTTGTGATACAGAACTAGGGTTCTTTTTTTTACTCAAAGGATTTTCCCCAAGGTTGACACGTGTCATCCTCTTAAGTACCTGCCGAATTTTGAGTATAACAATTGCCCCTTAAAAAGTCATTTTGAGTGAAAAGTACTTTTTAAATGATTACCGATGGTATTTTTGTCATAATCCATTTTGAAAAAACGCATGCCCTTTGATTTTGGTAGTTTTGCAGTTTCGAGGCACATCATGAGCATTAAATAACCATCTTTTCCACTTCTTTCTTATTTCTACCCATTGGACCAATTATCTCTTAATCCAACGGAGATCAACCCTATGGTATAAAAGGAAAAAAAGAAACCACATTTTCACCATCTTTACCATTTCAAAATTTTTCTTGAGATTCTCTACAAAAAACTCCAGCCAGGTTTTTCGAAGCTTTGCATGCCATCTTTGTCTTTGACGTCATACTTCTTGCAAGTTTCATCGGATTTGTTTTTCAACCTCAAGCATTCAAAGAGATTACCAAGTCGTTCGCTGCATTGTCGATTGGAGAATCGTTCATCGTGTCGAAACCCGACTTTAAATAGTAAGCGATTCATCCCTCTTTGTTTTCTTATCTTCTATGTTATTTTACAATTTTGGGTTTGATCATTACTTTATGATTTGCACCTTTGTCATCTTATTTGGTTTTAGCAATTTTAGGTTGAATTTTTCTGGGTAATTTTTAGGGTTTGGGCAGAGCGTAGACTTTTGGGTTTCTCAAATTTATAAGCTTCTGGTTTGGTAAATTTCATCCAAGAATTGGGATTGCTTTCTTTTTGTAACAATGTCCCAATCTGGTTCAGAAGTTTATCCTCCATAAGTTTTAGAAACAGAGTGCCCCAGTGAACTTGCCATCCCGTTTAAACCCAGAATTTCAAAACCCCAATCCAAATTAGAAATAAATTATGCAAAAATTAGGGACCACCTAGTAAAAACCCACCAAGATGATATTGCTAGTCGCCACAAGCGCTTCTTGCAATAAATAACAGAAGACAAACATCGTTTCTTGCGAGATGCTGCTTGGCCTGAACCTCCTAGTTTATCATCTATTCCTTTGGCTAGGCCTTTATTTTTTTTACCCAGAGTCACAATTGCTTTTTCACTAGGTGACCTAGATTTTGAAATCATGACTTCCAAGCCTCAAAAATTAAAGACTCCCCAAGACCCCAACATTACTTTCGAGGCTGAACTTATCGAGTCGAGGGTTCGAGCCATCGGGGATTACGTAGGTAGCATCCTAAGGACTCATGACATTGATCAAAAGTGAAAATGGCAGGTCAGATCCGTAGCTCCTGGCAAGTTTAGTTGTTACCCACCAGAACGACTTACTCGCGAAGCACCCGAGGGAACTAGTTGCAAGGCGAGTACGAGTGGCTCTACTAGAATAGGCGCTTGGAGCCTCGAACACATTAGGGCTGGAGTGATTCTCCCCCTACGAGATTACTTTAAGAACTTCCTTAACCATCTTGGAATTGCCCCATTCCAGTTGGTTCTTATTTCCTATAGAATCCTTGCAAGTTTAAAAGTTCTGTACAAAATCTTAGGATGGGAGTGCCCCACTCCCCTGAAAATAGTGTATCTCTACTCAGTCAAGGTAGTCCCTGCGAAGAAGAATGCTGCAGGAGGTTTTTATTACCTTGGGACTCACACAAGCGATCCTAAGATCATTGTTGGGTTGCAAAACAAAATCCATTTCAAAGAGGACTTCTTTTGGACAATTGGCCTCTCCCCAATCAATACAACCTCCTTTCGCATAATATGTAAATGACTATTTGTCTTAAACTTGGTTTTAGATTATTCCATGTTTTTAATGTTAGCCTCGCTGACTTGTATTTTCATTACTTTGATAGCAGTCTCGAAAAGACCAAATCCTAGCCCTGAGATGGTCGAGCGATGCAGGCTCCTGCTGGGTCTTCCATACGGTCTCCGATCAGCCGAGTTCCTCTTGAACGAGGTCAACCTGAGGTCTGTGGGCCTCCTCGCTGAGAACGAGTATACTGGTGATTATAAATATCCCAAGTATGCGTCGTGGCAGCAGGTTCCAGTCAAGTTGATGAGGAAACTTAGGATTATGTGGCTCGGGCGCACTACCTCCAGAACGCAGTCCCTCGGGAAGCCGAAGAAGGAGTATCCAAAGGTAATCAATGTGGATGGTCACCCACAGTGCTTAGGGCTGAGCATACCACATTAGGGTTTTTTCGAGATAGCCAGTATAATTTCTACACCTGGAACCTTTCCTCATGGATCGCATTGCACATAGGTATGATAGTCGGTACCTAGAATTTCACGTTCAAATTAGTTGTACTAACTCCTACTATGGGATAGTCGAGCAGTATGGGACCATGCTGGGTAGGTCAGGTCATATAGATTAGAGCTGGGATTTAGAACCAATTAATTCCTATGATATATTCAGGATCACAGGATGTCCAGATTTTAGTGAATATTATAGTCCTCCTTCTTCATCTTCTTATGATTATTGTAAATCCCTTAGATGGGAAATAATTTCCCAATTTCCCCTTTTACTTGTTTTTAACAAATGTTAACACATTGTTCTGTCTTGCAGAAATGGATCTCGAGGACCTTCTTCATTCTTCAAGCAAGAAGGAAAAGAAAAGGTTGACGGCTTTGGAAACTTCTTCGGATATCAACGTGGAGCCCCTCAAAAGGCCCAGGAAGACAACTGCCAACAAGAAGCAAGCCTCACAGACCATTGACCTTGAGGCCCCTGAGAACCAGGTTCAGACTCACCCTCCGGCCCTCACACATACTGAAGAGCCCATTCCCAAAGCAAATCAGGTCGCAGCCTCTTCGAGCCAAGCGCCTGAGACTCTACCCATTGAGGTTGGGAATGCTGGCTCAGAGCATTGTGTGCAGTACGATGTGGCTTGTTGGCGTCACCTCCGGTCCTTCCTTCCCAACGACTGGGACTTGATAAATAATGGAAGCCTGAACGAGATGCTCGAGAGGAGCGTTGCCTTTGGCCTCTCGGTAAATTTCTTTATCCTTCTCACTTTACTTCTCTCTTTAACAACCCTAAGAAATACTTTTGCATTTTTGTTTATTTGTTTTAAGCAAACTTTCATCTCCTTTGTGGGGTCTGGACATGATGAGGCAACTGGAGAACGAGATCCAGAAGCTGATTGGTCAACGCAAGGTCGTGTCCAGGTAATGGAACGAGGCTCAGACGGAGATCTCTCGCTTAAATAAAGAAGTCGAGGAGGTGAAGAGGGCCAACAAAGCTGAACTTGAAGCTGCTTAGAAGGAGGCGAAGGACAAGTCCGAGCTATGCCAGAAACTCCATGAGGAACTCAATGCAGCCAATGCAACACTCGAGGGGAAAGAAGCCGACACCAAGGAGCAATGTAATGCCATTGCCAAATGCTCCATCTATCAAGCTTGGATGGCGAATCCAGAAATGGATTTGAATTTCCTGGGAAAGGGCATGGAGGAAGTCCTCGCTTACTGCGAGCAAGCTAAAAAGGTAGAAGAGGAAGCCGAGGCAGCGGGAGAATAAGAGGAAGAAGAACTATCCAAGTTCCTACTATGTAGACTTAGTCTTTAATCATCTACTCTTTTTTTTTTTTTTTTACTTTTAGGAAAATTGCCATACGATCGAGACAATGGTTTTCCCTTTGTGGCTTTTTGTAAAGACAAATTTGCAAAGTTGGATGGCCAACTTCGCTTTTTATTTTATCTTTTATTTAATGCCTCGTACTTTTGCATTTGAACTTACTACATTTGTTTACTTGTGTTTTTTTTATTCACAACTTAAACAATTATATTTTGGATCAAATTTAAATATTTTAAGCCTTTCCATTGCTCGTATTTTCATTTGATATTGTTTGAGTAGTTATTAATCTACTATATGCGCGAGCAGTCATTGTCTGCTATGCTTTTAATTTACGAGCAGTTTAGTGCTCTAGCTTCGCATAAATAGTTATAATTTGTTTCAAGTAAACTTAACCATACTTTTTATAATTCATTTCGTGAATTACTTTGTATATTTTTGATTGTTTATATGAATAGTTAGACTTTCTATTCATGTTTTAGGTTTAAGTATTTTCTCAATACATCTCGGTGTCTCGTTTAATACTTTCACGATAAAGAGCAGTTAGTCAGTTAATGATTCCTCATATTCTATTAGTCTGTTTTTCCGCATTTCCGATCGTTCTTTCATCCTCACAACTCTTTTCGCTCCAGGCTTCCCTTCTTGTCAGGGCTTGAGAAGCGTCGTTCAGTTGTCGTTTTACTGCAGTGGTCAGCTCGATATCGAAGATCGATGGAGGAGCACTGTGAGAACTCCGAATCCATGGCTGATTTTTCTTTTCTTTTCTTTTTTTTTTTTTTTTTGCTGAAAAAAGAATTTGGTAATGGTACTCTTAGTTAGGGCTTAACATTTATGTGATGGAATGTTGAATCATATTGAGCTTAAGCATTTTTTCAATTTGATTGGAAGAATTGTTTAATCTTCTTTGATGTTGGATACTAAGGAAAGGTCGTACAAAACCACTTTTACTTTGATTGGTGCAATCTTTGCACTTGCAGGTCTTGAAGAATTTATCACTGACAAAAGCAAATGCCAAGAACATTTTGATGTTTACAAGGAATGCAAGAAAAAAGAGGTTGGTTCTTTAAGCCATTGCAGTTTTTCATTTTGGTAGTGCTGTTCTAGAATTGTTTCAGGTGTTCTAAACTGTGTAACGATATATGTTTCCGAATTTCAACAGAGGAAAGCTCGACTTGAACGGAACAAGACTCGGTCTTTGTTCTCATGAACTTTCTTTTCCTACTTACATTCCATTAGTCTGAACTGGAGAAAAGATCACTAATTAATTTTTGAATAAACATTACTGAAATAGCTTCTTGCAGATAAGCCTATTGAGGCTGAAGCTTGATGTGATTAGGTTGTTTTTCTATTACTACTACTACTACGACTTGCTGTCTACTTTATTTCTACTGATTCTGCTTTTAACTTTTGGACATGGTTGAATTAGAAAAACAATGTGCTGATATTGGTTTTGGCTATAATTAGATGTGTAAGGAAGTAGAACTGTGTATAATTAGTTTGTCAAAATGACAATATTAGAAAGTGAATTTAGCAAAATAAAATTATTCTTGTAATTGGCAGCAATATGTTCCTTTTTGTGGGCATTTCATAAAGCTTGGATGAATTGTTAAAAGGGATTATCTTCAAAAAAAAGAGAGTTCATCATAATCCTGGTCCAACTGATGTTTCAGGTATTTGCTTTATGATAAATTAAAGGTTATATTTATTGACCAAACAATGATTTTAATATCCCCAATAAATGTTAATTATGGAAATGAATGCTCTTGTTTAGCTTTCTTTTGGTGTTTGTATGTTCTCTAGTATATAGCTCTTATTTATATTAGCATGATATGATTGATGTATTCCCTCTGGATGTTAAAGGGTTTTTCATATTGTTTGTGGTTGTACATTTTTGCTGTTATGGCAAAAAATGTATGTGCAGTTAGTGAATTGAAATTTAACTTGGTTACATTTGTAGGATCAGTTGCCTGCCTGTATGATCTCTTATGTTCAGAAACAGAATGTTGAAAGTACCACAATGATTAATCGGCATTTTCTGGTACTTTGATCCTCATAGCAATTTTTATAAGACAATTTCTAGTTTTTGGTTTTCAAACTTATTGTTTCCTCTTTTCAGTTAGAATAACAAAGATCATTCGTTAGTTGAGGTAGAATTCAGAGGGTTTATGCTATTTCCATGAATATGTAACAAAATTCTAAACATTTGATAAGGTTCATGGGGTGGTATTTGAGTCTGTTCAAGTCTTTGCAGAGTTCGAGTCGCAATATAATAAAAGTTCTTTAAAGACTATACCAAATGAATTAAGATTCTGAAGTAAATGGAATAACAGGAAGGATCAATCACCTGATAAAACCTAACATTTGCTCTCATTTGCGTGTTTTATCATAATGATGATGTCTCCTTATACTCTTCGGAATGTATCATTTAAGAATGTTAAAGCAATCTCTGGATCACTTCTGATTTCTATCATCCTTTACAGGTACACAACAAAGGATGGAAAATTTCTTGCAACAAGACGGAAATCAACTTTGTGCAGATTGCGATACCCCAAATCCAAAATGGGTGTAAGTTTCATATAATTGATCTTTTGTGTCTCTTTTAGGCTAAATAGATTACTACTTGACGACGGGTTTTTATTGTGCTCCTGTTTTCAGTTTACTTGTTGCTTTGAGCATGTACTGAATTATGATGACTTATAAGAAACTGTCAAGTATCTTGACATTTTTTTTACTAAAAAACAACATATATTAAATAAATTAATTACATGAAGCCTGATTAATCAAGTGACTGTTTTCTAACTATTTGTTTGAAAATTGAGATGTTATGTTACATATAATCATCATTGCCATTTAAAAAAATTTTGTATTTTGTTGAAAGGGATACTGTTGATTATAAAAATGTAATGGAAACTTGAACTAAGATTATGCTTACTATAATCTTGAGAGTTATAAAGAGGCCTCAAGAGTGACCAACTGTATTAGTCTTTGATTAGTTTAGAATCAACATGTGAAGTTTTTGAGTGATAATTATTAGTTACATATAATCATTTGTATCACCTTGGTTACATTTTGGATTTGTTAAATACCAATTTCTTGGGG
Organism: Cannabis sativa; assembly: GCF_029168945.1. Lineage (NCBI taxonomy): Eukaryota > Viridiplantae > Streptophyta > Magnoliopsida > Rosales > Cannabaceae > Cannabis > Cannabis sativa. The sequence goes on from NC_083602.1 coordinate 65,029,351, forward strand.
TATTTTTCCGTTAAAAATAAAATGGTCTAAGTTTTTAACCCGGATTTTCAGGGTTGAGTAGATCATTTCATTTTGTTAATACTTTTTTTATTTGAAAGCAATGGTGGTTGGGCCATATTTATGATAGTCAGATGAGACATCACACCCAAACATAGAAAAGAAAAGGGACGTGTATGAGTGATTTTCCATCACCAATGTCATATCATGTGGCCTAATTTTTATTCCTTCCCCTCATTTATATATCCCTTTCTTCCTTATCATAATTATTAATTATTATTATTATCATTCATTCTCTTAATGCCTGAACTACATCTCATCTTTCGCTTCTTTTTTTTATCTCACCTCCTCCTAACAGGTAACTATATCTATTCTTTTCTTTCTAATAATTTTCTTATATTTGAACAAATAAAACTTGATAATATATATATGCTATATATTGATGTCCGTAGGGGGAAAATGTAATTCTTGAATACTCAGGAAAAAATACGAGCTGCAACAATTTTTTGATCACTGCTGATCGCATGTCCTGTCCCTTTATTCCTTCTGATAAGAAATCATCAGCCTCATCAAATAACTCACCGAGCACCGGTTCTCTTGTGCAAGAAAAGAAACATTACGACAAACAGGCCGCTAGACATCGTATCGGACATGCATTTCGTAACAGCTGGGGGAGAAGAGACGAATTTAAGGCCACTAAGAAATATAACTCGTCATCGGTAATGACTTATTTAGTACTTCATAGATTTGGTTATTTTAGCTCTTTGCATCGATGCATTTTTAGTCCTTTGGTTTGGATTAGCTAAGAAAAACAACTTTTCTACCAATCTTTTCTTTATGAATAGTTAGGTGTATTTTGGCATCGAAACATAATAGAGATACGCCTACTATGGATGCAAAATGCTTTCAAATTATAAGGAAAAAAAATAAGAGAGAGTCTTCAATCAATCATATTCTTGGTCTTAGAGTGCATAATACCTTTTACTGTTTTTCATAGTAAGAAGAATTAAACATCTCACGAATTTCGTTCATTTCTTATTGAACTGCAGGCTGATGAAAACCAAAATGTATTCAAGTCTTGGTATCTCCCACTAGACAAAACACTTTCATGTCTTTCAAAGTTATATCGTTGTTTAGAACCAGCAGTTTGCTCAGAATCCATCTTTGCATTTTGTGATAAATTCTGTATGTTACTTGCATTTTTAAGTTTGTTGTTTAACCATTCTTTACTTGTGTAGAAAGCAAGCAAGCTCATAACCATTCTATTTGACTGGTCTAGATCTTCATCCCTGGCGAGGACCTTACTACCGAGAGTTTTGGAGAGTCAAATAGATAATAAGAGGGTTTGTGATTCACTTGCAACTAAATTATATTCTCTTTTTTACCTTAAATTTCTCTTGAACTCTGTTTTTTGCTATTCTCTTCTTTTAGTTATTAGTTTAGCAAGCTCCGTAATATTCTCTGCTATGTACCTCAAACGTCACAGATATCACAAATGATGTCGATGTCACAAATGTAAAAACCATCACAGATCCTAAGAATACAACCTATATTTCGCAATAGACTCGTGGGAATTAGAATGGTGGTGATGATAATGAGTTCACATCTTAGATGTTTAGTTTATTACTTCTGTTAGTATGAACATTTATGAATCTCTTTTAGTATAAACTCTTTTAAATATATAAGCAATGTTTAGTATTAAATCTGAAAACAATGTAAGAACTTTTTTAGTATTAAATATAAAAATAATTAGATTTTAAAGAAATTATTTAATAGAAAAAAGTGTGATATTAAAAAAATATTTAATTTAATTTAAATAAATGTAATTATTCTAAAAAATGAATTCAGGAATGACAATTTCGTTTCCAATAACAAAACAGTTGTTCCTAATAATGTGTAAAAACTAAGCTACCAATTTAATTTTTTGGAACGACTTTTACTTTTTAGGAACAACTCATTTTTGTTCCAAATAATCTAGCATTAGGCACGTCACTATATTTTGTTTCTGATATTGATTTTCAGGCACGAGTTATTAGAAATAAAACATCAGGAATGATTAGTAGCGCTAAAAATCTTCTGGAACGAAAATAGTCGCTCCTGATGACAGTTTTTGTTGTAGATGCCAAAAATTGTGCTAAATTTAAAACGAAATATAACATAGGTTAAATTTTATACTACAATAAACATCACTTTTTTATTAATTTTTTTCCATTCGTTAATGTAATTTAATATTTTTATATTTTTATTTATATATTTAATATAGTCTTTATATACTTTTAAAAAAAATTAATGTTTTTGTTAATTTTCTTACACTTTATTAAAATAAATTTTATCTTACTCCTAGTACATTGGAGCATAATTATAAAATTTAGGTGAAATATAATATTATGCATTTTATGTTTAGTTTTCATAACTAGATTTATCTTTTTTTATTGTTACATTATTTTTTTTTTCATGGAATTTGTTGTTACAACTTTATTCTTTCAACTTTCATTTTTTCATTTCCTTTTGAGTTAGTGATAGTTAAAAACAACTATAAACTAAAAAATAACTAAATAATAAAACAAATGCACATATATACAACAAAAATATTGTTTAGAATAAACAAAAAATATACACAAAAAATACACATAAACTGAACATCAACTGTACAAAAAAAAATACATAAAAATAATAGAAAAATAAGTATAGAACACCTAAACAACAAAATAAAAACAACTACAAAATAACTATAAAATAACTTAAAAGATAACTATAAATTAACAGAAAAATAACAAGAAATCAATTTTGTTAAAACATGCAAATCATTAATAAATTAACTCTGAATTAAATATACTACTTTTATTAATCATGTAAAAGATAGAAAACTATAGGAGAAGTGCTCTTAATTTTTTTGTAAGAGAGAGAAAGAGTGTTAAAAATTGAGATATAAAAATGTACACTTATTATGTATATATATACAAAGATAAAAAATTAGTTTGAGAAAAAATAAGAGAGAGAGAGAGAGAGAGAGAGAGAGAGAGAGAGAGAGAGAGAGAGAGAGAGAGAGAGAGAATTGGAAAGAAAAAATGAAAAAGAAAAATAGAGAGAAGAGAAAGAAAAAAAAAAAAAAGAAAGTCCACAACTGATTTAAAAAAACAATCAAAGGTGACTAAAAAAATATAAAGAAGAGAAAAAAACTTTTTTGAAACTTTAATAAGTAAAAATACAGTAAAAAAAAAAGAAAAAAGAAAAAAAGTTAGTATTTAGTGCAAATTTTCTTACTAATAAAGTGTTTGAGTTCTAGATATATAAGAGAAGAATAATAAATTCAAATAATGATACGAAGAAGAAAAAAAAAATTGACGATTTAGTTATGTATACATAGAAAAGGGGTAAATCTAAATCATACATAAATAATAATACTAAATATTAATAAATCTAGTATTCAATAATAGTGCTGTAGATACGGGCCAAGTTTTTTGACACGACACGAAATCGATACAAGTCCGAAAGGTACAAACACGACTAGTAGAGGTGTGCAGAAAGTCATCCAATCCTGTAAATACTGTTAGTAGTTAATAAGTGTACAAGTGGCAGTTAGTTAATTAGTTTTAACTGTTTTCTGTTAGTTTGTTTTCTCTGTTTCTTTCCTTAAGACTTTGTGTATATATACTCTTAAATCAATATTGAAGATAAGCTTTTAGCTATATTGTTCATCTGGTTCTTTGTTTTCTTTTCTCTGCAACTCGCAAGGCTTTGCCTCTTGCTCTTACATGGTATCAGTTGCCGTTGACCAACGTCTTCAATGGAGTCATCGTCCACAGGCCAACCGGTTCCTCCCAGAGCTCCTTCCACAAACACGGTCCTTACTCAGGCTGCCGTCGATCGTCCTACTCCGATGAACAATCCGTTTTCTCATTCTCTCACATCAACTCTCACTGTTAAACTTGACCGCACTAACTTTTTGTCTTGGAAATCACAGGTTCTCCCCACTGTGATCGGACACGATCTTGATGAAATACTTCTTGCAGGAATTCCTCCACCTGCTCAGCTGGTTTCTGGTGAACCAAATCCAATGCTTCGTCAATAGAAACGTCAAGATCAATTACTCCTATCTTGGTTACGGGCTTCCATGACAGATGTTGTGTTGGCTTCAGTTGCTAACTTCACTTCATCACACTCTGTTTGGCGTGCCTTAGAACAGAGGTTCTCAAGTCAATCGAAGGCTCGTCTCCTTCAACTTAAAAGCCAATTTTCTACGCTTCGCAAGGGTGGACAATCTATCTCGGACTTCAGTGACAAAGTTCAGTCCATTGCAGATTCTTTGGCTATAGCTGGTTCGCCTATTCAAGATCAAGATTTGATCCTACAACTCCTAAACGGTCTGGGCCCTGAATACGACTCCGTAGTCTCTGGCATCACCGCGCGCAGTGATGATCTCACGTTCGAAGAAGTTCAATCTCTTCTTCTTGCTCATGAAAGTCGAATTGATCATCACAATACTGTGGCAGATCTCAGCATGAAACTTCAGGCCAATGTTGCTGTCTCTGGTTCCAGAAATTTGCCATATCGTCCTCCTGCAACCAAGAACTTCAATAGAGGAGGCTATCGTGGTTCGAATCCCTCAAATCGACCCCTATGTGAACTGTGTCTTCGATTTGGCCATACTGCACCAGTTTGCCACTATCGATTTGACAAAAACTGGGTGCCTCCCAAACCTGGTGCAAACTCTCAGACCAATCCCAGTGTCTATCTCACTGAGCAGGATGTCGAATACGATCCCCAAGCCTATGCTTCCTCATTCTTGCCTGACTTTGGAGATGATTCAGGGTGGTTTGTCGACACAGGTGCCACAAATCATGTCACCTCTACCACTGAAAATCTTGAAACAGCTGCTACATACACGGGTCATGAAGGCTTAGCAGTTGGAGACGGTAAGAAACTACCCATCTCTAATATTGGCTCAACTTCTTTACAGTCTTTCAACTACTTACCTCTTAAATTGCATTCAGTCCTTCATGTTCCCTCAATTACCAAAAATTTGGTAAGTGTATCTCAACTCACTAATGACAATTATGTGTTTCTTGAATTTCATAAAACATGTTGTTTTGTCAAGGACAAACAAACTGGGAGGGTACTGCTCAAGGGAACACTTAAAGATGGTCTGTACGTGCTTGAAGAATGCTCGAACCTGTCTCTCAAACAACCAATCAGTTCTGTGTGTAATCCTTCTGCTTTAGTCTGTTCTAGTCAATTTGCTTACAATACTGTACCAAGTCAATCTACTTGTAACAATGTTACTATCAATAAAAATGACTTTTCTACTCAATCCAGTTATTCTCCTATGGTCAATAATGTGTGTCACACATATGATATTACTAACTGGCATAACAAACTGGGGCACCCCTCTAATACCATCCTAAGCAAAGTTCTACACACAGTACCTCACAAAGGCACCATAAACCAGCTCCCTTTTTGTAAAGCTTGCCAATTAGGTAAAAGCCATAAACAACCCTTTCCCACATCTGTTTCCCAGCACTCATCCATACTGACCTATGGGGTCCATCACACATTAAATCCAAAGATGGCTACTGTTATTACATTCTTTTTCTTGATGACTTTAGTCGATTTGTTTGGATATATCCCCTTACCCTTAAGTCACAAGCTCTAGATGTGTTTCTAAAGTTCAAAAGCATGGTGGAAAAACAATTCAACCTACCTATTAAGAGAGTCCAAGCTGACTGGGGGGGAGAGTATAGGCCGTTTTCTAAGTTTCTCAGTGACCAAGGTATATCATTCACTCATCCATGTCCTAAAACTAGTGAACAAAATGGGAGGGTTGAGCGTAAACACAGACATGTTACTGAGATGGGGTTAACACTATTAGCTCAATCTAGTTTAGACTTCACCTATTGGTGGCATGCTTTCCACACTGCTGCCTTTCTCATAAATAGATTACCTACCCCGATTCTCCAACATAAGTCTCCATCTGAGTGTCTTTTTGGTCACACTCCTGACTACACCATCTTGAAGCCATTTGGCTGTTCTTGTTATCCCCACCTTCGGTCTTACAACAACCACAAAATGGACTTTAGATCTCAAGAATGTGTCTTTCTTGGGTATTCTTCAGTGCACAAAGGATATCTTTGTGAAAATCCCTTGGGCAGACTGTTCATCAGCAGACATGTTGTGTTTGATGAAAAGTCCTTCCCTGCAACAAATATTCAGCAAGTATCAACTCAGGTAAATTCTCAGTCTCCCTCTTGTTTACCTACTGCTCATTTTTCTACTGATACTTACAAGCAAAATGACACAAATTCTGCTGGTTTTTCTCCTGTGGTTACTGATTCTGGTGTTCCTGAGCATGTCTCCCCAACCATCAATCCAAATCATGCCACATCCTCACCTGTCCCAACCATTACACCCACTGAAAATCCCATTGTAGCCACAAATATTCCCTCTGCACCAGCAATCTCAACCTTTCCCATCTCTGAACCTACCAATTTACCACATCCTGATCTTCCAAATTCTCAGTCACAGCCCTTAAACACCAGCCAAATGCCTAATCCTCAGACCATACCCGACTCTCTCCCATCTGCTCCTGTTAACTCAGAATTAGTATCCACAGATACTACTCACAGGACTCACCACATGCGCACCAGATCTCAGTCGGGCATCAGAAAACCAAAGTCATTTATGGCAACAAAACACCCCCTGCCTGAGTCTTTGTTACCAACTGAGCCTAAGTCTCTCAAGGCTGCCCTTGCTGATCCAAAATGGAACAAGGCCATGACAACTGAAATTGGGGCTCTTCATCAGGCACATACTTGGGTTCTTGTTCCACCTGAACCTCACATGCATGTTATAGGATGCAAATGGGTTCATCGTGTTAAACTAAACAAAGACGGTTCACTTAACAGGTACAAGTCTCGTCTTGTAGCAAAGGGATATCTTCAAGAAGCTGGCATCGACTACGACGAAACCTTTAGTCCAGTTGTTAAACCAACAACGGTTCGGACTGTTCTATCTCTAGCTGTCTCAAACAATTGGAATGTCTCCCAACTTGATGTTACTAATGCGTTTCTAAATGGTCCTCTGACCGAGACAGTCTACATGAGCCAGCCTCCTGGGTTTGAAGATAAAGATCATCCTACTTATGTCTGCCAATTGAAAAAGGCACTTTACGGCCTCAAACAGGCCCCTCATGCCTGGAACGACAAATTGAGACAAACACTTGTATCATGGGGATTTCAGGGATCAAGAGCTGATAGCTCTCTGTTTACATATGGATCTGGAGACAATATAGTGATCTTTCTGGTATACGTTGATGACATTCTTGTCACAGGGCCTAACTCCTTGCTTATTCAAAAGCTTATTGCTGACTTAAACAAGAGTTTTGCCTTAAAAGATCTTGGGCAGGTTCACTATTTCTTAGGGGTGGAGATTTACCGTGACAATACAGGTATGTACTTGTCTCAAACCAAGTACATTACTGATCTTTTAGTGAAGTTAAACATGGAAGGAGCAAAAGCCTGTCCTAATCCAGCTAGTGCTACCATCAAACTGTCCCTACATGAGGGAGAACCTTTTTCTGATATTACCTTGTATCGAAGCACAATCGGTGCCTTACAGTATTTGTCCTTGACTCGTCCTGATGTTGCATTTATTGTGAACAAGTTGTCTCAATTTTTACAAGCCCCAACTTCGGTTCACTGGGATGCATGCAAAAGGCTCCTAAGATATCTCAAAGGCACCATCAAACAAGGGATTCATCTTCGGCCTGCTTCTAGCTTACAACTCTGTGCTTACTCTGATGCTGACTGGGCATCCTCCATTGATGATCGTCGATCCACAGGCGGCTACCTAATATTCTTGGGTGACAACTTGATCAGTTGGTCTGCCAAGAAACAGAATGTTGTCGCTCGCTCTAGCACTGAAAGCGAGTTTCGTGCGTTAGCAAATGCAGCTGCTGAGCTCAAATGGGTTCGTTCATTACTCAGTGAACTTCAGATTCATCTCAGTCAGCCTCCTGTTATCTGGGTTGATAACCAGAGTGCCACTGCCTTGGCCGCCAATCCTGTCTTTCACGCTCGTTCTAAACACATTGAATTAGATCTTCACTTCGTGCGTGATCAAATACTGGATAAACAACTCTTTGTCAGATATGTACATGCTCTAGATCAAGCTGCTGACTTACTCACAAAGTCTCTCACTACAGATCGGTTCTTGTACCTTAAATCCAAACTAAAAATGGTTTCTACACCATTTAGTTTGAGGGGGGATGTAAATACTGTTAGTAGTTAATAAGTGTACAAGTGGCAGTTAGTTAATTAGTTTTAACTGTTTTCTGTTAGTTTGTTTTCTCTGTTTCTTTCCTTAAGACTTTGTGTATATATACTCTTAAATCAATATTGAAGATAAGCTTTTAGCTATATTGTTCATCTGGTTCTTTGTTTTCTTTTCTCTGCAACTCGCAAGGCTTTGCCTCTTGCTCTTACAAATCCAATCCCAACCGACCGATCAAATCTCAACCGATCTAATAGAATCGGATATCTACTCATAATTAGATCGGATCGGATACAAATTTTAAAAATCCAATTGGATCAGATCGGATGTTGGATGAGACATCCGATTCAATGGATAACCGAACCGATCCAATCCAATATCATCCAATGTCCATCAAATAATAGTTAATATTTATAATTTTATATATTTAATATTTTATAAATTATTTTATTATCTATGTTGGACTATTAGGTTTTAAATTATGTTTTTTCATATATTTTTTTACTTTTTAATGAAATCAGCCTAAATAGTGGCTAAAATGGATTGGATTCATCCATTGGATCCATTGGATGGATCTAATCTAATACAATAAAAAATTAATTAAAGCATCCAATGAATGGAATTGATCCAATCCAATACATCCATTGGATCGGATCGGATCGGATGACTCAATTCAATTGGATTGGATCGGATGGAAAAATCCAATATCCAATAAATAATTGGATTCGATCGGATGGGTCCAAATCCATTGGATGTGATCCAATGAACACCCCTAACGACTAGGCACGAAAAAATACGGGCTTGGGAATTACACGACACAATGTTACAAATTGGCACGGCATGAAAAATATGTTCTTAAGTACGACACGACACGAGAAGCATGAAAGACACACTACATAAGCATGAATCGACTAGCTCAAAAAACACGACACATGACAAGCTAGAAAAACATGGCACGGCATATTAAAAAACCTTTAACTTTATTATTAATATTAATAATAATAATATATGAATTTATCAATTATAAACAAGTTAAAATGATAATAAAATTTAAATATAATATTTAATATTATAACTCTATAATTACAATTATTAAAATATAAAAAATTAAGATTATATATTAATTTATTTATAAGGTGTGTTATAAAAATTTAAATATTTATAAGTAAATATTTAAATTGATGTTAATAATTTTTTGGGGCTTTCTCATTTTTACAATTCAAAACAGCTTTTTTTTTTTTTTTTTTTTTTTTTTTGCATTTTTGCATTTTTGCATTTTTGCATTTTTGCGGAATTCTACATAGAAACTCATATTGCAACTAGCGCTGCAACTACTTTAGAAACCAAAACCGTAAATTTGAAAAAAAAAAAAAAAAGTTAAGAAAATAGTATATAGAATAATTCCCCTATTTTTTTTTTTATATATTATATGTAAAATATTGTTCAAAATCTATCTATCTATCTATATATATAAAGGAGAAGTATAAGGTATAAGGCGGTGATGTGACACTCTAAAATTTCTCTAAATAGCTCTCTCAATTATCTCCTTAATTCTCTCATTTTTTTATTAATTAATTAATTAATTAAAAATATTAAAATATTTATCTATCTTCTTTTTCTATTTACTTTTCATAATATCTTTAATTATAAATTAATATTTATTTATTAATAAATATTTTAGTTAACGTATTTAAAAAAAATCTGTAAATTAATATTATATATAAATATAATTTTAAATCTATTTTCAACATATTCTTAACTATATAAAGCTAACCCTAATCACCACCCTCCTTTCTCTTCCTCTCTCTACATTTTGTTTTGTTTTTTTTTTAAGAATATATAATGTGTATATATATATATATATATATATATATTAATTTACCTTAAATCTTATTATTCTTTTTATGAATCCCTCTCCATTCTCTTCCTCACTGTACAGGTCAATTTATGTTTTCTATTTTTTATATAGGAAAATTGTTTTTCTTGTGTATTTTTTTTTTTTAAAAAAATAACTTTACGTAGTATTGATTTTGTATCTACAATTAAGTATCTTTATATATTGATTTATGTTTATAATATACATATTAGAGTATAATCTTGAGACTAACACTCTCTTACTTAAATTCTTATAGGTCTGGTGGTATGTAAATAGTAGACATCAAAACACAAAATTGAGACCAGGTGATATTAACCTACCCTAAATCTTATTATTTTTTTTATGAATCACTCTCCCTTCTATGCCTCTCTCTACATTATCAGTTTATTTTTTTTTTAATTTATATTTTCTATTTTTTATATGGGGAAATCGTTTTTCTTGTGTATTTTTTTTAAGAAAATAACTTTACATAGTATTGATTTTTATCTACAATTAAGTGTCTTTATGTATTGATTTATGTTTATAATATACATATTAGAGTATAATCTTGAGACTAACACTCTCTTGCTTAAATTCTTACAGGTCTGGTGGTATGTAAATGGTAGACATTAAAACACAAAATTGAGACCAGGTGATCTTAATCTACCCTAAATCTTATAATTTTTTTTATGAATCACTCTCCCTTCTATGCCTCTCTCTATATTATCAGTTTATTTTTTTTTTATTTTCTTTATATGGGAAATTGTTTTCCAACTTCTATATTTTTTTTTTAAAAAAATCACTTAATATAGTATTGATTTTGTATCTACAATTAAGTGTTATTATATATTATTGATTTGTGTTTAAAATATACATATTAGAGTGGGAGCTTTGAGACTAATACTCTCTTTCTATATTTGCTTAAATCTTTATAAGTTTGTGCTATGCAAAATCAATAGTGGATATCAAAGCACAAAATTAAGACTATGTCGACTATGATTAATGATATTTTATGGAGTTGATAAATTTACTGATGATATTAATATAATTTATAATATACTATAATAGTTGTAGTATATTTTTCTAAAAACTATAAATTTACTACTTTGATGATGTTTGTGGATGAAGCATGTATATAACGGTATTTTTAAGATAATTGATATGCCATCTCTATTTTAATTTTTTTGAGTTTTAAAATATATATAACAATATTGATAATTATTTTTCTTAAAAAAATCATATTATTTTAATATTTGTTCTATATATCTATAATATTTTTTTTGAATAAAATATATTTATAAAATTAGTTCTTTTTAATCTTATACTAAAAGAAATTAAAGTTTAACAAGTTGCTCAATTTTTTTAATTATAACCTTTAAAATATCTCTTTTTCAGTTTTATTTTAAGATAAAAAATTGTATGGTGAACATTAGAACAATTATTTTTATTAATAAAAGAAATTATTATATCAAAAATATTAAATGTTAAAATTTGATATACTGTTATGACTTAGTCATCACTAAACAAAATATCGCATGTGAAGCGCAGTTTGTTTTCTAATTTAATATAATACTAAAAAAATTAAATTAATCGCGCGAAGAGCGACTATATTGACTAATTATATAAATATAACTAATATTTAAAAATATGCATATAATTTAGTAATTCTAAAAGAAAAAAAAAAATTAAGTAAAGCACAAATTTAAGTTTGAACATAAAAATTGACTATTATATTGAACATAAAAATTTAAAGAAATCCGGACCGACACGAACAAATTACATCATAAAACTATAGAGGGACTTGTTTAAGAAATATGGACCAACACGAACAAATTACAGCAGAAAAGCATCGAACCTATAAGCCATGCCGTGTCTATATATTAAAAAATGTTAGCATGATATTGAATCAACAGTAGTGATCCGGATCAGTACACTTAACCAGAAAGAGAAAACAATCAATATCTTTATTTTCTGCAATTAACGAGACGATAGGAGATCTTTTGAATAAATGAGAGATTTGTTTTATTTTGAGAGAGGTGTGGAGACTAGGGGCTACTAGCTAAGCTATCACCGATATGAATGGCATAAAAGTCCAAGAAGTAAAAGATATATGAATTTAATAACAATATTAAAGGACTCAAAGTTGAAACTTCAAATCAATATATGTTTGGAATTTGGCGAAACACTCTCAAACAGATGCCGCCAAAACCAAATATTTTATTCTAAAAAGCTTCACTGACGTATGCGTATACTAGACTAATTCGCTAGCCCTAGCTAGGGGGAAAGAACACGAAGCAACCTCCATCAATTTGAATCGTACTTTGTGCATCAATGTATTTCGTTTTTCCTTTTTTTAGAAAGTAAAATTGTACAGATGTAGAGAGAGAAAGAGAGGGAAATATTGTATTATATATTTTGATTATTGACAAGAGTGACGAGGCGGCGCCGAGAGGAGGTGCAAGTGCCTAGTACCAGAATATTTCACAGGCAACAATACAACGCTAACCGCTATAAGAGCATCTACAAGGATTCCTCATTGTTTTATATGGATTGTGATCCTATGACATATTTTTTTTTATTGTTTCTTAAAAAAATATTTCTATAACTACTATAAAAACCATAAAAACTTGAGCTTTCTCCTCTAATAATAATTTACTAAAAAACCCTCTTGATTAGTATACTATGTCTCTCTCATTATATATAATATTGACTTCTATATGTACATTACACAAACATTATAAACACTAACATTATTATAAAAAACATATATCATGTAATTGTTTATTAGTCAAACTTAATTTTTTTTAAGCAAAAAATAAATAAAATAGCTAAAAAGTCTTAAAAAAATTTTATTCTCTAAAAAAAAAAAATAAAGATTTTTCATATGTTATAGTATGGTGACCGATTCTGTATTTAAACTCTCTAAATCTAACTCTAAAAAAAAATACAAAAATCATTATATAATTACTTTTCCATTATAATATAGTAAATAAATAAAATTTTATATTAATTAAAGAAGAAATTTAATATTATATTCTCTATTTAAGATATATAGTTAAAGCTTATTATTTAAGTGTAGCAAAATATATATATAAACAAAAAAAATAAAATCACCAAAAATAATGTGAATATGATAACAATATATAGTAAGAAATGTCGTCATAAGTATAGTCTAATAGTTTCACATTTTTTTTTTCATGTAAAGGAGGTTCAAATTCTAATCCATTTCCTACAAAATAAAAAGAAAAAAGTTGAAATTAATAGAAAATAATAAATTTCAACAAGGAGGTTTCAAGTTCGAATCTCCCCTAATATAACTTCTAGTTAAAATAAAATGATTATTATTTGTTGTATTAATTGAATTTTGATAGAATCATATATATACAGTTAAATTTTTTCTCTCATCTATAATAAAAATGTCAATAATTTTGATCCTTCTATATTGATTTACAAAAATATTATTTACTATTGAATTATTACTTTTAAAGACAAACATTATATTAATGTATTTTTTCTTAAATTTTACACTTTTTATAAATTTACTACTTCAAAAACTTTATATATTATTTATTTTATAAAATTAATTAAGTATTTTATGTATTAATTATTTTTCTCTTAAAAGATATCTAAAGTATCTATTTCATCTAAAATATTTATTTCTATATAATATATATTTTGTAAGGACTATTTCCATATTTTTCAATAAAATACTATCTATTTGTTAAAAAAAATATATTTTAGTAATAATATAATCTTTATTTTAGTTGATAAAAATATAATGAAATAACTATTCATAAAGAAAATATAATTAATAATAGTCAAAAGTCACATAAATTATTTACTTGTATATATCGTTTTGTTATTCTGGAATGCTTAGTCTACTTATAAATTTTTAACAGACAGATTCGAATTTAGTTTTAGAAAATACTAAAAAAAAATATTGAAGATCAAAACAAGAATCAACATGTTACAAATTTTTTAAAAAATATTTAAACTAAGGTTCACGTTCGAAGCACGGAGACCTCAACTAGTTTTACTAAAAAATTATCAATTTAATGTAATATGGGACCAAAATATACAACTTTTAGAGTTATCAAAATATTTTTCTATAGAAAAATACATCAAATTTTATGTGAATAAGAGATAAAATAAAATAAAAAAAAATTAAAATAATATATGTATTTTGACAACTATTAATATTACTCCATTAAAATTGCTCTAACTATCTCCAATTGTATACGAAGTTACAAAATATTAATTTCTTGCCTTTCCCAAGTAGATTTTTTTTTTTTTTTTTATGAATCAATCCTTTTCAAAATAATAATTATTATTATTATGTAAGTTGCGCTTACTATTCTTTCTTACCAAAATACCAATTTTATATATTTTTTACACTGTTATAAAATATTATTTATAGATATCCAAAATTACTAAATTAATTATTACCATTAATGTTTAGTTGTATTTTCTTTTATTACATTGATTTAGTTTCTCATTCTTTTAGTCATATTTTTGTATAAATAGGAGTTCACCCCATTAGAATAAACAATTGAGAAATTATCATTCAGTTTCTCTTTCTTTCTTCATCTTCTTCTTCTTCTTTTCTTGTTATCTATTTTATATTATTTGATAACACGTTATCAGCATGAAGTATATCAGAACGATATAGTTCAAAATGATATATACCAACTCTAAATTAATATTATTCAAAGTTGAGTTAGAATGAGTTGCAAACGCCTGAAGCATAAATGAACAATGTAGAAATTATTAATAAATGTTCATTTGATTTGTCCTGAAGTTGTTAAATCTAGAGGTACTCATGGAGATACCTTAATGTTATATAGTATTGATGATTTAAAATAATAACCGTGATGGAAACGGTACTCTAGAAGAGACTCCCTAGAGAAGTTAGACATAACATATTTGATCATAATTGAATTCTTGAAGTGGTTCTATATAGATACCTATAAATGATAAACATATTTGAAAAATATGTAATTTGAAGAGATCTCTATGAGTTATGTCAATATGGGGAGAAATTATGATATAATGAAATTTTTGTCGATAATAGATGTTGAATGTTTGCATAAGCAATAAACTAACATGAGATAGCAAGGATCATGGTATTAGATTTGTCAAGCATCATCGACATACATTTTGTTATTGGCCAAAATATTATGACGCAGTCCAGACAAGTTTACTCACATAAAGTGAAGTAAGACCTGTAGGGTGTGCAAATAAATATTTTTAATGAGAAATTTACATATATGTATTTGTACATAATGAATTGTTGTATAAAGTTTGCATAGACATGAGAGATTGAAATAAGGCTTAAATATTGAGAAAATATAATCATGATTTGATTATAGCCTGGAATGTATTTTATGAGAGTTTATAAGCGTTATACAAATGTTGCAACAAAATGTTATTTATTTGGAGCTTCTAATATAGTGAGAATTTAAAATAAGTCTTCTAAAAAAATTCAAGAAGAATTTAATACATTTCTTAAGTGATATAAATTCAAAGTCACTCGCACTATATGACAAAGATCTTTGTATAAAATAAAGACAAGTAAGTAAATTATTAATTCAAAAACACGTATGATTGTTTGTGCAATATAAATTCGTAAATTGTATGTTGTGATAACTCTTAAAGAGTTTTTGATTATATTATAAATGATTGAAGAATAAACTTTTTTTTTTGTATATTGAGAAATATTACATTTATAAAGTTTGTTCATTAGTATAAAAGTCTTGTAGTACTTCATATGCATCAAGAGATATAGATATATGATCATTTGATATGAAAATTAAGATCATACAACAAGAATGGAACAAATATATGGTCTTGGAGTACCATCATTGTCACAAATGAAAATTTATATTATCATTAATGTGTTATGTTCATAACTACTTGAAATTTAAATTTTAGTATGAACAAAGTTGTATACACACATGAATGATACAATTAGTTGGATAAATATTGATGTTCTACGAACCCCTCATCTATAATTTAGAACTCCACACATACTCTAGAAGAGTTATAGAATAAATAATATACGGTGATATTTTAAAAGTGATAACAATAATCTTATGAGATATATTATCACCAAAATGATTGTGGATCATATGTGCATGAGGGGGAGACATATTCAAGTTGTACTCTTTTTTCTCTTAGTTCAGGTTTTGTCCCACTAGGTTTTCCTAGCAAGGTTTTTAACAAGGCAACTTGCAAATAGTTATGAATATGAAATATATATTGCACTCTTTTTCCTTAGCTCAGGTTTTGTCTCACTAGGTTTTCCTGACAAGATTTTTAATGAGGCAACTTTAAATCATGTTAACAGCATTTTATGAAGAAAGTAGAGAATGTGTGGGAGTGAGATCATTGACATAACTTATTCGGGAAACATATGGATTACACTCAATAAAGAAGTATCAACACACACAGTTCTCTATGAAGATAATACTACTTGCATCGCTCAATTAAAAGGAGAATATATTGAAGGAGATAGAATTAAAACACATTTAACCGAATTCTTCATTATACATTTCAAGAGAATGCATATTGGTGTTCAACAAATTAAATCAAGTATCAATCTTGCAGACTTATTCATAAAGTCATTACCAACATCAATATTTTAGAAGATAGCTCACAAGATTAGAATTCGTCGATTAGAAGATCCCTACGAATGCCTAAATGAGAGGGGGTTTTAAATGAGCAGATTTTATGGACATCCAAGGGGAGTGTTATGAAATATTATTTATGGATGTCTAAATTACCAAATTAATTATCACCATTAATGCTTGGTTGTATTTTCTTTTATTACATTGATTTAGTTTCTCATTCTTTTAGTCATATTTTTGTATAAATAGGGGTTCACCCTATTGGAATAAACAACTGAGAAATTCTCATTCAATTTCTCTTTCTCTCTTTATCTTCTTCTTTTCTTCTTATCCGTTTTATATTATTTTATAACATAAACAAAATAATATATAATTAGTAAAAAATGTATTTATACTTAGTTGTGAGGAAAATATGAAATATCAATAGTATTTAAAAAAAATTTTAGAAACTAAATATTTGAGAACTAAAGAAATAACAAAATGCAGAAATACAGAGGAAGATTTTTTACGTGGTTCGGATATTAATTAACCTTAGTCCACGAGTCAATCTATTAGCCTCTTAGGGTATTTTTGAAGTGTTTACAAGATTTTTGCAGGAAACTCTAACTCTATACTCTAAGTTTCTCTTGAAGAAGAAGACCCAAAGTAATAGTAGCACATTGTTGGGTCTCGTGAGAAACATAATACCCGTGCGTGCTGCAGCTGGATAATTGAGACTATTTTGTACTATATGGATATGTGTCCTTCAATGGTTTAACCTTTAAAGATAGGAGCCACGTGTTGCCCAAAGCTTTCGCCTTTAAAATTAGAGGTTTGCATTACCCGTATGTTAAAAAAGTGGTGGAGGTGTGCGCACTAACATGCTTGGATGTGGGACACAAATCTAATCTTCGTCAGAAAAAAGACAACCGTCACTTGGTAATCTGGCATGCATAAAAGGTAGACATCTACGACACTCTAAGGTGGTCAACATCCACGTTAGGCTCTTTGAGTACCCATCTGGGTATCAGATGGGCATGCTTCCAAATGAGCGCTCTATCATTTATCTCTATTTACCCAAGCTCGAAGGAAATCATCATTTCACTTCTATGTCCGGATAGAAGCTATAGATCTCATATCTATGATTAGTGCTCCCACTCAATTGAACTACCATGTCCTTAATCTATATGTCACGAGAAGATCCATTGGTCGACTTAAACGAATAGATTGAAGAACACAAATAATACAATTGAACTAGAACCTAACCATCTCAGGATTGAGATCATTTGATCTAAGATCAACTAGGTGATATTGAATTGAATAGATATTATGGTAAGTTTATTATATCTAATCCAAGTTCAATATCGGTCCCTTCTTATGCATATTCCATACATCCAACTCAAGTTTACTTTAACCAATGCCCTGGAAAGGACATAACATTTATCCAAGGTGCAAGTAAACTACGTTGTAGATTATCATATCAGTTAAACCCCGTGTTCTGATAAATCATAAGAATACATTTAATCACACAATCTTGATTACTTTCCAATGTGTTGAAAACACAATAAACAAGAATATCAGTGTGATAAGGATTTGGATGAATTTATAAATTAAATAAGTAAATAAATGATCACATGAACCAAATAACACATTAAACAAGTAATGAAATTAAATCTGTTTCTTTATTGATAATTAAATAGGAAAGATTACATTGAAATAGAGTTTTATTTAGGGCACAATGCCCAACAAACTCCTACTTGCACTAACGTAAAAAAATCATTACATTTCAATTAATCCTAAATTCAGTCTGTGCTTTTCAAATGTAGTTATGGTCAAAACTTTGATGAATGGATCAACTAATTTGTCTTCAGTGTCCACTTTCTCTACCAGTACGTCCCCTCATGCCACATATTCTCTGATGATGTGGTATTTCCTCTCTATGTGTTTGCTGTTGGAAGTTATTTTACCAGGAACTTAGATCTACTCACAAGTATGTTGATTTAACAACCTAAATATGAACTTCTAAAACGATAGAAAATTAAACACATAAGAGTATCAGAAATCTTACATTGGGTGCAGCGGAATATATGTCTCCTCCCACTCAGATCTCTAACCCTTGATTCCTTTCTGTAGCAGAGTATAATCAAGATCTGAGCCCGATAGTCCTTCTTTGTTGTTTCTGAATTCTACACAGCCTTCCTCACTATGATTGAGGTATTACTTGATGTGTGTGGGCACTACTCTAGCACTTATAGATTTCGAAACAGTGAAGGAATAGAGAGAGAGAGGGTGGCGGCTCAGAGAGAATTTTCAGAGAGAAAATTCTGTCAGAATAATGTTGTGTATCGGTTGTATTGAAATCTGAAGCCTTTGCCTTCTATTTATAGAACACCACCCAGGGCTATGATTGAATTAATTGACATTTAATATTGAAAAAATCAAAGGGAAAAGGGAACTTAAGTGGCCGGCCTAGGCATTGTGGAAACAAGGCTTGCCACTTTTCCAACTTTCCTTTTCCTACACTGATAGTTTCCTGTTTTGTCAAAAACTGCCAATTCCTTTGTTCAACCACATAAATGTCAAATCTAATTATTTAATAATTAAAATTAATTATCAAATAATATATTGTCATTTATTTTATTAATAATGAAACTAATTAAAGTTTCCTAATTAATAAATATGCCCTTCAAAATCTCTATTTACTGTTTTGCCCTTAATAAGTGATAAATTCTCAAATAGACAAGTCTATCTTGAGAATTTTTAATTGATTAATTAAAATCAATTAAATGAGTCTTACAAGTAATATCATCTCAACTAGTGAGGGGACCATGGGTCTATATATCCGAGCTTCCAATAAGCAGATCTAGAATTTACCACTTAAATTCACTGACTTATTAATTCTTCGTTGAATCCACACATAGAACTCAGAATTGCACTCTCAGTATATAGAATGCTCTATATGTTCCACCATATAGACACATCATTAGTTATCCATTGTTATAATCCTAATGTGATCAATGATCCTCTATATGGATGATTTACACTGTAAAGGGACTAAATTACCGTAACACCCTACAATGTATTTTATCCTTAAAACACTTAACCCTGTATAAATGATATTTCAACTAAGTGAAATGAGTACTCAATCATTTATCTCGTTTGGTTAAGCTCGAAGGAAATCACCCTTTGCTTACTATTCGCCAGATAGAAGCTATAGATTCCATATTTATGTTAGCGCTCCCACTCAATCGCACTACCGTGTTCCCAAAATGTATGTATTGCCCTAACCAAAAATTAGGCTTAACTAACAAATCAAAGAACATGAATAATACTCTTGAAATTGAGCCTAACCATATCAGGATTTTGATCATGTGATCTAGGATCAACTTATGATATTGAATTGAATAGATATTTACGGTAAGTTTCAAAAATCTATTTCAAAGTTCAATATCGGTCCATTCCAATGCATACTCCATGCATCCAACCTGAGCTTTACTTTAACCTATGTTCTGGAAAGAACATAACATTTCTCCAAATGCAAGTAAACTCTGTTGTAGATTGTCATATCAGTAAAACCCAGTGTTCTGATAAATCTAGGAATACTTTATTCACATAGTCATGTTTACTTTCCACTGTGTTGACAACACAATAAACATGATCAAGTATGTGAAAAGGGGTTTGGATGAATTTATAAATCAAATAGACAAACAATTGATTAAGTGAACCAAAACATACACAAATGAATGAAAAATACTTCTGTTACTTTATTGATATTGAATAATCTGGATTACATTGAAATAGAGTTTTATTTAGGGCATAAAACCCAATAAACTCCCACTTGCACTAATATAAAACAAATCAGTACATTTCAATTAATCCTAAATTCTGACGGTGCTTTTCGAATGAAGTTACTGCCATGACTTTGGTGAATGGATCAGCTAAGTTATCCTGCGTATCCACTTTCTCCACCAGTACATCCCCTCTTGCCACATATTCTCTGATAATATGATACTTTCTTTCTATATGCTTACTTCTCTTGTGGCTCCGAGGTTCCTTACTGTTGGCTATAGCTCCATTGTTATCACAAAGCAGGACTAGAGGCTTTTCCATTCCAGGAACTACACCAAGACTGGTGAAGAACTTCCTAAGCCAGACAACCTCTTTAGCTGCTTCAGCCGCAGCTATGTATTCTGCCTCCATGGTAGAATCCGAAATCGCAGTTTGTTTAGCACTTCTCCAAACCCCTGCTCCACCCCCAAGAGTAAACACCATCCCAGATGTAGATTTCCTGTCTTCAAGACATCCCTGGAAATCTAAGTCTGTATAGCCTAAGAAATTTAAAGCACCACCCTTGTAGACTAATACATAATCTCTTGTACTCTTTAAGTATTTCAAAATATACTTAACAACATTCCAATGTACCCGTCCTGGATTTGACTGATACCTGCTCACGATTCCAACTGCATAGCAGATGTCAGGTCTAGTGCATAGCATACATACATTAGACTTCCAACTGCAGAAGCATAAGGAATTTTTGCCATGTCTTCTATCTCTTGAGGATCAGTAGGACACTGTTCCTTACATAGACGGATACCATGTCTAGAGGGCATATTTGCCCCATTGGTATTGGTCATGGAAAATCTCTCTAGAACTTTGTCAATGTAAGTTGTTTGAGAGAGAGCAAGGGATCTGTTCTTCCAGTTTCTGACAATCTGAATACCGAGAACATAGGCTGCCTCACCCAAGTCTTTCATGTCGAATTGAGTGTCAAGCCATTCCTTGATGTGAGTCATTTTCTTGACATTGTTGCCAATGATCAAAATGTCATCAACATAAAGGACCAAGAATACTACTACTTGGTTTTCCTTGAGTTGGTAAACACAAGGTTCATCTTCATTCTGATGAAAGCCGTAGGTTTTGATGATCTCATCAAACCTTTTATTCCATGAGCGAGAAGCTTGCTTAAGTCCATATATGGACCTATTTAATTTGCAAACTTTATTCTCCTACCCAGGAAGAACATAACCTTCTGGTTGCTCCATATAGATGGTTTCTTCAAGAAGCCCATTAAGAAAGGCTGTCTTGACATCCATTTGTCAAATTTCATAATCTAAAGAGGTAGCTATGGAGAGAAGAATTCGGATGGATTTGAGCATGGAAACCGGATTAAAAGTTTCCTCATAGTCCACACCTTCTCTTTGGGTATAACCCTTGGCGACCAGTTTAGCTTTGAAAGTTTCGACTTCGCCTCCAGCACCTCTTTTCTTCTTGTAGACGCATTTACATCCAATTGGACGAAAATCATCAGGTGGTTCTACATATTCCCAGACTTTGTTCTTTTTCATGGAATCCATTTCTGAATCCATACCGGCTGACCATCGCTTCCGTTGCGGACTTGCCATTGCCTGTTTATAGGTTAATGGGTCGTCATCAATACTGTCACCAACGACCATATTGATTTCACCATCCAAGCCATAACAAGATGGTTTTGTAGAAACCCTCCCACTACGACGAGGAGCGGTGACCTTCTGAACAGGAGCTTTGGTAGTAGTTTTCTCAGTTGCTACAACTGAGGGAGTGGGATGTTCCTCTTCTTGAGTAGAAGAGGATGGTACATTTGAAGGAACAGTATCTGTGAGCATTTCCTCTAATACAATTTCACTTTTTGGTTTGTTGTCTTTCATATAATTATCTTCAAGGAAAGTAGCATTTGTAGAAACAAACACTTTGTTATCCTTGTGACTATAGAATAGTCCACCCCTAGTCTCTTTAGAATTTTCGACAAACATGCAAACTTCAGTTCGCGATTCCAGTTTGCCTTCTTTCTTTCTCAAGACATGAGCAGGGCACCCCCGAATCCTATAATGGCGTAAACTAGGTGTACGACCATTCCATAGTTCGACGGGTGTCTTAGGGACTGCTTTAGATGGTACAACATTTAAAATGTCGTTTGCCATTTGAATAGCATATCCCCAGAAGGACGTAGACAGAGTTGAATAACTCAGCATAGACCTAACCATTTCTAAGAGAGTGCGATTTCTTCTTTCTGCAACTCCATTCTGCTGTGGAGTGCTTAGGGCAGTATATTGGGATTCAATTCCAAGTTCAGTTAAATGATCTTTGAACTGCATATCCACATATTCTCCACCCCTATCAGTTCGCAAGATCATTAATGTTTTACCTAATTGGTTTTGAGCCAAAGCATGAAATTCCTGAAACTTTTCAAACGTTGTCAGATTTCTTTTGCATTAGGTAAAGAAAACTATATCTAGAGAAATCGTCAATGAAAGTGACGAAATACTCATAACCTCCTCTGGCTTTTACATTCAGCGGTCCGCAAACATCTGAATGTACTAACCCCAGGGGTTGTTTGGCACGCTCTCCCTTCGCAGAGAAAGAACGTTTGGTCATTTTTCCTTCTAGGCAAGACTCGCAGACTGGCAGTTCTCCTAAGACGACATTTTTCAATGGACCGTCTTTGGTTAGCCTATTGAGTCTATCAAAGCCTATATGACCTAAACGTAAATGCCATAGATAAGTTTGATCATCATTATCAATCTCTTTTCTCTTAAGGCTTCTAGGTTTAGCTACATTGAAAAGTTCAGTATTTAGTGAGATTTGAGTATCAGGTCTTAAAACATAAAGCCCTTGTTCCATGTTTGCAACACATATATGAAATCCATTACGAGAAATTGAACAATTTGAACTCGAAAAATTCAATATATAAAATTGTGTTTGTAAACATGAAACGCTAATCAAGTTTCTACTAAATTTAGGAATATATAAAACATTCTCTAAAAGTAAAAACTTCTTAGAATTAAACTTGATTCGAGCTGTTCCTCTTGCTTTAACTGATACCAACTCGCCATTTCCAACCTTAAGCTTTAACTCATCTGGGTGAAGATTCTCCCAAGTTTCAAGCAGCTGCAATGAAGAACATACATGGTTAGTAGATCCAGAATCAACAATCCATGTGGATTTATCGTTCTCTAAAACACATGATTCAAATACAAAAGCATCACCTTCGTTTGAATTGTCTAGAAGCCTGGGACATTGTTCTTCTTTATGTCCCTTTCCATTACAATTCGCACATAGAACATGATGTCTGATAATTGTACTTGAAGAAGCAGCTTTGTTAGAGCCCTCATGCTTAATCTTCTTCCTCTGATTAAAGTTTGCAATACCAGGAGGTCCCATTGCAATCAGATTCCGCTCATGGGCCCTTAACTCAGTCTCGAGTTTGTCCATGTCGGAGGAGTGAGGATTGTTCAATAAGTAATATAGAACAAAACTATCATACTCCTGAGGAAGACTATTAAGTATGAGTTTTACCCATTGTTCCCTTGATAAATCAATTCCTAGTAGATTTGCCTTTTGGAATTTCAGATTCATCGACAATAGGTGCGAGTTAATGCAACTACCAGGATGCATTTTCACACTATTGAGTTCTTTTTCAAAGATACTAACTAGGAGTGGATCGGGATGAGGGTTATTCATATTGGCACTACAACATATCAATAAACAGAAGTAACGTTTTGGTTCTATAAATTCATACACAGGTTCGGAAAACAAATAATCACATATGCTATAAAAATACTAAATCTAACATAGTTTATTTTCCAAGGTTTCCAACGAACTGATACAGTGTCCCGTTTAGGCGAGAGTCAAAGCATCATCCATTGAATAGAGTTGTCAATTCATCTAAAATGTCAAACATTCTAGCAACCTTTTATTCGATCAAGATTGGAATTCAGCGTTGTCCCGTTTAGGCGAGAGTCAAGGCAATTCTATCTTATGAGCTTCTACCATTGTTTCGCACTCTTGTAAGTCTTATACAGTCGCCACCATTAGGGTGGTCATAAACCATATAAAAAACTTATAAGAATACTTATCTTTCGAGATTAAACGGCGCTAACTTGCTAATGAACGTTCCTCCATTAGGGAGGATTACTCACTAAAACAATAGCTATGTAAAACCAACAATGGAGATCGAATTTCTCTTGATTAAAGCTCATTATTTAAAAAATATGTATTTTGTTTAATCATTTATATTCCATATCTCAATAATGAAATATTACAAATTAAAGTAAAAACTTTAATTAAATTTCAAAAAAGGAATAATTTTGAAAAATATCTTATTTAAGTTGTTTAGAAAAATCTAAATACCCAACTTAAATATTCTTCAATCAATGACTTAATTAAATATTACCAATTAAGTAGTAACCACTTAATTTAGAAGATATTCCATTTTAAGTTCCCATATTTATAAAATATTAACTTAAAAAAATATCTAAAGAATCTTAATAACCAATTCCTAAAATTCCTCAACTTAATTTATAATAGGAATTCAAAAAAAATATTCAAATCTAAGTTGATTTGATAGATTTAACTAAATCTCAACTTAAATAGGAATATTTAATGAAATTATAAAATTAAGATTCAGAAAGAATTTATATGGTTATAATTCCATATTTAATGAAACACAAGAAAAATACATATAGCTTTCCAGAATATAACTATTCAAACTATGTTTTTCTTAAATTAATTTCAAGGAAGAATGAAATTAATTATGTTGCTAATCAATTTTTTATTAGGTCAAACTAATATAATTAACCTAGCACAGTTATCCAAATCAGGCAAATGGGCCTTCACAATTGGGGTTGTTCATGTGAGGGGGGGCTGGGTCCAGTATGTCGTACCCACTTCTAAGGCTCCCAACTCTCACACAAGGCCCAAAAGAGAGGAATTTAACCTTAAAATGAACAACTGTTATTAATTGAATAGGCTTACTACTAAATGAGCCTAAATAAAATCTATCAGTTATGATATTTTATTTAGCAACGACAACCTATATGTATCTATAACAGAAATTAAACATATAGGCTCACACAGGCATACACATTTGGATGGATCCTATCATGTTACTAGGTCATACACAGATGAAAGAAGTTTGTAAAAATTACCTGTTACAAATTATTTACTTGATCTATCATCAATTGAACCATTGGTTAAAATTAGATCATTGGATCTATCATCAAGTTAACCAAGGCAATTTAGATCAAGCAATAATAGGTTTTAGAAAACTTACAAACAATCTAAAACACATACTCCTGCAACAAGGTTAGATTTGGATAGTTGGATGTAGGATTTATTTAATTTTAAACATGTATTTCGAAAAATAAAATTAAAATTAAACCTACCATTTTGAAAAATTAGGTTTTGGGTAACCTAAATGTCATTTCAAAATTAAATTGCTAACTTTCCTTTTAAATTTCATGTTATTTAATAAATTAAAAAATAAAATAGAAAATGGTAAATGCATACCCTTTTCTTGTTTTACAATTTAATTTAATTAAAAATAACAAAATTTAAAAGTTAAAAAAATACCTTATTTCCTCTTTTAAAATTATCATAATTATTTTGATTTTATTCTAATTAAGGTCAAGTTACCAAAAATAAATTAATATCTGACCTTAAAAAAAATAAAATAATCAAATTTTAAAGGAAATAAGAAAAGAGGTAAGCAAAACTTGATTTTTCATATTTTCAAAATCAAATTACACTAATATCTAAAATTAATTTTAAAAAATAAAATTAATTTATTTCTGATAATTAGATTTGAAATTTGAAAAACAAAAATCAACATACAAAACTACACAAAAAATCGGCATTTAATTCCATGAAATAGCATGAAAAATCGAAAAAATTGAAAAAAAAAATGATGAACTGTACGGATGGCATGCCATGCATGCACATCCGTGCGCGTATCTGGGGTGCACGCCGACGAATCACGGCGCAGGAAGGCTGCTTGCAGCCATTCCGCGCGCGTGATGAGGGTGCTCATCACCCCGATTTTTCCAATTTTCAAAAATTCATAACTAATTCAAATTAAATCGAAATCGAGTTCTGTAAAAAAGTAAATTGCTTAGAATTTTCCAAACTATCCACCAAAAATAATTACAGAGACAGAAAAGTAACTATTTTTCCCAGAATTCACAAACAACAATCAAACATCAATATGACACACAAAGCAACATGATAACATCCAAAATACAAGCAAATCGTTTTAAGTCAAAATTTCTTGCAGGCAAATCAATTACCATGGCTCTGGTGCCAGTTGTTGGAAGTTATTTTACCAGGAACTTAGATCTACTCTCAAGTATGTTGATTTAACAACCTAAATATGAACTTCTAAAACGATAGAAAATTAAACACATAAGAGTATCAGAAATCTTACATTGGGTGCAGCGGAATATATGTCTCCTCCCACTCAGATCTCTAACCCTTGATTCCTTTCTGTAGCAGAGTATAATCAAGATCTGAGCCCGATAGTCCTTCTTTGTTGTTTCTGAATTCTACACAGCCTTCCTCACTATGATTGAGGTATTACTTGATGTGTGTGGGCACTACTCTAGCACTTATAGATTTCGAAACAGTGAAAGAATAGAGAGAGAGAGGGTGGCGGCTCAGAGAGAATTTTCAGAGAGAAAATTCTGTCAGAATAATGTTGTGTATCAGTTGTATTAAAATCTGAAGCCTTTGCCTTCTATTTATAGAAGACCACCCAGGGCTATGATTGAATTAATTGACATTTAATATTGAAAAAATCAAAGGGAAAAGGGAACTTAAGTGGCCGGCCAAGGCATTGTGGAAACAAGGCTTGCCACTTTTCCAACTTTCCTTTTCCTACACTGATAGTTTCCTGTTTTGTCAAAAACTGCCAATTCCTTTGTTCAACCACATAAATGTCAAATCTAATTATTTAATAATTAAAATTAATTATCAAATAATATATTGTCATTTATTTTATTAATAATGAAACTAATTAAAGTTTCCTAATTAATAAATATGCCCTTCAAAATCTCTATTTACTGTTTTGCCCTTAATAAGTGATAAATTCTCAAATAGACACAGTGTATCTTGAGAATTTTAATTGATTAATTAAAATCAATTAAATGAGTCTTACAAGTAATATTATCTCAACTAGTGGGGGGACCATGGGCCTATATATCCGAGCTTCCAATAAGCAGATCTAGAATTTACCACTTAAATTCACTGACTTATTAATTCTTCGTTGAATCCACACATAGAACTCAGAATTGCACTCTCAGTATATAGAATGCTCTATATGTTCCACCATATAGACACATCATTAGTTATCCATTGTTATAATCCTAATGTGATCAATGATCCTCTATATGGATGATTTACACTGTAAAGGGACTAAATTACCGTAACACCCTACAATGTATTTTATCCTTAAAACACTTAACCCTGTATAAATGATATTTCAACTAAGTGAAATGAGTACTCAATCATTTATCTCGTTTGGTTAAGCTCGAAAGAAATCACCCTTTGCTTACTATTCGCCAGATAGAGCTATAGATTCCATATTTATGTTAGCGCTCCCACTCAATCGCACTACCGTGTTCACAAAATGTAT
Source organism: Cannabis sativa (assembly GCF_029168945.1). NCBI lineage: Eukaryota > Viridiplantae > Streptophyta > Magnoliopsida > Rosales > Cannabaceae > Cannabis > Cannabis sativa. The sequence continues at coordinate 65,057,519 of NC_083602.1, forward strand.
GTATTGCCCTGACCAAAAATTAGGCTTAACTAACAAATCAAAGAACACGAATAATACTCTTGAAATTGAGCCTAACCATATCAAGATTTCGATCATGTGATCTAGGATCAACTTATGATATTGAATTGAATAGATATTTACGGTAAGTTTCAAAAATCTATTTCAAAGTTCAATATCGGTCCATTCCAATGCATACTCCATGCATCCAACCTGAGCTTTACTTTAACCTATGTTCTGGAAAGAACATAACATTTCTCCAAATGCAAGTAAACTCTGTTGTAGATTGTCATATCAGTAAAACCCAGTGTTCTGATAAATCTAGGAATACTTTATTCACATAGTCATGTTTACTTTCCATTGTGTTGACAACACAATAAACATGATCAAGTATGTGAAAAGGGGTTTGGATGAATTTATAAATCAAATAGACAAACAATTGATTAAGTGAACCAAAACATACACAAATGAATGAAAAATACTTCTGTTACTTTATTGATATTGAATAATCTGGATTACATTGAAATAGAGTTTTATTTAGGGCATAAAACCCAACATTTGCTTCTCTTGTAGAAGAGAGGGAGAGAGAGAGATAGAGTTAGCGTTTTAGACTTAGAGCTTGAGAGCTTTAGGGAGCTTCTTAGACTTAGAGAATTAGATGCTCTTTATATAGGAGAGCCTACCTCAAGATAATAACCTAATATCCCTAAAAAATAGGAACTATAAAGTATTATTTACATAATAAATAGTAAATAGGTTAATTATCTCTCAAGAATATAGGAATAATTCATATTTCTCCCTTATATCCGTGAGTTATTGAAGCCCAAATTGTAGCTTAGCTTGCTGTCTCCGATGAAGGTTGCGTACCAAGTGTAGGCTGGGGTCTGGCCAGCCATGTGCCTATAAGGGTCTGGCCGGCCATGTTCCTGTAAGGATTCAGTAGGTCATGTTCCTACCAGGGTCTGGCCGGCCATGCTCCTACTAGGGGTCTGATAGGTCATGCTCTTACCAGGGTCTAGCAAGTCATGTTCCTGCCAGCTTTGGCAAGTGTTGGCCAGCCTTTCCATGTGTTGGTCAACCTTTGTACAACTTTCCTTGAAAAGGTTAGGTGTCCTTGGTCAAACGGGTCCATTGGTCTAACAGTCACCTTTTGCTGGCCAGCTTGTGCTCAAACTCTGGCCGGCCATACAAGCTCCTCCTGGCTGACCTATGCACTCTCTTTAGCTGGCCAAACATTTTTATTTAACTTCTTGATGGCTTGCTTAACTCCTCTCGCTGACGGTTTTGTCATGCATTGTAAGGGTACTTTGTCTGCTATTGACAAGGCTATATTCCACATGTCCTCAATCTTGGCTTATCTGGACATGCCACATCAGATAGACAAAATTTAAGATAACAATTCATAAGTCATATGAAAGAGAGAAATATATTATTTTAGTGAAAATAATATTTATTATAATCAAAATAATCGATTAATGAGAATTAATCAATTATTATTTATTGGCAAAATAAATAATAAATCTTATTTGTATAAAAATGAGAAATTAATTTTTGGCTTTAAAACATGGTCCACACATAAGACCTTAAACCACACATGTAGGGTGACATGTGTTGGGATTTTATGCCCTAAATAAAACCCATTACAATCTAATCTGATTTGTTATCAATAAGAGTTTAGAAGTGATTTATGTTAACATGTAGTTTTCATGTTTATGGTTTAATATATGTACAAAATCTGTTAAGTCCAGAATATATAGTCATTCACAATTACAGTGATGTCAACACAGTGGAATGTGATTGTGATTATATGATTCGAAAGACAAAGTCCCTGTTTCATCAGTGCATTGGATTTACACTGACGTGATAATCAGCGATGAAGTGTACTTACACTTTGCATAAGTGTTATGTTCTTTCCAGAACATTGGCAAAGTATACTAGCTTCGAATGTATGGAGTATACATTAGACTAGATCGATATTGATCTTGGTTAAGATATTATAATACTTACCGTTGTATCTTTCCAAGTAAATATCACTAGTTGACCTTAGATCAAAAGATCTTAATCCTGATATGCTTAAGCTCAATCTCAGGAGTGTTATTCATGTTCTTTGATTTGTTAGTTAAACCTACTTTTGGGTCAGGGTGATACGTACATTTTGGGAACATGATAGTATGATTGAGTGGGAGCGCTAAACATAAATATGTAATTTATAGCTTCTATAAGTATTTAGAAGGTAAGTGATGATTTCCTTCGAGCTTAGCTAAATTGATGTAAATGGAAGAGCTCTTGTTTCAGTGATTATATTTTAGTTCACTAAAACATCATTTACAGGTAGCTAAGTGTTTTAAGGATCAAAATACATTGAGAGGTGAAACGGTAAATTTGTCCCTACTCGGTGTAAATCATCTATATAGAGGATCTTTGACCATTGAGATTATAACGATGGTTAAATGTGATAGCGTATCTATATTGTGGAATATATAGAGCGTTCTATATGACTGAGAGTGCAATTCCAAGCTCTAAGAGTGGATGCAACGAGGAATTAATAAGTTAGTGAATTTACTCGGTAAATTCTATTTCAGCTTATTGGAAGCTCAGTAATATAGGCCCATGGTCCCCATTCTAGTTGAGACCATACTGCTTATAAGACTTAGATAATTGATTTTAATTAATCAATTATAATTCTAAAATTATACTATGTCTAGTTTATGAATTTTCACTAAGCAAGGGCTAAAAAATTGTGAAGAAAAGAGATTCTAGGTTTTATTTATTAATTGGAAGACTTTATTATGTCTAATTAATAATTATATTAAATGACAATATTATTTAATAATTTATTTTAGTTATTAAATAATTAGTTTTGGCATTTAAGTGGTTAGAATTGGAAAATTGGCGTTTTTGAGAAAATAGAAATGCAAATTGTCAAAATTGCAAAATACCAAGTGGGGTCCATTAACTCTATGGCCGACCACTTGATGAGGCTTTTTTCAATTACTATTTTCATTATTTTAATGCCAAGTAATTGCTAACCTAAACCTAGTGGTTACCTATAAATAGATAGTGATGGCTCACACTTAACAAGAGATTGAAAATCAAAAAATTTTGCCTTCAGAAAAATTGAGCGTCCTATCCTATATACTATAGCCGAATCTCTCTCTCCCTCTTTTCTTCTTCAATTTTCAAAAACCTTGAGTGATAGAGTAGTGCCCACACACATCAAGTGGTATCTCAATCATAGTCTGAAACATTGTGAAGAATCCAAACTGAAGAGAAGGACATTCGGGCTCAAATCTTGGTGATACTCTGCGACAGAAAGGATACAAGGGTTAGAGATCTGAGTGGAAGAAGACATATTATTCCGCTGCAACCACTGTAAATCTAAGATCCTGGTAAAATATTTCCAACAATTGGCCTCAGACCCATGGTAATTGATTTACTTTCAAGAAATTTGGACTTAAAACGATTTGTGTTTGATTTGGATGGTTTCATGTTGATCTGTGTGTTATATGATGATTGATTGATGCTTGAGAAATTTTATGAAAACTAATTGAATTTTCGTTTCTGGAATTATTTTTGTTAGATAGTTTGGAAAAAATTAAGCAATTCACTTTTTCACAGAACTTAATATTAAATAGGAAAAAATCAGGGTGACATCACTCACCCTACGCTCGCGGATCCCCTGGTTCCTCGGACGCGTGTGGCTTCGGACAACTTTGTGTCCGAGTTCTCTCGGTTAGGACAGGGTGACATTGTCTGAAGACCACCCTGGGCTTGCGCGGAGCGGCTGCATGCAGCCTCCTGCGCCGTGTCCTCTCGGTCAGGCCCCCCATCTTGTGCGTGTGGCATACTTGCATACTGTCCGTACCACTTACAATTTTTTTATTTTCTTCAATTTTTCATGCTATTTCATGGAATTAACTTCCAATTTTTTGTGTAGTTTTGTATTTTGATTTTTACTTTTCAAATTTCAAATCTAATTATCAGAATCAAAGTAATTGGATTTTTTTAAAAAAATAATTTAAGATATTAGTGTAATTTGAACTTGAAAATAGGTAAATATCTATCTTTTTTTTTGCTTAATTATTTATCTTATTTTTAAAATTTGATTATTTTATCTTATTTTTAAATTTAAGGTAAGATATTTTTTTTTTTTTAAATATTCTATTTTTTTTTTTAAAATAAATTGACCTTATTTAAATTTAAAATAAGATTGTTATAATCATGATATTTTGAGTAGAAATAAAATATTATGCTAACTTTTAAATTTTGTTATTTTTTTTATTTAAATTAAATTATAAAATCAGAAAAAGGATATTAAATTATCATTTTATTTTATTGAATATTTAATTTATAAAATAACATGAAATTTAAAAGATAGTTAGCATTTTTTTTTTAAATGATATTTAGGTTAGTTAAAACCTAATTTTTCAAAATTGTAAGTTTAATTTTAATTTTTTTTATTTAAAAACCGAAAATATTTTTTTATTATTTATTATTTTTTCGAATTTTTTTTAATAAATTAATTAATTTAAAATTAAAATAAATCCTACATCCAACTATCCAGTTCAACTTGTTGCAGGAGTATGTGTTTTAGCTTGTGTGTAAGTTTTATAAAACCTATTATTGCTTGATCTAAATTGCCATGGTTAACTTGTTGACAGATCCAATGATCTGATTTTAACTCATGGTTCAATTGTCAATAGGTCAAGTCAATAATTTGTAACAGGTAAATTTTACATTCTTCTTTCATTTGTGTATGACCTAGTAACATGATAGGATCCATCCAAATCTGTGTTGTGTGAGCCTATATGTTTACTTTATGTTTAGATGCATATAGGTTGTTCATTTAATTTTTAATTAAGATGAACTAGGTTGCTAAATAAAATGTCACACCATGATAGATTTTATTTAGACCCATTTAGTTTTTGGGCCTATTCAATTAATAAAAATTATTTATTTAAAGGTTAAATTCCTCTCCTTTGGGCCTTGTGTGAGAGTTAGGGGGCCAATAGTAGTGGGTACGACATACTGGATCCAGCCCTCCCTCACATGAACTACCCCAATTGTGAAGGCCCATTTGCCTTATTTAAATAATTGTATTAGGTTAATTATATTAGTATAACTTAATTAAAATTGAATTAGCAACATAATTAACTTTTAAAATATATGAAATTTATTTTTCATTTTAATATTTTAAAGTTAATTTTAGAATAAACACTTAAATAATTGAAATATATTCTAGATAGTTATTTCTAGTACTAATTATTTTTTAATATTAATTAGGAAAATAACTTAGATTAATAATTAATTTTGGATCAATTTAAGTAAAGTATATTTTCCTAGTATTAGACTAGAATTAATAATTAAGTTTCATCTATACTTAATTATTTATTTCTTGAATTTAATACATTTAATTAAATTAAAAATTAAATATCTAAGTTGATTTTCATCATGATACTTAAATATTATTATTTTCATGGTATTTAATAAAATAGAAAATTATTTTAAGTTGGAATTTTTTTTAAATTTCATAACAACTTAAGTTTGAATAATTTTCAAAATATATATTTTATTTTAGGGATAATTGCGGCAAAAGTCCCCAAAAACTTGAGGTTGATGCCGATTAGTCCTCAACCTCAAAAATTGGCGGTGAAAATACCCAAGGTGGAAAAAGTTGTTTGTCCGTTCATACTCAGTCCGTTAGTGAGACTAACGGGACACGTGGACGCACCAGATTTAATCCCTTTTTTTTTTAATTTTCCCCTAAAATATAAAAGTATTAACTAAAAAAAATTAATAAAACCTAAAAAAATAAATAAAACAAATTAATATAACAAATTAATTCAAAACCTGAAAACATTTCAAAAAAAAAAAAACTTCATTACAGAAGTAAAAACCAAACACAGTGAACACGAAATCGAGGCCCTCTGTCCACACCCAAACCCTAATCACGAATTTGAAACTAAATCCCTCAAAATCGAAGGCGAACACTGTGTATCCATTAAAATGTAGTCATTTTTTTGAATATTGACCCCATTCGAAGAGCATTCCTAAGCTAAATCCCTAAAGGTTGAAGATACAGCAAAGGAGGTCCCCAAAAAACCAGTCGTATAATGGAGGAGGACGATGGTGAAGGTACAATCCCATTTTTCATTTCCTTGCTTATTCATAGTTTATTATGTAATTTTAGTGAAGAAAAATGGTTTGCAGTAAATTTTTTGTCTATGGTTTTACTGAGAAATGGTTTGTAAGTTTTACTGTGTATTTTTTTTTTCCATTTCCCATTCACTGTATGAAAAAAGTGTGTAGATGATGGCAGTTTGATATTTATATAGGGTTGAGTATAATGTGTTAGGTGTACACATTTAATTGATCTATATTGTTTTTGTTGGGACATGATAAAGTTGGTATTAAACTATTTTTCAATGTTGTGTGGGGTATAGGCTTTGACTAGTGAGCATGTGAGCATGTGAGCATCTTTGCACATAGTTTTAGGCTCTATGTCATCAACTTTATTGTAAATTGGCCTTGGTTTGTTGCTGGCAGGTTTGTATTTTAGTGTGAATATGCACCATGGGGGTTCTTGGTGCACTAGAAATGGGTTGAAACACTATGTGGGTGGCACTACAACCGAGTTTGATAAGTGCCATACAGATTTCTTCAACATGATGGAACTTGAAGGGATGCTTTTGCAAGTACAGTGGTGTCATGGTTCCCCTCTGTATTTCTGGTTTAAGCCTAAAGACAAAGAACTACATGATGGATTTGAGCTTAAGACTGACAAGGATTTGTTGGCTATGTTTGAGGACATGAGACAAAAAAGATATAGGAAGGTGGATGTTTATGCTGATTTATCTGGAACTTTTGGAGGCAACAATGGTGAATTAGCAATTGTGCCTGTTGATGCAAATGTCAGTGTTGAGAATACACCACCTGCTGGAAGTAAGCTGAAAAGATGCATAATAGAGGAGCTACCAGATGATGCAAATGTGATTGTTGATGCTCGGGTAAGTGCTAGACCAGATGACTATGTTATGTCCAAAGCAGCAATGAGGGATGTTGAAGAGGAATTGGCAGAGAATTTACAGGATTCCAGTGGTGATTCTGATGATGGGGTTGATGAGTTTGTTGTGTACATGCCAGATATTGACATGCCAGAGTTTGACATGGAAGATGGTGTTGGAGGAAGTGATGAAGACACTGATTCTAGTGTCCAAATTATTGAGACAGTGGTGGATATTGAGTCTGACAATGAAGGCCCAACAGAGGAAGCCCATTTACACCCCAATACCCAAACACATGCCCAAAACATATTTGAAACACCATCCAAACCAGAAAAAGCCCAAACCAGTAAAAGAACACCAAAAGCCAGATCCCAAGCACAAGGCAAAACTGGCCATTTAAATCCCTGCACATCACCCAATAGAAGGTCCCAATTAACATCCAAAACACAACCTCCAACCAAGAAAAAAAGTTGCCAGACTGAGCTGTTCCAATCACCCAAAAGTAGGTCAAAAACTCCATCCAAAACACCACCCCAAACCAGGAAAAACAAAGGGCAGTCAGACCTCAACAAATCACCCCAAAACAGAGCTCAAACAACATCTAGAACTAGGAAAGGAGAGGGTTGTTCGAGAACACCACAAACCAGATCCCAAAGAGCTTCTACAACACCTCAAAACAGTCACACATTAGCCCAAACACCACCCTGTACCAGATCCAGTAATGTATCTCAAACACCACCCCAAACCAGATCCAAAAGTGTATCTCGAACACCAGCTCAAACTAGACAGAGAGTAAGAGAAACACCATCCAAAACACCAACCCAAACCAGAAAAAGACCAAGAGAAACACCAACCAAAACACCAACCCAAAGCAGAAAAAGAGGAAGAGAAACACAAACCAAAACACCAACCCAAACCAGAAAGAGACCAAGACAAACACCATCCAAAACACCAACCAAGAAGAAAAAAAACCAATCAGTGGAAGAGGAAGATTTTTTGGAAGAGGAATATGCTGCAGATACCCAAGATCCTGAATTAGCAGAAGAAGGAGCAGCTGACCCTAGCCAATGGTGGGGGTCAGTCAATGATCTATGCAGTCAAGCTTACCAAGATGATGATGATGGTGGAGGATATGAAGAGGATGATGATTTGGTCAGCTTGGTTAGTGATGAAGAAGATGGACCAGTGCTTAAAAAGAAACACATTGAGTTTGATCCACACTTCAAGCCTGAGAACATCAAGTTTGAGTTGGGAATGGAATTCCCTACTGTTGAGCACTTGAGGGAAGCATTGAAGGAGCATTTCATCAGCATTGACAGGCAGTACAAGTATATTCACAATGACAGGTTAAGAATTAGAATTGTATGCCAAGGAGAAGGCTGCAAATGGTTAATGTATGCTCGAAGGATGAGAGATGATTGCACTACAATGCGAATCAACAAATTTGAGGAAGAACACAACTGTGGAATTTTATGGGGGAACAGGCTGGTAGATGCTAATTGGATTGCAAAAGAGTTCTTGGAGAAGTTCAGAGCAAATCCAGCCATGTCTTTTGGTGATTTCAAGAAAGCAAATCCTGAGGGTAAGTACTCCAAACTTTCCTCCTGGACTTTTTATCGAGCTAAGAACAAAGCAATGGCCAAGATACATGGAACTATTAAAGATCAATATGCTATTCTGCATGATTATTGTGCTATATTAGTGAAACTGAATCCTGGTAGCACAGCTTTCATCAGAACAAGCTTAATGGATGATGTAAGGTATTTCGAGAGGGTTTACATATGCCTTGCAGCATGTAAAGCTGGTTTCAAGTTCTGTAGGCCCATCATCGGGTTAGATGGTTGCTTTTTGAAAGGGTATTGCAGGGGTATGTTGCTTGTAGCCATTGGTATAGATGCAAACAACAGCATGTTTCCTCTTGCATATGCTGTTGTTGAGAAGGAAAACACTGATAGTTGGACTTGGTTTGTGCAACTACTGAAAGAGGACCTGGATGTACAAGACACAAGATTGTTCACATTCATTTCAGACAGGCAGAAGGGGCTGGAAAGGGCTGTAGCAGAAATTTATGAAGGTTCTGAAATACGTTTTTGTGTTAGGCATCTTTATGCCAACTTCAAGAAGGAGTTCCCTGGATTGTTGTTGAAGCAACAATTATGGGCTTGTGCTAGAGCTACAACAGTGGAAGAATTCAAAAGGAGAATGGATGAACTGAAGGAGACTAATGCAGCAGCTTTTGAATGGTTGTCCAAAAAGTCACCATCTGAATGGACCAAGTCCCACTTTAGGACTTTCAGTAAGTGTGATATGTTGCTAAATAATCTCTGTGAGAGTTTCAACTCAGCCATACTAGATGGAAGAGACAAGGCAATCATAACTCTGTTAGAGTATGTAAGATACTGGCTGATGGATAGAATGAGAAAGCAAAGAGAAAGTGTTAGTAAGTGGACAAAACCAGTTGGGAAGAGAATCTTTGATATCCTGCAGAAGAATAGGAAGTTAGCAATGAAATGTCAGTGTACAAAATCTGTTGGAGGCTTGTTCCAAGTGACAGTGTCTACTGGCCAGGTGGAAGCAACAAATTTGGAGACCAAAACATGCTCTTGCAGAACTTATGACCTCACAAGTATTCCCTGTGGTCATGCATTAGCTTGCATATGGTATTCCAACCTCAGTGAGTATGATTTTCTTGCTGAATGTTACAAGAAAGAAGCCTTCTTAGCAACTTATGAAGGGTCAATTGCACCTATGCCTGGTCCTGAACATTGGCCTAATAAAGGCTTGAATCCAATCCTTCCACCAGCAGAAACTGTTCTACCTGGCAGGCCTAAGAAATCAAGGAGAAGAGAAGTAGATGAACCTCCACCTGGTGCAACTAAAATGAGGAGATTCGGGCAGTCTAACAACTGTTCTAATTGCAAAAAACCAGGCCATACAAAGACCACTTGCAAACAACCAGTACAGGAGAAGGTATATTATTTCATTAATGTCAATTAACTTTGTATTGATTTTTCCATGGTATATATATAACCTAACATTTATCATGGTATCAGGAACCTCCTCAGAAGAAAAAGATGGGTCGTCCTCCCAAAAAGAATCCAGATCCTCAAACTGTTAAGAGGAACATGAGGAGAACCAAGCAGCAACAAAGGGAATCAAGAAACACTCAACCACCATCATCTGCAAATTAGTTGCTGCACTACTCAACTTTTGTATTTTATTTTGGATTATGTCATAGTAATTAAGGCCATATTTTGTGAACACCTTAGATGTCATATTATTAGTAGTGAATGTTATGTTTTATGATCTTTTTTATCACATTGCCTAGTGCTTTGTGCTTTGATGACAGACTTAAAACATTGCCTTTGTGCATTTTTAATGGTATCTGTAGTGAATGTAATATTGTATGATCTTTTTGATCACATTGCCTACTGCTTTGTGCTTTGATCACTAAATTAGAACATTGCCTTGTGCTTTTTTAAAGGGTATTGTCTTAATAGTTCAATATTTTGTTGTATGAAGTTCTTCATTACAGGTTTATATACTGTTTTTGTGATATTGCATTACCAAAAATCAAATTACAGGTTTTGCTTCAAATGACATAGTTCTAATTGTACCAAAACTACAATTTCAGTAATGCATTGCCATATTGTCTGAAAAATACATTCCATTAACAACTTTTGTTGTACACACACCAAAACCAGTACCACATACTTGACAAAAATACATTCAATTAACAATGGCAATACAAGTGCCATGTCCATTACATAATACCATTACATATTGTACCAAAACCAGTACCAGTACCACATATTGTACCAAAAATACATTCCATTAACAGTGGCAATACAAGTGCCATGTCCATTACATAATACCATTACATAAAATTGAAAATTGTCATTACATAGAGATTAGCACTACTTCACCAGATAACTTACAAAAACAAATACACAAGTAATCATCAGAATTTTTCTCCAATTTCTCAGTACCCATATGTGCCCACAATCACAACCATGAACCTTTCCCAAATCTTGATTTGCTTGCAAATGTTCATTTGCTTCATACAACATCAATTGATCTTCAAGTTTGGTTATCTTTCTCAAAAGTCCTGGAATTATTTCTCTGCACCTTCCACGAGATTCAACATCCATCCATTCAAAGAACTTACATCCTCCATCAGCCTGAAAAAATAATGACAAATAACTATTGAGTGAACACAAGTGAAGACAGTTGAATTCAAGTGTATTACATATATTTGTACTTAATCTGGCTAAACCTTTCATTTGCTATATAAGCAAGCCAACATTCTGCAAACTTCAATTGCTCATTTTTAACTAATTTAATATATTTTGAAAGTAAAAGTAAAATATAGATGTCGTGGGATCAAGTAAAAGATCCATTATTCACAAAACACTGAATTTTCACAACAAAATACATATTATGTCTAACTTGATCATCTTCAAGTTAGTGTTGCTCTAAAGTTGAACAAACCGTGAAAAATAATATCGAAAGTTGAAAAATAAGTTGCTGCACGCATAAGGTTCTAAGTTCAATTTATATGATGTAGGGATAATTCAAAAATTAAATCCTTACACTTGAAAATCTGCACCTCCTGAAACGACGACCTGGGTTTGCCTCTGATGTTCTTGAAATCCACAGGATACCACAGTAGCAATTTTGAGGTTCCCTTTCATGGTTTGAACCACCAGCTACTCTCAACCTTCTATTATTCACACCAGAACTACTGTACGAACCTTCCCCATCCATTCTTCTCAACCTTCGTCCAAGCTTCGTTGTTGTTAAGCTTTGTCCATCATCGTCGTTCTTAAACCTTCGACCTAGGGATTTAGGGATTTAGGTTTGATTTAGGGCTTCGTGTTTTTAGTGTGTTTGGTTTTTACTTCTGTAATGAAGTTTTTTTTTTTTTTGAAATGTTTTTCAGGTTTTAAATTAATTTGTTTAATTAATTTGTTTTATTTATTTTTTTAGGTTTTATTAATTTTTTTTAGTTAATACTTTTATATTTTAGGGGAAAATTAAAAAAAAAAAAAAAGGGGATTAAATCTGGTGCGTCCACGTGTCCCGTTAGTCTCACTAACGGACTGAGTATGAACGGACAAACAACTTTGTCCACCTTGGGTATTTTCACCGCCAATTTTTGAGGTTGAGGAATAATCGGCATCAACCTCAAGTTTTTGGGGACTTTTGCCGCAATTATCCCTTTATTTTATTTTATAATTCATTCTTTTCGAAATTGCATTTAATTATGCAAGATATTTTTTATTTTTTTTTTTGAAAAATAGATTAAAGTTTAAAATTAATTATTTATTTTAATTAATTTTGGATCAATTTAAATCAATGATTTTTTTATTTAATGATTAATTTAAAATAAATGAACTAAAATATATTATAGTTAGAAATTGAATTAATTAGTCAATGAAAGTCTCGATAGATATTATCTGTTTTTGCTTGAAGTATTTTTCTAGTAGTGTTTAATTAAATAGAAAATTAATATTAAAGTTGATTTTCATCATGATACTTAAATGTTTGAATTTTTCTTTATATTTAATTAAATAGGAAAATTATATTTTAGTTGAAAATTAATTTTTATTAATTTTGGACCAACATAAAATTAGAATAATTTTTCAGGATTTATTTTTATTTTATTTTAGAGCATTTCGAAAATTGTATTATTATATACTTTAATTTTTCGAAATGCAATATATATTTATAGAAAATTAAATTTGAGTTGCAAATTAATTTAAATTAATACAACTTAAATTGAATAATTTTCTTAATATTTATTGAAAAATTATTACTAAGATGGAAATAATTCATTTTATTTTCATATCCATCTAAGTATAATTTTATAAATATTAAATTAAATTTTATTTATAATTTTATTCTAAATTGGAAATTTTAATTAGATAAATATATATTTAAAATAAATATATTAAAATAAATATTAGAAGAAAATACATTTTAAATAATGAGCTTTATTATTATTATTAGGTTATTCGATCTCCGTTGTTGGTTTTACATAGTTATTGTTTTAGTGAGTAATCCTCCCTAATGGAGGAACGTTCACTAACAATTTAACGCCGTAGAATCTCGAAAGATAAGTACTTTTTGTAAGTGTTTATTTTAGTATGGATCACCCTAATGGTGGCGACTTTAATAGGGCTTACAAAAGTATGAAACAATGGTGGAAGCTCATAAGATAGAATTTCCTTGACTCTCACCTAAACAGGACAACGCTGAATTCTTTTCTTGATCGAATAAAAGGTTGTTAGAATGTTTATCATTTTAGATGAGCTGACAACTCTATTTAATGGATGGTAGCTTTGACTCTCGCCTAAACGGGACACTGATATCAGTTTGTTGAAAACCTTGGAAATTATTTAGGATTGTATGTTTTAGTATTTTCTCGTGTCATTCCTACTTGCTATGTGCCAATAATTTCTGAATGAGATTTTGTGTTAAACCTTACTTGATTTCTATTTATTGTTATTTGTAGTATCCAATATGACAATGACCAATCCCATGTTGTAACTGTTGACTAATAATATGCTGAATGGATCTAAGTTTCCCAGATGTAAAGAGAACATTAACATTGCTCTCATTGGTGAAAATACCCTGTTTATTCTTAGACAAAAATTCACGGTACCTTGTCGTAGTGGGAGGTTTTTCAAAGAACTCACCCTATTATGACTTGGAAGACACTTGTGATAAAAATCCATTGTTAGTTTAAACAAGTAATGGATTGTCAGTTTAAGAAACTAGGAAGAAAAGCCAAGAAAGCTATGGTTAAAACAATTCATATGGAACAACCAAAAGTTTTCTATTACAAGGACAAGAAAGGAAATTTTTGAAAATAAGTCTATTCAATGGACTTAACAAAACTTCCTGTTCCTAGTATTATAGGTTTGAAATTATCTAAAACTATGGCTTGTGGTATGCCTAGTATTTACTTACTCTAATGCAAGCAACTTATTTTAGTAAGACGTTGGAGCATTTCTTTTCTAATGGCAATTTATAGAAGCTTCTCGACTTCTAGAAATAGATTTTATTTTTATCTAAGGAAAAGTTTCAACTGTTCCAGAAAAGATATAGCCAATGAAAGAATTCCTTAGGATCATTAGTAAGAGGTCTCAGATATGCTTTTGTATGCCTTAGACCAGACACCTGCTGTTGAGTGTAAGTAATGAGTAGCTCCAGCTGCTTGAACTCGGATGCTATTTAGCAAGTTGAATCAGATGCTTCGACAGAAGGGTGGAGTTAGTCCAAGATGAAGATGAAGCTCGAATTTTTTTTTATTATTTTTGAATTAGTTGTTTTAGTTTCAAAACAATTTGGATTTCAATTATTAGTTTTGGTTTTTATTCCCTATTTTCATATTGTTGCAGACAATTCCTTTAATTTTGGAGAATTTTATGATAAAATTTTCTATTTTGGAAATTGCATTTATGAATTGAGCTTCATTTACTTTCTCTTGTGTATGCCAGTACCAATTATATTTATATGTTTTAATGATTGTAGGTGTATGTGTTTTTATTATTGACACAAATTCTATAGTATCTTAAACTCTTCAAAAAGTTAATACTACATAAACACTTAGAATTTCTTTTCTATGTTTATGAATAATTGTTAATTCTAAAACAATTATTAAGAATTTGTTTAATAGAAAGATCTTTTGATCTGATAGGGCTGGAAAAGTTAAGAATAATATGCAGTTCAACGATCTTTTATATCTATTGAACTCTGGATTATATTCATAACTCCACATGATCTCTATAACACTAAGAGATGGACCATGATCTCTATATCCCTTAGGGGTGGATCATAATCTCTATATACTTAGGGGTGGACTATACTATTGAAATATGTAGTTCATTTTGAACTCTGGACTATATTCAATACACCACAGTACTCTTTGTCACACATATTTTAAGCATGGATGTAATATAATGAATTAGCAATTATCAGAATAAATTCTTGATCTTGATTTATGTTCCAGTTTATATTTACTATTGTAATATAAAATCCTTTACCCATCTTCATTTGGTTGACACTTGTGATAGGAACTTAAGAACTGTTGGGTTTTATCCCCTAAATAAAACTCATTTCAATATAATCAGATTTACTTATTAATATAGATCAGAAATAACATTTAATGTTGCATGATTCACATGATTTATTTCATGATTATATGTACATAATGTATAAATTCATCTGAAACCCTTTTCACATACTTGATCCTATTTATTGTGCTGTCAACACATTGGAAAGTAAACATGACTATGTGAATAAAGTTTCCTAGATTTATCAGACATAGGGTTTTACTGATATGATAATCTACAACAGAGTTTACTTGCATTTGGAGAAGTGCTATGTTCTTTCAAGAGCATTGGTTAAAGTAAAGCTCAGGTTGGATGCATGGAGTATGCATCGGAAGGGACCGATATTGAACTTTGACTTAGATTTATTAAACTTACCGTAATATCTATTCAAGTCAATATCGCCTAGTTGATCCTAGATCAAATGATCTTAATCCTGATATGATTAGGCTCAATCTCGAGAGGCTATCCGTGTTCTTTGATTTGTTAGTTAAGCCTACTTTTAGGTCAGGGTGATACGTACATTTTGGGAACACGGTAGTGCAATTGAGTGGGAGCGCTATCATAAACATGGAATCTATAGCTTCTATCTGGCGAATAGTAAGCAAAGGATGATCTCCTTCGAGCTTGACCAAACGAACATAAATGGTGGAGTACTCATTTCACATAAGCTGAAATATCATTTATACAGGGTCAAGTGTTTTAAGGATAAAATACATAGTAGGGTGTTACGGTAATCTAATCCCTTTACAGTGTAGATCATTCATATAGAGGATCAGTGATCAAATTAGGATTATAACAATGGATAACTAATGATGTGTCTATATGGTGGAACATATAGAGCATTCTATATAACTGGGAGTGCAATTCTAAGTTCTATGTGTGGATTCAACGAAGAATTAATAAGTTAGTGAATTTTAGTAATAAATTCTTGATCTACTTATTGGAAGCTCGGTTATATAGACCCATGGTCCCCACACTAGTTGAGATAATATTGCTTGTAAGACTCATGTAATTGGTTTTGATTAATCAATTATAATTCTCAAATTAGACTATGTCTATTTGTGAATTTTTCACTAAGTAAGGGCGAAATTGTAAAGAAAGAGTTTTAGGAGCATATTTGTTAATTATGATACTTTGTATGGTTCAATTAATCAATATGATAAATGACAATATTATTTAATAATTATTTATAGTTATTAAATAGTTAGAATTGGCATTTAAATGGTTGAATTTGAAAATTGGCGTTTTTGAGAAAATCAGATGCAGAAAAGATAAAACTGCAAAATTGCAAAAAGTGAGGCCCAAATCCACTAAGCATGGCCAGCCACTTTTGTAGGCAATTTAAACTGATATTTTCATTATTTTAATGCCAAATAATTCAAACCTAACCCTAGTGGAATGCTATAAATAGATAGTGAAGGTTTCAGGAAAATTACACTTAAATTTTCTATTTTTCCTTCAGAGAAAAACCTGAGCCTTCTCTCTCCCTATCTTTGGCCGAACCCACTCTCTCTCTCTTCCTCATTGAGATTTCGAAATACTTAGTGTATGAGTAGTGCCCACACACAGCAAGTGATACCTCAATCATAGTGAGGAAGATCGTGAAGAAAGACTTTCAGCAAGAAGGAGGTTTCAGCATCAAAGATTCAGAGAAAGAGATCCAGGTTCAGATATTGATAATGCTCTGCTACAGAAAGGAATCAAGGGCTAGATATCTGAACAGAAGGAGTCTTTATATTCCGCTGCACCCAATGTAAGGTATCCTAAACTTTATATGTGTTTATTTCATCGTTTTAGAAAGTTCATATTTAGGGTGTTAATCAACATACTTGTGAGTAGATCTAAGATCCTGGTAAAATAAATTCCAACAACTGGCCTCAGAGTCATGGTAATTGATTTACTTGCAAGAAATTTGGACTTTAAAACGATTGTTTGTTTGTTTTTGGATGGTATCATGTTGTATTGAGTGTTATTTGATGATTGATTGATGTTTGTAAATTTTCGTGAAAAATAATTGCGATTCTGTTTCTGGAATTATTTTTATTGGATAGTATGGAAAAAAATTAAGCAAGTTACTTTTTTACAGAACTCAATTTCGATTTAATTTGAATTAGTTATGATTTTTTGAAGATTCAAAAAAATCGGAGTTGTGTTGAAATTTTCCTACGATCGCGAAAACTGTCCGTACAGCTCACAATTTTTTCGTTTTTCTTCATTTTTTCATGCTTTTTCATGGAATTAACTTCCGATTTTTTGTGTAGTTCTGTATTTATACTATTACTATTCCTAATTCAATTCTAATTATCATTTTGAATTAATTTAATATTTTTTAAATTTAATTCAAGATATTAGTGTAATTTGAATTTGAAACTAGTTAGTATCTATCTTTTTTGCTTAATAATCTATCTTATTTTTAAATTTGATTATATCTTATCTTATTTTTAAATTTAAGGTCAGATTTTAAATTTTTTAAATTTATTTTTTTTTAAATAATTTGACCTTATTTAAATTTAAAATAAGATAACTATAATCATGTAATTTTAAAAGGATGTAAGATATTTTGCTAACTTTTAAATTTTTTTTTATTTTATTTATTTAAATTACATTTAAAATCTAAAAAAGATATTCATTTATCTTTTTTTAATTTTTTATTTAATTTTTATTTATAAAATAACATTTAAATTTTAAAAGTAGTTAGCAAATTTTGAAATGATATTTAGGTTGGTTGAAACCTAATTTTTCAAAATTGTAGGTTTAATTTTAAATTTAAATTTTTTTTTAATTTCGAATTTTTCAAATTTTTTTTAAAATTTTCGAAAATATTTTTTTTAATTAATTAATTATTTCGAAATTAATTATTTAATTTAAAATTAAATAAATCCTACATCCAACTATCCAGCTAACCTTGTTGCAGGGGTATGTGTTTTAGCTTGTTTGTAAGTTTTCAAAACCTATTATTACTTGATTGCAAATAGCCATGGTTACCTTTTGCAAATAGCCATGGTCAAGATAATAATTTGTAACAAGTATATTTACAATCTTCTTTCATCTGTGTATGACCTAGCAACATGATAGGACCTATCCAAAGTGTGCCTGTGTGAGCCTATGTGTTTAATTTTATTATAGATGCATATAGGTTGTTGTTGCTAAAATAAATTATCATAGTTCTTGATAGAATTTATTTAGGCCCATTTAGTTTTTGGGCCTATTCAATTAATAACAGTTGTTCTTATTAAGGTTAAATTCCTCTCTTTTGGGCCTTGTGTGAGAGTTGGGAGCCATAGAAGTGGGTACGACATATGGAACCCAGGCACCCCCTCACATGAACCACCCCAATTGCGAAGGCCCATTTGCCTGATTTGAATAACTGTACTAGGTTAATTAAACTAGTTTAACCTAATAAAATTGATTAGCAACATAATTAATTTTATTTATTTTGAAATTAATTTAAGAAAATTATAGTTTAAAGAATTTTTTTTTTATTCTAAGCTAAACTATATGTATTTTCTTGTATTTAATTAAATATAGAATTATAACCATCTAGATTCTTTCTGAAGCTTAATTTAAATTTTTCATTAAATATTCCTAATTAAGTTGATATTTAGTTAACTATAACTAACTAGCTTAAATCTGAATATCTTTTGGATTTAAAATTTCAAAATTAAGTTGAGGAATTTTAGGCATTGATTATTAAGATTCTTTAGATATTTTTTAAGTTAATATCTTTTCGAATATTAACTTAAAATGGAATATTTTAGATATTTTTAAGTTAATATCTTTTCGAATATTAACTTAAAATGGAATATTTTTTAAATTAAGTGGTTACAACTTAATTTTTGATATTTAATTAAATTTAAATTTGAAAATATTTAAGTTCTAGATTTTTTCTAATATAACTTAAATTAGATATTTTTTCAAATTTTGTGGAAAAGATACTTAGTCAAATAAGATATTTTCTAGATAGTTATTTCTAGACTACTTATTATTTCTAATATTAAATAGGAAAATATTATACATTGTGAAATTAATTAGTTAAATAATTAATTTTGGTACAATTTATTTTAAGTATATTTTTCTTAGTATTAAACTAGAGATTAATAATTAAGCCTTCTCTACACTTAATTATTTATTTCTTGAATTTAATACATTTAATAAATTTGAAAATTAAATATCTAAGTTGATTTTCATCATGATACTTAAATATTTCTTTTTCGTGACACTTAATTAAATAGAAAATTATTTTTAGTTGAAATTTATTTTTTCAACTAAATTTAAATAATTTTCAAAATATATATTTTTTTTTATTTTTTAATCAAATTTCGAAATTGCATTTCTTAAATGCTGGAATTTCGAATTTTATTTGAAAAATAGATTAAAGTTGTAAATTATTTATTTTAATTTTGGACCAACTTAAATCAATGATTTTTTCATTAATTGATTAATTTAAAATAAATAAATTAGAATATATTATTAGAAATTGAATTAATTAGTCAAAGGAAAATCTAGATAGATATTATCTGTTTTTGCTTGAAGTATTTTTCTAATGTATTTAATTAAATAGAAAATTAATATTTAAGTTGATTTTCATCATCTACTTAAATATTTGAAAATTTTCTTATACATTTAATTAAATAGGAAAATTATATGTTTTGTTGTAAATTAATTTTATTAATTAATTTTGGGCCAACATTAAATTAGAAAAAATTTTCGAGGATTAATTTTTTTTACTTTAACATGCATTTTCGAAAATTGTGTCCTTGAATACTTTAATTTTTCGAAATGCAATATATATTTATAGAAAATTAAATTTGAGTTGTAAATTAATTTAAATTAATTTTGTAACAACTTAAATTGAATATTTTTCTAAATATTTATTGGAAATTATTACTAAGATGGAAATAATTCATATTATTTTCATATCCATCTAAGTAAAATTTATAAATATTAAATTAAAATATATATTTAGAATTTTTCATTCTAAATTGGATATTTTAATTTAATAAATATATATTTAAAATAAATAGAATAAATAAAGAGAATCAAAGAAAATATAACTCTTTTTAAATAATGAGCTTTTAATCAAAAGACATTCGATCTCCATTGTGGGTTTTACACCGCGTTTGTTTTAGTGAGTAATCCTCCCTAATGGAGGAACGTTCATTAGTAATTTCGCACCGTTTAATCTCGAATGATAAGTAGTTTGTAAGTGTTTTGTATGGTATAGATCACCCTAATGGTGGCGACCATACTTGACTTGCAAATTATGAAACAATGGTGGAAGCTCATAAGATAGAATTGCCTTGACTCTCGCCTAAACGGGACAACGCTGAATTCCAATCTTGATCGAATAAAAGGTTGCTAGAATGTTTAACATTTTAGATGAGCTGACAACTCTATTCAATGAATGGTAGCTTTGACTCTCGCCTAAACGGGACACTGATATCAGTTTGTTGAAAACCTTGGAAATTATTTAGGATTGTATGTTTTAGTATTTTTCACTTGTCATTCCTACTTGCTATATGCTTATAATTTCGGAATTGTGTATGAATTTATATTGAACCATGTTATTTTCTGTTATTAAGTTGTAGTTTAATTTCGAATCTTCATTGTTGGTCTAACTTGGCTTGTTTATCTAATGAGATAAATCCCTAGTGGATTTTCACCATTAGACATACATAATAGTGTTAGATGTCGAAAGATAAATATTGTATATGCGACATCTAGCTGTTAATCAATTGATGACACCTTAGACTAGTATTTTTACGATATGAAACAAGAAGATTGTATAAATAAGATTACTTTGACTTTCGCTAATCGAAGCATCGTTGGATTCTTATTTTAAACGAAATTATCCTAATTCCTCTTAGCTTATTCATTTCGAATTAGCTCAATAATATATCATTGGATGAATGGTCTATAAATCATTTCATGTCATTATATTTTCTCTTAAGAAATTAAATGACGCATATGATTATAATCCCGAAATTCTATTCCCAATTGATATAAATCTTCAATCTTAGAAATCTCCTACTTGTATGGGCAAATCTGACTTAGAGTTTGTATTAGTAGTGCTGGTCCAAGATAGAATTACTCATTATATTTGGTATAAATTTAAGTCTTTGACTTTAATTTTAGATTACCAATAGAAATTTTCTTATATTTCTAATTCCAGAATACAATACAGTTACACTTTCTCAAGTGTTTAATATCCATCTTCTATTAATGGATTCAAACTGTATGGAATATGAGTTAGGTATTCTGTGACCAGGATCCACTTGCAGTATTCTAAGAACTCTTTGATGTAACTAAACCTATGTCATCAAAAGCACTACCACATTTTTTTAATCTATGGCATTTGTATCTTGTTCATAGTGGATTTGACAAGATCAATCTCTGCAAAGAGTTAATATGCCTATATCCACTGAAAGTAGTTCATCTCATTCGCAGATGGATGTACATTCAGTGGTGGATATGAGTTTTTCGTTGTATTCTTAAAACGATAACTCTAGATTATACCTTAAGCAAAGAAATTTGAAATGTTTAAAAAATTTCATTAATTTCTAGCAATGGTTAAAACCATTAAGGTAAGTGGTTAAAGATCTTGCGAACTGATAGGGGTGGAGAAATAGTTAGTAGATGTAACACCCTAACTAATTTAGGCGTATTACGTGATTTTTAAACGTACTGTGCAGCTCGTTGCTAATCAACGAGGTTTATGGAAAAACGTGATTAATTAAAATTTTGCTTTTTCATTAACTTACAAACCATTTTACAAAAAGTCACGGGATCCCGATTTATAAAATATTTACAAACGTTTTCACTGTTCAACTTTTACATCAAAATAAAGTCGTCTAACGACAATTACAAAATCTCAGCCGTGCTGTCCCGAGGATCGTACGCTCCAGGCCTAACCGCCCCGACATGTACAACCCCATAAGCTCGCTCACGGTCCATCAGCAACTGCCTTGCCTTTACCTACACATGCAACGTAAAGCGTGGGTCGACGGACTCGGTAAGAAAAGCATAATAATATCATACATAAGAACTCGACCGCCGTGTCCAACACGATGCGAGTCCCGCCACGCCATGTCCAACATGGTGCGAGCACTACCGCCATGTCCAACATGGTGCGGGTTTTGAACGTTCGGGGGACGGTACTATTGACACGTAACAACCCGATCGGTCGAGCCGGTCATACTCCGGCGCGGTCATACTCCGGCTGTACCGACGTGTTACTATATCCTCCCGATCGGGCGAGCCGGTCATACTCCCATTCTTGGTCATACTCCGGCCCTGTCCGACGGGATACGTCAATAGCACGGAACCACCAACCAAGTGTCGGCTGATCGGTCAAGCCCAGGTCATACTCCGTTCTTGGTCATACTCCGGCTGTCACCGACGTGACGGGGTTGGATGGTTCGAAGCCTAATACATATCTAATGTAATCTAACAGGCTTCCTACATGCACGCTAAACATGTAATCTACATATGCATCTTGTTATACTAATCTTACACGGATTAGATTTCGGTGTGCATCAACATTGGGCCGAAGGGAACGGCGGATTGCGGCTCCTAAACCATAAAAACCACAACGCTATAAGTGACACGCTAAATCACTTCCCGGGGACTAAAACTCGAAACTAAAAGTTTCCTATCGATAAAAAGCATGGCAATACCCACAAAAACCCAAAAAACGAGGAAAACTAGGGTTCGAAAAATCCCCCATCCAGGAGGTAGGTTGCCCAACCGGAATTCGAGTTCTGAAAATTCGAACCCCATCCGGAATGGGATGCTCAAGCAGAATTCCGGTTCCTCGCAGAAGCAACAACCAAAAATTCCCAAATCTCGACCAATTTAACCCCAATTGATCCCGAACTTTCCCGGACCTCCTACATAGGTCCTAACAAACATTTCCAAGGCCTCAAACCTACCCAGAAACCTCACAAGCAAATTTCACCATTGAAGACCAAGCTTTGAGTTCAAGAACTCAAACTTGGTTAAACCCACTAGCATGCACCCTAGCCTAGTTAATTCTACTTAACTAAGCAAGAAAAACCCTCTGCAAACTAACAAGAACACCCAGCAATTATACAGAAACAAAACATGCATTTTCACTCAAAATTTCATAATTTTCACATATAATTTAAAAGCTTGAACAATCTAGCTACTCATGCTTCACACAACTTATTTAACATCAAAAATCATGCTTTGAACAACATAAATCAACAACAAAATACAGCAGAAACAACTCTCAAAATTCACATGCATTACCATCCAATTTCATCATTTTTCTTCAAAAATTTAAGGAGAAAGGGACAAGGAAACACATACCACACAAGAGATCAATAAAGATTGCAAACCCAAGCTTGAATCACCACAAAATCCAGCTCTTGAACCCCAAAGTTCTCAGCCGAAAAAGAGAGAGAGAGTTGTGTGTGTGTGAGTTTTTGAATTTCCTTAAAATTGACTAAGTGTGAAAATGTGAGAAAAAGGGATTTATTCACATATTAATCATTTACTTTCAGCCAAGAAAAGAATAAATAAAATCAACATATAATTCCATTTACAAGTCACAAAAGACAAAAAGTCATTGGGGCAAAAAGACCATTTTGCCCCTCCTTTCTAAAATCACATAAAAATCACTAAAGGGGTATTTTTGGGACATTCTAAATTCCCGGCCATTCCCGACATTCCCAATGTCTAAAACCCGTCCCCAACATACTAACATACTAAGTTGTGATCTCTACTGAGCCAAACGCCGCGTTCCAAAATACCGGACACCGGAAATGCGAAATATAAAAACTGCTGATAACATAATTATGCATATCTGAATTCCATAATAAATTATTTAAATAGCTATAAATAATTTCCTGATTAACATAAATAACTGCTAATTTCCAAATTAACTAAGCGGGCTTTACAGTAGATATGCAGTTCAAAGATCATTAAATTGATTTTTGAATTATATCCAAACTTACCTCCCCAAAAATTTCGAGTTGCATGTTGATGATTAGTTACTAGTCGTTGCCTAATTCCTTCTATGGTAAAACAATTTCAGAATGATGTAATGGTTGTATACTTAATGTTAATCATTACTAGACTCATGGATGACCTGATAAAATCTTAAGAAAAGCTAGAACTATTAACCATGGTTTGTTAGCTATTCTAAGTGATTAGGGGTGGACCATCCCATAGTCAATAGATAAGAAAGTATTTGTTCAAACAAATACTACATTTCTAAGATAATGACTAAGTCTGAAAATAAAGTAGCAAATAAAGGGGATATTTAATTCTTGATTCCAAAAGTGTTCTATCATCTTATTTGACATATGATGATCCCACTGCCTCTGTTGTCTTGTCACAACCAAAGAGGTTAATACCATTTTCTTAGACATAATTCACGGTACCTTGTCGTAGTGGGAGAGTTTCTAAGAACTCACCTTCTTATGACTTGGGAGACACTAGTGATTAAAATCCATTTTGAGTTTAAACAAGTAATGGATTGTCAAGATAAGAAACTAAGAAGAAAGCCAAAAGAACTATGGTTTAATCCATTCACATGGAATAACCTAAAGTTTTCTATTACAAGGACATAAAAGGAAATTTTCGTTTATAAGTCCATTCAATGGACTTAACAAAACTTCATGTTCCTAGTATTATAGGTTTGAGTTTATCTTAACCTATGGCTTGTGGTATACCTGGTAATTACTTACTCTAATGCAAGCAACTTACTTTAGTAAGATGCTGAAGCATTTTCTTTCTAATGGCAATCTATAGAAGCTTCACAACTTCTTAGGCATAGATTTTATTTATCTAAGGAAAAGTTTTCAACTATTCCAGAAAAGATAAAGCCATGAAAGAATTTCTTAAATCAACAGTGAGAGGTCTTAGATATGCTTTTGTATGCCTTAGACCAGACACCTGCTGTTGAGTGGGAGTAATGAGTAGGTATCAGATTAATCCAGGAGAAGAACATTGGAAGACAATCAAGTAAATCTTAAGATTAAGAAGAGGAACTATATGTTAGTCTATAAGGGTGTGTTTAAAACTCTTAGACTACACCATATTAGATTTCGAAATTTGCCTTTGTGCTAGTAAATCTTTCTGATAAGATGGTGATTACTCTGAGGGTGGAATAGTGATTTTGGAGAAGTGTAAAAACCTATCTGAAGTCTCTAGGTCTACCAGAGAGGGACTGAATGTTAAGGTTGCAGGAAAGGTACTTATTCAGTCTAAGGAAAGTTCTATACATTTTTGGCATCATTCCAAATTGCCTTAAACTACTAGTGTTAATTTCCTGATTAACCAAAAGTAGTTGCCAAAGGTATAGATACCAGTATCCCAAGAGAGTAGACATATAGAGAGGAATTTCACATTATCAATGATTTTGTGATTAAGGAAGAGTAATGGTGGAGAAAAGGTTGTGTTTAATTCAACTTTTCAGATCCTATTACGAGGAATTTACTACTACTACACTTGATTTGTATATCAAGGTGTTGAGATTATTTGAAACGCACTTTTTGTTTTATATTAGTACAAGTGGGAGTTTGTTGGGTTTTATGCCCTAAATAAAACTCATTTCAATATAATCAGATTTACTTATTAATATAGATCAGAAATAACATTTAATGTTGCATGATTCACATGATTTATTTCATGATTATATGTACATAATGTATAAATTCATCTGAAACCCTTTTCACATACTTGATCCTGTTTATTGTGCTGTCAACACATTGGAAAGTAAACATGACTATGTGAATAAAGTTTTCTAGATTTATCAGACATAGGGTTTTACTGATATGATAATCTATAACAGAGTTTACTTGCATTTGGAGAAGTGTTATGTTCTTTCCAGAGCATTGGTTAAAGTAAAGCTCAGGTTGGATGCATGGAGTATGCATCGGAAGGGACCGATATTGAACTTTGACTTAGATTTATTAAACTTACCGTAATATCTATTCAAGTCAATATCGCCTAGTTGATCCTAGATCAAATGATCTTAATCCTGATATGATTAGGCTCAATCTCGAGAGGCTATTCGTGTTCTTTGATTTGTTAGTTAAGCCTACTTTTAGGTCAGGGTGATACGTACATTTTGGGAACACGGTAGTGCAATTGAGTGGGAGCGCTATCATAAACATGGAATCTATAGCTTCTATCTGGTGAATAGTAAGCAAAGGATGATCTCCTTCGAGCTTGACCAAACGAACATAAATGGTGGAGTACTCATTTCACATAAGCTGAAATATCATTTATATAGGGTCAAGTGTTTTAAGGATAAAATACATAGTAGGGTGTTACGGTAATCTAATCCTTTTACAGTGTAGATCATTCATATAGAGGATCAGTGATCAAATTAGGATTATAACAATGGATAACTAATGATGTGTCTATATGGTGGAACATATAGAGCATTCTATATAACTGAGAGTGCAATTCTAAGTTCTATGTGTGGATTCAACGAAGAATTAATAAGTTAGTGAATTTTAGTAATAAATTCTTAATCTACTTATTGGAAGCTCCGTTATATAGACCCATGGTCCCCGCACTAGTTGAGATAATATTGCTTGTAAGACTCATGTAATTGGTTTTGATTAATCAATTATAATTCTCAAATTAGACTATGTCTATTTGTGAATTTTTCACTAAGTAAGGGCGAAATTGTAAAGAAAGAGTTTTAGGGGCATATTTGTTAATTATGATACTTTGTATGGTTCAATTAATAAATATGATAAATGACAATATTATTTAATAATTATTTATAGTTATTAAATAGTTAGAATTGACATTTAAATGGTTGAATTTGAAAATTGGCGTTTTTGAGAAAATCAGATGCAGAAAAGATAAAACTGCAAAATTGCAAAAAGTGAGGCCCAAATCCACTAAGCATGGCCAGCCACTTTTGTAGGCAATTTAAACTGATATTTTCATTATTTTAATGCCAAATAATTCAAACCTAACCCTAGTGGAATGCTATAAATAGATAGTGAAGGCTTCAGGAAAATTACACTTAAATTTTCTATTTTTCCTTCAGAGAAAAACCTGAGCCTTCTCTCTCCCTATCTTTGGCCGAACCCACTCTCTCTCTCTTCCTCATTGAGATTTCGAAATACTTAGTGTATGAGTAGTGCCCACACACAGCAAGTGATACCTCAATCATAGTGAGGAAGATCGTGAAGAAAGACTTTCAGCAAGAAGGAGGTTTCAGCATCAAAGATTCAGAGAAAGAGATCCAGGTTCAGATATTGATAATGCTCTGCTACAGAAAGGAATCAAGGGCTAGATATCTGAACATAAGGAGTCATTATATTCCGCTGCACCCAATGTAAGGTTTCCTAAACTTTATATGTGTTTATTTCATCGTTTTAGAAAGTTCATATTTAGGGTGTTAGTCAACATACTTGTGAGTAGATCTAAGATCCTGGTAAAATAAATTCCAACAAGAACACTATTGAGAAAGTTAATATAACCATTCATATGGTTAGAAATAACTTATCTGAATTACGAGAATAAGATAGTAGAATTCTTGCATAGTCTATTCGAAGGACTTGGGCAAAAATTCCTAATCCTCATAAATTTTTATGGTATCTCAATTTGATTACTAAATTGCTATGTTGATGACTTAGTCTAGAAGGAACTTACAGGTTCAGACTAAAATAATGTGTCACAACTAGATATCCTTCAAAACAATAGTAAGAGGTTAAATGTACTTTTATGTATAGTTTAACCAGACACCTACTGTTGAG
This sequence comes from Cannabis sativa, assembly GCF_029168945.1. Taxonomy (NCBI): domain Eukaryota; kingdom Viridiplantae; phylum Streptophyta; class Magnoliopsida; order Rosales; family Cannabaceae; genus Cannabis; species Cannabis sativa. The sequence goes on from NC_083602.1 coordinate 65,085,389, forward strand.
TGGGAGCCATCTGAGATGTAATCAAAGAAGGAACATTAAGGGACAATAAAGAAAGATTTATGAAAGTGACCTATGTGTTAGATAATGAGGATGCATGCATTAGTAGTCCTTGTATCTACACCAAGTCATACAGAATTTGAGATGGTGGTTACTCTGGGGGTGGAGAAATTATTCTAGAAGAGTGTAGAAACCCATCTATAATAATTCAAGCTCCATCAGTGAAGATATATAACTTTGTAAATTCAAAATTACCAGAAAGTTATTCAACTGAATAAAATTCTACACTGTATTATCTCTATTTCATTCTTTAAAGAGTGAGAGATATGTCTTCTGTGTATTTAGATGTACTTAATAAGCAGTAATAATTTCGATATCCATTGATGAGTAATGCATATAGTAAAGGATGTTGCATAATGTTTTATGAACATGGTTCCAGAAATTTGGGTTGAGTCAAATATACTACACTTGATCTAAAGATCAAGACAATCGATTGATTGGAATGCACAACTTGTTTTATGTTGGTGCAAGTGGGAGTTTGTTGGGATTTTATGCCCTAAATAAAATCCATTACAGTCTAATCTGATTTGTTATCAATAAGAGATTAGAAGTGATTTATGTTAACATGTAGTTTTCATGTTTATGGTTTAATATATGTACAAAATCTGTTAAGTCTAGAATATATAGTCATTCACAATTACAGTGATGTCAACACAGTGGAATGTGATTGTGATTATATGATTCGAAAGACAAAGTTAGGGGTGAGCAAAAAATCCAAAAAACCGACCAAACCGAATACACCGACCGTCCGAACACCGAAAAAACCGAAAACTGAAAAAACCGCCTTCGGTTAAAATCGCCTTAACATGGTCGGTTTTGGTGTCAATGGCAAACCGACCGATTAAACCGAGAACCGACCGAACATATATATTATATATAATATATTATTTTTATACATATTTAATATACAATCTTATTAAACTAGTTTTACTTATATCTTTTTTATTTAAAGTCTCAATTATTCATTGCTTTATTTTATTATAGTTTGATGCATTTACATATTATATATACACATTCATAAAATAATACAAGTTTTTTAATATAATTCATTACTGTTGGAAATTATTTTACCAGGATCTTAGATCTACTCACAAGTATGTTTATTAACATCCTAAATATGAACTTTCTAAAACGATGAAATAAACACATATAAAGTTTAAGAAACCTTACATTGGGTGCAGCGGAATATAATGACTCCTTTCGTTCAGATATCTAGCCCTTGATTCCTTTCTGTAGCAGAGCATTATCAATATCTGAACCTGGATCTCTTTCTCTGAATCCTTGATGCTGAATCTCCTTTGCTGATGATCTTTCTTCACGATCTTCCTCACTATGATTGAGGTATCACTTGATGTGTGTGGGCACTACTCTAATCACTAAGAGAGGTTCGAAATATTGAGGAAGAAAAGAGAGAGAGAGTGGCGGCTAGAGAAGAGAGTGGAGGCTCAGGTTTTTCTGATTCAGAAAGTGTAATTTTCCTGAAGCCTTCACTATCTATTTATAGCATTCCTCTAGGGCTTGATTTGAATTATATGGCATTAAAATAATGAAAAAAAAACATTTAAAAAAGATGACATAAGTGGCCGGCCCTAGGCTAGATGGACTGGGCCTTATTTTTGCAATTTTGCAATTTTACCACTTTTTGTATCTGATTTTCTCAAAAATGCCAATTTCCTAATTCAATCATTTAAATGCCAATTCTAACTATTTAATAACTATAAATAATTATTAAATAATATTGTCATTTATCATATTTATTAATTGAACCATACAAAGTATCATAATTAACAAATATGCCCCTATAAACTCTTTCTTTACAATTTCGCCCTTACTTAGTGAAAAATTCACAAATAGACATAGTCTAATTTGAGAATTATAATTGATTAATCAAAACCAATTACATGAGTCTTACAAGCAATATTATCTCAACTAGTGGGGGACCATGGGTCTATATAACCGAGCTTCCAATAAGTAGATCAAGAATTTAGCACTAAAATTCACTAACTTATTAATTCTTCGTTGAATCCACGCATAGAACTCAGAATTGCACTCTCAGTATATAGAATGCTCTATATGTTCCACCATATAGACACATCATTAGTTATCCATTGTTATAATCCTAATTTGATCAATGATCCTCTATATGAATGATCTACACTGTAAAGGGATTAAATTACCGTTACACCCTACAATGTATTTATTCCTTAAAACACTTGACCCCGTATAAATGATATTTCAGCTAATGTGAAATGAGTACTCCACCATTTATGTTCGTTTGGTCAAGCTCGAAGGAGATCATCCTTTGCTTACTATTCGCCGGTATAGAAGCTATAGATTCCATGTTTATGCTAGCGCTCCCACTCAATTGCACTACCGTGTTCCCAAAATGTACGTATCACCCCGACCTAAAAGTAGGCTTAACTAACAAATCAAAGAACACGAATAGCCTTTCAAGATTGAGCCTAATCATATCATGATTAAGATCATTTGATCTAGGATCAACTAGGCGATATTGACTTGAATAGATATTACGGTAAGTTTTAATAAATCTAAGTCAAAGTTCAATATCGGTCCCTTCCGATGCATACTCCATGCATCCAACCTGAGCTTTACTTTAACCAATGCTCTGGAAAGAACATAGTATTTCTCCAAATACAAGTAAACTCTTGTTGTAGATTATCATATCAGTAAAACCCTATGTCTGATAAATCTAGGAAACTTTATTCACATAGTCATGTTTACTTTCCAATGTGTTGACGACACAATAAACGGGATCAAGTATGTGAAAAGGGTTTCGTATGAATTTATACATTATGTACATATAATCATGAAATAAATCATGTGAACCATGCAACATTAAATGTTATTTCTGATCTATATTAATAAGTAAATCCGATTATATTGAAATGAGTTTTATTTAGGGCATAAAACCCAACAAACTCCCACTTGCACTAATATAAAACAAAAAGTGCGTTTCAAATAATCTCAACACCTTGATATACAAATCAAGTGTAGTAGTAGTAAACTCCTCGTAATAGGATCTGAAAGGTTGAATTAACCACAACCTTTTCTCCACCATTACTCTTCCTTTAATCACAAAATCATTGATAATGTGAAATTCCTCTCTATATGTCTACTCTCTTGGGATACTGGATTCTATACCTTTGGCAACTACTTTTGGTTAATCAGGAAATTAACACTAGTAGTTTAAGGCAATTTGGAATGGTGCCAAAGATGTATAGAACTTTCCTTAGACTGAATAAGTAACTTTCCCGCAGCCTTTAACATTCGGTCTCTCTCGGTAGACTTAGAGAATTCGGATAGGTTTTTACACTTCTCCAAAATCACTATTCCACCCCCAGAGTAATCACCATCTTATCAGAAATATTTACTAGCACATAGGCAAATTTCGAAATCTGATATGGTGTAGTCTAAGAGTTTTAAACACACCCTTATAGACTAACATATAGTTCCTCTTCTTAATCTTAAAATTTACTTGATTGTCTTCCAATGTTCTTCTCCTGGATTAATCTGATACCTACTCATTACTCCCACTCAACAACAGTGTCTGGTCTAAGGCATACAAAAGCATATCTAAGACCTCTCACTGTTGATGTAAGAAATTCTTTCATGGCTTTATCTTTTCTGGAATAGTTAAGACTTTTCCTTAGATAAATAAAATCTATACCTAAGAAGTTGTGAAGCTTCTATAGATTGCCATTAGAAAGAAAATGCTTCAGCATCTTACTAAAGTAAGTTGCTTGCATTAGAGTAAGTAATTACCAGGTATACCACAAGCCATAGGTTTAGATAATCTCAAACCTATAATACTAGGAACAGGAAGTTTTGTTAAGTCCATAGAATAGACTTATTAACGAAAATTTCATTTTATGTCCTTGTAATAGAAAACTTTAGGTCATTCCATGTGAATGGATTAAACCATAGTTCTATTGGCTTTCTTCTTAGTTTCTTATCTTGACAATCCATTACTTGTTTAAACTCACAATGGATTTTAATCACTTGTGTCTCCCAAGTCATAAGAAGGTGAGTTCCTAGAAACTCTCCCACTACGACAAGGTACCGTGAATTATGTCGAAGAAAACTAAATGGTATTAACCTCTTTGGTTGTGACAAGACAACAGAGGCAGTGGGATCATCATATATTATATAAGATGATAGAACACTTTTGGAATCAAGAATTAAATATCTCCTTTATTTGCTACTTGTTTTTCAGACTTAGTCATTATCTTAGAAAAGTAGTATTTGTTTGAACAAACACTTTCTTATCTATTGACAATGGGATGGTCCACCCCTAATCACTTAGAATAGCTAACAAACCATGGTTAACAGTTCTAGCTTTTCTTAAGATTTTGATTAGGTCATCCATGAATCTAGTAATGATTTACATTAAGTACCCAACCATTACATCATTCTGAAATTGTATTACCATAGAAGGATTTAGGCAACGACTAGTAACTAATCATCAATATGCAACTCGAAATTTCTGGGGAGGTAAGTTTGGATATAATTCAAAAATCAATTTAATGATCTTTGAACTGCATATCTACTAACTATTTCTCCACCCCTATCGCCCGCAAGATCTTTAACCACTTACCTTAATGGTTTTAACCATTGCTAGAAATTAATGAAATTTTCAAACATTTCAAATTTCTTTGCTAAAAGGTATAATCTAGAGTTATCGTTTTAAGAGTACAACGAAAAACTCATATCCACCCCTGAATGTACATCCATCTGCGAATGAGATGAACTACTTTCAGTGGATATAGGCATATTAACTCTTTGCAGAGATTGATCTTGTCAAATCCACTATGAACAAGATACAAATGCCATAGATTAAAAGAAAGTGGTAGTGTCTATGATGACATAGGTTTAGTTACATCAAAGAGTTCTTAGAATACTGCAAGTGGATCCTGGTCACAGAATACCTAACTCATATTCCATACAGTTTGAATCCATTAATAAAAGATGGATATTAAACACTTGAGAAAGTGTAACTGTATTGTATCTGGAATTAGAAATATAAGAAAATTTCTGTTTGGATTCTAAAATTAAAGTCAAAGACTTAAATTCAACCAAATATAATGAGTAATTCTTTCTTGGACCACCACTACTAATACAAACTCTAAGTCAGATTTGCCCATACAAGTAGGAGATTTCTAGGATTGAGGATTTATATCAATTGGGAATAGAATTTCGGGATTATAATCATATACATCATTTAATTTCTTAAGAGAAAATACAATGACATGAAATGATTTATAAACCATTCATCCAATGATATGTTTTGAAGCTAATTCGAAATGAATAAGCTAAGAGGAATTAGGATAATTTCGTTTATAAATAAGAATCCAACGATGCTTCAATTAGCGAAATTTAAAGTAATCTTATTTATACAATCTTCTTGTTTCATATCGTAAAATACTAGTCTAAGGTGTCATCAATTGATGAACAGCTAGATGTCGCATATACAATATTTATCTTTCGAGATCTTACACTATTATGTATGTCTAATGGTAAAAATCCATTAGGGATTTATCTCATTAGAAAAACAAACATGTTAGACCAACAATGAAGATTCGAAATTAAACTACAACTTAATAACAGAAAATAACATGGTTCAATATAAATTCATACACAATTTAGAAATTATAAGCATATAGCAAGTAGGAATGACAAGTGAAAATACTAAAACTTACAATCCTAAATAATTTCTAAGGTTTTCAACAAACTGATATCAGTGTCCCGTTTAGGCGAGAGTCAAAGCTACCATTCATTGAATAGAGTTGCCAGCTCGTCTAAAATGTTAAACATTCTAGCAACCTTTTATTCGATCAAGATTGGAATTCAGCGTTGTCCCGTTTAGGCGAGAGTCAAGGCAATTCTATCTTATGAGCTTCCACCATTGTTTCATAATTTGCAAGTCAAGTATGGTCGCCACCATTAGGGTGATCCATACCATACAAAACACTTACAAACTACTTATCATGCGAGGTTAAACGGTGCGAAATTGCTAATGAACGTTCCTCCATTAGGGAGGATTACTCACTAAAACAAACGCGGTGTAAAACCCACAATGGAGATCGAATGTCTCTATAATAAAGCTCATTATTTGAAAAGAGTTGTATTTTCTATTGATTCTCCTTATTTATTCTATTTATTTTAAATATATATTTATTTAATTAAAATTTCCAATTTAGAATGAAAAATTCTAAATATAAATTTTAATTTAATATTTATAAATTTTACTTAGATAGATATGAAAATAACATGAATTATTTCCATCTTAGTAATAATTTCCAATAAATATTTAGAAAAATATTCAATTTAAGTTGTTACAAAATTAATATAAATTAATTTACAACTCAAATTTAATTTTTCTATAAATATATATTGCATTTCGAAAAATTAAAGTATTTAAGAATACAATTTTCGAAAATGCATGTTAAAATAAAAAAATTAATCCTGGAAAAATTATTCTAATTTAATGTTGGTCCAAAATTAATTAATAAAATTAATTTACAACAAAAAATATAATTTTCCTATTTAATTAAATATATAAGAAAAATTTCAAATATTTAAGTATGATGATGAAAATCAACTTAAATATTAATTTTCTATTTAATTAAATACACTAGAAAAAATACTTCAAGCAAAAATATCACCTATCTAGATTTTCCTTTGACTAATTAATTCAATTTCTAATAATATACTTTAATTCAATTTATTTTAAATTAATCAATAAATGAAAAAATCATTGATTTAAGTTGATCCAAGAATTAATTAAAATAAATAATTAATTTACAACTTAATCTATTTTTCAAGATAAAATTCGAAATTCTAGCATTTAAGAAATGCAATTTCGAAAAATTGATTAATAAAATAAAGAAAAAATATATTTTGAAAATTATTTAAATTTAGTTGAAAAATTAAATTTCAACTAAAAATAATTTTCTATTTAATTAAATGTCATGAAAAAGAAATATTTAAGTATGATGATAAAAAATCAACTTAGATATTTAATTTTCAAATTAATTAAATGTATTAAATTCAAGAAATAAATAATTAAGTGTAGAGAAGGCTTAATTATTAATTTCTAGTTTAATACCAGGAAAAATATACTTAAAATAAATTGTACCAAAATTAATTATTTAAATAATTAATTTCACAATGTATAATATTTTCCTATTTAATATTAGAAATAATAAGTAGTCTAGAAATAACTATCTAGAAAATATCTTATTTGACTAAGTATCTTTTCCACAAAATTTGAAAAAATATCTAATTTAAGTTGTACTAGAAAAAATCTAGAACTTAAATATTTTCAAATTTAAATTTAATTAAATATCAAAAATTAAGTTGTAACCACTTAATTAAAAAATATTCCATTTTAAGTTAATATTTGAAAAGATATTAACTTAAAAAATATCTAAAGAATCTTAATAACCAATGCCTAAAATTCCTCAACTTAATTTTGAAATTTTGAATTCAAAAGATATTCAGATTTAAGTTGGTTAGTTGAAGATAACTAAATATCAACTTAAATAGGAATATTTAATGAAAAATTTAAATTAAGTTCCAGAAAGAATCTAGATGGTTATAATTCTATATTTAATTAAATACAAGAAAATACATATAGTTTAGCTTAGAATAAAAAAAAATTCTTTAAACTATAATTTTCTTAAATTAATTTCAAAACAAATGAAATTAATTATGTTGCTAATCAATTTTATTAGGTTAAACTAGTTTAATTAACCTAGTACAGTCATTCAAATCAGGCAAATGGGCCTTCACAATTGGGGTGGTTTGTGTGAGGGGGTGCTGGGTTCAGTATGTCGTACCCACTTCTATGGCTCCCAACTCTCACACAAGGCCCAAAAGAGAGGAATTTAACCTTAATAAGAACAACTGTTATTAATTGAATAAGCCCAAAACTAAATGGGCCTAAATAAAATCTATCAATGACTATGACATTTTATTTAGCAACATTAACCTATATGCATCTATAATAAAATTAAACACATAGGCTCACACAGGCACACTTTGGATGGGTCCTATCATGTTGCTAGGTCATACACAGATGAAAGAAGATTGTAAAATTTACCTGTTACAAATTATTAACTTGACCAAGGGAGCCATCAGATCATTAGATCTGGCAAAAAGTAACCATGGCTATTTGCAATCAAGTAATAATAGGTTTTGAAAACTTACAAACAAGCTAAAACCACATACTCCTGCAACAAGGTTAGCTGGATAGTTGGATGTAGGATTTATTTAATTTTAAATAAATATTTAATTTCGAAATAATTAATTAAATAATAAAAAAAAAATTTCGAAAAATTTAAAAAAAATTTGAAAAAAAAAAAATTCGATTTTTTTTTTTTTTTTTTTTAAAAAAAAAAAAAATTAAATTTAAAATTAAACCTACAATTTTTGAAAAATTAGGTTTCAACCAACCTAAATATCATTTCAATACAACATGATACCATCCAAAGAACATACAAACAATCGTTTTAAAGTCCAAATTACATGTAAGTAAATCAATTACCATGGCTCTGAGGCCAGTTGTTGGAAATTATTTTACCAGGATCTTAGATCTACTCACAAGTATGTTTATTAACATCCTAAATATGAACTTTCTAAAACGATGAAATAAACACATATAAAGTTTAAGAAACCTTACATTGGGTGCAGCGGAATATAATGACTCCTTCCGTTCAGATATCTAGCCCTTGATTCCTTTACGTAGCGAGCATTATCAATATCTGAACCTGGATCTCTTTCTCTGAATCCTTGATGCTGAATCTCCTTTGCTGATGATCTTTCTTCACGATCTTCCTCACTATGATTGAGGTATCACTTGATGTGTGTGGGCACTACTCTAATCACTAAGAGAGGTTCGAAATATTGAGGAAGAAAAGAGAGAGAGAGTGGCGGCTAGAGAAGAGAGTGGAGGCTCAGGTTTTTCTGATTCAGAAAGTGTAATTTTCCTGAAGCCTTCACTATCTATTTATAGCATTCCTCTAGGGCTTGATTTGAATTATATGGCATTAAAATAATGAAAAAAAAACATTTAAAAAAGATGACATAAGTGGCCGGCCCTAGGCTAGATGGACTGGGCCTTATTTTTGCAATTTTGCAATTTTACCACTTTTTGTATCTGATTTTCTCAAAAATGCCAATTTCCTAATTCAATCATTTAAATGCCAATTCTAACTATTTAATAACTATAAATAATTATTAAATAATATTGTCATTTATCATATTTATTAATTGAACCATACAAAGTATCATAATTAACAAATATGCCCCTATAAACTCTTTCTTTACAATTTCGCCCTTACTTAGTGAAAAATTCACAAATAGACATAGTCTAATTTGAGAATTATAATTGATTAATCAAAACCAATTACATGAGTCTTACAAGCAATATTATCTCAACTAGTGGGGGGACCATGGGTCTATATAACCGAGCTTCCAATAAGTAGATCAAGAATTTAGCACTAAAATTCACTAACTTATTAATTCTTCGTTGAATCCACGCATAGAACTCAGAATTGCACTCTCAGTATATAGAATGCTCTATATGTTCCACCATATAGACACATCATTAGTTATCCATTGTTATAATCCTAATTTGATCAATGATCCTCTATATGAATGATCTACACTGTAAAGGGATTAAATTACCGTTACACCCTACAATGTATTTATTCCTTAAAACACTTGACCCCGTATAAATGATATTTCAGCTAATGTGAAATGAGTACTCCACCATTTATGTTCGTTTGGTCAAGCTCGAAGGAGATCATCCTTTGCTTACTATTCGCCAGATAGAAGCTATAGATTCCATGTTTATGCTAGCGCTCCCACTCAATTGCACTACCGTGTTCCCAAAATGTACGTATCACCCTGACCTAAAAGTAGGCTTAACTAACAAATCAAAGAACACGAATAGCCTTTCAAGATTGAGCCTAATCATATCAGGATTAAGATCATTTGATCTAGGATCAACTAGGCGATATTGACTTGAATAGATATTACGGTAAGTTTTAATAAATCTAAGTCAAAGTTCAATATCGGTCCCTTCCGATGCATACTCCATGCATCCAACCTGAGCTTTACTTTAACCAATGCTCTGGAAAGAACATAGTATTTCTCCAAATACAAGTAAACTCTTGTTGTAGATTATCATATCAGTAAAACCCTATGTCTGATAAATCTAGGAAACTTTATTCACATAGTCATGTTTACTTTCCAATGTGTTGACGACACAATAAACAGGATCAAGTATGTGAAAAGGGTTTCAGATGAATTTATACATTATGTACATATAATCATGAAATAAATCATGTGAACCATGCAACATTAAATGTTATTTCTGATCTATATTAATAAGTAAATCTGATTATATTGAAATGAGTTTTATTTAGGGCATAAAACCCAACAATTACCATATTAGTAGCACAAATAATTTAAACAAATTTAAAAAAGTTTATTTTACATTACTTATTTAACTAAGAAAGTTTTATTCTTAAATTATATGATATTTGATACAATACTCTAATTTTTTTAGTTTTCAAATAATTATAAAAAAATTAAAAACTTATTTTTTTAAAAAAAAAAAAAATAAAGTTCGGTTTGGTCGGTTTAAACCGACCAAACCGTGGATTAAAACGGTCGGTTATTTTACATTTGTATAATGGTCGGTCGGTTTTTGGATTATAACCATGAAAACCGAAAACCGAATTTCGGATTTTTTTTGTGTAAAAAACCGACCAAACCGACCGTTGCTCACCCCTAGACAAAGTCACTGTTTCATCAGTGCATTGGATTTACACTGAATTGATAATCAGCGATGAAGTGTACTTACACTTTTCATAAGTGTTATGTTCTTTCCAGAACATTGGCAAAGTATACTAGCTTCGAATGTATGGAGTATACATTGGACTGGACCGATATTGATCTTGGTTCAGATATTATCATACTTACCGTTGTATCTTTCCAAGTCAATATCACTAGTTGATCTTAGATAAAAGGATCTTAATCCTAATATGCTTAGGCTCAATCTCAGGAGTGCTATTCATGTTCTTTGATTTGTTAGTTAAACCTACTTTTGGGTCAGGGTGATACGTACATTTTGGGAACATGATAGTATGATTGAGTGGGAGCTCTAAACATAAATATGGATTCTATAGCTTCTATAGGTATTTAGAAGTTAAGTGATGATTTCCTTCGAGCTTAGCTAAATAGATGTAAATGGAAGAGCTCTTGTTTCAGTGATTATATTTTAGTTCACTAAAACATCATTTACAGGTAGCTAAGTGTTTTAAGGATTAAAATACATTGAGAGGCGAAACAGTAAATTTGTCCCTACTCGGTGTAAATCATCTATATAGAGGATCTTTGATCATTGAGATTATAATGATGGTTAAATGTGATAGCGTATCTATATGGTGGAACATATAGAGCGTTCTATATGACTGAGAGTGCAATTCCAAGTTCTAAGAGTGGATGCAACGAGGAATTAATAAGTTAGTGAATTTACTCGGTAAATTCTAGTTCAGCTTATTGGAAGCTCAATAATATAGGCCCATGGTCCCCATTCTAGTTGAGACCATACTGCTTGTAAGACTCAGATAATTTATTTTAATTAATCAATTATAATTATAAAATTAGACTATGTCTAGTTTATGATTTTTCACTAACCAATGGCAAAAAAAATTGTGAAGAAAAGAGATTCTAGGTTTTATTTATTAATTGGAAGACTTTATTATGTCTAATTAATAATCTATATATATATAAATGAGAAGTATGAGGCGGTGACGTGGCGGTCTAAAAATACTTTAAAGCCATCTTTCTTTTTTCTCCTTAATTCTCTCTTCTCTTTAATTTTTTATTAATTTCATATATATTAATTAATATTAAATATATTTTTTCCTTAATTTATTTTTTTTAAAAATATATTAAATAGTTATTAACTTCTTTTTGCCACGTTGTGGCTTCTGTTTTTTTTTTTTTTATATATAAATTAAAATTTTAAAAAATAATATACAATTAATAGTTTTGTTTATTATAGTTTTTAATGAGTGTGCATTGTGATATGAGCATATGGAAAGAGGCTCTTGCTCTTAATCTAGGGTCAATGACTTTAGATATGTAAATCTCTAATGAACTTTTTTTTGAACTGTAATAAATTATTTGGATAATAACTTTTATAATTTTAAAATACAAAAAGGTTTGTCATCATAACAATGCCACTTGAACTATGACATGTACCAAATCATGTCCCCTAAACTCTTGACGACCCGAAATGGTAAACAATCATTGAAATAGTACATAAACAATCACTGAAATAGTAAAATTGAATGAAATTATATAAAAGTCCTTAAATCCAACAATCTCAATAGTTCAGGGGTATTTTTAACGACCTGAAAAGTTCAAAGGGCATGATTTGGTACATGTCAAAGTCCAAAGGACAAAAATACTAATTAGCCTTTTTATTTTTATGGTAAAATTTTTCTCTTATATATTATATCACTTTTTTCTGCATTAATATTCCAAATTAATGTTTCACATTAGTGCTATGCTAGCAAATTAATTAAGAAAATGAACAAAAATAAATAAAGATAGCATTTGCAATATAGTTAGAGTTTAGGAAAAAAATTCAAAAAAGTTCAGGAAAAGATAGTTTAGAAAAAATATATTCTATTTATTATTGTAATTGTTACATTTTTTTGTATTATTTTTGTCATTTTATATTATAACTATTATTATTTTACACATTAACTCTCAATGCTCATTGTACTAAAAAAAAAAGTCTATATGATCAGATTAGCAGACACGGTTCATAAATAATCTAACAATAGTAGAGTTATTATAATGGGGCATATTTATAAAATCAATTGAGTATATTATTTTTATTTTTGTAAATTAAGATAGAAATGTTATTAACATATTTTTATATAAATAATTGAAAATATTTATAAACCTCACGCGAAGCGCGGTTTGTTTCCTAGTTATATTAAATGACAATATTATTTAATAATTTATTTTAGTTATTAAATAATTAGTTTTGGCATTTAAGTGGTTAGTATTGGAAAATTGACGTTTTTGAGAAAATAGAAATGAAAATTGTCAAAATTGCAAAATACCAAGTGGGGCCCATTAACTCTATGGCCGACCACTTGATGAGGCTTTTTCCAATTATTATTTTTATTATTTTAATGCCAAGTAATTGCTAACATAAACCTAGTGGTTACCTATAAATAGATAGTGATGGCTCACACTTAACAAGAGATTGAAAATCAGAAATTTTTGCCTTCAGAAAAATTGAGCCTCCTATCCTAGACACTATAGCCGAATCTCTCTCTCCCTCTTTTCTTCTTCAATTTTCGAAAACCTTGAGTGATAGAGTAGTGCCCACACACATCAAGTGGTATCTCAATCATAGTCTAGAAGATTGTGAAGAATCCAAACTGAAGAGAAGGATATTCGGGCTCAAATCTTGGTGATACTCTGCGACAGAAAGGATACAAGGGTTAGAGATCTGAGTGGAAGGAGACATATTATTCCGCTGCAACCACTGTAAGGTTTCTCATACTTTATATGCGTTTATTTATTATCGTTTCAGAAGTTCATATTTAGGATGTTAAACAACATACTTGTTAGTAAATCTAAGATCCTGGTAAAATATTTCCAACAACATGTAAAAGCCTATGTGAATGTTTTTTGACTATTTTATTTATAAAATATATCAAATTAAATGGATAATTATCTTTTAATTATTTTAATAAATATATTATAAGATAATGTATTTAAAAATATAAAATAAAAGGATATAACTTATTTTGTTATACAGTTATACAATATTTGTTTTTGATCTTTTTTTTAGAAATATTTAATTTTAAATTTAAATTAAAATAAATATTATCTTTTTATTTTATAAGATTAAAAGTGTTTTAAATATATTTTTAAATTTATATATATTTGATATACATAGTAAGAGAAAAATATACAATACGATACAACAATAGAAAGATAATAGTTGAACACAACTTTTCAAACTCTCTCTCTCTCTCTCTCTCTCTCTCTCTCTCTCTCTCTCTCTCTCTCTCTCTCTCTCTCTCTCTCTCTCTCTCTCTCTCCACTTAACACACATACACACATTAGTGTATTGGGTGTTTTCCAAATCTCAATCACAGTGTCCCATAAGTTGAGAATATACTGTGATCAAAAAATTATTTCATCTCGTTAAATCTAAAAGCCCACTCTTTTCCTGAGTGTTGATGCTAATCTAGAAGACTGGTATGAAGTCTTCGATGAGTTCTTATACTGGATTGAATGTTCATTTTGTTTATATGAAAAGTAGTGAGGAAATCCTGATTAGCAACAAGAGGTAAATCTATATACTAATTAATTAGGTTTGTATTATGTATTATTGTGTTAAGATATAGGATTTAAGGTTCATATCAAATTCAACAAATATTTTTTTAACTAAATACGGTTCTGATCTTTCGTTGCGACTTTGATATGAACCCTAAAAATTAACAGGTAGACACTTCCTAGGGTTCGATCTCCAAAACAACAATAAATCTCCTTTTTCCTAAACTACGAGTATTGCCACAAAGGGATGATCAGTACTTGTGTGGCACATTAGTTCCCCCTTTAAGGGCTTCTCTCATTTGTTAAACGATCATTGAGCTTGAGAAAACCATTTAGCCACCATTCTCCTCGGTCTTCACCTTGGGCAAGCACTAACCATTCTTAAGTATCAGTGCTCGTGTGTTATGTGAGTACTGCCCCTGGGAAGTGTCAGTACTCGTGTAACACAATTGTTCTCTATTTCTTGTGTAACTATTATTTTAAGGTTCAATTCTTAGTGCATGCATGTGATATTGTGTTTAGAGTGTCAATTCTCCTTGAGAGTGACACCAAATAATGCGCAATAGTCGTGTATGACTTCTTCTTTTGTATTTGATGATGTCATCTTGTCCTTTGTACTCTTGTACTCCCAACAAGTTAAGTACTTTTAGCTACTTGTTGGTTTCTTCTCGTATTAAGGTTTCGAGGTAAGTTACCTTTTCTTGGATTGATTAGAAGATAAACCCTAGGGGTGCGATTATTGACAGCCCATTATGGGCAGTAATCGGCCATGACTCCTTCTATGTCACGTGGCACTTAATTTTGTCTTTTGTCACTTGGTCGATGTCTTCTTTTTTATGTTGGAAATTATTTTACCAGGATCTTAGATCTACTCACAAGTATGTTTATTAACATCCTAAATAAGAACTTTCTAAAACGATAAATTAAACACATATAAAGTTTAGGAAACCTTACATTGGGTGCAGCGGAATATAATGACTCCTTCCGTTCAGATATCTAGCCCTTGATTCCTTTCTGTAGCAGAGCATTATCAATATCTGAACCTGGATCTCTTTCTCTGAATCTTTGATGTTGAATCTCCTTTGCTGATGATCTTTCTTCACGATCTTCCTCACTATGATTGAGGTATCACTTGATGTGTGTGGGCACTACTCTAATCACTAACGATTTCGAAATTCAAAGGAAGAAGAAAGAAGAAGTGGTAGCTAAAGATAGGGAGAAAGAAGGCTCAATTTTTTTCTGATTCAGAAAGTGTCAGAAGAAAAGTCTTATTTTTCTGAAGCCTTCACTATCTATTTATAGCATTCCACTAGGGTTAGGTTTGAATTATATGGCATTAAAATAATGAAAAAATCAACTTAAAAACCTACAATAGGTGGCCGGCGAAGCATTAGTGGATTGGGCCTTGGGCTTTGCAATTTTGCAATTTTAACACCTTTTGTATCTGATTTTCTCAAAAATGCCAATTTCCTAATTCAACCATTTAAATGCCAATTCTAACTATTTAATAACTATAAATAATTATTAAATAATATGGTCATTTATCATATTTATTAATTGAACCATACAAAGTATCATAATTAACAAATATGCCCCCATAAACTCTTTCTTTACAATTTCGCCCTTACTTAGTGAAAAATTCACAAATAGACATAGTCTAATTTGAGAATTATAATTGATTAATCAAAACCAATTACATGAGTCTTACAAGCAATATTATCTCAACTAGTGGGGGGACCATGGGTCTATATAACCGAGCTTCCAATAAGTAGATCAAGAATTTAGCACTAAAATTCACTAACTTATTAATTCTTCGTTGAATCCACGCATAGAACTTAGAATTGCACTCTCAGTATATAGAATGCTCTATATGTTCCACCATATAGACACATCATTAGTTATCCATTGTTATAATCCTAATGTGATCAATGATCCTCTATATGAATGATCTACACTGTAAAGGGATTAAATTACCGTTACACCCTACAATGTATTTATTCCTTAAAACACTTGACCCCGTATAAATGATATTTCAGCTTATGTGAAATGAGTACTCCACCATTTATGTTCGTTTGGTCAAGCTCGAAGGAGATCATCCTTTGCTTACTATTCGCCAGATAGAAGCTATAGATTCCATGTTTATGCTAGCGCTCCCACTCAATTGCACTACCGCGTTCCCAAAATGTACGTATCACCCTGACCTAAAAGTAGGCTTAACTAACAAATCAAAGAACACGAATAGCCTTTCAAGATTGAGCCTAATCATAACAGGATTAAGAACATTTGATCTAGGATCAACTTGGCGATATTAACTTGAATAGATTTTACGGTAAGTTTAATTAAATCTAAGTCAAAGTTCAATATCGGTCCCTTCCGATGCATACTCCATGCATCCAACCTGAGCTTTACTTTAACCAATGCTCTGGAAAGAACATAGCACTTCTCCAAATGCAAGTAAACTCTGTTGTAGATTATCATATCAGTAAAACCCTATGTCTGATAAATCTAGGAAACTTTATTCACATAGTCATGTTTACTTTCCAATGTGTTGACGGCACAATAAACAGGATCAAGTATGTGAAAAGGGTTTCAGATGAATTTATACATTATGTACATATAATCATGAAATAAATCATCTGAACCATGCAACATTAAATGTTATTTCTGATCTATATTAATAAGTAAATCTGATTATATTGAAATGAGTTTTATTTAGGGCATAAAACCCAACAAACTCCCACCTGCACTAATATAAAACAAAAGGTGCGTTTCAAATAATCTCAACACCTTGATATTCAAATCAAGTGTAGTAGTAGTAAACTCCTCGTAATAGGATCTGAAAGGTTGAATTAACCACAACCTTTTCTCCACCATTACTCTTCCTTTAATCACAAAATCATTGATAATGTGAAATTCCTCTCTATATGTATACTCTCTTGGGATACTGGATTCTATACCTTTGGCAACTACTTTTGGTTAATCAGGAAATTAACACTAGTAGTTTAAGGCAATTTGGAATGGTGCCAAGATGTATAGAACTTTCCTTAGACTGAATAAGTACCTTTCCTGCAGCTTTAACATTCAGTCTCTCTCTGGTAGACCTAGAGACTTCAAATAGGTTTTTACACTTCTCCAAAATCACTATTCCACCCCCAGAGTAATCACCATCTTATCAGAAAGATTTTCTAGCACAAAGGCAAATTTCGAAATCTGATATGGTGTAGTCTAAGAGTTTTAAACACACCCTTATAGACTAACATATAGTTCCTCTTCTTTATCTTAAGATTTACTTGATTGTCTTCCAATGTTCTTCTCTTGGATTAATCTGATACCTACTCATTACTCCCACTCAACAGCAGGTGTCTGGTCTAAGGCATACAAAAGCATATCTAAGACCTCTCACTGTTGATATAAGAAATTCTTTCATGGCTTTATCTTTTCTGGAATAGTTAAGACTTTTCCTTAGATAAATAAAATCTATACCTAAGAAGTTGTGAAGCTTCTATAGATTGCCATTAGAAAGAAAATGCTTCAGCATCTTACTAAAGTAAGTTGCTTGCATTAGAGTAAGTAATTACCAGGTATACCACAAGCCATAGGTTTAGATAAACTCAAACCTATAATACTAAGAACATGAAGTTTGTTAAGTCCATTGAATAGACTTATAAACAAAAATTTCCTTTTATGTCCTTGTAATAGAAAACTTTAGGTTATTCCATGTGAATGGATTAAACCATAGTTCTATTGGCTTTCTTCTTAGTTTCTTATCTTGACAAACCATTACTTGTTTAAACTCACAATGGATTTTAATCACTAGTGTCTCCCAAGTCATAAGAAGGTGAGTTCCTAGAAACTCCCCCACTACGACGAGGTACCGTGAATTATGTCTAAGAAAACTAAATGGTATTGATCTCTTCGGTTGTAACAAGACAACAGAGGCAGTGGGATCATCATATATCAAATAAGATGATAGAACACTTTTGGAATCAAGAATTAAATATCTCCTTTATTCGCTACTTGTTTTCAGACTTAGTCATTATCTTAGAAAAGTAGTATTTGTTTGAACAAACACTTTCTTATCTATTGACAATGGGATGGTCCACCCCTAATCACTTAGAACAGCTAACAAACCATGGTTAACAGTTCTAGCTTTTCTTAAGATTTTGATTAGGTCATCCATGAATCTAGTAATGATTTACATTAAGTATACAACCATTACATCATTCTGAAATTGTATTACCATAGAAGGAATTAGGCAACGACTAGTAACTAATCATCAACATGCAACTCGAAATTTCTGGGGAGGTAAGTTTGGATATAATTCAAAAATCAATTTAATGATCTTTGAACTGCATATCTACTAACTATTTCTCCACCCCTATCAGTTCGCAAGATCTTTAACCACTTACCTTAATGGTTTTAACCATTGCTAGAAATTAATGAAATATTTAAACATTTCAAATTTCTTGCTAAAAGGTATAATCTAGAGTTATCGTTTTAAGAATACAACGAAAAACTCATATCCACCCCTGAATGTACATCCATCTGCGAATGAGATGAACTACTTTCAGTGGATATGGGCATATTAACTCTTTGCAGAGATTGATCTTGTCAAATCCACTATGAACAAGATACAAATGCCATAGATTAAAAAAAATGTGGTAGTGTCGTTTGATGACTTAGATTTATAAAAGAATTCTTAGAATAGTGCAAGTGGATCCTGGTCACAGAATACCTAACTCATATTCCATACAGTTTGAATCCATTAATAAAATATGGATATTAAACACTTGAGAAAGTGTAACTGTATTATATCTGGAATTAGAAATATAAGAAAATTTCTGTTTGGATTGTAAAATTAAAGTCAAAGACTTAAATTCAACCAAATATAATGAGTAATTCTTTCTTGGACCACCACTACTAATACAAACTCTAAGTCAGATTTGCCCATACAAGTAGGAGATTTCTAAGATTGAGGATTTATATCAATTGGGAATAGAATTTCGGGATTATAATCATATGCGTCATATAAAATGACATGAAATGATTTATAGACCATTCATCCAATGATATGTTTTTAAAGCTAATTCGAAATGAATAAGCTAAGAGGAATTAGGATAATTTCGTTTAAAATAAGAATCCAACGATGCTTCTATTAGCAAAAGTCAAAGTAATCTTATTTATACAATCTTCTTGTTTCATATCGTAAACATACTAGTCTAAGGTGTCATCAATTGATGAACAGCTAGATGTCGCATATACAATATTTATCTTTCGAGATCTAACACTATTATGTATGTCTAATGGTAAAATCCACTAGGGATTTATCTCATTAGATAAACAAGCCAAGTTAGACCAACAATGAAGATTCGAAATTAAACTACAACTTAATAACAGAAAATAACATGGTTCAATATAAATTCATACACAATTCAGAAATTATAAACATATAGCAAGTAGGAATGACTAGTGAAAATACTAAAACATACAATCCTAAATAATTTCCAAGGTTTTCAACAAACTGATACAAAGGTCCCTAAGGCGAGAGTCAAAGCATCATTTATTGAATAGAGTTGTCAACTCATCTAAAATAGAAACCATTCTAGCAACGTTTTATTCGATCAAAATAAGAATCCAACGTTGTCCCGGTAGGCGAGAGTCAAGGTTATTCTCATTTTATGAGCTTCCACCATTGTTTCATGTTTTATGAGTTTATCTCTAAGTAGTCACCGTAGGGGAGAGTCTAAATAGAGACGAAAACTCACAAGACACTTATCAAATGAAATCTTACGGTGTTAAATGCGTTCAACGAATAACCATCCATAGGGGGACGAAGTCTAGCGTCTCGAGGTTATATTGAAAACATTTAACTTTTGTAAGACCAACAATGGAGATCGAATATCTTAATAATAATCAAGCTCATTATTTAAAGTGAGTTGTATTTTCTTTGATTCTCTTTATTTAATTTATTTATTTTAAATATATATTTATTTAAAATTTCCAATTTAGAATGAAAAATTCTAAATATAAATTTTAATTTAATATTTATAAATTTTACTTAGATGGATATGAAAATAACATGAATTATTTCCATCTTAGTAATAATTTCCAATAAATATTTAGAAAAATATTCAATTTAAGTTGTTACAAAATTAATTTAAATTAATTTACAACTCAAATTTAATTTTCTATAAATATATATTGCATTTCGAAAAATTAAAGTATATAAGAATACAATTTTCAAAAAATGCATATTAAAATAAAAAATAAATCCTGGAAAAATTATTCTAATTCAATGTTGGCCCAAAATTAATTAATAAAATTAATTTACAACAAAAAATATAATTTTCCTATTTAATTAAATATATAAGAAAAATTTCAAATATTTAAGTATGATGATGAAAATCAACTTAAATATTAATTTTCTATTTAATTAAATACACTAGAAAAATACTTCAAGCAAAAATATCACCTATCTAGATTTTCCTTTGACTAATTAATTCAATTTCTAATAATATACTTTAATTCAATTTATTTTAAATTAATCAATAAATGAAAAAAATCATTGATTTAAGTTGATCCAAGAATTAATTAAAATAATTAATTTACAACTTAATCTATTTTTCAAGATAAAATTCGAAATTCTAGCATTTAAGAAATGCAATTTCGAAAATTGATTAATAAAATAATAAAAAAAATATATTTTGAAAATTATTTAAATTTAGTTGAAAAAATAAATTTCAACTAAAAATAATTTTCTATTTAATTAAATGTCATGAAAAAGAAATATTTAAGTATGATGATAAAAATCAACTTAGATATTTAATTTTCAAATTAATTAAATGTATTAAATTCAAGAAATAAATAATTAAGTGTAGAGAAGGCTTAATTATTAATTTCTAGTTTAATACTAGGAAAAATATACTTAAAATAAATTGTACCAAAATTAATTAAATAATTAATTTCACAATTTATAATATTTTCCTATTTAATATTAGAAATAATAAGTAGTCTAGAAATAACTATCTAGAAAATATCTTATTTGACTAAGTATCTTTCCACAAAATTTGAAAAAAAAATATCTAATTTAAGTTGTATTAGAAAAAAATCTAGAACTTAAATATTTTTCAAATTTAAATTTAATTAAATATCAAAAATTAAGTTGTAACCACTTAATTTGAAAATATTCCATTTTAAGTTAATATTCGAAAAGATATTAACCTAAAAAATATCTAAAGAATCTTAATAACCAATGCCTAAAATTCCTCAACTTAATTTTGAAATTTTGAATTCAAAAGATATTGAGATTTAAGTTGGTTAGTTGAAGATAACTAAATATCAACTTAAATAGGAATATTTAATGAAAATTTTAAATTAAGTTTCAGAAAGAATCTAGATGGTTATAATTCTATATTTAATTAAATACGAGAAAATACATATAGTTTAGCTTAGAATATAAAATTCTTTAAACTAGGATTTTCTAAATTAATTTCAAAATAAATGAAATTAATTATGTTGCTAATCAATTTTAATTAGGTTAAACTAGTGTAATTAACCTAGTACAGTCATTCAAATCAGGCAAATGGGCCTTCACAATTGGGGTGGTTTGTGTGAGGGGGTGCTGGGTTCAGTATGTCGTACCCACTTCTATGGCTCCCAACTCTCACACAAGGCCCAAAAGAGAGGAATTTAACCTTAATAAGAACAACTGTTATTAATTGAATAAGCCCAATAACTAAATGGGCCTAAATAAATTCTATCAAGAACTATGATAATTTATTTTAGCAACAACAACCTATATGTATCTATAATCAAATTAAACACATAGGCTCACACAGGCACAGTTTGGATGGGTCCTATCATGTTGCTAGGTCATACACAGATGAAAGAAGATTGTATATATACCTGTTACAAATTATTATCTTGACCAAGGGAACCATCAGATCATTAGATCTGGCAAAAGGTAACCATGACTATTTGCAATCAAGTAATAATAGGTTTTAAAAAACTTACATACAAGCTAAAACCACATACTCCTGCAACAAGGTTAGCTGGATAGTTGGATGTAGGATTTATTTAATTTTAAATTAAATTTTTAATTTTGAAAATAATTAATTAAATAATAAAAAAAAATCGAAAATTTTTAAAAAAAATTTGAAAAATTCGAATTTTTTTTTAAAAAAAATTAAATTTAAAATTAAACCTACAATTTTTGAAAAATTAGGTTTCAACCAACCTAAATATCATTTCAAAAATTTGCTAACTACTTTTAAATTTTAAATGTTATTTTATAAATAAAAATTAAATAAAAAATTAGAAAAGATAAATAAATATCTTTTCAGATTTTAAATTTAATTTAAATAAATAAAATAACAAAATTTAAAAGTTAGCAAAATATCTTACATCTATTTAAAATTACATGATTATAAATATCTTATTTTAAATTTAAATAAGGTCAAAATATCTAAAAAGATTTAATTTTAAAAAAAATCTTAAAAGATAAGATATAATTAAAAATATCTTAAAAGATAAGATATCTTAAAAATATCTTAAAAGATTTTATAAATATCTTATAAAATCTGACCTTAAATTTAAAAAAAAAAATAAGATATAATCAAATTTAAAAATAAGATAGATTTTTAAGCAAGAAGATAGATACTAATTCTATTCAAATTCAAATTACACTAATATCTTGAATTAAATTTAAAAAATATTAAATTAATTCAAAATGATAATTAGAATTGAATTAGGAATAGTAATAGTATAAATACAAAACTATACAAAAAATTGGAAGTTAATTCCATGAAAAAGCATGAAAAATCGAAGAAAAACAAAAAAATTCGAAACTGTACGGACAGATTTGCGATCGCAAGAAAAAATCAGCACAGCCTCGATTTTTTCAAATCTTCAAAAAATCATAACTAATTCAAATAAAATCCAAATTAAGTTCTTTAAAAGGCTAACTTGCTTAATTTTTTCCATACTATCCAATAAAAATAATTCCAAATATAAAATCGCAATTATTGTTCACGAAAATTTCACAAACATCAATCAATCATCAAATAACACTCAATACAACATGATACCATCCAAAGAACATACAAACAATCGTTTTAAAGTCCAAATTTCTTGCAAGTAAATCAATTAACCTGGCTCTGAGGCCAGTTGTTGGAAATTATTTTACCAGGATCTTAGATCTACTCACAAGTATGTTTATTAACATCCTAAATAAGAACTTTCTAAAACGATAAATTAAACACATATAAAGTTTAGGAAACCTTACATTGGGTGCAGCGGAATATAATGACTCCTTCCGTTCAGATATCTAGCCCTTGATTCCTTTCTGTAGCAGAGCATTATCAATATCTGAACCTGGATCTCTTTCTCTGAATCTTTGATGCTGAATCTCCTTTGCTGATGATCTTTCTTCACGATCTTCCTCACTATGATTGAGGTATCACTTGATGTGTGTGGGCACTACTCTAATCACTAAGGATTTCGAAATTCAAAGGAAGAAGAAAGAAGAAGTGGTAGCTAAAGATAGGGAGAAAGAAGGCTCAATTTTTTTCTGATTCAGAAAGTGTCAGAAGAAAATTCTTATTTTTCTGAAGCCTTCACTATCTATTTATAGCATTCCACTAGGGTTAGGTTTGAATTATATGGCATTAAAATAATGAAAAAATCAACTTAAAAACCTACAATAGGTGGCCGGCGAAGCATTAGTGGATTGGGCCTTGGGCTTTGCAATTTTGCAATTTTAACACCTTTTGTATCTGATTTTCTCAAAAATGCCAATTTCCTAATTCAACCATTTAAATGTCAATTCTAACTATTTAATAACTATAAATAATTATTAAATAATATTGTCATTTATCATATTTATTAATTGAACCATACAAAGTATCATAATTAACAAATATGCCCCCATAAACTCTTTCTTTACAATTTCGCCCTTACTTAGTGAAAAATTCACAAATAGACATAGTCTAATTTGAGAATTATAATTGATTAATCAAAACCAATTACATGAGTCTTACAAGCAATATTATCTCAACTAGTGGGGGGACCATGGGTCTATATAACCGAGCTTCCAATAAGTAGATCAAGAATTTAGCACTAAAATTCACTAACTTATTAATTCTTCGTTGAATCCACGCATAGAACTTAGAATTGCACTCTCAGTATATAGAATGCTCTATATGTTCCACCATATAGACACATCATTAGTAATCCATTGTTATAATCCTAATGTGATCAATGATCCTCTATATGAATGATCTACACTGTAAAGGGATTAAATTACCGTTACACCCTACAATGTATTTATTCCTTAAAACACTTGACCCCGTATAAATGATATTTCAGCTTATGTGAAATGAGTACTCCACCATTTATGTTCGTTTGGTCAAGCTCGAAGGAGATCATCCTTTGCTTACTATTCGCCAGATAGAAGCTATAGATTCCATGTTTATGCTAGCGCTCCCACTCAATTGCACTACCGTGTTCCCAAAATGTACGTATCACCCTGACCTAAAAGTAGGCTTAACTAACAAATCAAAGAACATGAATAGCCTTTCAAGATTGAGCCTAATCATAACAGGATTAAGAACATTTGATCTAGGATCAACTTGGCGATATTAACTTGAATAGATTTTACGGTAAGTTTAATTAAATCTAAGTCAAAGTTCAATATCGGTCCCTTCCGATGCATACTCCATGCATCCAACCTGAGCTTTACTTTAACCAATGCTCTGGAAAGAACATAGCACTTCTCCAAATGCAAGTAAACTCTGTTGTATATTATCATATCAGTAAAACCCTATGTCTGATAAATCTAGGAAACTTTATTCACATAGTCATGTTTACTTTCCAATGTGTTGACGGCACAATAAACAGGATCAAGTATGTGAAAAGGGTTTCAGATGAATTTATACATTATGTACATATAATCATGAAATAAATCATCTGAACCATGCAACATTAAATATTATTTCTGATCTATATTAATAAGTAAATCTGATTATATTGAAATGAGTTTTATTTAGGGCATAAAACCCAACAAACTCCCACTTGCACTAATATAAAACAAAAAGTGCGTTTCAAATAATCTCAACACCTTGATATTCAAATCAAGTGTAGTAGTAGTAAACTCCTCGTAATAGGATCTGAAAGGTTGAATTAACCACAACCTTTTCTCCACCATTACTCTTCCTTTAATCACAAAATCATTGATAATGTGAAATTCCTCTCTATATGTATACTCTCTTGGGATACTGGATTCTATACCTTTGGCAACTACTTTTGGTTAATCAGGAAATTAACACTAGTAGTTTAAGGCAATTTGGAATGGTGCCAAGATGTATAGAACTTTCCTTAGACTGAATAAGTACCTTTCCTGCAGCTTTAACATTCAGTCTCTCTCTGGTAGACCTAGAGACTTCAAATAGGTTTTTACACTTCTCCAAAATCACTATTCCACCCCCAGAGTAATCACCATCTTATCAGAAAGATTTTCTAGCACAAAGGCAAATTTCGAAATCTGATATGGTGTAGTCTAAGAGTTTTAAACACACCCTTATAGACTAACATATAGTTCCTCTTCTTTATCTTAAGATTTACTTGATTGTCTTCCAATGTTCTTCTCTTGGATTAATCTGATACCTACTCATTACTCCCACTCAACAGCAGGTGTCTGGTCTAAGGCATACAAAAGCATATCTAAGACCTCTCACTGTTGATATAAGAAATTCTTTCATGGCTTTATCTTTTCTGGAATAGTTAAGACTTTTCCTTAGATAAATAAAATCTATACCTAAGAAGTTGTGAAGCTTCTATAGATTGCCATTAGAAAGAAAATGCTTCAGCATCTTACTAAAGTAAGTTGCTTGCATTAGAGTAAGTAATTACCAGGTATACCACAAGCCATAGGTTTAGATAAACTCAAACCTATAATACTAAGAACATGAAGTTTGTTAAGTCCATTGAATAGACTTATAAACAAAAATTTCCTTTTATGTCCTTGTAATAGAAAACTTTAGGTTATTCCATGTGAATGGATTAAACCATAGTTCTATTGGCTTTCTTCTTAGTTTCTTATCTTGACAATCCATTACTTGTTTAAACTCACAATGGATTTTAATCACTAGTGTCTCCCAAGTCATAAGAAGGTGGGTTCCTAGAAACTCCCCCACTACGACGAGGTACCGTGAATTATGTCTAAGAAAACTAAATGGTATTGATCTCTTCGGTTGTAACAAGACAACAGAGGCAGTGGGATCATCATATATCAAATAAGATGATAGAACACTTTTGGAATCAAGAATTAAATATCTCCTTTATTCGCTACTTGTTTTCAGACTTAGTCATTATCTTAGAAAAGTAGTATTTGTTTGAACAAACACTTTCTTATCTATTGACAATGGGATGGTCCACCCCTAATCACTTAGAACAGCTAACAAACCATGGTTAACAGTTCTAGCTTTTCTTAAGATTTTGATTAGGTCATCCATGAATCTAGTAATGATTTACATTAAGTATACAACCATTACATCATTCTGAAATTGTATTACCATAGAAGGAATTAGGCAACGACTAGTAACTAATCATCAACATGCAACTCGAAATTTCTGGGGAGGTAAGTTTGGATATAATTCAAAAATCAATTTAATGATCTTTGAACTGCATATCTACTAACTATTTCTCCACCCCTATCAGTTCGCAAGATCTTTAACCACTTACCTTAATGGTTTTAACCATTGCTAGAAATTAATGAAATATTTAAACATTTCAAATTTCTTGCTAAAAGGTATAATCTAGAGTTATCGTTTTAAGAATACAACGAAAAACTCATATCCACCCCTGAATGTACATCCATCTGCGAATGAGATGAACTACTTTCAGTGGATATGGGCATATTAACTCTTTGCAGAGATTGATCTTGTCAAATCCACTATGAACAAGATACAAATGCCATAGATTAAAAAAAATGTGGTAGTGTCGTTTGATGACTTAGATTTATAAAAGAATTCTTAGAATAGTGCAAGTGGATCCTGGTCACAGAATACCTAACTCATATTCCATACAGTTTGAATCCATTAATAAAAGATGGATATTAAACACTTGAGAAAGTGTAACTGTATTATATCTGGAATTAGAAATATAAGAAAATTTCTGTTTGGATTCTAAAATTAAAGTCAAAGACTTAAATTCAACCAAATATAATGAGTAATTCTTTCTTGGACCACCACTACTAATACAAACTCTAAGTCAGATTTGCCCATACAAGTAGGAGATTTCTAAGATTGAGGATTTATATCAATTGGGAATAGAATTTCGGGATTATAATCATATGCGTCATATAAAATGACAGATTTATAGACCATTCATCCAATGATATGTTTTTAAAGCTAATTCGAAATGAATAAGCTAAGAGGAATTAGGATAATTTCATTTAAAATAAGAATCCAACGATGCTTCTATTAGCGAAAGTCAAAGTAATCTTATTTATACAATCTTCTTGTTTCATATCGTAAACATACTAGTCTAAGGTGTCATCAATTGATGAACAGCTAGATGTCGCATATACAATATTTATCTTTCGAGATCTAACACTATTATGTATGTCTAATGGTAAAATCCACTAGGGATTTATCTCATTAGATAAACAAGCCAAGTTAGACCAACAATGAAGATTCGAAATTAAACTACAACTTAATAACAGAAAATAACATGGTTCAATATAAATTCATACACAATTCAGAAATTATAAACATATAGCAAGTAGGAATGACTAGTGAAAATACTAAAACATACAATCCTAAATAATTTCCAAGGTTTTCAACAAACTGATACAGTGTCCCGGTAGGCGAGAGTCAAAGCATCATTTATTGAATAGAGTTGTCAACTCATCTAAAATAGAAACCATTCTAGCAACGTTTTATTCGATCAAAATAAGAATCCAACGTTGTCCCGGTAGGCGAGAGTCAAGGTTATTCTCATTTTATGAGCTTCCACCATTGTTTCATGTTTTATGAGTTTATCTCTAAGTAGTCACCGTAGGGGAGAGTCTAAATAGAGACGAAAACTCACAAGACACTTATCAAATGAAATCTTACGGTGTTAAATGCGTTCAACGAATAACCATCCATAGGGGGACGAAGTCTAGCGTCTCGAGGTTATATTGAAAACATTTAACTTTTGTAAGACCAACAATGGAGATCGAATATCTTAATAATAATCAAGCTCATTATTTAAAGTGAGTTGTGTTTTCTTTGATTCTCTTTATTTAATTTATTTATTTTAAATATATATTTATTTAAAATTTCCAATTTAGAATGAAAAATTCTAAATATAAATTTTAATTTAATATTTATAAATTTTACTTAGATGGATATGAAAATAACATGAATTATTTCCATCTTAGTAATAATTTCCAATAAATATTTAGAAAAATATTCAATTTAAGTTGTTACAAAATTAATTTAAATTAATTTACAACTCAAATTTAATTTTCTATAAATATATATTGCATTTCGAAAAATTAAAGTATATAAGAATACAATTTTCAAAAAATGCATATTAAAATAAAAAATAAATCCTGGAAAAATTATTCTAATTTAATGTTGGCCCAAAATTAATTAATAAAATTAATTTACAACAAAAAATATAATTTTCCTATTTAATTAAATATATAAGAAAAATTTCAAATATTTAAGTATGATGATGAAAATCAACTTAAATATTAATTTTCTATTTAATTAAATACACTAGAAAAATACTTCAAGCAAAAATATCACCTATCTAGATTTTCCTTTGACTAATTAATTCAATTTCTAATAATATACTTTAATTCAATTTATTTTAAATTAATCAATAAATGAAAAAAATCATTGATTTAAGTTGATCCAAGAATTAATTAAAATAATTAATTTACAACTTAATCTATTTTTCAAGATAAAATTCGAAATTCTAGCATTTAAGAAATGCAATTTCGAAAATTGATTAATAAAATAATAAAAAAAATATTTTGAAAATTATTTAAATTTAGTTGAAAAAATAAATTTCAACTAAAAATAATTTTCTATTTAATTAAATGTCATGAAAAAGAAATATTTAAGTATGATGATAAAAATCAACTTAGATATTTAATTTTCAAATTAATTAAATGTATTAAATTCAAGAAATAAATAATTAAGTGTAGAGAAGGCTTAATTATTAATTTCTAGTTTAATACTAGGAAAAATATACTTAAAATAAATTGTACCAAAATTAATTAAATAATTAATTTCACAATTTATAATATTTTCCTATTTAATATTAGAAATAATAAGTAGTCTAGAAATAACTATCTAGAAAATATCTTATTTGACTAAGTATCTTTCCACAAAATTTGAAAAAAAAATATCTAATTTAAGTTGTATTAGAAAAAAATCTAGAACTTAAATATTTTTCAAATTTAAATTTAATTAAATATCAAAAATTAAGTTGTAACCACTTAATTTGAAAATATTCCATTTTAAGTTAATATTCGAAAAGATATTAACCTAAAAAATATCTAAAGAATCTTAATAACCAATGCCTAAAATTCCTCAACTTAATTTTGAAATTTTGAATTCAAAAGATATTGAGATTTAAGTTGGTTAGTTGAAGATAACTAAATATCAACTTAAATAGGAATATTTAATGAAAATTTTAAATTAAGTTTCAGAAAGAATCTAGATGGTTATAATTCTATATTTAATTAAATACGAGAAAATACATATAGTTTAGCTTAGAATATAAAATTCTTTAAACTAGGATTTTCTAAATTAATTTCAAAATAAATGAAATTAATTATGTTGCTAATCAATTTTAATTAGGTTAAACTAGTGTAATTAACCTAGTACAGTCATTCAAATCAGGCAAATGGGCCTTCACAATTGGGGTGGTTTGTGTGAGGGGAGTCTTGGGTTCAGTATGTCGTACCCACTTCTATGGCTCCCAACTCTCACACAAGGCCCAAAAGAGAGGAATTTAACCTTAATAAGAACAACTGTTATTAATTGAATAAGCCCAATAACTAAATGGGCCTAAATAAATTCTATCAAGAACTATGATAATTTATTTTAGCAACAACAACCTATATGTATCTATAATCAAATTAAACACATAGGCTCACACAGGCACAGTTTGGATGGGTCCTATCATGTTGCTAGGTCATACACAGATGAAAGAAGATTGTATATATACCTGTTACAAATTATTATCTTGACCAAGGGAACCATCAGATCATTAGATCTGGCAAAAGGTAACCATGACTATTTGCAATCAAGTAATAATAGGTTTTAAAAAACTTACATACAAGCTAAAACCACATACTCCTGCAACAAGGTTAGCTGGATAGTTGGATGTAGGATTTATTTAATTTTAAATTAAATTTTTAATTTTGAAAATAATTAATTAAATAATAAAAAAAAATCGAAAATTTTTAAAAAAAATTTGAAAAATTCGAATTTTTTTTTAAAAAAAATTAAATTTAAAATTAAACCTACAATTTTTGAAAAATTAGGTTTCAACCAACCTAAATATCATTTCAAAAATTTGCTAACTACTTTTAAATTTTAAATGTTATTTTATAAATAAAAATTAAATAAAAAATTAGAAAAGATAAATAAATATCTTTTCAGATTTTAAATTTAATTTAAATAAATAAAATAACAAAATTTAAAAGTTAGCAAAATATCTTACATCTATTTAAAATTACATGATTATAAATATCTTATTTTAAATTTAAATAAGGTCAAAATATCTAAAAAGATTTAATTTTAAAAAAAATCTTAAAAGATAAGATATAATTAAAAATATCTTAAAAGATAAGATATCTTAAAAATATCTTAAAAGATTTTATAAATATCTTATAAAATCTGACCTTAAATTTAAAAAAAAATAAGATATAATCAAATTTAAAAATAAGATAGATTTTTAAGCAAGAAGATAGATACTAATTCTATTCAAATTCAAATTACACTAATATCTTGAATTAAATTTAAAAAATATTAAATTAATTCAAAATGATAATTAGAATTGAATTAGGAATAGTAATAGTATAAATACAAAACTATACAAAAAATTGGAAGTTAATTCCATGAAAAAGCATGAAAAATCGAAGAAAAACAAAAAAAATTCGAAACTGTACGGACAGATTTGCGATCGCAAGAAAAAATCAGCACAGCCTCGATTTTTTCAAATCTTAAAAAAATCATAACTAATTCAAATAAAATCCAAATTAAGTTCTTTAAAAGGCTTGCTTAATTTTTTCCATACTATCCAATAAAAATAATTCCAAATATAAAATCGCAATTATTGTTCACGAAAATTTCACAAACATCAATCAATCATCAAATAACACTCAATACAACATGATACCATCCAAAGAACATACAAACAATCGTTTTAAAGTCCAAATTTCTTGCAAGTAAATCAATTAACCTGGCTCTGAGGCCAGTTGTTGGAAATTATTTTACCAGGATCTTAGATCTACTCACAAGTATGTTTATTAACATCCTAAATAAGAACTTTCTAAAACGATAAATTAAACACATATAAAGTTTAGGAAACCTTACATTGGGTGCAGCGGAATATAATGACTCCTTCCGTTCAGATATCTAGCCCTTGATTCCTTTCTGTAGCAGAGCATTATCAATATCTGAACCTGGATCTCTTTCTCTGAATCTTTGATGCTGAATCTCCTTTGCTGATGATCTTTCTTCACGATCTTCCTCACTATGATTGAGGTATCACTTGATGTGTGTGGGCACTACTCTAATCACTAAGGATTTCGAAATTCAAAGGAAGAAGAAAGAAGAAGTGGTAGCTAAAGATAGGGAGAAAGAAGGCTCAATTTTTTTCTGATTCAGAAAGTGTCAGAAGAAAAGTCTTATTTTTCTGAAGCCTTCACTATCTATTTATAGCATTCCACTAGGGTTAGGTTTGAATTATATGGCATTAAAATAATGAAAAAATCAACTTAAAAACCTACAATAGGTGGCCGGCGAAGCATTAGTGGATTGGGCCTTGGGCTTTGCAATTTTGCAATTTTAACACCTTTTGTATCTGATTTTCTCAAAAATGTCAATTTCCTAATTCAACCATTTAAATGCCAATTCTAACTATTTAATAACTATAAATAATTATTAAATAATATTTTCATTTATCATATTTGTTAATTGAACCATACAAAGTATCATAATTAACAAATATGCCCCCATAAACTCTTTCTTTACAATTTCGCCCTTACTTAGTGAAAAATTCACAAATAGACATAGTCTAATTTGAGAATTATAATTGATTAATCAAAACCAATTACATGAGTCTTACAAGCAATATTATCTCAACTAGTGGGGGGACCATGGGTCTATATAACCGAGCTTCCAATAAGTAGATCAAGAATTTAGCACTAAAATTCACTAACTTATTAATTCTTCGTTGAATCCACGCATAGAACTTAGAATTGCACTCTCAGTATATAGAATGCTCTATATGTTCCACCATATAGACACATCATTAGTTATCCATTGTTATAATCCTAATGTGATCAATGATCCTCTATATGAATGATCTACACTGTAAAGGGATTAAATTACCGTTACACCCTACAATGTATTTATTCCTTAAAACACTTGACCCCGTATAAATGATATTTCAGCTTATGTGAAATGAGTACTCCACCATTTATGTTCGTTTGGTCAAGCTCGAAGGAGATCATCCTTTGCTTACTATTCGCCAGATAGAAGCTATAGATTCCATGTTTATGCTAGCGCTCCCACTCAATTGCACTACCGTGTTCCCAAAATGTACGTATCACCCTGACCTAAAAGTAGGCTTAACTAACAAATCAAAGAACACGAATAGCCTTTCAAGATTGAGCCTAATCATAACAGGATTAAGAACATTTGATCTAGGATCAACTTGGCGATATTAACTTGAATAGATTTTACGGTAAGTTTAATTAAATCTAAGTCAAAGTTCAATATCGGTCCCTTCCGATGCATACTCCATGCATCCAACCTGAGCTTTACTTTAACCAATGCTCTGGAAAGAACATAACACTTCTCCAAATGCAAGCAAACTCTGTTGTAGATTATCATATCAGTAAAACCCTATGTCTGATAAATCTAGGAAACTTTATTCACATAGTCATGTTTACTTTCCAATGTGTTGACGGCACAATAAACAGGATCAAGTATGTGAAAAGGGTTTCAGATGAATTTATACATTATGTACATATAATCATGAAATAAATTATCTGAACCATGCAACATTAAATGTTATTTCTGATCTATATTAATAAGTAAATCTGATTATATTGAAATGAGTTTTATTTAGGGCATAAAACCCAACATTTTAACCTTTTGGTTTTCAAGGTGTATTCTTGGCGTGTGGGCCCTCATGGGGTATAATTAATTTTTTGCCAAACTTGGGTATAACAATTTAATTTAACAATTGATCATTGGATTAGATTTTGAAGCCTAATTAGATTGGATCAGATGATTATTTTCTAGTACAATTATTAATTGGATTGGATTTAATTTGAAGAAAAAAGTTGGAATGAATTAGACGCCCACTCTTTCTTATACGAAAACTCACAAACAAAATATGTTGGGATATAATTTGGCAAAATTATATTTCTAGGAACATTTTGTAGTTCTGCCACTAAAAAATCAATAAGACTATCTTCAATGGGAGATGTAAAAATTGTGCTATATTTGGCACAAATTGTAGTTCTGTGATAAATTTACACCAAATCTTAGCTTTGTGCTCCAATGCATAATTGCAAAATTTTGATGTAAAATTTAAAATCTAATTAATATTTTATTAAAAAAAATTCATAACTTTATAATCATTTTTATTATCATCTTAATATGTAAGACAATAAAAAAAGAATATAAATATTTTATAATTGAGAAATGCTAAAGGGCACCACTGGTGCCTAGCATCCTCCTACGTGTCAATATCGCTATTGGTGCAATTAAGTATCGGGTCCCATATAGTTTAATATAATAATTTTTATAGAGTATCGTTAGCCAATTGCAAGTCGACACATTTAGAAGGTGCTAGGCACCACTGGTGCCCAATAGCAATGCTCTTTATAATTTAATGTTATAGTTAAATATACTAATAAAATAATAAAAATAACATAAATGTAAATGAAAAAGTAGTGCATTTATTGTGGTGTAAATTTTACATCATAGCAAATGTTGTGCCAAATTTGGCACAAAATTTAATACGTGTCAAATTTAATTACATCACTTTTTGTCACACTATATTAAAATTCATTTGTTTTTGTTAAATGAGCTATATTTTAACTTTTCATCACTTATTTACACCTTCATTGGAGATGCTCCGAGTCCGGCCGGTTACAAATATATGACATAATTTTTACATATTGGTAGATGGTGTAGAATGGTATGAAAATTATTATTGCATCTTCATTGACACCCTCATTCTTAAATACATGACAAGTGGATATTATTGTTTACTTTTTTTTGATGAAACAGCTGAAAGTGGATATTATTATACTGTTGTTATACCTTACAAATCATTAGTAAAATATATGAGGTATTCATTGATTTGAGAGAGTGGGTGTAATTAGATCTCTTTGTATATTCGGTGCTAAGTCAAGTTGAGGCCATGCGCGGGCCATGAGGTTCACCACCCAAGCCCCTACCAAGTATCAACACGGCAACACCTTCACACTAGCTTCTTCATCTTCATCACCTGCGCAGTTCTTGTCCTGTGCTCCTCTCTCTCTCTCTCTCTGTTCCAACTTCAATTCCCAAAGCCTACCTATTACCTACACCTTATAACCCAACCGGCTGTCGTTTTCCCTTTCCCAATTCTCTCCTCACTGATCAACATGTCATTCCCAAGAATCTTACGTACGTAATACCCTTTTCACTCTCAACATTATTTCTACAACTTGCCTTATTTCTACTCTCTCCATTTCTATAAATAATTTGCCAGAGGGTACCATTGTCATTTCCTTCTCTATATTTTACTTCCACTGTTTTACTCCAAACGGCAAAAATAATTAAAACTCCACCTCTTCGGTTAATCTTTATTAGCCGCTACCCGCCATGTTTTCAGAGATTTGTAGCACCAATAACAATACGCATGTCCATCTCCCTTTTACTCTTTAACTCTTTAACTCTTTAACTCTTACTCTTATCTCTGCTCTCCCTCATTTGTTTGACTCTCTGTCTTTTCTCTATAAAACGGTGCAAAAGCCATGCAAACGAGTTAGCCCCATTTGTTATTTGTTTGTTTGTATCCTTCCTTCTCTCCTCTTCTCTTTTTCTCATTTTATATATATAGTACTTATAGTCTTTCTCTTAGGTATACACCACTAAACCTTGGCTAGCAATAATATCAAATATGGAAGATGATCATGATTATGTACCGGAACTGAACGACGGTACTGTTTGTGATGGTAACGAATCTGGTACTGGGAGTAGTAGTGGGCCTCAGGTCAACACATCTCGATGGAACCCTACGAAGGAGCAGATTAATTTACTTGAGAGTTTGTATAAGCAAGGAATAAGAACTCCCAGTGCTGACCAAATACAGCAGATAACCGCAAGGTTAAGAGCTTTTGGTCACATTGAGGGTAAGAATGTCTTTTACTGGTTTCAAAATCACAAAGCCAGGCAAAGACAGAAGAAGAAGCAAGAGACCATGGCCTATATTAACCGATATATCCATAGGAGCCCTCGCCCAATTTTCCCTACAAATAATTCCCCAAGTGGTATAATATATAAACTATATCAGTACATATATAAGTACTGATCTTATTATTATTGTTATATATCTCTGCTGTTTAAAAGATTATATTCACGTATGTGTTATCCGCTTCTTCAGTACATGGGATCACAACCGAGCCCATACTGTGGCAATTTTCTTCACAGTTAGACTACTCTTTTCTCTGGAATTATTACTATTTATCATGGAAAAAATAAAGATAATATAAAGCTTTTTCAAGATCAAATGTTTCTTTTATTGAATTTTTTCTATATTTTATATACATAGGAAAGAAAAAAGTAAAACGAAATAAAAATGATTACTGATCGTTTCTATTTTGTTGTTTTTTATTTGACTGAGTTGGTAGATAATATATGCTCTAGTAATAGTATATGTGTATATATAAATATAGAAAGATATATACATATATATATATAATATAAAGCCTTTTCAAGATCAAATATTTCTTTGTCATTGAATTGTTTAGATATTTTCTATATATGAGAAAAAATAAAAATAAAACGAAATAAAAATGATTACTGATCGTTTCTATTTTGTTGCTTTTTAGTTGACTGAGTTGGTATATATATGTATATAATATATGCTAGTATATGTGTATATATAAAGATAATATAAAGCTTTTTCGAGATCAAATATTTCTTTGTTATTGGATTGTTTATATATTTTCCATATATAAGAAAAAGAAAAGTACAACGAAATAAAAAAATGATTACTGATCGTTTCTATTTTGTTGCTGTTTATTTGACTGAGTTGGTATATATGTATACAACATATGCTAGTATATGTGTATACATAACCATATATGAAGATAATAGAAAGCTTTTTTCAAGATCAAATATCTTTGTTATTGAACTGTTTAATTATATGTATTTTCTATAAATTAGTAAAAAGAAAAGAAAAAATGATTACTGCAGATCGTTTCTGTCTTGTTGTTTTATTTGAGTACTACTGTGTTGGTATATATATATTTATATATAAATATTATATGTGTATATATAATCATATATGTGTGAGAGTAAGATCTTAGACTGGGACATCCACGCTGTCTCTTCATGCAGATGGACTCGATATACGTGTTATAGCGTACTTATTCGAATGTTTGTTGTAAACTCTAGCTGTAGGTTTTTGATATGAGTTGACGAGAAATAGTAGTTTTCTCTTCTTCCTTTGACTCATCCCATCATCTTTACATATTTTATAGCCAATCATATTCTTTGACTTTCTTTCGAAGGTAGTCAAAGCTTATGCAGTATGATGTAATAATAGTTAAAACATGTATATGCTTTACGCTTTTAGTATCTTATGTTTATTAATATATATATTTCCATTGCTGTTTTGATTCAGTGGTTTGCGGTCCATATTACATACCAGTAGTTCCGCAGAGGCATCATGAGCAACATACAGGAATTATCCACCAACCCCACAATTCCAGTAATGTTCCATCAAGTAGCAGCACGAGCATACCGAGTCTAGAAGAAATGGATAAAAATGCTAGGGCTGTCCCTTTTGGTGCTGCTGCTATAGAATATAAAGCGGTGTCTATTCTTCATAATGGTGGAAAGAACTCTTCTTATATCGGTTGCGGTGCTAGTCGCTACTATGCTGGAACTTGGGGCACTCCAATTACCTCATTGATAGAGGTGCCGACTTATGATTATAATCAATGTAACAAAGAGACACTTTCACTCTTTCCAGTCAGCCCAACAGGCCTTCTACAAGAAAAAGAAGAAAACATGCGTCTTTGTTCATCTGAAATTGATCAACCTGGTTGCTCATCAGATCGTGATAACCCTTTCTTTAACTTTTTTTCCCTTTAGTTAATTAAATATATATGTTAGAAGTACTACTGCTTTCTAAATAATCAGAATAAGTTAAGCATATAATTAGCAATATGGTTTGTAGTAAGAATATATTAATACTTTTAAATATTAGAGATTTTATCTCTAATATAATATGGTTTTCTTTAGTCGTTTTCTTTTAATGAATAAGAATAGTTAGTTTATCTTATCATAATATATGTAATATAAATAAAGGTTAATCTATGAAGTTGCTTTTGTTTAATTTTGGATGGTGCTTTCTATTTTGTAAAATATATACTGGCTTAATATATTACCCCAACGCACAACGCACGTATAACACCTATTGTTAATTATTTTTTTTTTTTAATTTTTATTCAGTTATGTATAATAATAATTGTGTAATTAGTTTTTTATTTTAGTATTATTAAAAACGTTATTTTTTTAATTAAAAAAATAACGTTTTTAATAATATTTAAAATTTAAGGCTATTAATATAAAAAAATATAATAATATTTAAAATTTATTGTCATTTGAATTTGAATGGGTAATTAAAAACTTTATTAACTTTCAAATTCGGCTACCAAATATGATGTAGCAATTCAATTGGAACAATACTCATAAAAGTATATTTAGGATGTAAACTAGATGCTCTTTCATATAAATGAGTTACTAAATTTATTTAACCCTTAATATATAAAATAAGTAGAAATATTTTTTAACTCCACAAACAATAAAGACTTACATTCTTTAATAATCAAACCAAATGAAAAAACAAAAAAAAAAAATTCAAATGGACTATATAAAGCTTGCACATCTACTAAACCATCTATCTCAGAGTTGATACCACCCTTGACGTTTGATCTAGCTTAATCCTTCTCTAACCCCAATAGCCTTAGTTTCGGATGAACAAAGTGAAGCACTATGTAAAACCATCCAAAAGAAAACTTTGCTCATTCCTAGCATTTATCACCACCAAATATGGTTGCATCCACATATCCCCGACAAGTAAATTAGTCGGAGATAACTCCAATATAGAGTTTTGAGTTGCTTTCCATTAGTCAAGAAAGATGCTAGCGAACACAAAAATAAATGAAGCAGAAGATATTTTATTTTTCCACACTTTTTTATTTTTGGCACCCCAAATTACCCAACAAAGAGTGGCTATCAAACACCTCTTCTCAATGCTTGAATTCTTAAAAAGAGAGAATGCACTAGTCTAAAAAAGACATAGCAGTTGAATCAAGATCGACAACACTAGCCTTTTTCCAACAAGAAGCAGCAATACTGGAAGAAACTAGAGCATGCAAGATCATCTCATTATGAAGGCCACACCTAGGACACAAAATATTAACCTTCACTCTTTTTGCAAGGACTATGGTCAAAGTAGTATAACGTTCCCGTTTCAAGCCTCCATAGTCCTTACACCCACAAAATAATGGCTCTTATACACGAGTACGTCAGTCTGGCTGCTTCATGAATTGATGACTTGCCCTACAAACCAACACAAGTGTTTCTAGCGTGTGTTTTTTTTTTCACTCGTACGCTTCTTGAGAAAAGTTCCCAAGAGATCACTCATCCTGAAATTACCCCAAGTCAAGCACGCTTAACTGTGGAGTTCTTTCATGATGGGCTACCAGAAAAAAAGATTCATCTTGTTGACATAGGTAGCACCAATCAATCCATTTAAGCCCACTTTAACTATGTAGTCTCCTACCTACATAGTCTCACGATCATCACACTTGACCTTCCCCAGGCGATGTGGAATTGCACAGCCTACTCGGTATTTTTCCTTACAGATCACGGGACTATTGACTGTCACAAGTAGGAAGGAAGTTGGTACCCCCACGCCACATAAAATTTTATCATTAGGTGGTATTTTTAACCTCAACAAATCATTTCAAAAATTTGCAGCATCAACTACAGTCCAGTAATCATTAGTTTTCTAAAGTAACTATTGTGCACTTTTCACAGTGAGTATACCAGATATCACGTGACCAATACATATGATCACCACCTGTAGCAAGGTAGGGGAAATTGAAAGAATAATCTCTTTGTCCTTGCTATTAAACAAATCAGTTAGCAACTAAAAATCTCATCCCAGACCATTGATCATCAAATTAGACACTTTTTGCATTCAAAAGAACTAGGTGAAAAGAAGTCACATAGGGTTTTCATCATTTTCCAGTCATGGCACCTCCAATGCAGCAATACTGGATCCATTCCCCACACGTCAACGAGCTCTTTTTTTCACTAATGATTGAGCTTCTAGAATGCTATGCCAAATAAAACTAGGGTTATTTCCCAATTGGGCAAAGGTAAGTGCCATTTAGAAAATATCTAGCTTTCAAAATATTTGAGACCAAAAAATCTGGACGAACAAGAAACCTCCATCCTTGCGTTTCTAGTAGCGATCGATTATGATCACGAAGCTTTCTAAAACCCAAGCCCCCTACACTTTTATGCTTACTTAATTTCTCCCAAGACATTCAATGGATACCCTTATCTCTAGAATTAGATGTCTTCCACCAAAACTTCACCATAAGTTGTTCCATGTCTCTGTTGATTTCCAAAGGAAGAAGGAAGACACTCATAGCATTGCTTAGAACACTTGCACTAAAGTTTTAATAAGAACTTATTTTCTTGCCTTAGAGAGAAACTTTGAATTCTAATTTTGGACCCTTTTCTGTACTCGGTCCTTTAAATATCCCAAAATTGAGTTTTTATTTCTCCCCATCGTACTTGGAAGACCAAGGTATGTACTATTAGCATCAACCATGGTCATCTAAAGAGAGTTGCATGCTCGAGTCCTCAAGTAACTGTTAGCATTAACATTGAAAAAAATTGGACCTCTTTGAATTGACTTGTTGGCCTGAGGCTTGTTCAAATAGACAAAGAAGTTATACTAAACATGAACTACCACAGACATGATGCCTTTGCAATATAGGTAGCTATCATCTGCAAATAGCATATGCGAGATTCTAATAGCCCCATTCGCCAATTTACAACCATGAAGCCATTCCTTGGTCTCAAATTTTCCAAGTAATGTTGAAAGTGTTGGATATTATTTTACCAGGATCTTAGATCTACTCACAAGTATGTTTATTAACATCCTAAATATGAACTTTCTAAAACGATAAATTAAACACATATAAAGTTTAAGAAACCTTACATTGGGTGCAGCGGAATTATAATGACTCCTTCCGTTCAGATCTCTAACCCTTGATTCCTTTAAACGTAGCGAGTATTATCAAGATGCGAACACGGATCTTCTTCTCTGAATTCTTGATGCTGAATCTCCTTTGCTGTTGATCTTTCTTCACAATCTTCCTCACTATGATTGAGGTATTGCTTGATGTGTGTGGGCACTACTCTAATCACTAAGAGAGGTTCGAAATTTTGAGGAAGAAAAGAGAGAGAGAGTGGCGGCTAGAGAAGAGAGTGGAGGCTCGGGTTTTCGATTCGGAAAGTGTAATTTTCATGAAGCCTTCACTTGCTATCTATTTATAGCATTCCTTCTAGGGTTTGATTTGAATTATATGGCATTAAAATAATGAAAAAATCATTTAAAAAAGATAACATAAGTGGCCGGCCCTAGGCTAGGTGGACTGGGCCTTGATTTTTGCAATTTTGCAATTTTACCACTTTTGTATCTGATTTTCTCAAAAATGCCAATTTCCTAATTCAATCATTTAAATGCCAATTCTAACTATTTAATAACTATAAATAATTATTAAATAATATTGTCATTTATCATATTTATTAATTGCACCATACAAAGTATCACAATTAACAAATATGCCCCTGTTAACTCTTTCTTTACAATTTCGCCCTTACTTAGTGAAAATTTCACAAATAGACATAGTCTAATTTGTGAATTATAATTGATTAATCAAAACCAATTACATGAGTCTTACAAGCAATATTATCTCAACTAGTGGGGGGACCATGGGTCTATATAGCTGAGCTTCAATAAGTAGATCAAGAATTTAGCACTAAAATTCACTAACTTATTAATTCTTCGTTGAATCCACGCATAGAACTTAGAATTGCACTCTCGGTATATAGAATGCTCTATATGTTCCACCATATAGACACATCATTAGTTATCCATTGTTATAATCCTAATTTGATCAATGATCCTCTACATATGAATGATCTACATAGTAAAGGGATTAAATTACCGTAACACCCTTTACCATGTATTTTATCCTTAAAACACTTGACCACGTATAAATGATATTTCAGCTTATGTGAAATGAGATCTCCACCATTTATTTTCGTTTGGCCAAGCTCGAAGGAAATCATCCTTTGCTTACTATTTGCCAGATAGAAGCTATAGATTCCATGTTTATGCTAGCGCTCCCACTCAATTGCCTTCTGAGTGTTCCCAAAATGTACGTATCACCACGACCTAAAAGTAGGCTTAACTAACAAATCAAAGAACACGAATAGCCTTTCAAGATTGAGCCTAATCATAACAGGATTAAGATCATTTGATCTAGGATCAACTTGGCGATATTGACTTGAATAGATTTTACGGTAACTTTAATTAAATCTAATTCAAAGTTCAATATCGGTCCTTCCGATGCATACTCCATGCATCCAACTTTGAGCTTTACTTTAACCAATGTTACTGGAAAGAACATAGTATTTCTCCAAATACAAGTAAACTCTTGTTGTAGATTATCATATCGGTAAAACCCGGTGTCGATAAATCTAGGAAACTTTATTCACATAGTCATGTTTACTTTCCAATGTGATGACGGCACAATAAACATGATCAAGTATGTGAAAAGGGTTTAAGATGAATTTATAAATCAATTAGACAAGCAATTGATAAAGTGAGCCAAAACATACACAAATGAATGAAAAATACTTCTGTTTCTTTATTGATGTTGAATAAAATAGATTATATTGAAATGGAGTTTTATTTAGGGCATAAAACCTAACAAACTCCCACTTGCACTAATATAAAACTAATTAGTACATATCAATTAATCCTATATTCTGACGGTGCTTTTCAAAGGTACATCACGGCCAGACTTTGGTAAATGGATCAGCTAGGTTGTCCTACTGTGTCAACTTTCTCAACTAGTACATCCCTCTTGCCACGTATTCTACGATAATGTGATACTTCCTTTCAATGTGTTTGCTTCTCTTGTGGCTTCGAGGTTCTTTTCTTGTTTGCTATTGCTCCATTGTTATCACGAGTAGTACCGAGAGGCTTTTCCATTCCAGGGAACAACTCCTATCTTTGGTGAAGAACTTTCTTAGCCGGACAAGTTCTTTAGCGACCTGGCTGCTATGTATTCGGCTTCCATAGTTGAGTCGATATTGCGGTTTGTTTAGCACTTCTCCAAACCAACTGCTCCACCCCCGAAGTAAACACCATCCCGGATGTTGATTTCTGTCTTCAAGACTTGCACTGGAAATCTGAATCGGTGTAGCCTATGGGATTTAAAGCACCACCCTTGTAGACTAACACAAGATTCCTTGTACTCTTTAAGTATTTCGGGGAATATACTTAAGCTGCATTCCAATGTTCTTGTCTGGATTAGGCCGATACACTCACGATTCCAACGGCATAACGGATGTCGGGTCTAGTGCATAACATTGCATACATTAGACTTCCAAGCTATGAGAGGCATAGGGAATTTTCGCCATGTCCTCATCTCTTGAGGATCGATCGGTGGCTGTTCC
This sequence comes from Cannabis sativa, assembly GCF_029168945.1. Classification (NCBI taxonomy): domain Eukaryota; kingdom Viridiplantae; phylum Streptophyta; class Magnoliopsida; order Rosales; family Cannabaceae; genus Cannabis; species Cannabis sativa. The sequence continues at coordinate 65,129,143 of NC_083602.1, forward strand.
TTAGATAGACGAATACCATATCTAGAAGGCATGTTTGCCCCATTGGTGTTGCTCATGGAGAATCTCTCTAAGACTTTGTCTATGTAGGTCGTTTGAGAGAGAGCAAGAGATGTTTGTTCTTAGGTTTCTTATAATACGAATACCGAGAACATAGGTGCAGCTTCACCCAAATCTTTCATATCGAATTGAGTGTTGAGCCATTCCTTAATGTGAGTCATTTTCTTGACATTGTTTCCAATGATCAAAATGTCATCAACATAAAGGACCGGGAATACTACTATTTGGTCTTCCTTGAGTTGGTAAACACAAGGTTCATCTTCATTACGAAGAAAGCGTAGGTCTTGATGATTTCATCGAACCTCTTGTTCCATGAGCGAGAAGCTTGCTTAAGTCCATAGATAGACCTGTTTAACTTGCAAACTTTCTTTTCTGCCCGGGAAGAACATAACCTTACGGTTGCTCCATATAGATGGTTTCTTCAAGTACCCCATTAAGGAAGGCGGTCTTGACATCCATTTGCCGGATTTCATAATCGAAAGCGGACGGTATGGAGAGAAGAATTCGGATGGATTTGAGCATGGCAACGGGACTAAAAGTTTCCTCATAGTCCACGCCTTCTCTTTGGGTATAACCCTTGGCTACAAGTCTAGCTTTGAAAGTTTCGACTTCGCCTCCGGCTCCTCTTTTCTTCTTGTAAACCCACTTGCATCCTATCGGATGATAGTCGTCGAGTGCGTCTACATATTCCCGAGACTTTGTTCTTTTTCATGGAATCCATTTCGAATCCATTCGGTGACCATCGTTTCCGTTGCGGACTAGCCATTGCACTGTTTATAGGTTAATGGATCGTCATCAATACCGTCACCTACGACCATATTGATTTCACCATCCAAGCCATAACGAGCGAGGTTTGTTGAAACCCTCCCACTACGACGAGGTACGGTTGTCTTACGAACGAAACTTTAGTAGTAGATTGCTCGGTTGTTCAGGCGAGGGAGTGGGATTGTCCTCTTCACGTGTGGAAGAGAACGGAACATTGGAAGGACTTATATCTGAAAGCATTTCCTCCAACACTACTTTACTTTGTGATTTGAAATTCTTAATATAGTCATCTTCAAGGAAAGTAGCATTTGTAGAAACAAACACTTTATCATCCTTGCGACTATAAAATAGTCCACCCTAGTCTCTTTAGAATTACAGACAAACATGCAAACTTCGGTACGTGACTCAAGTTTGCGAGTCTTTCTTTCTTAAGACATGAGCGGGGCACCCCAGTTGCATAATGGCGTAAACTAGGTGTACGACCATTCCAAAGTTCTAAAGGTGTCTTGGGGATTGATTTAGATGGAACAACATTTAAAATGTCGGTTGCCATCGGAATTGCATATCCCAGGAAGGACGTAGGTAGAGTTGAAAAACTAAGCATAGACCTAACCATTTCCAAAAGCGTGCGATTCGAGTCTTTACGCAACTCCATTTTCTTGTGGAGTGCTAGGGGCGGTTAATTGAGATTCAATTCCAAGTTCAATTAAATGATCTTTGAAGCTTTGCATATCCATATATTCTCCACCTTTATCGGTTCGCAGATCTTTAATGATTACCTAATTGGTTTTGGGCCAAAGCATGAAATTCTTGAAACTTTGCAAATGTTTCGATTTCTTATGCATAAGGTAAATATGTCCATATCTAGAGTAATCGTCAATGAAAGTGACGAAGTACTCATAACCACCTCGGGCTTTGACATTCAAAGGTCCATGAGACATCGGAATGCACTAACCACTAGAGGGATTTTGGCACGCTCTCCCTTTGCGAGAAAGAACGTTTAGTCATTTTTCCTTCCAGGCAGGACTCGCAAACTGGCAATTCACCTAAGACGACATTTTTCAATGGACCGTCTTTGGTTAGCCTATTGAGTCTATCAAAGCCTATATGACCTAAACGTAAATGCCATAGATATGTTTCATTATCATCATCGATCTTTTGCTTTTTGTGGTTTCTAGGTTTAGCTACTTTAAAAAGTTCGTTATGTAGGGCAAATGGTGTTTCTGGTCTAAGAACATAAAGCCCCTGTTCCATGGATGCAACACAAATCTGAATGTCATTTCGAGAAATGGTAGAACCAGAATCCGAAAAATCTAATTTGTATTGTTGCAATTGTAAGCATGAAACAGAAACTAAGTTTCTACTGAAATTTGGAATGTATAAGACATTGTACGAATTCCAAAATTCGTTTTGAAACTTGAGTTTGGCTTTTCCTCTAGCTCTGGCAAGAAACCATTTCGCCATTACCAACTTTAAGTTTCAACTCTCCGGATTTCAAATAATTCCAATTCTCAAGCAATTGCAATGAACAACTTACATGGTTTGTAGACCCAGAATCAAGAATCCAAATGGATTTATCATTCTCTAACACACATGATTCGAAGACTAAAGCATTACTGCTTATTCGTTTGTTAATTGTTGTTCTTGCTTGTTCATTTTGTTGTGAAGTATAACTTGAGGAAGTGGAATCACTTTCTCTTATCTTCTCAACTAAGCTTGAAGTAGTAGGATTTATGGAGTTATGAACTATTTGCTCTTCAGAGTGAACAATTCCAGAAACACTGCTTTCTACGGAATTTAAAGTCCATCATGAGCATATGTGAAGTATTACTCTGACAAGGAGTTTATAACTTCAAGTTCAATTGCTAAGATATTAACTAGGAGTGGAATGAGAAGGGGATTATAGACACTACAACACATCAATAAAACAGAAGTAAGGTTTTGGCTCATAAATTCATACACAAGTTCAGAAAATAACAGTCATGACATATGTTATAGAAATACTAAATCTAACATAGTTTATTTTCCAAGGTTTCCAACATAATGAAATGCAGTGTCCCGGTAGGCGAGAGTCAAAGATAACATTAGTTGAATAGAGTTGTCAGCTCATCTAAAATTAAACATTTTAGCAACCTTTTATTCGATCAAAATGAGAATCCAACGTTGTCCCGGTAGGCGAGAGTCGAGTTATTCTCATTTTATGAGCTTCCACCATTGTTTCATGTTCTATGAGTTTATCTCTAAGTAGTCACCGTAGGGGAGAGTCTAAATAGAGACGAAAACTCACAAAACACTTATCAAATGAAATCTTACGGTGTTAAAAGTGTTCAACGAATAACCATCCATAGGGGGACGAAGTCTAGCGTCTCGAGGTTATATTGAATAAGTTTAACTATTGTAAGACCAACAATGGAGATCGAATATCTTTTGATTAAAAGCTCATTATTTAAAAAATATATATATGTATTTTGTATAATCATAATATTCGATATTATAATAATGAAAAATTACAAATTAAAGTTGGTTTAATTAAAATCAACTTTAATTAATTTTCAATTATTATTTAAATTTGAAAAATAAATTCAAATAAATATCGAATAAGTTCCATAATATAATAATGAAAAATTAAAAATCAAAATTGATTTAAATAAAAAATCAACTTTAATTAATTTTCAATTATTAATTAAATTCAAAAATTTGAATTTTAAATGGAACAAATTTGAAAATATCTTGTTTAAGTTGTTTTAGAAAGAATCTAAAAAAAATCAACTTAAATATCTTTCAAATCAGATTTAATTAAATTCAAAATTAAGTTGTAACCACTTAATTTTGTAGATATTTTAAGTTAAATATTCAAAAAAGATATTAACCTAAAAATATCTAAGATATTCCATTTTAAGTTAATATTTGAAAAATATCAACTTAAAAAATATCTAAAGAATCTTAATAACCAATTCCTAAAATTCCTCAACTTAATTTAAAATTTTGAATTCAAAAGATATTCAGATTTAAGTTGGTTAGTTATGTATAACTAAATATCAACTTAAATAGGAATATTTAATGAAAAATTTAAAATAAGTTCCAGAAAGAATCTAGATGGTTATAATTCTATATTTAATTAAATACAAGAAAATACATATAGTTTAGCTTAGAATATTAAATTCTTTAAACTATGATTTTCTAAATTAATTTCAAAATAAATGAAATTAATTATGTTGCTAATTCAATTTTAATTAGGTTAAACTAGTGTAATTAACCCTAGTACGATCATTCAAATCGAGCAAATGGGCCTTCACAATTGGGGTAGTTTGTGTGAGGGGGTGCTTGGGTTCGGTATGTCGTACCCACTTCTATGGCTCCCAACTCTTCTGAGGCCCAAGAGAGAATTTAACCTTAATAAGAACAATTTGTTATTAATTGAATAGGCCCAAAAACTAAATGGGCCTAAATAAATCCTATCAATAATTATGATAATTTATTTTAGCAACATTAACCTATATGCATCTATAATAAAATTAAACACATAGGCTCACACAGGCACACTTTGGATGGGTTCTATCTGTTACAAATTATTATCTTGACCAAGGGAGCCATCAGATCATTAGATCTGGCAAAAGGTAACCATGGCTATTTGCAATCAAGTAATAATAGGTTTTGAAAACTTACACATAAGTTAAAACACATACTCCTGCAACAGGGTTAGCTGGATAGTTGGAAGTAGGATTTATTTAATTTTTTTTTTTTTATTATTTTTTTTTTATAATAAATTTCGAATAAATAAATAATTAAATAAAAATTTAATATTCGAAAAAAAATAATTTCGGAATTAAAAAATAAATTTCGAAAATTTAAAAAAAAATTTAAAAAATTAAACCTACTTTTTATCTTATATCTATTTAAAATTACATGATTATAAATATCTTATTTTAAATAAGGTCAAAATATCTAAAAAGATTTAAAAAAAAATCTTAAAAGATAAGATATTTTTAAATATCTTAAAAGATAAGATATTTTAAAATATCTTAAAAGATTTTATAAATATCTTAAAAGATATTTTTAAAAATATCTTAAAAGATATTATAAATATCTTAAAAGATATTATAAATATCTCAAAAGATATTATAAATATCTAAAAAATCTGACCTTAAATTTAAAAAAATATAATCAAATTTAAAAATAAGATAGGTTTTTAAGCGAATAAATACTAATTATTCGAATTAAATTACGTTTAATATCTTGAATTAATTTAAAAAAAATTAAATTAATTCAAAATGATAATTAGAATTGAATTAGGAATAGTATTAGTATATATACAAAACCATACAAAAATTTGGAAGTTAATTCCATGAAAAGGTATGAAAAATTGAAGAAAAAGGGAAAAAACCGAAACTGTACGGACAGTTCTGCGATCGCAGAAAATATCAGCACAGCCCCGATTTTGTCAAATCTTCAAAAAATCATAACTAATTCAAATAAAATCCAAATTGAGTTCTGTAAAAGGCTAACTTGCTTAATTTTTTCCATACTATCCAATAAAAATAATTACAGAATCGAAATCATAATTATTTATCACGAAAATTTAACAAACATCAATCATTCATCAAATAACACTCAATACAACATGATACCATCCAAAGAACATACAAACAATCGTTTTAAAGTCCAAATTTCATGTAAGTAAATCAATTACCATGGCTCGATACCGGTTGTTGGATATTATTTTACCAGGATCTTAGATCTACTCACAAGTATGTTTATTAACATCCTAAATATGAACTTACTAAAACGATAAATTAAACACATATAAAGTTTAAGAAACCTTACATTGGGTGCAGCGGAATTATAATGACTCCTTCCGTTCAGATCTCTAACCCTTGATTCCTTTACGTAGCGAGTATTATCGAGATGCGAACTGGATCTTCTTCTACGAATTCTTGATCTTGAATCTCCTTTCTTTGTTGATCTTTCTTCACAATCTTCCTCACTATGATTGAGGTATTGCTTGATGTGTGTGGGCACTACTCTAATCACTAAGAGAGGTTCGAAATTTTGAGGAAGAAAAGAGAGAGAGAGTGGCGGCTAGAGAAGAGAGTGGAGGCTCAGGTTTTTCGATTCGAAAGTGTAATTTTCTGAAGCCTTCACTATCTATTTATAGCATTCCTTCTAGGGTTTGATTTGAATTATATGGCATTAAAATAATGAAAAAATCATTTAAAAAAGATAACATAAGTGGCCGGCCCTAGGCTAGGTGGTACGGGCCTTGATTTTTGCAATTTTGCAATTTTACCACTTTTGTATCGATTTTCTCAAAAATGCCAATTTCCTAATTCAATCATTTAAATGCCAATTCTAACTATTTAATAACTATAAATAATTATTAAATAATATTGTCATTTATCATATTTATTAATTGCACCATACAAAGTATCACAATTAACAAATATGCCCCTGTTAACTCTTTTCTTTACAATTTCGCCCTTACTTTGTAGTGAAAATTTCACAAATAGACATAGTCTAATTTGTGAATTATAATTGATTAATCAAAACCAATTACATGAGTCTTACAAGCAATATTATCTCAACTAGTGGGGGGACCATGGGTCTATATAAGCGAGCTTCCAATAAGTAGATCAAGAATTTAGCACTAAAATTCACTAACTTATTAATTCTTCGTTGAATCCACGCATAGAACTTAGAATTGCACTCTCAGTATATAGAATGCTCTATATGTTCCACCATATAGACACATCATTAGTTATCCATTGTTATAATCCTAATTTGATCAATGATCCTCTATATGAATGATCTACATAGTAAAGGGATTAAATTACCGTAACACCCTACCATGTATTTTATCCTTAAAACACTTGACCACGTATAAATGATATTTCAGCTTATGTGAAATGAGATCTCCACCATTTATTTTCGTTTGGCCAAGCTCGAAGGAAATCATCCTTTGCTTACTATTTGCCAGATAGAAGCTATAGATTCCATGTTTATGCTAGCGCTCCCACTCGAGTGCCTTTACCGTGTTCCCAAAATGTACGTATCACCCTGACCTAAAAGTAGGCTTAACTAACAAATCAAAGAACACGAATAGCCTTTCAAGATTGAGCCTAATCATAACAGGATTAAGATCATTTGATCTAGGATCAACTTGGCGATATTGACTTGAATAGATTTTACGGTAACTTTAATTAAATCTAATTCAAAGTTCAATATCGGTCCCTTCCGATGCATACTCCATGCATCCAACCTGAGCTTTACTTTAACCAATGTTCTGGAAAGAACATAGTATTTCTCCAAATACAAGTAAACTCTTGTTGTAGATTATCATATCAGTAAAACCCAGTGTCTGATAAATCTAGGAAACTTTATTCACATAGTCATGTTTACTTTCCAATGTGATGACAGCACAATAAACATGATCAAGTATGTGAAAAGGGTTTAAGATGAATTTATAAATCAATTAGACAAGCAATTGATAAAGTGAGCCAAAACATACACAAATGAATGAAAAATACTTCTGTTTCTTTATTGATGTTGAATAAAATAGATTATATTGAAATGGAGTTTTATTTAGGGCATAAAACCTAACAGAAAGGCCATCAACACATAAGATAAAGATGTTTACATCAAAAGTAGGCCTAATGATGTGGATATCGATGTTTGACATGTAGAACGAAAGATAACATCTCAGAGTTGAGTAGTCCCCAACCATAAAGGTCGACCTGGGAGCGGTCCCAAGCCCTATGCCCAAGTTGACTTCATGAACTCTGAAATGGGTGTTTGGATTCTGATAAGTTGTTTCCAACTCACTATCTTTCAATATTCTGTACCATGAAGACATGACACTACATGAAATGTCACATTTGCCAACATATTTTTGTGTTGGCAAAAGTTTAGTATTGCGCTGGTAAAATGAAATTTACTTCTGATGTGTTGGCAAAAGGGATTGGCAAATCAACGTTGGTATTAGAATTTTTGGCAACACAAAATGAAAAGCGCTGGCAAAAATGGCTTTTCTTAGCGCTTAAATACGCTGGTAAAAATTAGATTTCAGCCATTGAAAATATGCGCTAGTAAGACTTTGACCTTTTTCCCAATGCAGTTTGCGAACTATCCTGGTAAAAGTGACAAATTTCTTGTAGTGTGAAGCATTAAAGACTAGGCCCTGATAGTTGAAAACACAGGAATTAACACCTCAGATTTCAACTTGGCCACCTAGGGTTTCAACCGGCACCCAGGTTGAAAACACCAACTAGGGTTTTAGTTTTCGGGATCGTCTTAGGGAAAATGGGTCAAACTTTACATTGGGACATGAACTAGACATACCACGAATATATTTGAGACTTCAAAATAATATTCAGAGAACTTTCATTTTTAAGCACCCAGTTTGATAATATATCAGCTTGGGCCGATTCCAAGTATCAAAACAAAAATTCGACTCATGCATCTTCTTCATCTTCATAAAAAATGGGGAGATAAGTGCTTTCAGGGAAGAAACAACCCAACCATTGTTGAAAAACAAGGGACCAGCGCCTAGGTTAGGTTAACACTTGTCCCAGCATCCAGGTTGATATTTTGTCAACCTGGGCCAATTCTAAGGAGTTTTTCCAAAAAAGTCTTCTGTGCATATTCTATGTTTTCATCAAAGATTAAGATTCAACTATTTTTAGGGACCAAACGGAACTTCCAGGTGATATCATGGAATCCAATCGGGAATATATGGAGACACAACTAGGAATGGAACTCCCAAATTGTTAAACAAAAAAACTAAAATTGAATTCATATGACAAAAATTGCAACATCATAGTTAATTTTAACACTTATATTCAGTTTCATCTACTGCTCAAGAGACACAACAGTAGAAACTGTTGCAACAAATTCATTCAACCTTGTAGCTTGAGCCCTCAACTATTATACAAAGTACGTAATTGCACTACTATTAACAACCTCTTAAGTCGCAGAAAATATTTTATTCTCAACAACTAACAGTGATCTGATGGTAAACCATCAAAGAATAAAGAACCAACAACGAATCAAAACAAAATAAAATGCATGTCACAAAGACTGACTAAAACACTCAGAATCATGTCACAGAGATAAGACTAATTGCAATAGTAAAATTGAATCACAATAGCAAAATACAACCCTGACCAAGCCGCGCCTATGTCTAGGGAAGGCCAAAGAAAAAAAAAAACCTAGCTATAAATTTAAGAACAAGAAATCCTAATAATTTTTTTGAGATAAACATTAAATATAACATATATATATATATGTGTTTTTATCATAATAATCTTTTCGAGATGAATTTATGTACTTATTTATTTTTTAATTCTAAAAAACATCTTCTATTACAAAAAGAAAAGAAAAAACTGCTAGAAAACATGCACTACAAAAAAATTTACTTTTAGTCATAACAAAATTTGTGACTAAAATAGAAAAAATTGTAACTAATTATAAATTATTATTTTTATGTGGTGACTAAAAAGTCCGAGGTTAAAAGTATTAGTCACAAATATTACAATTTATTGTGACTAAATGTAATTTTAATCACAATACTTGTTGTGACTAAAACTAAATAAGTAACAATTTGTAGCTAAATACTATGTTTTAGTCACAAGTAATTTTTTTATTGTGACTAAAAGTCTCATTTAGTCACAAAAAAATTATATTGTGACTAAAAAATTGTCACTACAAGTAGCTGTTTTTTGTAGTGATGCTACAGTATTCTTTTAAACTATATCACTAATTTCTTCATTGATGAAATATCAAAAATATAATCAAGCACTTTCATTTAAAAAAACAAAAAAAAAACTACTATATTTAAAGAAATTATTCCATTTTATCGTAACAAATGTTTCTCGATCGATAGAATTTAGTGTAGCTTTTAATCATAAATTAAATACATCAATAATATTTGTTAAACTAATAAGCTTTCAATAATTTTTTTTATAAAGACTTTGAATAAAATTTACGTAACAAATTCATCAAAAAAATAAAATAAAATAAATAAATAAATTACATAACCAAAAACTGAAGATGAAGGGATCATTTTTGAAGGAGTTAAAGACGATAAAGAGATCATTTTTGTATAATAAATCCGAAAACTGAGGTAAATGTAGTATTACTTCATTAAAGTTGATGAAGAGATCATTTTTGAAGGATTTTCGTTAATCTATGCATATTCATCTTTCATTCATTTTGTTTAGTGGAACAATTAATTAGATTAACATTGAAATGCTCAGTAAAAGACATATGAATACCTATTTACTGAATAAAATATTGGGAAGAGACAAAACTCATGAGATCATTATTCATTATTTTCAATTAACCACCTAATTATTACTAAAAACATTGGGATGGGGGAATTAAAAAAAATAAATAATAATATTACATGTTACAGCTTTAAAATAAACATATGAAGTTTTTTTAAAAAAAATGGTGAAATGATAGTTTCAACATCTCATTATCATACAAAATTCTTCCTTACATTTAAATTTAACTAACAACAACAACACTGAAAGTCAAAACGTAAATAAATAAACAACATGAAATATGGTATAAAAAGAAATAATTAAAGTGTATAATACAATAATTTAATTATTGTTTTTCAAACTGTAAGTATATATAATAATGGTTTAATTAATTTACAAAAGGAAGAAACAATGTTTTTTTTATTTTTTTTTTTCATGTTTTGGGGTAAATAGCGACGTACCACTATCTCTAATAAATAGTGTAAAATTTGTGTTAAATTTAGATTAAAAAGAGAATTAATATTATTTTTGACCTAAATTTTATAAGTAAAAAGTGTAAAAGTGACTTCTCGAATAAAGACTTGGTGCATTACGAACCTTTCTTTTGCGGGAAGGCAGGCAGTCCATGTGAATTCAATTTTGATTACTGTGCATTTTTATTGAAGCCAAATTATGGTTTTACTTAAGTAGGTAGTTAATGACATTGAAGCAATTTGCAAAGCATACTTATGGAAAGAGCAGCATGCACTCAATATGGAGCTGGTTTAATAGCTTGGGATATGTTTGTCAAACAAAGTCAAGAGGTGGTCTTGGCCTGAAGAGGATAGCAGAATAGAACAAAACAGTTATATGTTCAAGTAAGTATGGGCGATTGCTAATAAAGAAGAAAATTTGTGAGTTAAGTGGATACACAGTTTATATATCATAAATGAAGATTGGTAGGGCTACAATGCCCCTGTCCAAGGGAGCAAGTACTGGAAGCAGGTGGTAGTTGTTAAAGATCAAATCAAAGCTCTACTGGATGCTCAACAATTTTTTTTGGATACAAGTTGTTTGTTCCTTCTCAGCAAAGGGTCCACTAGAGCCAAGAAGTTTAGGGACGTTTAACATACATACCCAAACGTAGCTTTATCATGTGGCTAGCAGTTCAAAAGTAGGCCGAGAATAAGAGAAAAATTGTTTAAGCTTAAGAGCATTAATGATCCTGACTGTTTGTTCTGCAATGTACATAAAGAATGTAGTGAGCATCTATTTTTACATGCTCATTTTTTTTTATCAATGCTTATAAGAAATAAAAGTTTGGCTTCAATGAAAAGCTTGTTCTGCATCTATTACTAAACTTACAATGTGGATTGAAAGAGCTAAGACCAACAAGTTTAAAAAGCAAGTATTGTCTGCTGCTTTGACTAGTTTAGTTTATCAGATTTGGAAGACTAGAAATGACAAGCTTTGAAATTCAAAAGCTGGAGATGTAAATAGAGTAACTTGTATAGTTAAAGAATCGGTGAAACAAAGAATTAACAGTGACTCATAATGATTCTTATCTTCGCAAATGTTGATATCTTGTATAGAATACTTGAGGTCTTTTGGTTGAAGATGCTCTTACAGCATCTCCAATAGAGATGAAAATAAGTGATACAAATGTAAAATATGTCACAAAACAAAAAGTGATCAAATTTTGGATCACAACATGATCTAAAATTTGCATCATAATAAATGCTATGTTTTTATATTTATCATTATGACATTTTTAATATTTTATTATTAATTTTAGTTAACAAGCTCCTTTACATTAAATGACTTGCATTATCATTATTACTATTAAATTTTATATTTATCTTTGCATTATTAGTATTAGTTTATAGTCTTTCTAATGAATTATTAAGTAGGCCTTAAATGACATTAAATTTTATGTCAAGATTTTACAATTATGCATTGAAGTACAATTGTAAAAGTTGATGTAAAAATATCATAAAACTACTTTTTGTGTTAAATATAGCTCAACTTTTAATCTTCGATTGGAGATGGTCATAATTTGTAAATTAGATTTGTGGAGTAATGAAAATACTATAGCTGATTTATATATAAAAAATCAATTAAAGTGTTAAATTTTTATGTAAAGTATATAAAAACTCTATATTAAAAATATAAATAAAATATTAAAAAAAAAATTAATTACACTAATGCGTAAAAGAGTAAAAAAATAATTTTTATTATAGTGTAATATTTAATCTATGTTATATTTTGTACTAAATTAAGCACAATTTTTGTTATGTGTATAATTTAGACCACAAGGGAAAAGGGATCTTTGGTTTGGTTTGTTTGAAGGTGAAATCTAATATTTTATTTTATTTATTATCTTATCTCATTTTTGATTGATTCAATAAATTGATAATTTTATTTTTTTTTTATAAAAAAAAAATTAATGGAGTATAGTTTTAAAAATTTAGTAGAATTACTAATATTTATATAAATAAAAAATAAAGAAAAAAATATACTGTAAAACTTATGCAAAACACTTTTTACTATTTTTTTTCTAGTATTTTTCTTAATAAAAATTTTGAGTACTTAGAGCACTTCTAATGGAGTATTATAAATGTGGTGGCGTAGATAGTTATTAGTTCATGTTTATAAAATTGAACTCTAATGTTAGAGCATCTCAATAGTTATAAATGTGGTATATTGTTATTTTTTAGAATATTTTTCTAAAAAATAATTCTAATGTTGATATAAAATGTGTGTCAAATTTGACTAAGCTAAAAATTGTGCTAAATTTGGCACAAAAGATAGCATAAATTAAATTTTAGCCCACAATAAATACTATCTTCTTTTTATTATACCTCTTTGTCACTTATTAATACTATTGACTTTGAATAAGATATATTTATACAATATTAAAATAATATAAATAAAATTAATTATTTTGTATATTTTGAATGGGCATTAATGGTAATATTAATTTTTATAGCTAATTTACACCTTGTGCATTGGAGCACAAATACAAAAATGAGTCAAATATAACTTTATGGTATATTTTAGATCAAATTTAACTTAAAATATACACCATCCATGGGAGATGGTCTTAGAGTATAATATGGGTAATAAATGCATATATACCACATTTATAGTACATTTTCCTTGCAAACAAAATTATAAATTTATTGTCCTTAAACCTAAAATCTTTTGTAAAATTGAAGTTTTCGTTCGGTCCCTGATAGTGTCTTAAATAGTACACTATCCTAACAAATTCAAACGATAGTACACTGACGAACCTTGATGAAAATTACAATTTTATTAACATTGAGTATTTATGTCGTAAAAAAGAATTATTGAGTTTATGTTCGTTACAAATTCAAAACTTTAGTGCTTACTCCACAATTATCCCTAATTTTTAACGGGATAAGTTGAGGAATACCTACTTTTTTTAATTACCATTAATTAAAAATACTCTCATATTATATTTCATTATATATAATCTACTCATTTTTATGAGTAAGTTGTCTAATATACCTTTGCCTTCCATTTAAGTGTAGAACATGATTTAATCTAATGATATAATAGGGATATCATTTATAAAAGTGAATATATCTTAAAGAATATAGAAATAATGATAAAAATTAAAACGAATAAGTGGGTATACAATAAAATTTTCACATATTTAACGGTATAGCTAGTATACCTTTATTTATTTATATGGTAAAATAAAAATAAAATATAAAAATAAATATGTATTGTTATCTAATTTATTATTAAGTCTTACGTTCATATATTAATTTAATAATTATAATGAAACATATATCCCCTTATAATAATGTTATGCACCGCAATATACCCTAAAAATAAACAACTTTAACCAAAATTATAAGGAGAACGGGATCTATCATCTATGGTTTTGTTTGCCAGGAAGAGGTGAAATTCAATTTTTTTTTTCTATTATGATTATATTATCTCATTTTGGATTGAATCAATAAATTGATAATTTTATTTTTTAAGAAAATATTTTTTATATAGGAAAAAAAATTAAATTTTAATGTAGTATAATTTTATAAAATTTAGAAGACTTACAAATAAATCTATATATCAAATTTATGTAAAACACTCTTTACTATTTTTCGTCATAAAAATTCTCCAAATTTCAATAAAGATCTTTCACGTCAACAAGAAAAATCCTTGATTAGAGATTATAGAGGAGAGTTGGGAGAGAAAAATAAATCATTTACTTATTCGACAGAACTGTTCGAACAACGAAGCATATATCGCGCATGCACGTCACATTTATTCCTTCCCATATAAATCTTTAATGGTTCTGTGCAACGGCATGCATTATTAATATTGATGATCATTAAGGAAGAGAATAATATTGACTCTAAATCAGATTTCTATACAAACATTTATGTGTTAAAAGAAACTCTTCCCATTAATTAAATATAAATAATAATAAAAAACTTACTTTTATTCTCGTCAATCGATATCGGCGGCAGCCGAGCCACCTTAACTCCTCCCTTCACAGGCCATAAAGAAAAGAGATAATTAATTTGAATCCAAACATGCATTTGCTGTTATCTCTCATTCTCTTTGGAACTTGGAGCTTTGATAATCTTTCACACTCCAATATAAATATTTATATTTATATCTTTAAAAAGAGTGGAAATTAATAACTAAAATCTATGAGTTACATATAACATTGCATTGTATATACACAAATCACAACAACAAAACTTATTATAACGGACTCCTTCTGTTGCGGAACAAAAAACTCTTGTCATGAGTAATTTTCTTATGAATAGAACATAGGTAAATATAATGAGAAAAATTTCATTTTAGAACTGAATTTTTTTTAGGGTATAAAAGATTCGAAGTTGGTGTTGGGAAACAGTAGAGAGGAATTCAACGCGTGGATGAGTGTTGATTGTGAAGTCAGAGCCATGACCTATATAAAGCCAATTGTAAAATATAAGATTACTCGTGGAAGATGATGGTGTGCTCCCAATACATAATTAATTACCCAATTTTTAATTTCTGTTTTTGTTTTTTGTTTTTATTCTTTTCGATCATTGAAATCATCGTTCTTTTGGCGACAAATATTTATTTTGAAATTATATTAATATATATATATGTAACAATGTTATGTATAACTAAGAGTCACGGGTTCGTACGTAATGTTTTATATAAAGATATATAATTATGTACATATATCGTTCTTAGTTGGTTCACTTCACATTTTCCTTCACGTCAAATGCATCCTAACCTCCACCTCTCATCATTCTCAGATAAAGAATCTCACATTATTAATTTGTACTCATGTTCAATAGTATATATGTGAATTGTAATTTTTTTTTTAATTATTATATGTATAAATTTATGATTATATAAATTAAAAATGAGGTGATTTGTAACTTTTTTTCAAAATATAAATTTTTTAACTTCTTAATTTTTTTTTTTTTTAAAAAAAAAAAACTGATGAAGAAAAATAAAAAAAGAGTTATTATTTTTTGAAAAAAAAAAAGGAAGAAATTATGGAGAAAATAAATAAAAATATATATTTTGTATCAATTAATATTTATGAAGTTAATAAAAAATTAAAAAATAAGAAAATTAACAAGAGAACAATTAATACTAATTAAATAGATTTCACTCACCTTCTTATATCTTCTTCTTTATATATATATATGTATATATATATATATATAAGGTATGCTTTTAATGGGTATTACCTATGTATGGGTATTTTATTCTTGACCATTAAATCAAATATCTAATGGTTGATATTTATAGTCATTAATTAAATATTAAAAAATTAATATTTCCTATTTTGTTATGCTCTATATTTCTAAAATACATAAAACTATTAATAGAAATAAAAAATTTATACATAGAATTGTTATATAAAACACTAAAAAAATTAACAAACTATTTTTTTTTAATAAAAATCATTTTAAAGATTAAAAAGAAAAAAAAATGTATATTTATCTTTTTATAAAATTTCTTCAAACTAAAATTCTCAATTGCATTACTGAGAACAAAAAAAAAAAAAATAATTCTAAGCTCTAAGCTTTAATACATTTAAAATGTATAAGATTTTTTCTAAACCTAAAATCTTTAATTTCATAATAATTAACAATCATTTATATGTTTTTATTTTTTAAAAATACTTGAGCTTACCAAAACCTATAAGAACAAAATCAATGAAGAAAATTTTAACAAAAAAAATGAATGAAGAAAAAAAGTGTCACAAACATTATTGAATAATGGCAGTTGCCAACACAAGAATTTCAACACAAAAAATTATACTTGAGCCCTAGGCAAGATTATCATTTTCCAATCCTAAGAATATAAATAATGAACAACACCTCATTAGTTATTCTAGAAAATGATGCATGGTAATGTCAAAAAAATCATTAGATGATAATAATATTTCTCTAACAATAATACCCTAAGTAAGAACTAAGAAGTATTGTAGCGTTTTATTTTTAAGAGCATGAATAATATTAAGACAATTGGATTCCACAATCAAGCTCTTATTCTCCTAATAAAAAAAACACATTAATATACATGTAAATGATTCTTAGTTTTACAATAATAAATTATTAATAAACTCACAATTTCATAAAATAATAAAGTAGTAATTTCAATTAATTTTTAAAAATAATTCATAATTTTTTTCAAACTATTGGTTGTAATTATTATTTCTAATTTTATAAAAAATAAATATAATTTTTTCAAGAACATAATTGTGTGAAACTTACCATAAAAGGTTATTAGATTGTTACCTTATTAATTTTTTTAGTGCCCATCAATGGATGTTACCTATTAAGAAGTGTTCCATATATATAGATATATTAATTTTAAGTAATCGCTTTTTAAAGAATAATATTAAAAGCTATTATTTTATATATATAAAAATTTATGCTTTCAAATCAAATTTATGAAAAAATGAATATGTATAATATTGTGTACAATTATATTAAATTTTAACAATTAGGAATATTTATTTTATTGCTAAGTATTGAAAAAATAATAAATATTAATATAATATTCCTTCAAAGTCCAGCACCAATAATTTTATTTATATATATAATTATAACTAGATAAATGTTATGTGTCTAGTCACGTATGTTAATTTTACTTTAGTTTTTTTTAATATCATAATTTTAAAATTAATAATATTTAATGTAGTGATAATCATTGAAATTTGAAATCATAATAGTGATTTAAATAAAAATAAAAATTACTATTATACTTTGTAATAATAATTAAAAAAAATACTATTCGTCCTAAATTTAACTTCGAAATTAATGAAAATGCTCATTTGTTAAACTATCACAAACATTCAAATTTAATTTAAAATAATATTTAAAATTTAACTAATTCTAAATATCAAAATTTGAAAATAATTTTTAATAAAAAAAATAAACAATATTAACAAATTTAATTATTAATTGCAACACTTTAGGTAGATTAATTTTATTTAGGTTTAACTAACTACAGGGATGCTGACTCTTTACGTGTCAACATCTAATAATTTATTATTTTTTTTTTATTTAAAAAAAAGTCACCCAATAATTTTTCATAAACTAAGAATTCTTTTATATAGCCACATTTTATATAAAATAGATATATGTATATAATTTTAAATTTTTCGTCAATGGCTGTATATTACACAAAACTACAATATTTTTTGGCACACATACATAATATAAACACTACTCATATAAATACATAAACATAAGAATAAATAGTTTTGCTTTAAAAGGATTACGTGATGTGGCTCCATTAATTCTATAGATGCTCATCGGTGATTTTTATAAAATCCTTTCTAATCAAAATAAAATAGGTAGAGCTCTAAGAAATGAAGTGCAATGGATAATTTTCGAAGCACCCTTAACTCACTTTCAAAGTTGTCTTTTGAAGAAGATCCATACACTTTGATTAAAAGCAAACATCATACGGAGACAATCAAAGAGAAGCTTGAATGGTATTTTGTAAATGACAAATGGAATTCTCAGTTCGAGCCTATGGTCACACAACATTTAGATTAACATCATTTAGATCATCGTGCCATTAGTGTTCAAGTTGTACTAATTTATTCAGCTACAGAGCCAAATGAAAAGAAAACACGCTTAAGATTAAAAAAAAATTGGTTAAATAATGCAGAATTTACTGCTTTATTAATCAAGCAAAATTGGAAAGGCCCAGGTTCAGATTAGGTTGTGCATCACTTTATCTTGAATCTTCAAATTTGTACTGAATCTCTACAATGTTGGCATACCGAAAAGCATGGAAATATGAAGTGAAACATTGCATAAATGCAAAAAAAGGTGGTTGCACTTAACAATGACCTTACCTGATCACATGATCTTATGACATAACTTATATATTCTGAGAGTATTCCTGATGATTTTCTTGAACAAGAAGAAACGTATTGGAAACAAAAATCAATAGTTAATTGGCTTCAATGTGGTGACCAAAACAAAAAGTTTTTTCATGCCCATAATTCGTCTCACAAAGCAAATAACACGATCAAATCCTTGATTAATGTCGCGGGTGTTCTTGAAAGCTCAAAGGATGGTATGACTGCTATCATTTCAACTTATTTTGAAGATATGTTTACTGCATCTCCTATAACTATTTCAGCTCTATCTCATACCATTTCTACAATCCCAACAACGATAACTGTTGAAATGAATTTGACCCACAACCATTTACAAGTGTCGAATTTTATTTTGATCTACAGTCAATGAGTCCAGACAAAAGCCTAGGAGGTAATGGTAAGTCGGCTATGTTATATCAAAATTATTGGGAGATTGTCGGTTCTTCAATTACACAGGTGGTTTTGGGAGTCCTTAATGATGGTCACGACATGGAAAGGCTTAACAAGTTTATAATCACTCTTATTCCAAAAGTTAAAAACCCAAGTTTAATGGGTGATTAATTTAGACCAATTAGTTTGTGTAATGTCATTTACAAACTAATCTCCAAAATGTAGGTCATTCGATTCAAAGAAGTTCTTCCTTTAGTCATCTCAGAAACCCAAAGCGATTTCCTCACAAATAGACTCATTATGGACAACATCCTCATTGCTTTTGAATTGGTTCATCTTTCCAAACACAAGACACAAGGAAAAAAGGTTTTTCTGCTCTAAAACTTGATATAAATTAAGCTTTTGATAGAGTGAAGTGGGTATACATTGCAGCTGTAATGGAAAAATGGATTTTGATGCTCGATGGATTGACTTAATTTTAAAGTACTTATCATCTACCATTTTCTCTTTCTCCCTTAATTGTGAGGTAATTAGGGATGTTACACCAAAGCGAGGACTACGTCAAGGTAATTCATTATCGCCATACTTATTTCTAATTTGTTCAGAAGGCCTCTTTAGGCTATTGCAACACGAGGAAGTAATTAGAAATCTTGAAGGATTGTGCCTCACTTGCCATGCACCATCAGTACAGTCACACCCTCTTTTTACAGATGATAGCCTTATCTTTTGCCATGTAACCAATAATCAGTACTTGCTATTTAGAGGGTTCTTGATATCTACCACAAAGCTTCATGTCAATTTCTTAACACTCAGAAATCAGTCATGTCCTTCTCTCCAAATATGATGCCGACTGCCTAGAATTTTTTTACCAGACGGTATGCCGATAAGTGAGTGCCATGAACAATATCTTGGTCTTCCTTCATATTTTAGCAGGGACAAAAAAGAACTTTTCAGCAATATCGAAGATCGTATTTAGCAATTGCTTAATGCTTGGAACGAATTTTTTTCCTCAATTGGAGGTAAAGAAGTTTTTTTTTTTTTTTTTTTAAATTGTTGGTACAATTGATTCTTACATATGCAATGAGTTGTTTTGGGTTTCCAAAATACTAGTGCAACCAACTAGAGGCGATGATGATAAATTGTTGGTGGGGATCAAACCAAAATGGTTCTAAAATACATTAGAAGAACTGAAAACTTTTATGAAAATCAAAATTTAAAGAGGGTATGGGCTTCCGTTCTTTTATGCATTTTCACCAAGCTTTATTAACCAAACAAGCTTGGAGAATCTTTGAAGCCCGTGATTCATTACTAAGCTGATTATTAAAGAATATGTACTTCTCTAATAATACTTTTTTAGAAGCATGTGTTGGCCACTCTCCTTCACTTACATGGCAGTGCATTTGTTGGGGACGAGAACTTCTACTCAAAGGTCTCTAATTCAAAGTTGGGAACAACTACCGAATTAACATTGGTAAAGATCCATGGATCCCGGGCCATAGTGAATTTCAACCTCTATAAGACCTCCATCACTTACAGTGAGGCACCTTATTACTGATAATAAGGAATAGAATATCACACTTTTAAATAATTATTTTAAACCAATTGATGTGGATTGTATCTTTCCTATCCCTTTGAGTTTCTTCCCAACCCTTGACCAACTTATATGGAATGTCACCACTATTGGCATCTACACAGTGAAGTTGGTGTTCCATTCAGCCACTACCTTAGAAGAATTATATCAAGAAGTGACCTCAAATTTGTATAGCAATTGGTGGAAATTTTTCTAGAATCTAAAATTACCTTCTAAAAAAAATATTTGTGTGGAAAGCCATCCAAGGAGCCCTTCTAGTGGCTACAAACTTACATAAGAAGAAAATTCTTGATTCGACTGCTTGCTCCAAATGTGCCCATGCTTGGGTATCGATTGGGCACGCTTTGTTCAGATGTGGATATGCCAAGTTAGTGTAGAAACATTTTCATTTTCATCATGATTTTGGGAAAGCTCGACAAATGGTAAACAATGATTATTTATTTTATCTCTCCACTGTTCACACTCAAAAAGAGATGGAACAAATAATTTGCATCATTTGGGTAATTTGGACTGAGCGAAACAAAGTACTCCATGGAAATTCAGGTCGAGGATGGGTCATATTTGGCTATTTTGTGATCAACTATTTGGATAATAATCACAAAGCCAAAAATCTCTCTCAACCTCAAGCTACACAAATCTCAAATTCAATCTCCAGTTCTTGGGCGAAAGATGGTCTCCCGTGGAAACCACTTGATCTCCATGGCTTTAAGCTTAATGTTGATGCTGTCGTTAACATGGTCACGAAAGTTTTTGGGAGTTGGTGCAATTGTTCATAATCACGAAGGTCGGGTGATTGCTGTTTTTTCTAAACCAGTCCAATGATGTTTTAGATTAGACGAAATAGAAGCTAAGACCCTCTTTCATGGCCTCAACTAGACTACCCAACTAAATTTACCAATCACTTAAGTTAAAACTGATGGACAAAGAGTCTCATCAACCTTGAACACTACATCTCACGAATTATCTTGTTTCTTAGATTTGATTATAGATGTTCATTGTTATCCTCTTCTCTAGTATTATTATATGTCATGAGAAATGCTAACCAAACTGCTTATGAGTTGGCTAAACATATGCTAGAGTTAGATAGAGATACTTCTTGAATAGGAGAAATTCTTCTTATTTTCTCGGTTATTGTAAGCGATTTGTGATTTATAATAGTTGTTGATTTTTTTTTTTTTAAAAAAAGAATAAATAGTTTTTCTCTCTCAATTTTAAGAGTTAACAATTATTGGGGTTTTTGTTTATAATTTTTTTTGAGCATTGCTATTAGGCACCAGTGGTGCCTAGCACCTTCTCGACATGTCGCGTTGCGATTGACTAGCGATATTCTCTAAAAACTATTATATTAAATTATATGAGACCCGATACTTAGTTGGACCAATAGCGATATTGACACATAGAAAGGTGCTAAACACCACTGGTATCCTTTAGCATTTCTCTTTTTCTTTTTAATTATACATCAAACAAAAGGATTATAAAGTGACGCGATGAACATGTACATAGGGGTGTTCACAAAGTATCCGATCCAATCCAATCCGCACGATCCAATCCAATCCAATCCGCAAAATGCGGATATCCGCACTTGTGCGGATTGGATTTGATTGAAAAATCTAAAATCCGCACTTGTGCGGATTGGATGTTGTTTGACCTCAAAAAGTAACCGATCCAATCCAATCCGCACTTAATTATATATATTTTTAAAAAATTAAAATATGTAATATATATTAATTAAAAAAAAGACACAAACTTCTAATTTCTTAATCTTTTTTAGTAATATATTGAGTTGGTGCATTTTATTCATTTTGTAATAAAAAACACAAGAAAAATAATTCTTATTCACATAGACACATACACATAAAGTTTAAATATATATATACTAGCTTATTTATTTTAGTAATTAGATACATATATATTTTAGTGTAAATCTAAAGATAAATATATATATATTGATATATATGTATATTGGTTTAATTTGTATATAAATAGAGATGGAAATAGATTATTATTGGAGATTAAGAAACAATAGTCTTTTTTTAATTTTTTTTCTATGAAATATTAAATAATTTATTATTAGAAAAATAACCGATCCAAAATAACCGATCCAATCCGCACTATTGCGGATCGGATTGGATTGGATTTAAACTCTTATGCGGATCGGATTGGATCTAAAATATGAAATCCGCACTTAGTGCGGATTGGATGTTGTTTGACCAAAAAAGTGCGGATTGGATCGGATGAACACCCCTACATGTACACACTGATGTGTACAATCATGTCATTGATTATGTGTTAAAAAAATTATGCATAAATTAAAATCATTAATCATTTGAATGAAAGATAGTTATTATTTTATTAATTAATATATAATAATGAAAATAAATAATTACAAAGTAATTAAATGAATAACAAACTAAAACATTAATGCCATCTGTTTGGTACATGCCATTTGTAAGAAAAAATAACAAAAGTACAACTATGTGTTGTACTTAAATTATCTAACCACTCAATATCTCCTATGCTAGCTTTCTCTTTTTTGAATTAAGAAAACCTAAAACAAATTTTTCTTTTAATTCTACTTACAAGAAAATTAGAAAGTATAAACTTGAGCATTCCACAAAGTATTATTTGTTGCATCCCAAATATTGTAGACCAAGGTATGTTGGCTAGTTTCTCTTGTGAAATGGCAAAAGTTTTAGCACTTAAAATTCAGTCATTCAATATCATC
Source organism: Cannabis sativa (assembly GCF_029168945.1). NCBI lineage: Eukaryota > Viridiplantae > Streptophyta > Magnoliopsida > Rosales > Cannabaceae > Cannabis > Cannabis sativa. The sequence continues at coordinate 65,152,302 of NC_083602.1, forward strand.
TGTTGGGTGTTGGGTTTTCGAAAAGTGCAATTTGATTCTAATATTTATTTAAATGTGATTCTGAAGTTTAATAAGCAATTTCTTTAACTTCTTCTTTGGGTTTAGTTTTATCAAATTTAGGACATAGTTTGTCTATTTTCACTCTGCTAATCTTTCTTTATGTCTAGATTTATTAATATTATTGCTTATTCTTTGGTTAAATATGTCTTCTCGAAAATTATTACCAAAATTTAGTAGCTCGGTTATCTTTCTTGTATTAACAATCTCATTATTAGTAAGATAAATTGATTAAATCAACTTCCCTTTGTGTTTGAAAGGTGGGTTTTGCGGATATTTTCTCAAAAATAATATAAACTAAAATATTAATTAAAAAAAAAAAGAAAAGGGAAGAAATGAAAATCTGCTCTAGTCTTCATATATACTCTATATATCACACGTTTTGTTGAAAACCAAATAATGCAACTATAAATGTAATTTACTGTAACATAAACAAATTATTTTAAAAAATAAACAAAATGAAATTAAATGAAAAATGTTTTAAAAAAAATAATATTCCGATATTATTTTTAATCAGTTGAAATATAAAGTTGACGATAATAGTTCCTTATTAATTATTATTAAAGTTAATTGATATAATTTATTTTAAGTATATTCTTAGCTAATTAATTCATGTGGCCCAGCGTTATTCAACTAAACTGAGCATATGAACTGGAGAAACACGTAGAATGATGATACATAATTCTTGGTAATTAAATAAATGGAAAACAAATTAAATATGAAAAAAAAAGGTTTTAATGTGTGCACGGCAGTCTGAGACTCTGAGTGAATGTGTACATGTTTTTTAGATTGTTTTTTAATAAAACAGAAAAATGGGGAAGTGGAAAGTGGGATGAACCCGGGCACCTAAGTTAACTATGACGTAAGTGCATAAATGGCTGTGTTGTGCAATATTTTTTGTTTGCATTGAACTATGTGACATATTATTTGTTTAGAGTTTGCTGTTAGCCATTTACGTTTGATTCAAAAATAATGTTTGTCTCGTTCAAATAAGAATAATATTATTCATAAGATATACGGCGGTCTCACCAATTTTAAAATGAAGAAGGAAGAAAAAACATAGTCTAAATACAATTCCCTAACGAACTGAACTTGTTATAGGCTAACATATTGGTATTCTTTTATTTATATGGATATTAATACTATAGACGTGGGAGAGGAAATATATTTAAACAAAATAAAACAAAAACATCCAATTAAAATAATATGAAAATATGAGATTCTGTATAATCTGATCTCTTCCCATATTTCAAGGGGAATAATCATACGAATTACAGACTGACTTATTCCACTTTTTAAGGAACAATTTTATACATAATATTTAATAAATTTTTATGTATTTTTTTTATGAATATATTATTATTTTACTGTTTTTTTTATTAAATTAAATAATTCATTCTCTTTTTAAATTTTTATATACTTTATAATTTGTACGTATTATAATTTTGTGTTATTTTTTTATGAAACAATTTTGTGTTAAATCTCAATCGTGGGTATTTTTACTCTTTAGTATATTTGCTATTATTATTTGTTTAGAAATTATTTGTGTTCATTTCAATATGTAACTTATTTTATTTTATTTAATATATTTTTAATCACACTAACATTTATTCTACTTTTCTTTTCAAATCACACTAACATAACATTTATCCAAATACAAAAAGTTAGAGTTATATCTTAGTATTATACTTTTTCTTTTTAACATGAATTTGATTTTTGTACATATATATACAGTAGAAAATAAGTTGTGATTCAAGTTCAGTTGTATTTTATTTAACAATAATTTATATATATATATAGAAAAGATATGAGGTCATATTTTAATTTTTAATTAGATTTATAAATGAAGAAATATGAGGCGGTGATATGTTACCCTACAATTATTTTAAGGTAGTGTTTGGTTGGAAATAATGAAATGGAATGGAATGAAAAAGAAACAATTTTCATTCTCGTTGCATTTAAAACTATTGGAATACCATTCAGATGGAATGGTCTTTCCATCATTGTGGTGGAATGACTATCTATTTTAAAATTGAAAGAAAGACCATTCTAATGCAAGATTTGAAAAAATTTAATAATTTTTTTTATCAATTTTAAATTTTATTCCATTCATATTCCAATTTCCATTCTCATTCATATTCCTATATTTTCATTCCTCCCAACCAAACTCCACCTAAATGCTTATATCTATTGTCCCTTTAATTGTCTCATATTTTAATTTTTAATTAGATTTATAAACATTAATTAATTAATTAATTAATCCATTTATTTTATACCGTCAGTTATTAGTTTTATATAATACTATTACTTAGTAATAATAGTAATAAAAAACCAAAAATATCAACGGTATAAATCTTTATCATTAATTATTAATCAAACAAAATATCTATCACAAAATAATACTTCTATCGTAATTAATAAACTTTGTGTACTATTAATACTAAATCACAGTAACAAACTCTAAATCTAAAAGCACAACCATATCCTCCTAACCAATCCTCTCTTAATTGCTCTCTCTCTCTCTCTCTCTCTCTCTCTCTCTCTCTCTCTCTCTCTCTCTCTCTCTCTCTCTCTCTCTCTCTCTCTCTATTCTGTTTATTCTGTTGCTATTCATGCATGGTTTGTATATTTTGCAATATAAATTTATGCTACTGAATTAATTCTCCAATATCTTTGATGATATGACGTAGTACATCTAAAGTAATCCTACCAATTTCATATATATATATGACATAATATTTGTTCTTTTTTCAATACAGTAATATTCATCATCTACTACACTTGATTTAATACAAACATGGAGGATTTTTGAAGCCAAATGTCAACACAAACATTGAGGATTTCTAAAGCCAATTGATCAAATTATTAATAATTATAATTATATCCAGGGCCAGTCTGAGCTAATTAAACGAAGGAGGCGGCCGCCTAAGGCCTTCACCGCTCAGCCCCTATTTTTTTTTTAAAAAAAATTAAAATATAGTTAGTAATAAAATAAATAATAATAGCTTAGTTGTAATTTGATTACTTTAACAACTAAGAGGTTGAGAGTTCAAATCCCAATAGCATAGGGCCGACCCTCATTATATGGTAAGATATGTTTTATTTTAATATACTTGTATATATAAAGGAGAGATATGAGGTGGTGACATGCCGCTCTAAAATTATTTTAAAATTATTTTTCTCTTCTCTCCTTAATTCTCTCATTTTTTTAATTTTTTATTAAGTTTATAAATATTAATTTATTAAATAATTACGAAAATTTATATATCTATAACAAATCACGTATTAAATAAGAAATATTATTTGCCTAATTAATTTTCTTAACTTTTGTCTACCAGAATAATAATTAAAATTCCCAAGAGTTCCCGCAACAACTATGCTATTTCCCCTGAATGTTTGACTCAGCCTACACAATTTCGTTCAGTACTAATTGTATCCTATTTTAGAGTATAGTTCCAGATTTCAGTGTCCTTCAAGTATATGAAATTAACCCATTTCACCCATAATAAATCATGTTTCTATCAGTATAAAAATATATTTTTAAATAGTAATTACATAAAATAATTGTTTGTTATTTTTTTTTTTTAAAAAAAATTACTTATTGTTTTATAATGGGATATTTTCATTTTTTTTTTCTTATCAATTTTATAAAAACTGTTTCACTCTTCATTTATTATTTTTTATTAGATTTTTATAATTAATATTTTATATATATTAGGTTATTTATAATTTCATAATTTCGAAACTATATTATTTGAATATTATTTACTTACCAATAAAAGGGTATAATATATAATTAGATTGGATGAGTAATAATTTATATATCTATATAAATCTATATATTTATATAAAGCTAAGACTAAGGCGGTGATATGAAAGTTTAAAATTCAAAATAGAATCTAAGATTAATATTGAGATTTGGGAAGCTAAGATATAAGATTAATGTATTGATGACAATTGGTGAGATATGGTGAGACAACATGATGTGAGATACGATAATAATAACGTGTGAGATTTAATTATGATAATAACTTTAAAATTATATTGGGACATAAAAACAAAATATTATGGAGAAAACTCCAATTTTTCCCTCCACAATCATATTTACCTACTTTTACAATAAAAATTTGTTTTAAAAAAATAAAACAATTCAAAATTCTATATAGAATTTTAAATTGAATAAGTTTTAAACTTCTTAATAAAAATTAATAATATAGAATTATATAATATGATTTTATTATTACTATATATTAGAATTATATATATTTTTATTATTGTACTAAAAAAAATTAAATTAGCCTGGAGCTATATATATTGTTAAGTCATAAAATATAATAAATTCTAAATTTTGACATTTTTTATATAATTTTTCATAGTATGAGTAACTATTCTACTAATAACACGAGAAAAATAAATTAGTCATAATTCTTTTAATTATTTTAAACTGAACAAATGAAAATTAATTAATTAATTATAGAAATATTATTATATTATAAGTTTCAATAAATAAATCTATCATTTGCATAAATTAAATTGGATTTCAGAAACAATATAAAAAATTGATTAATTTATTAAAAACTCATTAATTTTAAAATCATTGTTATCACCATGTGAGAATTATATTTTTGCCCTTGTATGCTTGAAAATGGGAATTTGGCCCTAAGGGTAATGGGGTAATTGTGCATTTTGGTTTTTGAGTCATTAAAAGAGAAATATTAAGCAAATGGGATTTTAATTTCTGCATTTTTCGAGCCCTAGCAGCTGAACCCCCTTCCCTCTCTCTCTCAAAACTCATTTTTCTAGCTTTAATTTTGTGGTGATTTGCTTTTGGTAGTAAGCTTAGTTTTGGAGATTTGGGACTTTGTTCTTGCTTGGATTTGAGGTAGCTTTTCTTACTTTCTAATTGAATTTGTTGCTGAAATTTCTGGGTTTCTTCTTTTTCAAAAATCGAACCCCTTTCCCTCTTAAGCTATTTCTTTCTTTGATTGAATGTGTGAGTTGTTTCTTGGATCAAAGCTTTGTTTAGTAATCTTTGTGCTTGTGTTGAGGTAGCCATTTTAATTGATTTATTTTGAATTGCAAGCTGCTGTAAAATGATGGAAAATTATGTTCCATGTGTGAATATGTTCATCTTTGCATGTGTGTTGGATTAAGGGGATAATCTTATTGTTTTTGGCATGTATGTATTGCAAAGATATAAAATTGTTCCTAATGGTTTTAAAGGCATTTGCTTGAGTTATATTAAGAATAAATTTGCGTCAAGATGCTGATATTTTTATGGTTATGCAAGCTCTTGATTTGAGATTTTTGTTCTAGTAAAAGCTTGCTAAAAATTGATGATTATTGATGCATATTTTGGTGTTGTTGGAGAGTGAATTAGGTATAATTCTTCTCTAATTATTTGATTTATGCTAGGTGAAAGTTTATTATGATTGTGGGCTAGTTTAGCATGAAAATTGGTGTTTTTGGATGCATTTTCGTGGCTACAAACTGGGTTCGTGGGTTTTTAAACCCGGTAGCCGCGACCATTTTATGACAGCTTATTGTATTTTTTTTTGGGGTTTTTGTTTTGGCCAAAACTTTTGACTCGAGACTCCGTTTGGGACGTTCTTTATATCTTTGGAAAGCTCGTTTCGAGCTCTATGTGGATATCTATAATTTAAATGCCAATTTTATATATTTTGGAAATGGATTTGGGAATTAATCCTATACTTGTGTATCATGGGATTGTGACTAGGATTACTGATACTTGGTCAGGAGCACCCGGAGATTTGGAATCTCCATATTTGCGGGACATCAGGTAAGACAGTAGTTAGCACGTAGAGTTATTCGTGGTGGCGCTTATATGGAATATGATATATATGAGTAACTAGAAACCGGGATTAGAGTTATTACTCTAAAGTGAGCAGTTTATTGGCCTAGGGTTATTACCCTAGTGAATTATTAATAAGTATTGATATGCCATGATATATGTATGTATATTGAGATTATGAATTGTGCGTTTATGGCATAAATAAGCTAGACTCGGTAAACTAATACCTTGAGTTTAATTAAATGCGGTCTAGGGTTATTACCCTAGAATATTATGAAAGTAAGAAAGCGATGATGTATGGTAATATTGTTAATCCAGTGAAGACATGAGTCAAGGTTATTACCCTCAATAGATATTATTTTGAGCATACTGTAATATGTTATATGAGTGATTATTTAGTATACAAGTTAGAGTTATTACCCTAAGATTCTATATGTTATAGTATAAATTATGGGCATGCATTTATGTTAAGAGTTATGTGAATAAGACATAACTGGGTTAGACCTGGTATATATCACCAGGATAAGCCACTGAAAGAACGTAATGTATGGATTACGTATATATATAAATATTGTTATGCGAGCAAGGCATAACCGAATTAAGCTCGGTAACTAGAACCGAGATGAACCGTTCTAAGGCCTTATTGTAAATAGACGTGTAAACGTAACACGTAGGTCTATGCCACATAGACATAAATAGACGTGTGAGCGTAACACGTAGATCTATGCCACATAGACATAAATAGGAGTGTGAGAGTAACACGCGGGTCTGTGTCATACAGACAAATGTGAAATGGCATTAATATTTATGTGATGTGTTAATTATGTTTATTAATAATTATACTGTCTTGTTGGGCTTGGCTCACGGGTGCTCAACTGTGCAGGAAAGGGTAAATCTGTCTCTGATCAGCCATGAGTGCGAGAGCTGGGCGATGTATGTACATGTTCGGGCCACACTAGACCAAGCAGGTTGGGGTCTACCAGTGACATACTTTTAAAACTTTGATTTTGCCGCCTAGGTCGGCTAGTGAAAAGACTTGTAATATTTTGTAAAATAGATTTGGGATCCCGAAACATGTAACTTTTGATTGTAAAGTAAAGTTGATTACAAGTTTTATTTTCAATATGTTTTCGATTAAAGTTGAAATTGCTCGTGTTTATCTTTTTAGTAATCCCGTTTAGGGGATTAGGGTTTCTTAATCACCTTGGGTAACGTGCCTATTTATTAGGGTGTTACATCATAAGAGGAGATGAAAAATCCTCCAACCAAGAACATTCATTATTCACCATAAAAGCAAACTTAGCCAAAGTATGGGCATAAGTATTAGTAGATCTGTAAACATGAGTGATTTATGCTCGTAGTAAATTAGACACTAAGGGCTCTTTTGGTTTGCCGTATTGTATTGTATTGGGTTGTATTGTATTGGATTGGATTGGATTGGATTGTATAATTTTAATACAATACTACGTTTGGCATTGAATTGTATTAGTATGTTGTGTTAAATTATACAATGTTTGGCTCACATTGCATTGTATTGTATTAATTAAAAAAATTTGCAAAAATTCAAAAATTGAAAAAAAAAATCAAATAAAAACTGAATTTTTTTTAAAAGAAACTAACTTTTTTAAAAAAAGAAATGAAAATTTTTAAAGTGTTTAAAAAAACTAAAAATAAATAAATTAACTAAAAACACTATTTTTTTTTTTAAAAAAAAAAAATTCATGTCATATCTCATTCTAACCCGAATATAAATGTCAATTGTAAATATATTGTCTTAAAAAAGTAACCAAATTGTTTTTGAAAAAAAGTTTACATAACTAAAATAGACCTTGTAGCACTGTCAAAGTTTCAACTATTAAACAAAGTTCAACCGACCAAATCAAAATTCAACCGACCATATAAAAGTTCAACAACCAAAACTAAAGTTCAAACGACAAAATCAATCCTCACCTAACACTCCAAACGTTCTCCTATTTATTATTAGATCATTCACACATGCTATGTCACTTTCACCTATTAAACTCTCCAAATATTTTAACCGAGTCTCATGTCTAGCAAAAGTACGATCTAGAAATATACGTCTCCTATGACGGTTGCGTACCATTTTATACAGTAATAATTGCAACATCATACACATGGTCATAAATTGAAAATGTCATGTGAAAAGAATAATCATAATCTTCTTTTGTTGCATATCCATATCTATTAAGCATTCTATGTACATAAAAAAAAAATGTCATTTAACAATCATAAACACTAAATCAAAAACTATATTATCATGAACTATATTGCATAACAAACAATATCATAGTCACCTGTGATGGTGTCTACCTAAAAGCTCCCCCAATACACTACAACTCACTCACAGGAAACAAAAAGAAAAAGCTAATAAAGTTTGCATAAGTTAAGCACTTGATGATGATGATGATATATAATTTGTACAAATTCACTGCCATTTGCAGCATAAAAAAGTTCTCACTATTAGATCATTTACCACTTCCCTTTAGGGACAAATCACAATTTGACAACTATTTGTTGTACTTACAAGAACCAACTAAACCTTTCTTACAATATAATAAGAGTCGGCACTAAATATATTATTAGACTATCTTTGTTTATCTTACAAAGAGATTGATGAATAGGAAGTATAATGTAACAAACATGATCGTCATTGCAAACTCATCTAAATAAGTTGGATGATCAGGAAGATGTCTTACTGCATTAATCTAAATGCAACCTGGCAGAAGACAATTACAAAAAGAACTTGAAAAGCCAACCATCCTTTAATAAGAATAATGAAAGTCTAAAACATATTCCTACTTAAATGCATCCTAATGTACATCTGCTATATGCATAGGTAATATGATCATTTTAATTTAAGAACACAAGTAACATGTTCTCATCATCAAAGAGCAGAGAAATACAGTACAAGTTGATATATACTACAGGGCCAAGCATAAATGGAGCATGCTCAACCACAATTTACTGACTGAATTTAAATTTTTAACTAAACAAACCTTTGCCATTTATTATTTCTGTCTTCCAGATATGATTATGAGCTATACATTTGTTTGAACTAGCCCAAATATCTTGGATAAGCTTATGAAGAGTTGCCGTTTCTTTTTCCTTTTTAATAATTTTACAGACCCAGAAGGTAAATGATGAAACCTGGAAGTTGACTGATGACATTTGGGATAAAAAGATTGAAGACATGAAAGCTGAAGCTTCAGCAGTGGTTGAAGAAGAAAAATAAAAACCTTAACTTCTAATGGCTACCCATTTTCTATAAAAGTAAACATCTTTCCCTAGTATTTAGAAATTTTATTCTATGTTGTTTCCACTATGAAATCAAAGGGAATTCCAAGGAGCAACTGCATATGCTGTTTGAATTTGTTGGGTTTTATGCCCTAAATAAAACTCTATTTCAATGTAATCCATTTTATTCAACATCAATAAAGAAACATAAGTATTTTTCATTCATTTGTGTATGTTTCGGTTCATCTTATCAATTGCTTGTCTATTTGATTTATAAATTCATCTGAAACGCTTTTCACATACTTGATCTTGTTTATTGTGTTGTCAACACATTGGAAAGTAAACATGACTATGTGAATAAAGTTTCCTAGATTTATCAGACACAGGATTTTACTGATATGATAATCTACAACAGAGTTTACTTGCATTTGGAGAAATGCTATGTTCTTTCCAGAGCATTGGTTAAAGTAAAGCTCATGTTGGGTGCATGGAGTATGCATTGGAAGAGACCGATATTGAACTTTGACCTAGATTTATTAAACTTACCGTAATATCTATTCAAGTCAATATCGCCTAGTTAATCCTAGATCAAATGATCTTAATCCTGTTATGATTAGGCTCAATCTCAAGAGTGTTATTCGTGTTCTTTGATTTGTTAGTTAAGCCTACTTTTGGGTTAGAGTGATACGTACATTTTAGGAACACGGTAGTGCAATTGAGTGGGAGCGCTAACATAAACATGGAATCTATAGCTTCTATCTGGCGAATAGTAAGTAAAGGATGATCTCCTTCGAGCTTGACCAAACGAAAATAAATGGTGGAGTACTCATTTCACATAGCTGAAATATCATTTATACGGGGTTAAGTGTTTTAAGGATAAAATACATTGTAGAGTGTAACGATAATCTAATCCCTTTACAGTGTAGATCATTCATATAGAGGATCATTGATCAAATTAGGATTATAACAATGGATAACTAATGACGTGTCTATATGGTGGAACATATAGAGCGTTCTATATACTGAGAGTGCAATTCTAAGTTCTATGCGTGGATTCAACGAAGAATTAATAAGGCAGTGAATTTAGGTTATAAATTCTTGATCTGCTTATTGGAAGCTCGGTTATATAGACCCATGGTCCCCCCACTAGTTGAGATAATATTACTTGCAAGACTCATTTAATTGGTTTTGATTAATCAATTATAATTCTCAAATTAGACTATGTCTATTTGTGAATTTTTCACTAAGTAAGGGCGAAATTGTAAAGAAAGAGTTTTTAGGTCCTATTTGTTAATTATGATACTTTGTATGGTTCAATTAATAAATATGATAAATGACAATATTATTTAATAATTATTTATAGTTATTAAATAGTTAGAATTGACATTTAAATGGTTGAATTTGAAAATTGGCATTTTTGAGAAAATGAGATGCAGAAATGATAAAACTGCGAAATTGTAAAAAGTGAGGCCCAAATCCACATAGCCATGGCCGGCCACTTTTATAGGGTTTATCATCTGATATTTTCATTATTTTAATGCCAAATAATTCAAACCTAACCCTAGTGGAATGCTATAAATAGATAGTGAAGGCTTTAGGAAATTTACACTTACACATCTGATTTCCTTCAGAGAAAAACCTGAGCCTTCTCTCTCTAACCTAGCCGCCACCTATACTCACTTCTTCTCTCTTGAATTTTGAACCTCTTAGTGATAGAGTAGTGCCCACACACAACAAGTGATACCTCAATCATAGTGAGGAAGATCGTGAAGAAAGATATTCAACAAGAAGGAGTTTCAGCACTAAAGAAGGAGAGAAAGAGATCCAGGTTCAGATCTTAATAATACTCTGCGACAGAAAGGATACAAGGGTTAGAGATCTGAACGGAAGGAGACATAATATTTCGCTGCACCCAATGTAAGGTTTCTCATACTTGATATGTGTTTATTTCATAATCGTTTTAAAAGTTCATATTTAGGGTGTTAATCAACATACTTGTGAGTATAGATCCTGGTAAAATAATTTCCAACAACTGGCCTCAGAGCCATGGTAATTGATTTTCTTGCAAGAAATTTGGACTTAAAACGATTTGTTTGTGTTTTGGATGGTATCATGTTGTTTTGAGTGTTGTTTGATGATTGATTGATGTTTGTGAATTTTCGTGAAAAATAATTGAATATCTGTTTCTGGAATTATTTTGATTAGATAGTATGGAAAAAATTAAGCAATTTACTTTTTTACAGAACCCAATTTCGATTTAATTTGAATTAGTTATGATTTTTTGAAGTTTCGAAAAATATCAAAGGTGGTGCAACTACCCACGAGCGCGGATGAGGGGCATCCCTCGGACAGCACGCGCACAGACAAGATTTTGTCTGAAACCGAGCCTCGCGCGCGGAGAGGCTGCATGCAGCCTCCTGCGCAGAGGTTTCTCGATCGGTCATGCACACACTCATGCGCGTGCGGGCAGTATGCTGTAAAGCTCGCAATTTTTTCGTTTTTCTTCGTTTTTTCATGCTATTTCATGGAATTAACTTCCGATTTTTTGTGTGCTTTTGTATTTTGATTTTTACTTTTCAATTTTCAAATCTAATATGAGAAATAAATTAATTTGAATTTTTTAAATTTAATTTTAGATATTAGTGTAATTTGAATTTGAAAACAAGTAAATATCTATCTTTTTGCTTGATTTTATATCTTATTTTTAAATTTAATTATTTTATCTCATTTTTTAAATTTAAAGGTCAGATATTAAATATTTTTTAAATTAAATATTTTTTAAAATATTTGACCTTATTTAAATTTAAAATAAGATAACTATAATCATTTAATTTTAAATAGAAGTAAGATATTTTGGTAATTTTTTAAATTTTGTTATTTTATTTAAATTAAATTATAAAATCTGAAAAAAAATATTTATTTTTTTTATTTTATATTTAATTTATAAAATAACTTTAAAAATTTAAAAGGTAGTTAGCAATTATTTTTGAAATGATATTTAGGTTAGTTGAAACTTAATTTTTCAAAAATTGTAGGTTTAATTTTTAATTTTTTTTATTATTATTTTTAAAAACTGAAATATTTTTTTATTTAAATATTTTTGAAAATAATTATTTAAATTAAATAATTCCTACATCCAACTATCTAATTCATCTTGTTGCAGGAGTATGTGTTTTAGCTTGTATGTAAGTTTTATAAAACCTATTATTGCTTGATTTCAAATAGTCATGGTTAACTTGTTGACAGATCCAATGATCTGATTTTAACCCATGGTTCAATTGGTCAAGAAAATAATTTGTAATAGGTAAATTTTACAATCTTCTTTCATCTGTGTATGACCTAGCAACATGATAGGATCCATCCAAATGTGTGCCTGTGTGAGCCTATATGTTTAATTTTTGTTATAGATGCATATAGGTTGTTGTTGCTAAATAAAATATCATATTTTTTGATAGATTTTATTTGAGCCCATTTAGTTTTTAGACCTATTCAATTAATAACAGTTGCTCATTTTAAGGTTAAATTCCTCTCTTTTGGGCCTTGTGTGAGAGTTGGGAGCCATAGTAGTGCGTACGACATGCTGAACCCAGCCCCCCCTCACATGAACTACCCCAATTGTGAAGGCCCATTTGCCTGATTTGGATAACTGTACTAGGTTAATTAAATTAGTTTAACCTAATAAAATTGATTAGCAACATAATTAATTTCATTTATTTTGAAATTAATTTAAGAAAACCATAGTTTAATGAATTATATTCAAAGCTAAACTATATGTATTTTCTTGTATTTAACTAAATATAGAATTATAACCAACTAGATTCTTTCTGAAGCTTAATTTAAATTTTTCATTAAATATTCCTATTTAAGTTGAAAATTAGTTATTTCTAACTAAGCAACTTAAATCTGAATATCTTTTGAATTTCAAATTTCAAAATTAAGTTGAGGAATTTTAGGAATTGGTTATTAAGATTCTTTAGATATTTTTTAAGTTGATATCTTTTCAAATATTAACTTAAAAAGGAATATTTTTTAAATTAAGTGGTTATAACTTAATTTTATATTTAATTAAATCTAATTTGAAAGATATTTAAGTTGATTTTTTAGATTCTTCTAAACAACTTAAACAAGATATTTTCAAATTTGTTCCATTATTTTCGAATTTATTTTTTCGAATTTAAATAATAATTGAATTTAATTAAAGTTGATTTTTTATTTAAACGAACTTTAATTTGTAATTTTTCATTATTAAAATATGGAACAGATGATTAAATAAAATACATATTTTTTTTAAAATGATGAGCTTTAATCAAAAAGATATTCGATCTCCATTGTTGGTCTTACAATAGTTAAATTTTTTCAATATAACCTCGAGATGCTAGACTTCGTCCCCCTTATGGATGGTTAGTCGTTGAAAACTTTTAACACCGTAAGATCTCATTTGATAAGTGTTTTGTGAGTTTTCGTCTCTATTAGACTCTCCCCTACGGTGACTACTTAGAGATAAACTCATAAAACATGAAATAATGGTGGAAGCTCATAAAATGAGAATAACCTTGACTCTCGCCTACCGGGAAAACGTTGGATTCTCATTTTGATCGAATAAAAGGTTGCTAAAATGGTTTTATTTTAGATGAGCTGACTACTCTATTCAACTAATGTTTATCTTTGACTCTCGCCTACTGGGACACTGTATTTCATTATGTTGGAAACCTTGGAAAATAAACTATGTTAGATTTAGTATTTTTATAACATATGTGATTATTCGTTATTTTCTGAACTTGTGTATGAATTTGAACCAAAACCTTACTTCTGTTTTATTGATGTGTTGTAATGCCAATAACCCTCATCCCATTCCACTCCTAGTTAATATCTTAGCAAATGAACTTGAAGTTATAAACTCCTTGTCAGAGTAATACTTCACATATGCTCATGATGAACATAAAATTCCAAAAAGCAGGTAAGCTGGGAATTGTTCACTCTGAAGAGCAAATAGTTCATAACTCCATAAATCCTACTATTTCAAGCTTCACTGAGAAGATAAGAGAAAGTGATTCCACTTCCTCAAGCTATACTTCACAACAAATTGTACAAGCAAGAACAACAATTCACAAATGAATAAGCAGTGATGCTTTAGTCTTCGAATCATGTGTTTTAGAGAATGATAAATCCATTTGGATTCTTGATTCTGGGTCTACAAACCATGTAAGTTGTTCATTGCAATTGCTTGAGAAATGGAATTATTTGAAATCCGGAGAGTTGAAACTTAAGGTTGGTAATGGCGAAATGGTTTCGGTTAGAGCTAGAGGAAAAGCCAAACTCAAGTTTCAAAACAGAATTTTGGAATTAGACAATGTCTTATACATTCGAAATTTCAGTAGAAACTTGGTTTCTGTTTCATGCTTACAATTGCAACAATACAAATTAGATTTTTCGAGTTCTGGTTCTACCATTTCTTGAAATGACATTCATATTGTGTTGCATCCATGGAACAGGGGCTTTATGTTCTTAGACCAGAAACACCTTTGCCCTACATAACGAACTTTTTAAAGTAGCTAAACCTAGAAACCACAAAAATCAAAAGATCAATGATGATAATGAAACATATCTATGGCATTTACGTTTGGGTCACATAGGCTATGACAGACTAAATAGGCTAACCAAAGACGGTCCATTGAAAAATGTTGTCATAGGTGAATTACCTGTTTGCGAGTCTTGCCTAGAAGGAAAGATGACCAAACGTTCTTTCTCTGCAGAGGGAGAGCGTGTCAAACAACCCCTAGGGTTAGTGCATTCAGATGTTTGCGGAGCTTTGAATGTAAAAGCCCGAGGTGGTTATGAGTACTTTGTCACTTTCATTGACGATTACTCTACATATGGACATATTTACCTTATGCATAAGAAATCTGAAACGTTTGAAAAGTTTCAAGAATTTCATGCTTTGGCTCAAAACCAATTAGGTAAAACATTAAAGATCTTGCGAACTGATAGGGGTGGAGAATATATGGATATGCAGTTCAAAGATCATTTAATTGAACTTGGAGTTGAATCCCAATTAACCGCCCCTAGCACTCCACAGCAAAATGGAGTTGCAGAAAGACGGAATCGCACGCTTTTGGAAATGGTTAGGTCCATGCTTAGTTTCAACTCTACATACGTCCTTCTAGGGATATGCAATTCAAATGGCAACCGACATTCTAAATGTTGTTCCATCTAAATCAATCCCTAAGACATCTTTAGAACTATGGAATGGTCGTACACCTAGTTTACGCCATTACAGAATCTGGGGGGTGCCCTACTCATGTCTTAAGAAAGAAAGACGACAAACTTGAGTTAGGAACTGAAGTTTACATGTTTGTCGAAAATTCTAAAGAGACTAGGGGTGGACTATTTTATAGTCGCAAGGATGATAAAGTGTTTGTTTCCACAAATGCCACTTTCCTTGAAGATGACTATATTAAGAATTTCAAACCACAAAGTAAAGTAGTGTTGGAGGAAATGCTTTCAGATATAAGTCCTTCCAATGTTCCATCCTCTTCCACTCGAGAAGAGGACAATCCCACTCCCTCAGTCGAACCAGCTGAGAGAACTACTGCTAAAGTTCCTGTTTAGAAGATCACCGCTCCTCGTCGTAGTGGGAGGGTTTCAATAAAACCATCTCACTATGGCTTGGATGGTGAAATCAATATGGTCGTTGG
Source organism: Cannabis sativa (assembly GCF_029168945.1). Taxonomy (NCBI): domain Eukaryota; kingdom Viridiplantae; phylum Streptophyta; class Magnoliopsida; order Rosales; family Cannabaceae; genus Cannabis; species Cannabis sativa. The sequence continues at coordinate 65,168,121 of NC_083602.1, forward strand.
TGACGGCATTGAAGACGACCCATTAACCTATAAACAGGCAATGGCTAGTCCGCAATAGAAACGATGGTCAGTCGGCATGGATTCAGAAATGGATTCCATGAAAAAGAACAAAGTTTGGGAATATGTAGACGCACCTGATGACTATCATCCAATCAGATGTAAGTGGGTTTACAAGAAGAAAAGAGGAGCTGGAGGCGAAGTCGAAACTTTTAAAGATAGACTTGTAGCCAAGGGTTATACCCAAAGAGAAGGTGTGTACTATGAGGAAACTTTTAGTCCTGTTGCCATGCTCAAATCCATCCGAATTCTTCTCTCCACAGCTGCTGCTTTCGATTATGAAATCTGGCAAATGGATGTCAAGACTGCCTTCCTTAATGGGGTACTTGAAGAAACCATCTATATGGAGCAACCAGAAGGCTATGTTCTTCCAGGGCAGGAAAAGAAAGTTTACGAATGAGATAGGTCTATCTATGGACTTAAGCAAGCTTCTCACTCATGGAATAAAAGGTTTGATGAAATCATCAAGACCTACGGCTTTCTTCAAAATGAAGATGAACCTTGTGTTTACCAACCCAAAGAAGACCAAGTAGTAGTATTCCTGATCCTTTATGTTGACAACATTTTGATTATTGGAAACAATATCAAGAAAATGACTCACATCAAGGAATGGCTTAACACTCAATTCGATATGAAAGATTTGGGTGAAGCAGCCTATGTTCTTGGTATTCAGATTATCAGAAACTGGAAGAACAGATCTCTTGCTCTCTCTCTCAAACAACCTATATTGACAAAGTTTTAGAGAGATTCTCCATGAACAACACCAATGGGGCGAATATGCCTTCTAGATATGGTATTCGTCTATCTAAGGAAAAGTTTCCTACTGATCCTCAAGAGATAGAGGACATGGCAAAAGTTCCCTATGCTTCTGCAGTTGGAAGTCTAATGTATGCAATGTTATGCACTAGATCTCACATCTGCTATGCAGTTGGAATCGTGAGCAGGTATCAGTCTAATCCAGGACAGGAACATTGGAACGCAGTTAAGTATATTCTGAAATACTTAAAGAGTACAAGGAATCTTGTGTTAGTCTACAAGGGTGGTGTTTTAAATCCCATAGGCTATACTGATTCAGATTTCCAGGCATGTCTTAAAGACAGGAAATCTACATCTGGGATGGTGTTTACTCTTGGGGGTGGAGCAGTGGTTTGGAGAAGGGCAAAATAAACCGCGATATCAGACTCGACGATGGAAGCAAAATACATAGCTACGGCAGAAGCTGCTAAAGAGCTTGTCTGGCTAAGAAAGTTCTTCACCAGTATCGGTGTCGTGCCTGGAATGGAAAAGCCTCTGGTCCTACTTTGTGATAATAATGGAGCAATAGCCAACAGTAAGGAACCTCGAAGCCACAAGAGAAGCAAACACATAGAAAGAAAGTATCGCATGATCAGAGAATATGTGGCAAGAGGGGATGTACTGGTTGAGAAAGTGGACTCAGAAGACAACTTAGCTGATCCATTAACCAAAGTCTTGGCCGTGACTGCATTTGAAAAGCACCGTCAGAATTTAGGATTAATTGATATGTACTGATTAGTTTTATATTAGTGCAAGTGGGAGTTTGTTGGGTTTTATGCCCTAAATAAAACTCCATTTCAATGTAATCCATTTTATTCAACATCAATAAAGAAACAGAAGTATTTTTCATTCATTTGTGTATGTTTTGGTTCATCTTATCAATTGCTTGTCTATCTGATTTATAAATTCATCTGAAACCCTTTTCACATACTTGATCCTGTTTATTGTGTTGTCAACACATTGAAAAGTAAACATGACTATGTGAATAAAGTTTCCTAGATTTATGAGACACAGGGTTTTACTGATATGATAATCTACAACAGAGTTTACTTGCATTTGGAGAAATGCTATGTTCTTTCCAGAGCATTGGTTAAAGTAAAGCTCAGGTTGGGTGCATGGAGTATGCATCGGAAGGGACCGATATTGAACTTTGACCTAGATTTATTAAACTTACCGTAATATCCAAGTCAATATCGCCTAGTTGATCCTAGATCAAATGATCTTAATCCTGTTATGATTAGGCTCAATCTCAAGAGTGTTATTCGTGTTCTTTGATTTGTTAGTTAAGCCTACTTTTGGGTCAGGGTGATACGTACATTTTGGGAACACGGTAGTGCAATTGAGTGGGAGCGCTAACATAAACATGGAATCTATAGCTTCTATCTGGCGAATAGTAAGTAAAGGATGATCTCCTTCGAGCTTGACCAAACGAAAATAAATGGTGGAGTACTCATTTCACATAGCTGAAATATCATTTATACGGGGTTAAGTGTTTTAAGGATAAAATACATTGTAGAGTGTAACGATAATCTAATCCCTTTACAGTGTAGATCATTCATATAGAGGATCATTGATCAAATTAGGATTATAACAATGGATAACTAATGACGTGTCTATATGGTGGAACATATAGAGCGTTCTATATACTGAGAGTGCAATTCTAAGTTCTATGCGTGGATTCAACGAAGAATTAATAAGGCAGTGAATTTAGGTTATAAATTCTTGATCTGCTTATTGGAAGCTCGGTTATATAGACCCATGGTCCCCCCACTAGTTGAGATAATATTACTTGTAAGACTCATTTAATTGGTTTTGATTAATCAATTATAATTCTCAAATTAGACTATGTCTATTTGTGAATTTTTCACTAAGTAAGGGTGAAATTGTAAAGAAAGAGTTTTTAGGGCATTTGTTAATTATGATACTTTGTATGGTTCAATTAATAAATATGATAAATGACAATATTATTTAATAATTATTTATAGTTATTAAATAGTTAGAATTGGCATTTAAATGGTTGAATTTAAAAATTGGCATTTTTGAAAAAATGAGATGCAGAAATGATAAAACTGCAAAATTGCAAAAAGTGAGGCCCAAATTCACATAGCCATGGCCGGCCACTTTTATAGGGTTTATCATCTGATATTTTCATTATTTTAGTGCCAAATAATTCAAACCTAACCCTAGTGGAATGCTATAAATAGATAGTGAAGGCTTGAAGAAATTTACACTTACACATTTGATTTCCTTCCGAGAAAAACCTGAGCCTTCTCTCTCTAACCTAGCCGCCACCTATACTCACTTCTTCTCTCTTGAATTTCGAACCTCTTAGTGATAGAGTAGTGCCCACACACAGCAAGTGATACCTCAATCATAGTGAGGAAGATTGTGAAGAAAGATATTCAACAAGAAGGAGTTTCAGCATTAAAGAAGGAGAGAAAGAGATCCAGTTTCAGATCTTGATAATACACTGCGACAGAAAGGATACAAGGGTTAGAGATCTGAACGGAAGGAGACATAATATTCCGCTACACCCAATGTTAGGTTTCTCATACTTTATATGTTTTTATTTCATAATCATTTTAGAAGTTCATATTTAGGGTGTTAATCAACATACTTGTGAGTAGATTTAAGATCCTGGTAAAATAATTTTCAACAGAATTGCACATTTTCTTCATTGGGTATACAGTGTGAGGACAAAAAAAGGCCAAGGGAGGCCTAATGTAGTTGGCTGTTAGATTAATATAGTTGGCTATATGTAGAGTTTATATATAATAATAATAATAATAATAAGAATAATAATAAAGACAAAATTAAGTGCAATACAAATTAAATCAATTGTAAGATATTGACCACCAAGAAAACATAGGTGTAATGGATTCACATACAAGAAAAAGTATTCTTCAAAATCAATATCAAACACAAAACAAAATAAATAGAATAATGAGTATTTCTTCTAGATTTTAGATCAAGCAAACACAATATCAACATTACATTAACCCCTTTAAATCTTACCAATGATGATCAAGTTGAACACAATCCAAAGGAAATCAAAGAATATAAAGAGCATTTGAAAGAAAACAACAACAACAGCAGCAAATGGGTGAACAAAACCCATGTTGTTGTAACAGTAAGAACAAAAAAAAAACTGTGGGAAAAGTGATGAGGTGAGAACACAAATTTCAATTCTCTCTACTAATAAAATATACATGTTTCCAAATCAAGTTTCTCCATATTCCTTCAAAAAAGACAAGCAAGTATAGAAGATGGAGAGATTATTTATAGATTTATCATTCCAAAAATAATGCTACAAATATATCCTTAGACTATTTTGAAGGAGAACCATAGCAAAAGTTGTTAATGGAGTGGTTTGAGGTAAAACAGAAAAGGTTCACGAATGATGCAACCTATGTGGGGAAGCAAAAGAGCTGCAATATCAATTAGAAATGAGAGAGAGAGAGAGAGAGAGAGAGAGAGAGAGAGAGAGAGAGAGAGAGAGAGAGAGAGAGAGAGAGAGAGAGAGAGAGAGAGAGAGAGAGAGAGAGAGAGAGAGAGAGAGTACCTTTGGTTGAACCTGAGAACGTTGAAAGGCGGCACCGTTGGTTCTTTTTCTGAGAAAGTTGGCTTAGGCTCTGACCTGATTAGGGACAGAGCTGCAGGACCTGCCCAAGCCGAGATGGGATGCAACGGTAAGAGAAGTGGCATAACAATGGTAATTATGAAGAAATGGGTTGTTTTGGAGGAGAGAGTGACAAAAAAAAGAGATAGGTTTATGATGAGATGAGAGGGGAGAGTGATGGGGAAGTAGATAAAATCAGATCTAAATCAATAATAATAAAAAAAAAACAATTATGTATAATATAGAGAGAATACGTACCAGATGAATACAAAGAGGGATAGATTTGAAGCACTTGAGCCAAATCGGAGAAGATGACTGAAATTCCAGACAAATCAGCCGGAGAAGATGAATGAACCAGTGAGACGATGGTAGTGGTGAGAGAGAGAGTTTGGGCTAATAATACAATACAACCTTATACCTGTATCTAATAATACAAAATAGGTTGTATTAAAAATTAGGGATGTAATATTTATTACAATACAAGGTCCCACCTAAACATTGTAGTATTATAATTTAATACAATAGAAGGCCCTTATTCAGGCTCCAAACGAGGCCTAGAAAGTTAATATCATTCAGAACAGCATGAAAAGAAAAAGTAAATAAGTAAGAAGATTGTAGTCCATGAACTACCATGAGTGAATCTATTTCAATGAAATCTACTGTCATATTGAGAGATATGAGCCATTACAGACTTAAAGCCAAGATTATTGCCTCCATGTCTTCAGATTTAAAATGACCCTGAATTTGTTTAAATAAACCTGCAACAATAGCACCCGATGAGTCTCTTAAGATTGCACCAACACCAATAAAACTTTTAGACTTATCAATAGCATCATCTCTGTTTAGTTTCAATCTTCCCGATGGTGGAGCTAGCCATTTGGGCTTTGAAGTAGAATAAGAAGGCGCACTTGCATCCATGGTTGCTGTAGATGGATGTGTCTCAGGCCTTTGAGTAGTGGTTCGAGCATATTGATATTCATGAAGATATGATTTCGCAAACAAGAGAATTGCATCAATTTTTTTTTTTTTGTAGTTTTCTATGGTATTCAACATTTCTTTCAAACTAGATACACTAGCAAATTAAAATGAACTGCTCAAAATGTGTTGTAGGAAGGCTTGCTGAAAGATGCATCAGGAAATCTTCACATGATGTCGAATAAGCACTATTAAAATCATTTTGTAATCCCAAGAGATGCCATACTTCCCTTGCTCTTTTGCAAAAAATAAACCATGATTTATTGTTTCAAGATGAGATCTACAGAGAGGACATAGAGAGTCCGCAGGGATGTGTCTTTGATGAAGCCCAACAGTAACTAGTAGTGCCGTGTGAAAAGTTCTCCACAAAAAAATTCGAATCTTTGATGGAAGATTTAGCTTCGAAAAAGTTGTCCACCAACGCTCAATGGAGGTGGAGCTACTTGCGTCCTCCTATTTAGCTAGGCTTACAGCAAAGTGATATCTCGATTAAACAATGTTACATCCTGTGAATGAGTTATGCCATATCAATGTATCTTCTATTGGAAACAGATTAAGAGAAATGCTAATAATTATATCAACATCAACTTGGCAAAAGTTTGATTGCAAGGCAACCAAATCCCACTACCTATTCTGGTTTATCAAATAAACAACTACTAAAATTGGATTAGATCCTTTAAATAAAAAAGGGGTGAAACAAGTGTGCCCTGGGATCCAAGGGTAAGTTTTGCAGATAATATTATTAACAAATCTAACTTTCCATCTTAAACCTTTTAGTAATAACTCTTTATCCCAAATAATACTTCTCTAGATCAAAGATGGGGAATTACCAAGTTCAAGTAGCAAGAAATTGATCATTTGAGTAATACTTGTGCTAAAGAAATTTGCTAAGAAGGGAGTGTGGAAATTCCAAAAGATGCCAAGCTTGTTTGGCCAAAAGAGCTTGATTAAAATGTATGAAATTTTGAAAGCCTAAGCCACCATGGATCTTTGCATTTGCAAAGGAAATTCTAATTCTTCCAATGAATTGAATTACCTGATGTCATAGAACCCCACCAAAATCTAGCCATCATGCCTTCAATTTGGCGACATAAAGTTACTGGCAACCTAAAACAACTCATGGCGTAGGTAGGAATGGCTTGTACTATCGCCATTAAGAGAACTTCCTTTTAGTTTTGTCTTGCTCTCTAATGTTATCCATGTAAGAGAGAACACATTTATCGAGGTTGATAACTTAGCCTGAAGCATTGCTATATAGATCAAGAGATCATTTGATGGCCCATGTTGATTATTTAGTAGCACAATAAAAGAGTACACCGTCATCAACAAAGAAAAAGTGTGACACTGGTGGAGCTAACCTGGATACTTTTAGACCTTGGAAAGAACTAATGTTTTCCTTGTGCTATAATAATCAAGAGAGACCTTAAGCACAAACTAAAAATAAATAAGGTGAAAGAGGATCACCTTGTCGTATACCTCGACTAGGAACCAAGTCACCATGTACCACCCCATTCAATAAAAACAAATATGATACTAATGTAAACAAAAGAGAATGAGTGTTACAACTATATCTCTAAAGGTAATAGCCTATGCTTCTTGGCAGTTAAAAGAGTACGAGCAGAGGTACCCTACTCACGATCTAGAACTCGCAGCAGTGGTATTTGCGCTAAAGATTTGGCGGTGGCGAGAAATGTGAGATATACACTGATCACAAGAATCTGAAATACTTCTTTACCTAGAGAGATTTGAATATGATACAGAGACGCTGGCTGGAGTTGGTGAAGGATTATGATTGTGAAATCCTTTATCACCCTGGTAAAGCCAACGTGGTTGCTGATGCCTTGAGCAGAAATGGTCAAACTCAGTTGAACACTGTGAAACAAATCTCTCAGCAGCTAGCAAATGAGATGATCCGAGCTAAGATTGAGTTAGTTGTGGGGAAATTGGCTAATATTACCCTACAATCTACTCTTTTAAAGCAAAGCAAAGAAGCACAAATGCAAGATCTAGAGTTGGTAAAAACCTGAGATAGGGTTTCGGCTGGGAAGGCTAGTGATTTCTCAGTGGATGTAACAGGAATGTTACGATTCGGAGATCGTGTTTGTGTGCCTTTGGATGATGGTATTAAAAGGGAGATCATGGATGAGTCTCATACGACTCCTTACTCAGTTCATCCAGGGACAACAAAGGTGTACCAAGACCTAAAAGCCATGTTTTGGTGGCCAGGCATGAAGAAATAACATTGATGAGTATGTTGCTAAGTGTCTTACATTCAGCAAGTAAAGGCTGAACATCAGAGGCCTACAGGGTTACTGCAACCATTGAACATACCAGAGTGGAAATGGGAAGATGTTGCTATGGGCTTCGTGGTAGGTTTGCCTAGAACATTGGGACAGTTTGACTCTGTGTGGGTCATAGTGGACAGGTGTACAAAGTGAGTGTACTTTTTACCTGTTCAGACGAATTTCTCCATTGACCATTATGCTGAGTTATATGTCAGAGAAATTTTTCGTCTTTATGGTGTCCCAAAGTCCATTGTTTCGGATAGAGATCCAAAGTTTACATCGAGATTCTGGGAGAGTCTGCATCGAGCTATGGTACTCAGTTAAAGTTTAGCACATCATTTCATCCTCAGACGGATGGGCAATCCGAGAGGACTATTCAGATTTTAGAAGACATGCTACGGGCATGTGTGCTTGACTTTGAAGGATCATGGTGTTGGGTTTTATGCCCTAAATAAAACTCATTTCAATATAATCAGATTTACTTATTAATATAGATCAAAAATAACATTTAATGTTGCATGGTTCACATGATTTATTTCATGATTATATGTACATAATGTATAAATTCATCTAAAACCCTTTTCACATACTTGATCCTGTTTATTGTGCTGTCAACACATTGGAAAGTAAACATGACTATGTGAATAAAGTTTCCTAGATTTATCAGACATAGGGTTTTACTGATATGATAATCTACAACAGAGTTTACTTGCATTTGGAGAAATGCTATGTTCTTTCCAGAGCATTGGTTAAAGTAAAGCTCAGGTTGGATGCATGGAGTATGCATCGGAAAGGACCGATATTGAACTTTGACTTAGATTTATTAAACTTACCGTAATATCTATTCAAGTCAATATTGCCTAGTTGATCCTAGATCAAATGATCTTAATCCTGATATTATTAGGCTCAATCTTGAAAGGCTATTCGTGTTCTTTGATTTGTTAGTTAAGCCTACTTTTAGGTCAGGGTGATACGTACATTTTGGGAACACGGTAGTGCAATTGAGTGGGAGCGCTAACATAAACATGGAATCTATAGCTTTTATCTGGCAAATAGTAAGCAAAGGATGATCTCCTTCGAGCTTGACCAAACGAACATAAATGGTGGAGTACTCATTTCACAGAAGCTGAAATATCATTTATACGGGGTCAAGTGTTTTAAGGAATAAATACATTGTAGGGTGTAACGGTAATTTAATCCCTTTACAGTGTAGATCATTCATATAGAGGATCAGTGATCACATTAGGATTATAATAATGGATAACTAATGATGTGTCTATATGGTGGAACATATAGAGCATTCTATATACTGAGAGTGCAATTCTAAGTTCTATGCGTGGATTCAACGAAGAATTAATAAGTTAGTGAATTTTAGTGCTAAATTCTTGATCTACTTATTGGAAGCTCGGTTATATAGACCCATGGTCCCCGCACTAGTTGAGATAATATTGCTTGTAAGACTCATATAATTGGTTTTGATTAATCAATTATAATTCTCAAATTAGACTATGTCTATTTGTGAATTTTTCACTAAGGGTGAAATTGTAAAGAAAGAGTTTTTAGGGGCATATTTGTTAATTATGATACTTTGTATGGTTCAATTAATAAATATGATAAATGACAATATTATTTAATAATTATTTATAGTTATTAAATAGTTAGAATTGGCATTTAAATGGTTGAATTTGAAAATTGGCGTTTTTGAGAAAATCAGATGCAGAAAAGGTAAAACTGCAAAATTGCAAAAAGTGAGGCCCAAATCCACTAGTATAGGGCCAGGCACTTTTGTAGGAAATTTAAACTGATATTTTCATTATTTTAATGCCAAATAATTCAAACCTGACTCTAGTGGAATGCTATAAATAGATAGTGAAGGCTTCAGGAAATTTACACTTAAATTTTCTATTTCTCCTTCAGAGAAAAACCTGAGCCTTCTCTCTCCCTATCTTTGGCTGAACCCACTCTCTCTCTCTCTTCCTCATTGAGATTTCGAAATACTTAGTGTATGAGTAGTGCCCACACACAGCAAGTGATACCTCAATCATAGTGAGGAAGATCGTGAAGAAAGACATTCAACAGAAGGAGTTTCAGCACTAAAGAATCAGAGAAAGAGATCCAAGTTCAGATATTGATAATGCGCTGCTACAGAAAGGAATCAAGGGCTAGATATCTGAACGGAAGGAGTCATTTAATTCCGCTGCACCCAATGTAAGGTTTCCTAAACTTTATATGTGTTTATTTCATCGTTTTAGAAAGTTCATATTTAGGGTGTTAATCAACATACTTGTGAGTAGATCTAAGATCCTGGTAAAATAAATTTCCAACAACTGGCCTCAGGGCCATGGTAATTGATTTACTTGCAAGAAATTTGGACTTTAAAACGATTGTTTGTTTGTATTTGGATGGTATCATGTTGTATTGAGTGTTATTTGATGATTGATTGATGTTTGTAAATTTTCGTGAAAAATAATTGCGATTCTGTTTCTGGAATTATTTTTATTGGATAGTATGGAAAACATTAAGCAAGTTACTTTTTTACAGAACTCAATTTCGATTTAATTTGAATTAGTTATGATTTTTTGAAGATTCGAAAAAATCGGAGCTGTGCTGAAATTTTCCTGCGATCGCGAAACTGTCCGTACAGCTCACAATTTTTTCGTTTTTCTTCGTTTTTTCATGCTTTTTCATGGAATTAACTTCTGATTTTTTGTGTAGTTCTATATTTATACTATTACTATTCCTAATTCAATTAATTCAATTCTAATTATCATTTTGAATTAATTTAATATTTTTTTAAATTTAATTCAAAATATTAGTGTAATTTGAATTTGAAAATAGTTAGTATCTATCTTTTTGCTTAATTATCTATCTTATTTTTAAATTTGATTATATCTTATCTTATTTTTAAATTTAAGGTCAGATTTTAAATTTTTTAAATTAATTTTTTTTAATAATTTGACCTTATTTAAATTTAAAATAAAATAACTATAATCATGTAATTTTAAAAAGATGTATGATATTTTGCTAACTTTTAAATTTTGTTATTTTATTTATTTAAATTACATTTAAAATCTGAAAAAGATATTCATTTATCTTTTTTAATTTTTTATTTAATTTTTATTTATAAAATAACATTTAAATTTTAAAAGTAGTTAGCAAATTTTGAAATGATATTTAGGTTGGTTGAAACCTAATTTTTCAAAATTGTAGGCTTAATTTTAAATTTAATTTTTTTTTTAAAATTACGAATTATTCAATTTTTTTAAAAAAAATTTCGAAAAATTATTTTTTATTTAATTAATTATTTCGAAATTAATAATTTAATTTAAAATTAAATAAAACCTACATCCAACTATCCAGCTAACCTTGTTGCAGGAGTATGTGTTTTAGCTTGTTTGTAAGTTTTCAAAACCTATTATTACTTGATTGCAAATAGCCATGGTTACGTTTTGCCAGATCTATTGATCTGATGGCTCCCTTGGTCAAGATAATAATTTGTAACAGGTATATTTACAATCTTCTTTCATCTGTGTATGACCTAGCAACATGATAGGACCCATCCAAAGTGTGCCTGTGTGAGCCTATGTGTTTAATTTCATTATAAATGCATATAGGTTGTTGTTGCTAAATAAAATATCATAGTTCTTGATAGATTTTATTTAGGCCCATTTAGTTTTTGGGCCTATTCAATTAATAACAGTTATTCTTATTAAGGTTAAATTCCTCTCTTTTGGGCCTTGTGTGAGAGTTGGGAGCCATAGTAGTGGGTACGACATACTGAACCCAGCACCCCCTCACACAAACCACCCCAATTGTGAAGGCCCATTTGCCTGATTTGAATAACTGTACTAGGTTAATTAAACTAGTTTAACCTAATAAAATTGATTAGCAACATAATTAATTTCATTTATTTTGAAATTAATTTAAGAAAAATATAGTCTAAAGAATTTTTTATTCTAAGCTAAACTATATGTATTTTTTTGTATTTAATTAAATATAGAATTATAACCATCTAGATTCTTTCTGAAGCTTAATTTAAATTTTTCATTAAATATTCCTATTTAAGTTGATATTTAGTTATCTACAACTAACCAACTTAAATATGAATATCTTTTAGATTTAAAATTTCAAAATTAAGTTGAGGAATTTTAGGAATTGGTCATTAAGATTCTTTAAGATATTTTTTATGTTAATATCTTTTCGAATATTAACTTAAAATGGAATATTTTAGATATTTTTTAGGTTAATATCTTTTCGAATATTAACTTAAAATGGAATATTTTTAAATTAAGTGGTTACAACTTAATTTTTGATATTTAATTAAATTTAAATATGAAAATATTTAAGTTCTACATTTTTTCTAATACAACTTAAATTAGATATTTTTTCAAATTTTTTGGAAAAGATACTTAGTCAAATAAGATATTTTCTAGATAGTTATTTTTATACTACTTATTATTTCTAATATTTAAAAGGAAAATATTATAAATTGTGAAATTAATTATTTATACAATTAATTTTGGTACAATTTATTTTAAGTATATTTTTCCTAGTATTAAACTAGAGATTAATAATAGCCTTCTCTACACGTAATTATTTATTTCTTGAATTTAATTAACTTGAAAATTGAATATCTAAGTTCATTCTCATCATCATACTTAAATATTTCTTTTTCATGACACTTAATTAAATAGAAAATTATTTTTAGTTGAAATTTATTTTTTCAACTAAATTTAAATAATTTTCAAAATATATTTTTTCTTTATTTTATTAATCAAATTTCGAAATTGCATTTCTTAAATGCTGGAATTTCGAATTTTATTTGAAAAATAGATTAAAGTTGTAAATTATTTATTTTACTTTTGGACCAACTTAAATCAATAATTTTTTTCATTTAATGATTAATTAAAATAAATGAATTAAAATATATTATTAGAAATTGAATTAATTAGTCAAAGGAAAATCTAGATAGGTGATATTTTTGCTTGAAGTATTTTTCTAGTGTATTTAATTAAATCGAAAATTAATGTTTAAGTTGGTTTTCATCATCATACTTAAATATTTGAAATTTTTCTTATATATTTAATTAAATAGGAAAATTATATTTTTTGTTGTAAATTAATTTTATTAATTAATTTTGGGCCAACATTAAATTAGAATAACTTTTCTAGGATTAATTTTTTATTTTAACATGCATTTTCGAAAATTGTATCCTTGAATACTTTAATTTTTCGAAATGCAATATATATTTATAGAAAATTAAATTTGAGTTGTAAATTAATTTAAATTAATTTTGTAACAACTTAAATTGAATATTTTTCTAAATATTTATTGGAAATTATTACTAAGATGGAAATAATTCATGTTATTTTCTTATCCATCTAAGTAAAATTTATAAATATTAAATTAAAATTTATATTTAGAATTTTTCATTCTAAATTAGAAATTTTAAATAAATATATATTTAAAATAAATAAATTAAATAAAGAGAATCAAAGAAAATACAACTCACTTTAAATAATGAGCTTGATTATTATTAAGATATTCGATCTCCATTGTTGGTCTTACAAAAGTTAAATGTTTTCAATATAACCTCGAGACGCTAGACTTCGTCCCCCTATGGATGGTTATTCGTTGAACGCATTTAACACCGTAAGATTTCATTTGATAAGTGTTTTGTGAGTTTTCGTCTCTATTTAGACTCTCCCCTACGGTGACTACTTAGAGATAAACTCATAAACAATGGTGGAAGCTCATAAAATAAGAATAACCTTGACTCTCGCCTACCGGGACAACGTTGGATTCTTATTTTGATCGAATAAAAGGTTGCTAGAATGGTTTCTATTTTAGATGAGCTGACAACTCTATTCAATAAATGATACTTTGACTCTCGCCTACCGGGACACTGTATCAGTTTGTTGAAAACCTTGGAAATTATTTAGGATTGTATGTTTTAGTATTTTCACTAGTCATTCCTACTTGCTATATGTTTATAATTTCTGAATTGTGTATGAATTTATATTGAACCATATTATTTTCTGTTATTAAGTTGTAGTTTAATTTCGAATCTTCATTGTTGGTCTAACATGTTTGTTTTTCTAATGAGATAAATCCCTAATGGATTTTCACCATTAGACATACATAATAGTGTAAGATCTCGAAAGATAAATATTGTATATGCAACATCTAACTGTTCATCAATTGATGACACCTTAGACTAGTATTTTTACAATATGAAACAAGAAGATTACATAAATAAGATTACTTTGTCTTTCGCTAATCGAAGCATCGTTGGATTCTTATTTATAAACGAAATTATCCTAATTCCTCTTAGCTTATTCATTTCGAATTAGCTCAATAATATATCATTGGATGAATGGTCTATAAATCATTTCATGTCATTATATTTTCACTTAAGAAATTAAATGACGCATATGATTATAATCCCGAAATTCTATTCCCAATTGATATAAATCCTAAATCTTAGAAATCTCCTACTTGTATGGGCAAATCTGACTTAGAGTTTGTATTAGTAGTGCTGGTCCAAGATAGAATTACTCATTATATTTGGTATAAATTTAAGTCTTTGACTTTAATTTTAGATTCCAAATAGAAATTTTCTTATATTTCTAGTTCCAGAATACAATACAGTTACACTTTCTCAAGTGTTTAATATCCATCTTCTATTGATGGATTAAAACTGTATGGAATATGAGTTAGGTATTCTGTGACCAGGATCCACTTGCAGTATTCTAAGAACTCTTTGGTGTAACTAAACCTATGTCATCAATAGACACTACCACATTTTTTTTAATCTATGGCATTTGTATCTTGTTCATAGTGGATTTGACAAGATCAATCTCTGCAAAGAGTTAATATGCCTATATCCACTGAAAGTAGTTCATCTCATTCGCAGATGGATGTACATTCAGGGGTGGATATGAGTTTTTCGTTGTATTCTTAAAACGATAACTCTAGATTATACCTTTTAGCAAGAAATTTGAAATGTTTGAAAAATTTCATAAATTTCTAGCAATGGTTAAAACCATTAAGGTAAGTGGTTAAAGATCTTGCGAACTGATAGGGGTGGAGAAATAGTTAGTAGATATGCAGTTCAAAGATCATTAATTTGATTTTTGAATTATATCCAAACTTATCTCCCCAGAAATTTCGAGTTCCATGTTGATGATTAGTTACTAGTCGTTGCCTAAATCCTTCTATGGTAATACAATTTCAGAATGATGTAATGGTTGTATACTTAATGTAAATCATTACTAGATTCATGGATGACCTATTCGAATTCTTAAGAAAAGCTAGAACTGTTAACCATGGTTTGTTAGCTATTCTAAGTGATTAGGGGTGGACTATCCCATTGTCAATAGATAAGAAAGTGTTTGATCAAACAAATACTACTTTTCTAAGAAAATGACTAAGTCTGAAAAACAAGTAGCAAATAAATGAGATATTTAATTCTTGATTCCAAAAGTGTTCTATCATCTTACATATGATGATCTCACTGCCTCTGTTGTCTTGTCACAACCAAAGAGGTTAATACCATTTAGTTTTCTTCGACATAATTCACGGTACCTTGTCGTAGTGGGAGAGTTTCTAGGAACTCGCCTTCTTATGACTTGGGAGACACTAGTGATTAAAATCCATTGTGAGTTTAAACAAGTAATGGATTGTCAAGATAAGAAACTAAGAAGAAAGCCAATAGAACTATGGTTTAATCCATTCACATGGAGTAACCTAAAGTTTTCTATTACAAGGACATAAAAGGAAATTTTCGTTTATAAGTCTATTCAATGGACTTAACAAACTTCCTGTTCCTAGTATTATAGGTTTGAGTTTATCTTAACCTATGGCTTGTGGTATACCTGGTAATTACTTACTCTAATGCAAGCAACTTACTTTAGTAAGATGCCGAAGCATTTTCTTTCAAATGGCAATCTATAGAAGCTTCACAACTTCTTAGGTATAGATTTTTTTTTATCTAAGGAAAAGTCTTAACTATTCCAGAAAAGATAAAGCCATGAAAGAATTTCTTATATCAACAGTGAGAGGTCTTAGATATGCCTTTGTATGCCTTAGACCAGACACCTGCTGTTGAGTGGGAGTAATGAGTAGGTATCAGATTAATCCAGGAGAAGAACATTGGAAGACAATCAAGTAAATCCTAATATTAAGAAGAGGAACTATATGTTAGTCTATAAGGGTGTGTTTAAAACTCTTAGACTACACCATATCAGATTTCGAAATTTGCCTTTGTGCTAGTAAATCTTTCTGATAAGATGGTGGTTACTATGGGGGTGGAATAGTGATTTTGGAGAAGTGTAAAAACCTATCTGAAGTCTCTAGGTCTACCAGAGAGGGACTGAATGTTAAGGTTGCAGGAAAGGTACTTATTCAGTCTAAGGAAAGTTCTATACATTTTTGGCATCATTCCAAATTGCCTTAAACTACTAGTGTTAATTTCCTGATTAACCAAAAGTAGTTGCCAAAGATATAGAATCCAGTATCCCAAGAGAGTAGACATATAGAGAGGAATTTCACATTATCAATGATTTTGTGATTAAAGGAAGAGTAATGGTGGAGAAAAGGTTGTGTTTAATTCAACCTTTCAGATCCTATTACAAGGAGTTTACTACTACTACACTTGATTTGTATATCGAGGTGTTGAGATTATTTGAAACGCACTTTTTGTTTTATATTAGTGCAAGTGGGAGTTTGTTGGGTTTTATGCCCTAAATAAAACTCATTTCAATATAATCAGATTTACTTATTAATATAGATCAGAAATAACATTTAATGTTGCATGGTTCACATGATTTATTTCATTATTATATGTACATAATGTATAAATTCATCTGAAACCCTTTTCACATAATTGATCCTGTTTATTGTGCTGTCAACACATTGGAAAGTAAACATGACTATGTGAATAAAGTTTCCTAGATTTATCAGACATAGGGTTTTACTGATATGATAATCTACAACAGAGTTTACTTGCATTTGGAGAAACGCTATGTTCTTTCCAGAGCATTGGTTAAAGTAAAGCTCAGGTTGGATGCATGGGGTATGCATCGGAAGGGACCGATATTGAACTTTGACTTAGATTTATTAAACTTACCGTAATATCTATTCAAGTCAATATCGCCTAGTTGATCCTAGATCAAATGATCTTAATCCTGATATGATTAGGCTCAATCTTGAAAGGCTATTCGTGTTCTTTGATTTGTTAGTCAAGCCTACTTTTAGGTCAGGGTGATACGTACATTTTGGGAACACGGTAATGCAATTGAGTGGGAGCGCTAACATAAACATGGAATCTATAGCTTCTATCTGGCGAATAGTAAGCAAAGGATGATCTCCTTCGAGCTTGACCAAACGAACATAAATGGTGGAGTACTCATTTCACATAAGCTGAAATATCATTTATACGGGGTCAAGTGTTTTAAGGAATAAATACATTGTAGGGTGTAACGGTAATTTAATCCCTTTACAGTGTAGATCATTCATATAGAGGATCAGTGATCACATTAGGATTATAACAATGGATAACTAATGATGTGTCTATGGTGGAACATATAGAGCATTCTATATACTGAGAGTGCAATTCTAAGTTCTATGCGTGGATTCAACGAAGAATTAATAAGTTAGTGAATTTTAGTGCTAAATTCTTGATCTACTTATTGGAAGCTCGGTTATATAGACCCATGGTCCCCGCACTAGTTGAGATAATATTGCTTGTAAGACTCATATAATTGGTTTTGATTAATCAATTATAATTCTCAAATTAGACTATGTCTATTTGTGAATTTTTCACTAAGTAAGGGCGAAATTGTAAAGAAAGAGTTTTTAGGGGCATATTTGTTAATTACGATACTTTGTATGGTTCAATTAATAAATATGATAAATGACAATATTATTTAATAATTATTTATAGTTATTAAATAGTTAGAATTGGCATTTAAATGGTTGAATTTGAAAATTGGCGTTTTTGAGAAAAGCAGATGCAGAAAAGGTAAAACTGCAAAATTGCAAAAAGTGAGGCCCAAATCCACTAGTATAGGGCCAGGCCCTTTTGTAGGCAATTTAAACTGATATTTTCATTATTTTAATGCCAAATAATTCAAACCTGACCCTAGTGGAATGCTATAAATAGATAGTGAAGGCTTCAGGAAATTTACACTTAAATTTTCTATTTTTCCTTCAGAGAAAAACCTGAGCCTTCTCTCTCCCTATCTTTGGCTGAACCCACTCTCTCTCTCTTCCTCATTGAGATTTCGAAATACTTAGTGTATGAGTAGTGCCCACACACAGCAAGTGATACCTCAATCATAGTGAGGAAGATCGTGAAGAAAGACATTCAACAGAAGGAGTTTCAGCACTAAAGAATCAGAGAAAGAGATCCAAGTTCAGATATTGATAATGCTCTGCTACAGAAAGGAATCAAGGGCTAGATATCTGAACGGAAGGAGTCATTTAATTCCGCTGCACCCAATGTAAGGTTTCCTAAACTTTATATGTGTTTATTTCATCGTTTTAGAAAGTTCATATTTAGGGTGTTAATCAACATACTTGTGAGTAGATCTAAGATTCTGGTAAAATAAATTTCCAACACATGGGTAAAGTACCTTCCCCTGATCGAGTTCTCTTATAATAACAGCTATCAGGAAACAATCGAGATGGCTCCTTATGAGCTTTTATATGGAAGAAAATGTAGATCACCTATTCACTGGGATGAAATAGGTGAAAGAGAGTTCTTGGGTTCCCGAGGCTGTTCAGAGAACGAGTGAGGTAGTTGACAAGATTCAAGCGCGAATGCTCGTGGCTCAGAGTAGACAGAAAAGTTATGCTGATCCAAAGCGTCGGGATATTATTTTCAAATCGGGGATAAGGTATTTCTCTGAATATCATCGATTAAAGGCATTAAACGCTTTGGTAAGAAAAGAAAGCTAGCCCAAGGTTCATTGGACTTTTTGAAATCCTTGAGAGGATAGGGCAAGTAGCGTACATGTTGGCTATGCCCCTAGCGCTGGCAACTATGATGTGTTTCATGTTTCAATGCTTCGGAAATATGTCTCAGACTCGTCCCATGTTCTGAGTTATGAAGCATTGGAACTCCAGCCAGATTTTTCATATGAGGAGCAACCAGTGCAAATACTTGATAGAAGAGAGAAAGTCTTGAGAAGCAAGACTGTGGCACTGGTGAAAGTACTGTGGAGGAACAGTAAAGTAGAAGAGGCAACTTGGGAACTCGAGACGGATATGCAGCAGAAATATCCGGAGTTGTTCAGATAAATTTCAGGACGAAATTTCTATAAGGAGGGGGTAATTGTAATACCCGGAATTAAGAAAAGGATTAGCAAAGCCCTAATTAAATAATTGAGGAATTATATTATTATATAGTTCAATATATGTGAAATTATATGAAATTTAACATGTTAAGACCCCGTTGGTGAGCCAGGGGCATTTTGGTAATTATGACCCAAGAAGGGTAAATTGATGAAATTAATTTAATTACGTGCTTAATAGAACTATATTATTATATAGTATACCTGTGTTGTCTTTTCAGGTGTGTTCTGGCAGGTTGGCGCGGTATAGTCACAACTGGGTATTTCGGGCCGAACCGGGTTCGAGCTCGAAATGAAAATTAGATTGAATTAATTGGCATTTTATTTGATAATGAGAAATCTGAAATTTAATTGGGTTTGAATTGGTGTGTAAATGTTATTTTTGCCCTTGCATGCCTAAGTGAATGTTATTTGGCCCTAGGGGCAAAATGGTCTTTTTAGACCCTTAATTTATGTTTAATAAAAGAATGATTTTAAGGAAAAGAGAATGAATTTTCTGGTGTTATTCCCCTCTCACCCGACCCCCTCTCTCTATCTCTCTAAACCTATCCCCAATTTTGATTTTTGGAAGGAATTGCTTGAGATTCAAGCTTGCTTTTGAAGAATTAAAGCTTGTTTGTGGCTTGGAATTTGAGGTAGCTCTTCTTACCACTTTTTGATTTTGAGATTGTTGCTGAAATGAAAGTTGGAAAGTATGTTTTGAGTTGTTTGAGTTTGATTTGCATGCTTAATGAATTGGGGTTGATCTTGGTGATTTTGAATGTGAGATTTGTTAATTGTGGTTGTGAATTATATTGTTGAGATTTGATGAGTTTTCAAGGTATTTTCTAGATTGGAAATTATGGTTTATTTTGTGATATGCTGCTGGATATATATTTGAGATTAAAAGAGTTAAAGCTCAAGTTCTAGAGCTTGAAAGTTGTATGTTGAGCATGATTTTAAGTTGATTATGTAATCTGAATTTTTTAGAATTGTTGTTGATGTTGTTTGCTCTCTGTTGTGATGATTCTTATCTGTATGAAGTTACTTTTGGGTATGATTTGATTAAGGTTCGAATATTTAGTAAAGTGGGCATGTTTAGACCTTAAAATCTGGTTTTCTGGGTTTTTCGAACCCAGTGGCCGCGGCCAGATCTATGGTCGCCGCGGCCATAAAACCTGGCAGGGAGCCATCTTTTTTCCGATTTTGTTTTGGCCATAACTTTTGACTCGGGACTCCATTTTGGACGTTCTTTATATCGTTGGAAAGCTCGTTCCGAGCTCTTTATGATTATCTGTATTTTTAATTCCAACTTTATATTTTGTGAAAGTGAAATTAGGGATTAACCGTATTTGTGAAATTCGGGGTTGTGTGACTAGGACTACCGGCACCCGATCAGGAGCACCCAGGGGTTTGGAAGCTCTATTATTGCAGGACAACAGGTAAGATAGTAGTTTGCACGTAGAGTATGCGTGTGGCGCTTATGTTGAATATGATATATGTGAGTAATTGTAACCGGGATTAGGGTTATTACCCTAATATGAGCGGTTAATAGCCTAGGGTTATTACCCTAGTGATATATGTTGTGTAAATACTATGCCATGTCGTATATATGTATATATTGAGATTATGAATTATGCGCTTAAGGCATAATTAAACTAGACTCGGTAAGCTAGTACCTTGAGTTTAATTTTAATGCGGTCTAGGGTTATTACCCTAGAATATTATGAATCCAGTGAAAGCATGAGTTAGGGTTAACACTCTTAGTAAATGTTATCTGAGTATATAGAAATGTATTATATGAGTGATTACATAGTATGCAAGTTAGGGTTATTACCCTAAGATTATATATGTTGTAGTAAATATTGAATACACGCATGTATGTTAAGACTTATGTGTATAAGACACAACTGGGTTAGACCCGGTATATATCACTAGGATAAACCATCGAAAGAACGTAATACATGGATAATGTATATACATGAATAGGGTTATGCGAGCAAGGCATGACCAGTTTAGGCTCGGTAACCAGAACCGAGGTAAACCCTACTGAGGGCTTATTGTATATAGACGTGTGAGAGCAACACGTAGACATAAATAGGCATGTGAGCATAACATGCAGGTCTATAGTAAATAGACAAATAGTGCAGTGGGACCAATAATTATGTGTTACATATTAAGATTAAGGGTTATGTGTCAAGACATGATCAAGTTGGACTCGGTAACCAGAACCGAGATGAACTATTCTAAGGCCTTATTGTAATTAGATGTGTGAGAGCAACACGTAGGTCTACGCCACGTAGACATAAATAGATGTGTGAGCGCAACACATAGGCCTACGCCACGTAGACATAAATAAGCATGTGAGTGTGACAAGCAGGTCTGTGACACACAGACATATATGAATGAAATTACTGTTTATATTATATGATAAGCATATTATGTGTTATGATTTATATTGTCTTGCTAGTCTTGGCTCACGGGTGTTCTACTGTGCAGGAAAGGGTAAGACTGTTGTTAATCAGCCATGCGTGCATGAGCTGGACGAAGAATGTACATGTCCGAGCCATTCTAGACCAAGCGGGTTGGGGTCTACCAGTGATGTATTTTGAATTCTATTTTGTCGCTTAGGTCGGCTAAAAAGAAAAGACTTGTAATAAGTTTGTAAATATTTTTGGGATCCCAACTATTTTGAAAGTTTAAATATATTACAAGTTTATTTGCATTCTATTTAATATAAAAGTTTAAATTCTGTGCTATTTTGGTTAGTAATCCTGATTAGGGGACTAGGGTTTCATAAGCATTTTTGGGTAGCGTGCCTAATTATTTTAGGGCGTTACATTGTCCCTTGGGGGTGGTGGTTTGAGTCGGATCATTATTATTTTTTTTTGCTCCATTGACCCCCTTCTGTTTTTTTTTTCTTTGTCTCCTCAGAATTAGACATAGATCTTGTGAACAATCTTAGAGGTCCTCCTCAGGTTGACAAGGAATCCCAAAGGAAATTTGGCGTGGTTTTGGATGAATCTGGGGGGAAAGTTTGTGAGGTTTCTATTAGAGAATCCAACCAACTCAAGACCCAAACCTGCACCAGAAGACCTTTGCGCCAACCCTCTCTCTGGTATTGAGGAATTTCCTGAGGCTGGGAAAAAGGTCTCGGCTGCAGGAAATGGGATCTTCTGATGAGGAGAATGAGGTTTATCCAAAGGTTGAGACCTTCTACATGTAGACGGTCTTTCTTGAGCTACGTGTAGCTGATCTTTCTCCAAGCTATGTGTAGACGGTCTTTCTCGAGTTTACTGACCCGCCCATCACATTCTTTGTTTAGGAAGACGACTTAATGGTTTGCCCCTAGTGGCATTTTTGTAAAGACAAGTTCGTATCCTAACTTGGGTTTTTGCTTATCTTAAATGCCTTCTACTATTTTCATTCGAACTTAATACAATTGTGTTTGCTTGCATTTTTATTCACAATGTAAACAACTATATTTTGATCAAATGTTAAGTACTTTTGGGTTTATCTATTGTTCGCAATCTTCCTGTTTAAGTAGTTGGTTATCTACCGAACTTTTTTTATTTTCGAGCAGTTGTCATCTCTTCCTCGCTATAGCAATTATAATCTACCTTAAGCAAACTTAAATATACTTTAATTTTTATCACTTTGTATATTTTTAATTTTCTTGTATGAATAGTTAGATTATCTATCCATTTTCTAGGTTCAAGTACTTTTATCAAGGCATCGTGATGCCTCGTTTAGCACTTTCCTAGCTCGCGTGAACCGTTAATATTCATTTTTATACGCGAGTTATAACTTTTGATTTTCCTTTCTCGTCAGATAGGTTTTTTATCAAAAATTATAGTTGTTTGATCCCTTCTTTGTCAAAAAGGTTTAAACAAGATGCTATAACAATTCGACCCCTCTCTCGTCAAAAAGGTTTGGTCAGGAAGTTATAACAGTTTGACTCCTCTTTCGTTAAAGAGGTTTACTCAAGAACCTTTATATTTCAATTTTTTTTTGAAATGACGGGGTTGCATTATACCATGTATTTCCAGATGAATTCTGGTTAATCATACATAAATGTCCCTTAAGTAATTTTAAAGAATAAAACTTTGTAATTACTTAATATAAATGATTCTCTTTATTCATAACTGAAGTTAAATTTTACATCAGTAATGCGAGTTACATTATTTATTTATCGGCAATAGGGTCGCAAATGTTCTACGTTCCAGTAGTTCTTTATTAGAGAGTCGTTGAGTCGAGCCAATTTATAAACTCCAATATATGTGTTATAGAGTGAAGATCAAGGGGAAGTGTGTAGAACATACTAGGTTATTTTGTCTCTTCTTATATTAATTGTACTCCAATAAAAAGTCACGTAATTTTAAAAAATATATATACGTTTATACTTGTGGTTGGTTATGATGCATGATCATATATATATTTATATAAGAGAATTGTTGAGAGATGGATCCTCCCAATTCGGGTTGATCATTCCTGCAGTTGCATCTCTCGTATTTGCAAATACTCGCCTTAGCACCAAGTCTCCAACATTGAATTGTCTTTTCTTGACTCTTTTGTTGAAGTATCTTTTAACTCGTTGTTGGTATACTGTGTTTTTGAATTACGACTCACTTCATTTTTCCTCAAATAGATCCAAGGACAATTTTAGAAGTTCCTGGTTTTCTTCTTGATTATAAAACTCTCTTCTGTGAGTCGATATGTCCACTTCAACAAGCAGCATTGCCTCTGAGCCAAATGCTAGCGAGAAAGGAGTGTGTCCCATTGATGTCTTCTCGGTAGTTCTTTGGGCCCAGAGTACCTGAGGTAGCTCGTCGACCCACCTTCCTTTGGTAGCGTCTAACTTCTTCTTGATAGTATCCTTTAAGGTTTTATTAACAGCTTCCACTTGCCCATTCGCTTGAGGCCTAGATACTGACGAGAAGCTTTCATAATTTTGTTCCTCTCGCAAAATTCAGTGAACAAGTCGCCATCAAATTGGTTTCCATTATTGGATGCTATCTTCATGGGAATTCCAAACCTACAGAAAATGTTCTTGACGATAAAGTTGAGGACTTTCTTGCAGGTTATTGAAACAAGGAGCTCGGCCTCCGTCATTTAGTGAAGAATTCAACTGCTACTACCACGTACTTGGCTCCTCCTCGCCCAGTGGGTAATGCCCTAATTAAGTCAATTCCCCATATAGCAAAAGGGTAGGGTAAGGTAATCATTCTTAGTTTTGTTGGCTGCACACGAGGTATATGTGAAAACCTCTAACACTTATCACATTTTCTGACAAACTCATGGGTGTCCTTATTGATTGTTGGCCAATAATATCCTTGTCTAATGATCTTTTTTGATAGACTTTGCCAACCTGCATGATCCCCACAAAAGCCCTCATGAATCTCTCTGATGATTTCATTCGCTTTTGTAGGGAAAACACATCGAAGTAGGGGCATCGAATACCCTCTTCTATATAGTTTTCCTTCAATTATTGTGTAGCGAGGTACTGAACACAATAGTTTTCACGCCTCATTTTTGTCATTTGGAAGTTGCCCATCGAGTAAGTAACTGATAATAGGAGTCACCCATGTAGGAGAACTGTCTATTATCTTGACGTCTTCCATTTCACATATGCTTGGCTCGCTTAGTATCTCCACCAGAACTCAGTTCAATTCATCCAAGTTGTTCTGCAAGGCCAGTTTTGCTAAGGCATCGGCGTTGGAGTTTTATTCTCTTGGAATCTATTCTATTTTAAAGTAATCGAATCTTTCCAAGTTCTTCTGAACTTTCTCTAAATACTTTGCCATTCTTAAGCCTTTGTCCTGGTATTCCCTGAGGACCTAGTTCACAATCAGCTGCGAATCACTATGGCAGATGAGGTTTTCGACTTTCAACGCCTCGACTATCTTTAAGTCGATGATCAAGGCTTCATACTCAGCCTCGTTATTTGAAGCATCAAATTGAAATCTCAGAGCATAGTGAAACTTAAAGCCTTCTCGTGATATTAATATTACCCCTGCACCCGAACCTTGCTCGTTGGATGCACCATCCACGTATAACTTCCAGGTTTCTGCATCTCATTGAATAGGGGGAATTTCTTCTGGAGTTATACCTTCTATCAAGAAATAGGCCAAGGCATGGGCCTTGATGGATGTTCGAGGATAGTACGTTATGTCAAATTTCCCAGTTCAATTGACCATTTTATCAATCTTGCAGAAGCATTTGGTTTTGATAAAACTTGTCTCAAGGGCTGATCGGTTAACACTTTTATGGGGTACGCCTAGAAGTATGGTCGTAGTTTACGAGATGCATGGATTAGGCACGAAGCGAGTTTTTCTAGAGGGGGATATTTTTGGATTCTGCCCCTAGTAACCTTTTACTTACATAGTAAATAGGTTGATGGTGCTTACCCTCTTCTCGCACTATGGCTGCGCTAATTGCATCTTCCGAGATGGCCAAATAGAGAAACAGCGTCTCTCCAGTTATTGGTTTCGCCAAAACTAGGGGCGTCGCTAGATGCCTTTTTATGTTCTGAAAGACCTCTTTGCACTCTTTCGTCCACTCGAACTTTTTGTTGCCTCGCAATATATTGAAGAACGGTACACACTTTTCAGTTAACTTCGAAATAAATCTATTAAGTTCAACTATTCTTCCTGTCAAGGCCTGTACTTCCTCAAGCTTTGTCAGAGATGGCATGTCTATTAATGCCTTAATTTTTTCAGAATTTTCTTTGATACCCCTCGCGTTAACTATGAATCCCAAAAAATTTCCAGAGGAAACTCCAAAGGAACATTTTTTTGGGTTTAGCTTCATGTTATACTTCTTTAATATCTTGAATCATTTCGCGAGGTTAGTGGTATGATCCCTACTTTTTATTAATTTTACTAACATATCATTAACATAAACCTCCATGTTCCGCCCAATTTGGTTTGCGAACATTTTGTTTACCAATCGTTGATACGTTGCCCCAGCATTCTTTAGTCCAAACGACATGAATTTATAACAATAAAGTCCCATGTTGGTTACGAAGCTTGTATGTTCTTGATCTGGGACATACATTTTTATCTAGTTATATCCAGAATATGCGTCCATAAATGACATAAGTTCATGCCCAGCAGTTGCATCTACTAATTGGTCGATCTTGGTTAGTGGAAAATAATCTTTTGGGCACGCCTTATTCAGATCAAAAAAATCAATACAAGTTCTCCAAGTTTCGTTAGGCTTCGGGATGAGAACATGATTGGCTATCCATGAGGGATAAAACACCTCGTGTATAAAGTCATTGACCAACAACTTATTCACTTCCTGTTTTAGTGCCCCTTGTCTCTCAAAATCCAAGGGTCTCCTTTTCTGCCTCTTCGCTGGGTAGTTTGGATCAATATTTAAATGATGACGGATAATAGAAGGGTCGATCCCTATCATATCTCCATGGCTCCAGGCGAATTGATCCTGGTTCACCTTCAAAAAACTTATTAGCTATTATTTGAGTCGCTCGTCCAGGTTCTTCCCAATGTATACACACTTTGTGGGATTTCCTAAATTGAGGATAACCTCTTCCAATTCCTTAATTGGTTTTAATAGGTTTCTCTCATCTTGAACTCGGGGGTCAAGATCTTCGTCTTTCGTTTCGATTTCTTTTGCCAAGATCGCCATCAACTTATGACCAGCCTTCCTATGCTGCAACTCTATGCGATAGCAATCGCGAGCTAGCATCTGGTCACCACGCACCACTCCCACACCTTCTGGTGTTTGGAACTTCAAGGATAGGTGTTTGATCGAACTGACTGCCCTAGTCCGATCAGTGCTGGACGACCCAGCAATATGTTGTAAGCTGATGGTAGAAGTCTTGCTTAACAGTGGCAGATAGAGGTACCTTGCCCAAAGTTAATGCGAGCTCGAATATGCCAAGACTGGTAATGCTGTCTCAGGTGAATCCACAAAGATTCACCATACAAGGCCTCAATTTGGCCTTTTCGAGCCCTATCTTCCTTAGAGTTTCCTTATAAAGGATATTTGTCTATTAACACTCTTTTGATCCTTTATTGGCAAGTTGGATGGTAATAACCAATGGATCGATGTGAGGATATCTCACGTTTTTCTCATCTTTCTCCGTGAATATAATGGGAGGTTCCTTGATTTTGACCTTCTTGGAAGGGTTTGGCGCAAATGCCAACTTCTCGTTCTTTATCTCTTTCACATATCTTTTCTAGGCGTTATTGCTTTCCCCTGTGATATGTGGCCCTCCCAAAATAACCAGGATGTCCTCCCCTCTAACAGGAAGAGGTTGTAACCCCTGGTTGTTTGGGTTATTGGGCAGACTAGGCTGGTTGTATCCGTGGCCCTGTCTTTTCACGTACTGTTCAAAGTGGCCTCGAGCGATGACTTTCTATCTCATCTTTCAATTGGTGACATTTGTCGGTTGTATGCCTAATATCTTTATGGAATTTACAATACCTGTTAGGATCTCTTTTGCTCCTCGCATTCCTCATGGCCTCAGGCTTGCCGAAGGCAACCTTTTACTCATGTGCAAGGTAAATATTCTCTCGAGTTTCATTAAGCTCGGTATAAATAGTATACACTGGCACGTACTTATCGTGCTTCTTCTATTTCTTTATATCCTTTGACGGTTCCTTAGAGCCGTCCTTTATGTTCGAACTAGAAGCTGTCGAGTTATCAATTCTCGTGGAAATAGTACTTGTTGAAACATAGCTATGTTTGCTTCCCGAGCTTATTTTCAACAAATTCATTTCCTTTCGGGCTTCTTCTTTCCGAATGAATACCTAAGCCCTTTCATTGAACTTAGTTATGTTTCTTCCTGGACAACCTTGTAAGTCATCCCACAACTCGCCCCCTGTGGTTGATGGATCAGTAGAGATCCCCGCCTGAAGGGCTGTAAGTTGTGTACTATCATCCAAATTCCTAACCCTAGCCGCAGCCATGCTAAAACGACTTAAGTATGCCTTAAGTGTCTCACCGGGCTGCTGCTTTATATTGGTTAGCAAGGCTGCTTTGGGTCGTCTATCCCTAGCAGCCTGTTACTGTTTCTTGAAATCCCTAGACAGCTGCTCCCAGGAAGTTATTGAATGGTGAGTAAACTTGTTAAACCAGCTGCTTGCTGCTCCAACAAGTGAGGTGGGGAACAAAATACAGCATAAATTGTTTGTCACATTACTCGCTCTCGTTATTGTATTAAAGTTGTTTAAATGCGAGACCAGATCAGTAGTTCCATCATACAACAAGACATGGGGGTTTTTAAATCCCGAAGGAAAAGGGGTACTCATGATATCTGGATGATACGACTCAAGCTCCTCATCTAAGTCGTATGTAGACTGTCTCCCTAGTTCCCCCACTTGATATCTCCTGAACTTGTCCTCCAGCTCGTTTATCCGTAATTGGATGGGATCCTCTTGCTTTGGATCGAGCTATTGGCGAAGGTCGGGTTTCTTCCAATTCAAGTGCTCTCGAAGATCCAATTGGGAATAATTACTGACAGACCTCGTCTTACTCACAGATCGCGTCCTACTCATAGACTTTGTCTTTGAGTGAATTGCGAATTTACTGGTTCCCATACTTTCTCGATCATTAGCTCGTTGAGTACTTTCTCCTCTTCGAGTTGATCGACTGTGGGTTCTTGACAGCCTCGAGATATCACTTGCTTCTTCACGCTCTGTTCTCTTCCCCCTGAGTGTGGTTTGTCGTATTTCCCCCATTAGGGTCTGTATGAGTCATCGCTCTATGGGTTCGGGAAGAATGCTGGTGATTTCTCGCAAGTGACCTACGTTCTCCCGGTTGAGTCCGAAGATCCTCCTCATTGTCATGAGGAATTTCTCGTTCATCAGTTTCCAGTTGCCTCCCATCCTCATCTTAGTGAGAGGGTTGTGGCTGATCATTCTGATTTTCAGGGGGTATCTCTCATTTTCCCTGGGTTGTTCTTCCCAGGCATTTTCCTGTCTCCTGGTTCGTGAGCCACGAGGTCTGCCTCGTGGTCTTCTCACTCCAGATTCAGGTTGATTTTGAGCATTCGTCCCCTGTGCTACCCTGACTGGAGCTGCATCACGTTCTAATTCAGCGTTCCGCTGCTGCGCCTCTTCCAGACAGTGCCTTAGGCGTCAGTTTTCTATTTCATAAGTACCTTTTCTCGTAGGCTGGGCACCCCCACGATTGGGCTCTTCATCCCTCGTCCCAGGGTTCTGGCCACTCCCACACTCCTCTAACATGTTGTCTGCATACTAGGATCAATGTCGGTTGGGTTCTCCGTAAACGAGTGGTCCGAATGTTGAGGCCACCCTCAGGTTGAGTCCTCTTGGAGCGGGTGGTCCGTCAAGACTGTGAGTTGGTAAACCTTCTGGAGCCCATGGGCTCTTTCCCAGAACGATGATGAGTTTCCTCATGTTGAGTATTAACATTTTTTGGGTTTTTAGCCATGAAGGTGGTAGTTTTTCTTTAAAAGAAAGGAGGGTTTTTTTTTTTGAGCTTTTTCACAGAGGCTCTCAATGAAAGCACCAAACTGTTAACAGAGATTTTTGTTAACCAAATTTGAGCCTAACCGTGGCAATAAAAGCTATAAAATAAAAAGTATGAACACACAGGGTTTTTACGTAGTTTTGTAGTTAAAATTCTGCATAGTCCACGAGTTAATCTTATTCAGATTTCTGATTATTTTCTCAGGGCCTCTTTTATATGAGTTTTTTTGTCCTTTTTTTATCTTGCTTGTCATTATTTATAATTACATACTGGGCAGTTAATTACAAAGTTGACTGTAATCTGTTTACATCAATCATCCCCTAAAATCATGGGGTTTGATTACACATCACGTAGTGTAAATGCGGTTATGATTTGAAAATCATATAGCTGTGATTTTCCTGCTTTTACTGGGTCAAAATGATCGAGTTGGGGCCTTCCTCCCAAGGTCAATGGTGCACGTCTTGTGATGATCACGGTTCTTATTTACAAAGAGTTCTTTGACGCTTGTTTGAATGTTAGCTTCTGACTCGTCAGGATTGTAAACCTTACTGAAGTTAAACTAAGTGAAGTTACAGGAAGCCTTTCCAATAGCGAGATAAACACCTCGCTTACTAGGTCTCGAGCCAACCTGACTGTAACACTTAGTTTGTACATTATACATTAAGGGCTTTTGCAGTTGACATGTGCTGCTTTCGTCTTCCTAGATGTAATGTACTTGATGCCTCGCTATTCCCATTCAACGACATATGGTTTCTCACTAATATACTAAGCAACAGATTGTATATTGATTCCTCGCATAAGACCTTACAGTCAGCAGGTTACAAATATACTCTGATACTTACGTAATTAATGAGTTATTCCATAAAAAGCTATTACATCGATCCATATTCCTTTTTATCTTGACACGTGTCTCTGTTAGGTTTTATGCCCTAAATAAAACTCCATTTCAATTTAATCTATTTTATTCAACATCAATAAAGAAACAGAAGTATTTTTTATTCATTTGTGTATGTTTTGGTTCACTTTATCAATTGCTTGTCTATTTGATTTATAAATTCATCTTAAACCCTTTTCACATACTTGATCATGTTTATTGTGCTGTCATCACATTGGAAAGTAAACATGACTATGTGAATAAAGTTTCCTAGATTTATCAGACTGTAAAGCCCGCTTAGTTTAATTTGGAAATTAGCAGTTAATTATGATTAATTATGAAAATTATTTATAGCTATTTAAATAATTTATTATGCTGTTATTTATGGAATTCAGAAATGCATTTTTATGTCGTGTAGTGGTTTGCATAATTTTGCATTCCGGTGCCCGGTATTTTGGAACTCGGTGTTTGGCTCAGTAGAAATCACAACTTAGCATGTTAGTAGTTTGGGACGGGTTAGTAGACATTGGGAATGTCGAGAATGGCCGGGAATTTAGAATTTCCCAAAAATACCCCTTTAGTGTTATTTATGTGGTTTTAGTGTGGAGGGGCAAAATGGTCTTTTTGCCCCATTAGTATTTTGTCTTTAGTGATTTTAGTAATTGAAAATAAATGTTTATTTTATTGTTTATTTGGCTGAAATGAGTTATATGCTAGGTGGCTTTTATTCTTTTTACAAAATCAACACTTAGAAAAAAAATTAGAGAAAAATTTCAAAGAAACACTCTCTCTTTTTCCTCTCTTTTTCGGCCCTAGGAGCAGCTGGATTCTTGCTCTTCTTTTCTTGGGGATTCAAGGATTTTGTGTGTTTAATCCAAGCTAGGTTAGTTTCTCTTGTTTCCTTCTTAAAATTGTTGAATTTTGATGAAAAGATGATGATGCATGCATGAATTCTTAGTTGTTGTTACTGCTGTGTTTTATTGATAATTTCTGAGATGTAAGCATGTTAATTTGAAGTTAATTAAGTTGTTAGAAATGCATGTAAATTACTTTGTTTCAAGTTTGGAATTTCTAGCTCAAAAATGTGATTTTTGAAGGAAATATTGTGAATCTGTTGCTGTGTTGTTGTTAATGTTTTTAATTATTTTCAGAGGTTATAATATGCTTGTTTAAGAGGATTTGAGTTGGTTTGAATGCATGTTAGGTGATTTTACTCAAGTTTGAGTTTAGAACTCAAAGCTTGAGCTTTAATGGCACTTTTTGCTTTGGTGCAATCTGGGTGGTTTTGGTGCCTTAGAAATGTTCTTTGGGTCATATGGAATAGGTCTGGAAGGTTTGAATTGATTTGGAGTCGATTTGTGCAAGTTATGAATTTTGGAGTTTGCTGCCTGCGAGGAACCGGAATTCCGGTTGTGCATCCGGAATTTCGGATGGGGGTTCTAAATTTTCCAGAACCGGAATTCCGGTTGGGCAACCGGTCTACCGGTTGGGGAAAATTCTGAAACCCTAGATATCCTCAATTTCTTGTTTTGGGGGGTATTGCTATGCTTTTTATCGATAGGGAAACTTTTAGTTCCTAGTTTAAGTCCCCGGGAAGTGATTTAGCGTGTCGCTCATAGTGTTGTGATTTTTATGGTTTAGGAGCCTCTAATCCGCCGCGCAGTTAAAGTTCCAGTCAGGTTGACCGGCACACCTGAATTCGGAATCCAGGTAAGATTAGTATAACAGTATGCATATGTAGATTACATGTTTAGCGTGCATGTAGGAAGCCTGTTAGATTACATTAGTTATGTATGTTGGCTAAGAACCATCCAACCCTGTCACGTCGGTACAGGATGGAGTATGACCAGCAGCCGGAGTATGACCGGTTCGACCGATCAGGCTGACACTTGGTTGGTGGTTCCGTGCTATTGACGTATCCCGTCGGTACATGCTGGAGTATGACCAGCAGCTGAAGTATGAACGGTTCGACCGATCAGGTGGATATAGTAACACGTCGGTACAGGCTGGAGTATGACCAGCAGCCGGAGTATGACCGGTTTGACCGATCAGGCTGTTACGTGTCAATAGTACCGTCCCTATGAACGTTCAGAACTCAGTACCGTGTTGGACACGGCAGTAGTGACTCAGTACCGTGTTGGACACGGCAGTAGTGGGACTCAGTATCGTGTTGGACACGACAGTTAGGGTTATGATCAGGGGTATGGGCGTCTGATCATGACCGGGATTATGTATGAATATTATTATGCTTTTCTTACTGAGTCTGTCGACTCACAGTCCTACGTTTATGTGTAGGTAAAGGCGAGACTAAAGCTGATGGACCGTGAACGAGCTTGTGAAGATTGTACATGTCGGGGAGGTTAGGCCTGGAGAGTACGATCCTCGGGACAGCGAGGCTGATTTTGTAACTAGTCGCTAGGCGAAAATTATTTTGTATGAACAATTAAATCTTTTTGTAAATGATTTTGTAATCGGGATCCCGAGTCTTTTGTAATATTATTTTATAAGTTTAATTAAAAAGCAAAAATTTTAATTAATCACGTTTTCCATAAACCTGGTTGATTAGCAGCGAGCTGCACAGCATGTTTAAAAATCACGTAATACGCCTATGTTAGTTAGGGTGTTACAATTTGGTATCAGAGCCGCCAGGTTGTCTTCCGAAGATCGTCACGACATGTACAATCGTCATCAGCAGTTAGCTCGTTTCACGGTTCAGTAAGCCTTTATTGCTTTAGTAGTTTATTTATTTATTTATGAAAAAGAAAAGCCTGTTAGGAAGCATGTTAGTAGCCTGATAGTAGAATAGGCGCATGTTTCGTTTTTAATTTCCAAATTAAGCGGCATTAGTAAGCTCTCCTTGAATACGACCTGATATGCCAACTCTTGGTTTCGCAGGCGGTTCTAATCAGATGGACGCCAGGCGGACTACCAGGAGTCAGGGCAACTCAGTGGGGTCGAATCAAGGTCAGGGAGCTCAGTTTCCCCCACCTGTTAGGGGCCGAGGTAGAGGTCCCCGAGGCAGGGCTCGTGGCCGGGGTGATGAGAACCCGCCACAGGCTGCCCAGGCGATCAGGAGCCCAGAATTGGGAGGTACGGTTTGCGGAAATGCAAGCCCGGATTGAAGAGCAAGACCTCGAGATTCAGAGGTTGAGACAGCAGGGTGCTCCTGCAGTTCCAGTGCCCGTAGTTCCAGTGGCACCTGCCCCTGCTGCCCAGGCCGAGATAGTGGTGGCGGCCAATAGATTGGAACCTCTGTATGAGCGGTTCCGGAAGCAAGCACCTCCGGTTTTCCTGGGAGGTCCGGACGTGATAAAAGCCGAACAGTGGCTGACGGTGATTACCAAGATCCTGAACTTCATGGGTGTCACCGGTAATGACAGAGTGGTGTGCGCCACTTTCCAGTTCCAGGAGGACGCTCTGGTCTGGTGGGACATGGTGTCTCAGATTCACGACGTCACCACCATGACCTGGGAAAGGTTCCAGGAACTCTTCAATGCGAAGTATTACAATGAGGCGGTCAGAAGCGCCAAGAGGAAAGAGTTCGCTCACCTGACCCAGCGTGAGAATATGAGCGTCACTGAGTATACTACTCAGTTTGATCGGTTGGCGAGGTTAGCCTCGGGAATTGTGCCGACCGACTTCAGCAAGAAAGAGAAGTACCTGGATGGGTTGAATGCGAAGATCAAACATGATTTGATGATCACCACAGACGACAGCACCACCTATGCTCAGATGGTGGAGAAGGCACTGCGAGCTGAGGGCGCAGTTGGGTGTATGTCAGAGTCAGCTAGCACTCCGGCGAGTGGCGGGGCTCCTACCCCTCCTGCATCAGGCTTTAGCAGGGGGAGTAGTGGTTCGGCCATTGATCAGAGGAAGAGAGCACCCACTGCTTCCGGTGGCTCGAGTCAGAATAAGAGGTTCCGGGAACCGGAACGCAGGAGTCGTCCTGGTGGTACTGAGACCCGATTCTCCTATCCCGAGTGCCCTAGCTGCAAAAGGCACCATCGGGGTGAGTGCAAAGGTCAGGGATGCTTTCACTGTGGCATGCCCGGACACTTCAAGAGGGACTGTCCCCAGCTCCGACCAGAGGCACCGAGAGCTCCGGCGATACCCACTCCAGCCAGGGTATTCGCCATCACTCAAGCTGATGCAGATGCCAGCCCATCAGTTGTCACAGGTCAGCTTTCTATTAACAACTCGCTATATTCAGTGCTGTTTGATTCTGGGGCTACACATTCTTATGTGGCGGCCAGAGTCTTTAGTAAATTGGATAGACCGTATGATAGATATGAATCAGGGTTTGGAACCCTATTACCTGGCGGAGAGTTGGTTATCTCCAACAGGTGGATTAGGTCTATGCCGATCAGGATAGATGGTAGGGAGTTAAGTGCTGATCTGATAGAGATGAGTTTAGTCGAATTCGATATTATTTTAGGAATGGATTTCCTATCTAAATATTCGGCGAGTATAGATTGTAAAAGGAAGATGGTGATCTTCCAACCGGAAAGTGAAGAACCATTTGTGTTTGTTGGTTCAGTTCAGGGATCCCGGATCCCGGTGATTTCGGCCATGTCAGCTAGAGATTTATTACATGGCAGATGCTTAGGGTTTCTGGCCGTGGTGGTGGACACCACTCGGCCAGATACCATTCGGCCAGAGGACATCAAAGTGGTTCGAGAATTTTTGGATGTTTTTCCCGAAGAACTTCCAGGGTTACCACCTCAGTGGGAGATTGACTTTGTGATAGATTTGGCACCAGGGGTGGAACCGGTTTCCAAAGCCCCGTATAGAATGGCTCCAGCTGAACTTAAGGAATTAAAGATTCAGCTCCAAGGGTTCCTTGACATAGGGTTTATTCGGCCCAGTGTGTCACCCTGGGGAGCCCCGGTTTTATTCGTCAAGAAGAAGGATGGATCTATGAGGATGTGCATCGACTACAGAGAATTGAACAAGCTGACGGTGAAGAATAAATATCCATTACCTAGGATCGATGATTTGTTCGATCAGCTTCAGGGGAAGACGGTCTTTTCTAAAATTGATCTCCGTTCGGGTTATCATCAGTTGAGAATCCGAGAGGAGGACATTCTGAAGACGGCTTTCCGCACTAGGTATGGACATTACGAATTTCTGGTTATGTCATTCGGACTAACCAATGCTCCTGCAGCATTCTTGGATTTGATGAATAGAGTATTCAAGGATTTCCTCGATATCTGTGTGATTGTGTTTATCGACGACATCCTCGTGTACTCTCAATCAGAAGAGGAGCATGAGTTACATCTTCAGATGGAACTGCAACGACTTCGAGAACATAAGCTTTATGCCAAGTTCAAGAAATGTGAGTTCTGGCTATCTCAGGTGTCTTTCCTAGGGCACATTGTGAGCAAAGATGGGATCAAGGTGGATCCCGGGAAGATCGAATCCGTCAGGGATTGGCCGAGACCGAAGACAGTGACAGAGATCAGAAGCTTCTTGGGTTTAGCTGGGTACTACCGTAGGTTCGTGGAAGGGTTTTCAAAAATTTCAATGCCCCTAACCGAACTTACAAAGAAAAATCAGCGATTTATTTGGTCAGACAAGTGCGAAGCTAGTTTTCAAGAGCTAAAGCGGAGGTTGATTACCGCTCCAGTGCTAGCTTTGCCTTCAGACAAGGAGAAGTTCGTAGTATACTGTGACGCATCCAAACAGGGTTTGGGGTGTGTATTGATGCAAGCCGATCAGGTTATCGCTTATGCCTCCCGTCAGTTAAAGGATTATGAATAGCGATACCCGACTCATGACCTAGAGTTGGCCGCGGTGGTTTTCGCATTGAAGATTTGGCGGCATTACCTTTACGGGGAAAAATGTGAAATCTATACCGACCATAACAGTCTCAAGTACTTCTTTACTCAGAAGGATTTGAATATGAGACAAAGGCGTTGGTTGGAATTAGTGAAAGATTACGATTGTGAGATCCTCTATCACCCCAGAAAGGTCAATGTAGTGGCCGATGCCCTGAGCAGAAAGGGTCCCGGGCAAGTAGCTAGTATGGTTCAGATCTCGCCTCAGCTAGCAGAGGATATGGTTAGATCCAGCATTGAGTTTGTGGTAGGTCAGCTTCACAACTTAACGCTGCATTCTAACCTGTTAGAAAGAATAAAAGTCGCTCAGATGACGGATCCAGAATTAGTGAAGATCAGAGATGAGGTGTTGGCTGGTCAAGCCAAAGACTTTTCAGTGTCAGACAGCGGGATGCTTTTGTATAAAGCCAGGGTTTGTGTTCCGAATAGTGTGGAACTTAGGAATGAGATTTTTGAGGAGGCTCATTCTACCCCGTATTCTCTGCATCCCGGCACCACTAAGATGTACCAAGATCTTAAACCGTACTTCTGGTGGAGCGGTATGAAGAAGAATTTGGTAGAATTCGTATCGAGATGCCTCACTTGTCAGCAGATTAAGGCTGAACATCAGAGACCAGCAGGGTTGTTGCAGCCTCTAACCCTACCAGAATGGAAATGGGAAGATATCACGATGGATTTTGTGGTCGGGTTACCTAGGACCACGGGTTTGCATGATTCCATCTGGGTAGTGGTGGATCGATTTACGAAATCTGCTCATTTTCTGCCGGTTAGAACAACATTTACAGTGGATCAGTTAGCAGAGTTGTATGTCAGAGAGATAGTAAGACTTCACGGGGTACCGAAGTCTATAGTTTCGGACAGGGATCCGAAATTCACCTCCAAATTTTAGCAAAGTTTGCAACGGGCAATGGGTACAAAGCTAAAATTTAGTACAGCATTCCATCCTCAGACAGATGGTCAGTCCGAAAGGACAATTCAGATATTGGAGGACATGTTGAGAGCCTGTATTATGGACTTTGAAGGCTCATGGAATAAGTATCTACCGTTGATAGAATTTTCTTACAACAACAGTTATCAGAGTACGATAGGGATGGCTCCCTATGAACTGTTATACGGTAGGAAGTGTAGATCTCCCATCCACTGGGATGAGACAGGGGAGAGGAAATACCTAGGTCCAGAGTCAGTGCAGCGGACCAATGAGGCAATAGAGAAGATAAAAGCTAGAATGCTTGCCTCACGGAAAGGCATGTAAGAGTTACGCAGATCCAAAACGCAGAGATGTTGAGTTCCAAGTAGGGGACCATGTGTTTCTACGGGTATCTCCGATGAAGGGGATCAAACGTTTCGGGAAAAGAGGCAAGTTATGCCCTAGATTTACAGGACCTTTCGAGATTCTCGAGAAGATAGGTCAAGTGGCATATCGGTTAGCATTGCCTCCAGCCTTATCAGCAGTTCACAACATATTCCATGTCTCGATGTTGAAAAAATACGTTTCAGATCCCTCTCATATACTCAGTTATGAGAGCCTTGAGCTGCAGCCAGACATGACTTATGACGAACAGCCAGTGCAGATCCTGGATAGAAAGGATAAAGTCCTTCGGAATAAGACCATAGCTTTGGTCAAAGTTCTCTGGAGAAACAGCAAGGTGGAGGAAGCCACCTAGGAGCTAGAGTCAGATATGAGAGCTCAATATCCGGAGTTATTCAGGTTAGATTTCGGGGACGAAATCCTTTTAAGGGGGGGATAGTTGTAAAGCCCGCTTAGTTTAATTTGGAAATTAGCAGTTAATTATGATTAATTATGAAAATTATTTATAGCTATTTAAATAATTTATTATGCTGTTATTTATGGAGTTCAGAAATGCATTTTTATGTCGTGTAGTAGTTTGCGTAATTTTGCATTCCGGTGCCCGGTATTTTGGAACTCGGTGTTTGGCTCAGTAGAAATCACAACTTAGCATGTTAGTAGTTTGGGACGGGTTAGTAGACATTGGGAATGTCGGGAATGGCCGGGAATTTAGAATTTCCCAAAAATAGCCCTTTAGTGTTATTTATGTGGTTTTAGTGTGGAGGGGCAAAATGGTCTTTTTGCCCCATTAGTATTTTATCTTTAGAGATTTTAGTAATTGAAAATAAATGTTTATTTTATTGTTTATTTGGCTGAAATGAGTTATATGCTAGGTGGCTTTTATTCTTTTTACAAAATCAACACTTAGAAAAAAAAATTAGAGAAAAATTTCAAAGAAACACTCTCTCTTTTTCCTCTCTTTTTTGGCCCTAGGAGCAGCTGGATTCTTGCTCTTCTTTTCTTGGGGATTCAAGGATTTTGTGTGTTTAATCCAAGCTAGGTTAGCTTCTCTTGTTTCCTTCTTTAAATTGTTGAATTTTGATGAAAAGATGATGATGCATGCACGAATTCTTAGTTGTTGTTACTGCTGTGTTTTATTGATAATTTCTGAGATGTAAGCATGTTAATTTGAAGTTAATTAAGTTGTTAGAAATGCATGTAAATTACTTTGTTTCAAGTTTGGAATTTCTAGCTCAAAAATGTGATTTTTGAAGGAAATGTTGTGAATCTGTTGCTGTGTTGTTGTTAATGTTTTTAATTGTTTTCAGAGGTTATAATATGCTTGTTTAAGAGGATTTGAGTTGGTTTGAATGCATGTTAGGTGATTTTACTCAAGTTTGAGTGTAGAACTCAAAGCTTGAGCTTTAATGGCACTTTTTGCTTTGGTGCAATCTGGGTGGTTTTGGTGCCTTAGAAATGTTCTTTGGGTCATATGGAATAGGTCTGGAAGGTTTGAATTGATTTGGAGTCGATTTGTGCAAGTTATGAATTTTTGAGTTTGTCTCGCGAGGAACCGGAATTCCGGTTGTGCATCCGGAATTTCGGATGGGGGTTCTAAATTTTCCAGAACCGGAATTCCGGTTGGGCAACCGGTCTACCGGTTGGGGAAAATTCTGAAACCCTAGATTTCCTCGATTTCTTTTTTTGTGGGGTATTGCCATGCTTTTTATCGATAGGGAAACTTTTAGTTCCTAGTTTAAGTCCCCGGGAAGTGATTTAGCGTGTCGCTCATAGTGTTGTGATTTTTATGGTTTAGGAGCCTCTAATCCGCCGCGCAGTTAAAGTTCCAATCAGGTTGACCGGCACACCTGAATTCGGAATCCAGGTAAGATTAGTATAACAGTATGCATATGTAGATTACATGTTTAGCGTGCATGTAGGAAGCCTGTTAGATTACATTAGTTATGTATGTTCGCTTCGAACCATCCAACCCTGTCACGTCGCTACAGGCTGGAGTATGACCAGCAGCCGGAGTATGACCGGTTCGACCGATCAGGCTGACACTTGGTTGGTGGTTCCGTGCTATTGACGTATCCCGTCGGTACATGCTGGAGTATGACCAGCAGCTGGAGTATGAACGGTTCGACAGATCAGGTGGATATAGTAACACGTCGGTACAGGCTGGAGTATGACCAGCAGCCGGAGTATGACCGGTTCGATCGATCAGGCTGTTACGTGTCAATAGTACCGTCCCTATGAACGTTCAGAACTCAGTACCGTGTTGGACACGACAGTAGTGACTCAGTACCGTGTTGGACACGGCAGTAGTGGGACTCAGTATCGTGTTGGACACGGCGGTTAGGGTTATGATCAGGGGTATGGGCGTCTGATCATGACGGGGATTATGTATGAATATTATTATGCTTTTCTTACTGAGTCTGTCGACTCACAGTTCTACGTTTATGTGTAGGTAAAGGCAAGGCTAAAGCTGATGGACCGTGAACGAGCTTGTGAAGATTGTACATGTCGGGGCGGTTAGGCCTGGAGAGTACGATCATCGGGACAGCGAGACTGATTTTGTAACTAGTCGCTAGGCGACAATTATTTTGTATGAACAATTAAATCTTTTTGTAAATGATTTTGTAATCGGGATCCCGAGTCTTTTGTAATATTATTTTATAAGTTTAATTAAAAAGCAAAAATTTTAATTAATCACGTTTTCCATAAACATCGTTGATTAGCAGCGAGCTGCACAGCATGTTTAAAAATCACGTAATACGCCTATGTTAGTTAGGGTGTTACACAGACACACGGTTTTACTGATATGATAATCTACAACAAGAGTTTACTTGTATTTGGAGAAATACTATGTTCTTTCCAGAACATTGGTTAAAGTAAAGCTCAGGTTGGATGCATGGAGTATGCATCGGAAGGGACCGATATTGAACTTTGACTTAGATTTAATTAAACTTACCATAAAATATATTCAAGTCAATATCGCCAAGTTGATCCTAGATCAAATGATCTTAATCCTGTTATGATTAGGCTAATCTTGAAAGGCTATTCGTGTTCCTTGAATTGTTAGTTAAGCCTACTTTTAGGTCAGGGTGATACGTACTTTTTGGGAACACGGTAGTGCAATTGAGTGGGAGCGCTAGCATAAACATGGAATCTATAGCTTCTATCTGGCGAATAGTAAGCAAAGGATGATCTCCTTCGAGCTTGACCAAACGAAAATAAATGGTGGAGATCTCATTTCACATAAGTTGAAATATCATTTATACGGGGTCAAGTGTTTTAAGGATAAAATACATAGTAGGGTGTTACGGTAATCTAATCCCTTTACTGTGTAGATCATTCATATAGAGGATCATTGATCAAATTAGGATTATAACAATGGATAACTAATGATGTGTCTATATGGTGGAACATATAGAGCATTCTATATACTGAGAGTGCAATTCTAAATTCTATGTGTGGATTCAACGAAGAATTAATAAGTTAGTGAATTTTAGTGCTAAATTCTTGATCTACTTATTGGAAGCTCGGTTATATAGACCCATGGTCCCTCCACTACTTGAGATAATATTGTTTGTAAGACTCATGTAATTGGTTTTGATTAATCAATTATAATTCACAAGTTAGACTATGTCTATTTGTGAAATTTTCACTAAGTAAGGGCGAAATTGTAAAGAAAGAGTTAATAGGGGCATATTTGTTAATTATGATACTTTGTATGGTTCAATTAATAAATATGATAAATGAAAATATTATTTAATAATTATTTATAGTTATTAAATAGTTAGAATTGGCATTTAAATGATTGAATTAGGAAATTGGCATTTTTGAGAAAATCAGATACAAAAGGTGTTAAAATTGCAAAATTGCAAAAAGCAAGGCCCAGTCCACTAAGCCATGGCCAGCCACCTTTGTAGGCTTTTTAAGTTGATATTTTCATTATTTTAAGGTCATATAATTCAAATCTAACCCTAGTGGAATGCTATAAATAGATAGTGAAGGCTTCAGGAAAATTACACTTTCTGAATCAGAAAAACCTGAACCTCCTCTCTCTCTTCTCTAGCCGCCACTCTCTCTCTCTCTTCTTCCTTAGAATTTCGAAATTACCTTAGTGATTAGAGTATTGCCCACACACATCAAGCAATACCTCAATCATAGTGAGGAAGATCGTGAAGAAAGATCATCATCAAAGGAGATTCAACATCAAGGATTCAGAGAAAGAGATCCAGGTTCAGATCTTGATAATACTCTGCTACAGAAAGGATACAAGGGTTAGAGATCTGAACGGAAGGAGTCATTTAATTCCGCTGCACCCAATGTAAGGTTTCTTAAACTTTATATGCGTTTAATTTATCGTTTTAGAAAGTTCTTATATAGGATGTTAATAAACATACTTGTGAGTAGATCTAAGATCCTGGTAAAATAATTCCAACAACTGGCCTCAGAGCCATGGTAATTGATTTACTTGCAAGAAATTTGGACTTTAAAACGATTGTTTGTATGTTTTTTGGATGTTATCATGTTGTATTGAGTGTTATTTGATGATTGATTGATGTTTGTAAATTTTCGTGAAAAATAATTGCGATTCTGTTTCTGGAATTATTTTTATTGGATAGTATGGAAAAAATTAAGCAAGTTACTTTTTTACAGAACTCAATTTCGATTTTATTTGAATTAGTTATGAATTTTTGAAGATTTGAAAAAATCGGGGCTGTGCTGAAATTTTCTGATCGCGAAAACTGTCCGTACAGCTCACAATTTTTTCGTTTTTCTTCGTTTTTTCATGCTTTTTCATGGAATTAACTTCCGATTTTTTGTGTAGTTCTATATTTATACTATTACTATTCCTAATTCAATTCTAATTATCATTTTGAATTAATTTAATATTTTTTAAATTTAATTCAAGATATTAGTGTAATTTGAATTTGAATAGAATTAGTATCTATCTTCTTGCTTAAAAATCTATCTTATTTTAAAATTTGATTATATCTTATCCTATTTTAAATTTAAAAATAAGATAACTATAATCATGTAATTTTTAAATGATATAAGATATTTTGCTATTTTTTTTTTAAATTTTGTTATTTTATTTATTTAAATTACATTTAAAATTTGAAAAAGATATTCATTTATCTTTTCTAATTTTTTATTTAATTTATATTTATAAAATAACATTTAAAATTTAAAAATAGTTAGCAAATATTTTTTTTGAAATGATATTTAGCTTGGTTGAAACCTAATTTTTCAAAATTGTAGGTTTAATTTTAAATTTAAATATTTAATTAAATTTCGAAATTTTT
This sequence comes from Cannabis sativa, assembly GCF_029168945.1. Lineage (NCBI taxonomy): Eukaryota > Viridiplantae > Streptophyta > Magnoliopsida > Rosales > Cannabaceae > Cannabis > Cannabis sativa. Next base: position 65,210,966 of record NC_083602.1, read on the forward strand.
TTAATTTTTCAAATTTTTTTTAAAATTTTCAAATTTTTTTAATAATTTTCGAAATTAATTATTTAATTTAAAATTAAATAAATCCTACATCCAACTATCCAACTAACCTTGTTGCAGGAGTATGTGTTTTAACTTGTGTGTAAGTTTTCAAAACCTATTATTACTTGATTGCAAATAGCCATGGTTACCTTTTGCCAGATCTAATGATCTGATGGCTCCCTTGGTCAAGATAATAATTTGTAACAGGTATATTTACAATCTTCTTTCATCTGTGTATGACCTAGCAACATGATAGGACCCATCCAAAGTGTGCCTGTGTGAGCCTATGTGTTTAATTTTATTATAGATGCATATAGGTTGTTGTTGCTAAAATAAATTATCATAGTTCTTGATAGAATTTATTTAGGCCCATTTAGTTTTTGGGCCTATTCAATTAATAACAGTTGTTCTTATTAAGGTGAAATTCCTCTCTTTTGGGCCTTGTGTGAGAGTTGGGAGCCATAGAAGTGGGTACGACATACTGAACCCAGCACTCCCTCACATGAACCACCCCAATTGTGAAGGCCCATTTGCCTGATTTGAATGACTGTACTAGGTTAATTACACTAGTTTAACCTAATTAAAAATTGATTAGCAACATAATTAATTTCATTTATTTTGAAATTAATTTAGAAAATCATAGTTTAAAGAATTTTATATTCTAAGCTAAACTATATGTATTTTCTTGTATTTAATTAAATATAGAATTATAACCATCTAGATTCTTTCTGAAGCTTAATTTAAATTTTTCATTAAATATTCCTATTTAAGTTGATATTTAGTTATCTACAACTAACCAACTTAAATCTAAATATCTTTTGAATTTAAAATTTCAAAATTAAGTTGAGGAATTTTAGGCATTGGTTATTAAGATTCTTTAGATATTCTTTAAGTTAATATCTTTTCGAATATTAACTTAAAATGTAATATCTTCAAATTAAGTGGTTATAACTTAATTTTAAATTTAATTAAATCTGATTTGAAAGATATTTTCAAATTTGTTCCATTTATTATTCGAATTTATTTTTCGAAATTAATTAATAATTGAAAATTAATTAAAGTTGATTTTTTTTAAACCAACTTTGATTTGTAATTTTTCATTATTATATTATGGAACTTGTTCGATATTTATTTGAATTTATTTTTCAAATTTAAATAATAATTGGAAATTAATTAAAGTTGATTTTTTTTAAACCAACTTTAGTTTGTAATTTTTCATTATTATAATATCGAATTAAAATGATTACACAAAATACATATAATATTTTTAAATAATGAGCTTTTAATCAAAAGACATTCGATCTCCATTGTGGGTTTTACACCGCGTTTGTTTTAGTGAGTAATCCTCCCTAATGGAGGAACGTTCATTAGCAATTTCACACCGTTTAACCTCGCATGATAAGTAGTTTGTAAGTGTTTTGTATGGTATAAATCACCCTAATGGTGGCGACCATACATGACTTGCAAGTTATGAAACAATAGTGGAAGCTCATAAGATAGAATTGCCTTGACTCTCGCCTAAACGGGACAACGCTGAATTCCAATCTTGATCGAATAAAAGGTTGCTAGAATGGTTATCATTTTAGATGAGCTGACAACTCTATTCAATGGATGATGCTTTGACTCTCGCCTAAACGGGACACTGTATCCGTTTGTTGAAATACCTTGGAAAATAAACTATGTTAGATTTAGTATTTCTATAACATATGTAATTACTTGTTATTTTCTAAATTGTGTATGAATTTATGAGCCAAAACCTTACTTCTGTTTTATTGATGTGTTGTAGCGTCATTATGAATAACCCTCACCCCGATCCTCTCTTAGTAACTATCTTAGCAAAAGAACTCTATAGTGTGAAAATGCATCCTGGTAGTTGCATTAACTCGCACCTGTTGATGATGAATCTGAAGTTCCAAAAGGCAAATCTACTAGGAATTGATTTATCAAGAGAATAATGGGTCCAACTTATCCTTAAGAGTCTTCCTCCGGAGTATAATGAATTTGTTATCTCTTACATGATCAACAATTCTAACTCCTCCGACATGGACAAGCTCGAAGCAGAATTACGAGCCCATGAACGGAACTTGATTGCAATGGGTCCCCCTGGGTTTGCAATCAATAATCGAAGGAAAAGGACTAGGTATGAAGGATCTAGCAAAACTGCTTCTTCAAGTACAATTATCAGACATAATCTTCTATGTTCGAATTGTAATGGAAAGGGTCATCATGAAGAACGATGTCCCAGGCTTCTAAACAATTCAAACGAAGGTAATGCTTTTGTCTTTGAATCATATGTTTTAGAGAATGACAAATCCATCTGGATTGTTGATTCTGGGTCTACTAACCATGTATGTTCTTCACTGCAGTTGCTTGAAACTTGGGAAAATCGTCTGTGAGAGTTACAGCTTAAAGTTGGCAATGGCGAATTAGTATCGGTCAAAGCTAGAGGAAAAGCCCGCATCAAGTTTCAACAAAGATTTTTAATTTTAGAAAATGTTTTATTTATTCCAAACTTTAGTAGAAACTTGATTAGTGTCTCATGTTTGCAAACACAATCTTATATATTGAATTTTTCGAGTACAAATTGTTCAATTTCTCGTAATGGATTTCAAATATGTGTTGCTAATATGGAACAAGGGCTTTATGTTTTAAGACCGAGTACTCAAATCTCACTAAATAGTGAACTTTTCAGTGTAGCTAGTTCTAGAAACCTAAAAAGAAAAGAGATTGATAATGATGATCAAACTTATCTATGGCATTTACGTTTAGGTCATATAGGCTTTGATAGACTCAATAGGCTCACCAAAGACGGTCCATTGAAAAATGTCGTCTTAGGTGAACCGCGCATGCGAGTCCCGCCTAGAAGGAAAATTGACTAAACGTTCTTTCTCGCAAAGGGAGAGCGTGCCAAAATCCCTCTAGGGTTAGTGCATTCGATGTACGCGGACCTTTGAATGTCAAAGCCCGAGGTGGTTATGAGTATTTTGTCACTTTCATTGACGATTTCTCTAGATATAGTTTTCTTTACCTAATGCAAAAGAAATCTGAAACGTTTGAAAAGTTTCAGGAGTTTCATGCTTTGGCCCAAAACCAATTAGGTAAATCATTAAAGATCTTGTGAACTGATAGGGGTGGAGAATATATGGATATGCAGTTCAAAGATCATTTAATTGAACTTGGAATTGAATCCCAATACACTGCCCCAGCCACTCCACAACAAAATGGAGTTGCAGAAAGAAGAAATCGCACTCTTTTGGAAATGGTTAGGTCTATGCTGAGTTATTCAACTCTGTCTACGTCCTTTTGGGGATATGCTATACAGATGGCAAATGACATTCTAAATGTTGTTCCATCTAAAGCAGTCCCTAAGACACCCGTCGAACTTTGGAATTGTCGAACACCTAGTTTACGCCATTACAGAATTTGGGGGTGCCCTGCTCATGTCTTAAGAAAGAAAGAAGGCAAACTTGAATCACGTACCGAAGTATGCATGTTTGTCGGAAATTCTAAAGAGACTAGGGGTGGACTATTTTATAGTCACAAGGATAATAAAGTGTTTGTTTCTACAAATGCTACTTTCCTTGAAGAGAACTATATTAAAGACTACAAACCGAAAAGTAAAGTTGTTCTAGAGGAATTGCTATCAGATATAACTCCTTCCAATGTTCCGTCCTCTTCCACTCGTGAAGAAGACAATCCCACTCCCTCAGTTGAACAAACTGAGAAATCTACTACTAAAGTTTCTGTTCAGAAGACAACCGTACCTCGTCGTAGTGGGAGGGTTTCAACAAAACCTGCTCGTTATGGCTTGGATGGTGAAATCAATATGGTCGTAGGTGACGGTATTGATGACGATCCATTGACCTATAAACAAGCAATGGCTAGTCCGCAACGGAAACGATGGTCAGCCGGCATGGATTCAGAAATGGATTCCATGAAAAAGAACAAAGTCTGGGAATATGTAAACGCACCTGACGACTATCATCCGATAGGATGCAAGTGGGTTTACAAGAAGAAAAGAGGAGCTGGAGGCGAAGTCGAAACTTTTAAAGCTAGACTTGTAGTTAAGGGTTATACCCAAAGAGAAGGCGTGGACTATGAGGAAACTTTTAGTCCTGTTGCCATGCTCAAATCCATCCAAATTCTTCTCTCCATAGCTGCTGCTTTCGATTATGAAATCTGGCAAATGGATGTCAAGACTGCCTTCCTTAATGGGGTACTTGAAGAAACCATCTATATGGAGCAACCAGAAGGTTATGTTCTTCCTGGGCAGGAAAAGAAAGTTTGCAAGTTAAACAGGTCTATCTATGGACTTAAGCAAGCTTCTCGCTCATGGAACAAGAGGTTTGATGAAATCATCAAGACCTACGGCTTTCTTCAGAATGAAGATGAACCTTGTGTTTACCAACTCAAGGAAGACCAAATAGTAGTATTCCTGGTCCTTTATGTTGATGACATTTTGATCATTGGAAACAATGTCAAGAAAATGACTCACATCAAGGAATGGCTCAACACTCAATTCGATATGAAAGATTTGGGTGAAGCAGCCTATGTTCTTGGTATTCAGATTATCGTAAACCGAAGAACAGATCTCTTGCTCTCTCTCAAACAACCTACATAGACAAAGTCTTAGAGAGATTCTTCATGAACAATGCCAATGGGGCAAACATGCCTTCTAGATATGGTATTCGTCTATCTAAGGAACAATACCGATCGATCCTCGAGATAGAGGACATGGCGAATAATCACTATGCCTCTGCAGTTGGAAGTCTAATGTATGCAATGTTATGCACTAGACCTGACATTTGTTATGCTGTTGGAATCGTGAGCAGGTATCAGTCTAATCTAGGACAAGAACATTGGAATGCAGTTAAGTATATTCTGAAATACTTAAAGAGTACAAGGAATCTTGTGTTAGTCTACAAGGGTGGTGCTTTAAATCCCATAGGCTACACTGATTCAGATTTCCAAGCAAGTCTTGAAGACAGGAAATCTACATCTGGGATGGTGTTTACTCTTGGGGGTGGAGCAGTGGTTTGGAGAAGTGCTAAACAAACCGCGATATCGGACTCAACTATGGAAGCTGAATACATAGCAGCAGCCGAAGCTGCTAAAGAACTTGTCTGGCTAAGAAAGTTCTTCACCAGCATAGGAGTTGTTCCTGGAATGGAAAAGCCTCTAGTACTACTCTGTGATAACAATGGAGCAATAGCAAACAGCAAAGAACCTCGAAGCCACAAGAGAAGCAAACACATTGAAAGGAAGTATCACATTATCCGAGAATACGTGGCAAGAGGGGATGTACTAGTTGAGAAAGTTGACACAGAGGACAACCTAGCTGATCCATTTACCAAAGTCTTGGCTGTGACAGCCTTTGAAAAGCACCGTCAGAATTTAGGATTAATTGATATGTACTAATTAGTTTTATATTAGTGCAAGTGGGAGTTTGTTAGGTTTTATGCCCTAAATAAAACTCCATTTCAATGTAATCTATTTTATTCAACATCAATAAAGAAACAGAAGTATTTTTCATTCATTTGTGTATGTTTTGGTTCACTTTATCCATTGCTTGTCTATTTGATTTATAAATTCATCTTAAACCCTTTTCACATACTTGATCATGTTTATTGTGTTGTCATCACATTGGAAAGTAAACATGACTATGTGAATAAAGTTTCCTAGATTTATCAGACACAGGGTTTTACTGATATGATAATCTACAACAAGAGTTTACTTGTATTTGGAGAAATACTATGTTCTTTCCAGAACATTGGTTAAAGTAAAGCTCAGGTTGGATGCATGGAGTATGCATCGGAAGGGACCGATATTGAACTTTGACTTAGATTTAATTAAACTTACCGTAAAATCTATTCAAGTCAATATCGCCAAGTTGATCCTAGATCAAATGATCTTAATCCTGTTATGATTAGGCTCAATCTTGAAAGGGTATTCGTGTTCCTTGAATTGTTAGTTAAGCCTACTTTTAGGTCAGGGTGATACGTACTTTTTGGGAACACGGTAGTGCAATTGAGTGGGAGCACTAGCATAAACATGGAATCTATAGCTTCTATCTGGCGAATAGTAAGCAAAGGATGATCTCCTTCGAGCTTGACCAAACGAAAATAAATGGTGGAGATCTCATTTCACATAAGTTTAAATATCATTTATACGGGGTCAAGTGTTTTAAGGATAAAATACATAGTAGGGTGTTACGGTAATCTAATCCCTTTACTGTGTAGATCATTCATATAGAGGATCATTGATCAAATTAGGATTATAACAATGGATAACTAATGATGTGTCTATATGGTGGAACATATAGAGCATTCTATATACTGAGAGTGCAATTCTAAGTTCTATGCGTGGATTCAACGAAGAATTAATAAGTTAGTGAATTTTAGTGCTAAATTCTTGATCTACTTATTGGAAGCTCGGTTATATAGACCCATGGTCCCTCCACTAGTTGAGATAATATTGTTTGTAAGACTCATGTAATTGGTTTTGATTAATGAATTATAATTCACAAGTTAGACTATGTCTATTTGTGAAATTTTCACTAAGTAAGGGCGAAATTGTAAAGAAAGAGTTAATAGGGGCATATTTGTTAATTATGATACTTTGTATGGTTCAATTAATAAATATGATAAATGACAATATTATTTAATAATTATTTATAGTTATTAAATAGTTAGAATTGGCATTTAAATGATTGAATTAGGAAATTGGCATTTTTGAGAAAATCAGATACAAAAGGTGTTAAAATTGCAAAATTGCAAAAAGCAAGGCCCAGTCCACTAAGCCATGGCCGGCCACCTTTGTAGGCTTTTTAAGTTGATATTTTCATTATTTTAATGCCATATAATTCAAATCTAACCCTAGTGGAATGCTATAAATAGATAGTGAAGGCTTCAGGAAAATTACACTTTCTGAATCAGAAAAACCTGAGCCTCCTCTCTCTCTTCTCTAGCCGCCACTCTCTCTCTCTCCTCTTCCTTAGAATTTCGAAATTACCTTAGTGATTAGAGTAGTGCCCACACACATCAAGCAATACCTCAATCATAGTGAGGAAGATCGTGATGAAAGATCATCAGCAAAGGAGATTCAGCATCAAGGATTCAGAGAAAGAGATCCAGGTTCAGATCTTGATAATACTCTGCTACAAAAAGGATACAAGGGTTAGAGATCTGAATGGAAGGAGTCATTTAATTCCGCTGCACCCAATGTAAGGTTTCTTAAACTTTATATGTGTTTAATTTATCGTTTTAGAAAGTTCTTATTTAGGATGTTAATAAACATACTTGTGAGTAGATCTAAGATCCTGGTAAAATAATTCTAACAGTCTCCCACTCAGATAGTAGTCAAATTTTGGGTATAACACCATCTTCAACATAACTTGAGCCACAAAGTGTCATTCTACTCGATCAAATACACTACTCATGTGTAATTTGATTGCTGCATAGCCTTTGGAACCATGTTTCCTATTTGTAAGGGAGTGAAACAATTCAAAAGCAACAAGAACATTGTTAGTGATTAGCCGCTGAGATAAGAAAGCACTTTGATATTTTGATATAACCATTGGCAAAAAAGTTTAGAGCCGTAGAATAATCGACTTGGAAACCAGTTTGTCGAGAACGTTGCACATGATTATTGAACAGTATTGGGTGACATGGTTAGGTTTCTTTACTTTAGGGATAAGAGTGATTAAAGTCTTATTAAACAATGTTGGATCAACACCATTGTTAAGAACATCCAAAACTGATTCAGTAACAAGAGAGTCAACAATGTGCCAATAGTTTGTAGAGAACATGACTGACATGCTGTCCAAATTCGAGCTTTTATCACTGTTCGTTGATTTCAACGCACTAAAAGCCTCTTCTGCAACATAGGGTGCTAAAATGGCCATTTTAGATTTAGTTGAAATTGTGGTTGGAATTGTTGCAAATATAGCATCAATAGAGTGTTGTTCAACACCTTGACTTCTGAAAATATCTTGAAAGTAAGTAGTGATAACATCAATAATTGTAGGAACGCTAGTTTGGGTGTTGCCATTTGAATCTTTGAGCTTTCGCATGCGATTGGTGCTATCTCTAGCATTTGCATGTTGGTGAAATTTTTTTGTATCCGAATCACCCATTTGTAGCCATGAAATTCTTGATCAATGATGCTAATAATTTTCTTCTTGAGCCAATAATTCATCTAGGATGGTTTTTGAGTTCTTGAGAGCTTCAAAATGATTTTGGTCAGTACTTGGGGAGTTTTGGAGAGTTGGAACATGTTCATATGATCCTTTAATTTGTCTTTTCAGATTTCTAAATTTTGAATGGTGCTATGATTGGAGTTTGATAGCATAGTTAGATATATTAGAAGTCACTTCGACACTAGGTATTAAGGATAATATCAGCACATGTTTCCTCCTTCAATCACATTTTTTCAAAACAGAGCCGTGACTTAAAGACTTACTCTTCAAACTGATCTCCAAGGGCTGATATGTGAGCTTTAATGACTTTGTGTTCCGATTTGTAAAAACCCAGATGCTGAATAGTTGGTGTGAGGAAAGTAAAATTCTAGTATTCATTAATAAAGCCTTAATGAATTCTTTCCTTAATATTCCCCATACCTTGGCTTTTATTAGTCTAAATAAAATGTTCACCTTCAAAGGATAGTTGGGATAGATGACAAACATCCACAACAGAGTGAAAGGCTTCAATTTGTGGTACATATTGAAGTGGACCACCAAGTTTATCCTCATTATAAATAACTTCTTAAAGTCTCCTAAAACAAGACAAGGAGACATCGGGGCCACATCAAAACACCTACGAAGGACAATCCATGTGAGAGATCTTTGATTAACATAAGGGTGGCCATAGAAACCAGTAAAGTGCATGAAAGGACCATCTCAACTTTCAACAAAGCAGTCAATGTGATTAATAGAAAAATTATTGAGAGAAACAATGACATGAGATGAGACTTCCAAAGCAGCATAAGATCACCTCTTTGGCCATGTCTCGATACTTTTAAACCATTAGAAAAATGTAATCTAAGTCAAAAATTATCTATACTACCAGTCTTAAGTTTAGTTTCATGATGAAAAGAACACAGAGAGCTTGCTTAGAAACAAGCAAGCGTAGATGTTTGAAAAAACTCGGGTTCCCCAAACTTCCTGCATTCCAACTTATAAAATTCATGGCAAAGCACGGCGTCGCTCATCAACATCCCCTGGAAATTCAGACTGGTATTGGGTCGAATCCAATGAAGAATTAGAAACTGGTAGAGCAGTGGAGTGGTCAGTTGATGCTGAAGGGTCAGACCGAGCAATGGGATTAGATCAACAACGTTTGAGAACATTTCGAAGAGATTCAAAATCTACTTGGTGCTTCAACATTTTATTAGGATTGCAGTTTTCTTTTCCATTATCCAATCCTACAATTGATTTCCTTTTATTATAAAAATCCAACGAGGTTGCCACTTTCTCAGTAATAGCAGTGACATTAGTGGCAAACAAGAATAGCACCGGTGGTAAGGGGTAAACATGGGAGTTTTATTTTGAGGGACAATCCTGAAAGAGATATTAGTGGGTAGGTAGTAATTATGGGTGATGGTGATAAATGTGGCGGGTTATAGAATTACCACTAAATCCTTAATGGTACAAACTGTAGGAGAAAGTAGTGTAGTGGAAGTAAATGTTGTTGAGAATTGGGTATTAACCGAAGCAATATATTGATGGAAAGGTTGTAAGGGGGTATTGATAGAGCATTCTCCCTTTGTTAAGTTAGTTGGGTAGGGTAATGGTCTTGTAGAGAGGTTTGGAATTGTTGCAAAGAAAGACTTTTTTGCCAATCTTTTCATTTGTGGCCAAACTCCCCCTTTAAAAAAGTCTGTCCTATGCTGGACATGACCTGATTTAGGGAGTGGGGAACCAATCATTAAGGTACCATAGGATAAAGAGGGGTCAACACCATTGTAAACTTATTTAAGGAACTTGTGACAAGCCTTAAAATGATGACAATGACATCACATTCAAAAAAAAAAAAAAACTCTGGCAAGCGTTCATAACGAAATTCAAGCTAGAATTCGTCTTTTAAATCCTTAATTCTGACCATTTGTCCCGTTAGAAGAGGCTTGGAGATGTCAATTGTTGCAAAAAATCGTAGAAAAGGTCCCCATCCTTCATATAGTAAATCTTCATGAACATCAATATAGGTACCTACAATATTCCCAACCGATTCAGCCATGGCCTTTAATTTGCTAAGAAATGGTAGTCGATGAAGCTGCACCCAAAACGGAGATAGATGTATGGATTCTACTATTGTAATTAGTTGAGCAATTGGTGGGCTTAAAACAATGTGATGATTCTAAAAGTGTCAAGGTTCCAAAAATAGAACTTTCCTTATCTATCCAACACATCCAAAAGTGATTAAGAGCAGGCCTGAGTGGTAATTAGTGATGGTAACAGGGTATAGGCCTTTTCAATGACCACTCATTTTAATACAGAAAGTTGTCTGATTAATGTCTCGAGACGAAACTACTCTCATGTAGAGAATGTAACCTTGAGTTGCAGCACCTCCAGTAGGAGAGAATTCAGGGGAGAGTTTGAACTTCTCGTTCAGAATCTGTTAGCACCAATGTTTGATTCATGTCAGCGAGCAAAAGATCCATCGACAGAGCAGAAACAGAACACTGGGAAGAGTATAGCGATTAAGAAGGAGCAGAACTTGTTATCAGAGAGGGGTTGGTCATGGTGGTGTGAACACATTTTTAGTGATAATTCAAGTTTGAATATGGCGGAGGGAACAATTACAAAGAAAAAAAAATAACATAAAGAAGCAAAGAAAAGGAATTAGAAGAGGTTAAGACAGTTAAAAAGAAAGAAATAGATAAACTGCCACAAAACTTTTTAAGAGCACATTGTTCACAAATATCAACATTAAAAAAATATCAAATAGTTGATTTATGATCTAGTAAAAAATTTTAAAAAAATAAAAATAGGAATAAAACTTAATCTTAATTTTCAAAACAAATTTAAAAAATTTCTACAATATTTTCTTCTATGTAAGTTCATACCTTTCAATGTTTAGTAAATATGCTTCAACATTAATATATTTAAAATTTATAAAATACAATAAAAAACGAGCATTCAAAATCAAAATATTTTATAAATATTCTATAAAAATTTATATTTAGAGTTATCTAAATTAGTAATTTAAATTAAATAACATTATATTAAAATAAATAGATTAAAACATATATCAAATTAAAATATAATTCTTTACAACAATGAGCTTTAAATTTAAGGATATTTGATCTCCATTGTTGGTCTTACATGGTTAATATTTCAATGTTACCTCAAGATGCTAGACATCGTCCCCCTTATGAATTGTCATCCATTGTACATTTAACACTGTAAAGATCTCGAAAGATAAGTATTTTGTAAGTTTTCTTTTCTATTAGACTCTCCCCTATGGTGACTACTTAGAAATAAATTTACAAGTATGAAACAATGGTAGAAGCTAATAAAATAAGAATAACCTTAACTCTTGCCTACTGGGAGAACGTTGGACTCTTATTTCGATCGAATAAAAGGTTGCTAAAATGGTCTCCATTTTACATGAGCTGACAATTCTATTCAACTAATGATGTCTTTGACTCTCGCCTACCGAGACACTATATATCATGTATTTAAAAAATCTTATAAATTATTTAAGATGTATTTGTTTTGTATTTTTTACATATCTTTATTACTTGCTAAATGCTTAATAATTTTTTAATATGTGTATGAATTTATATTGAACCTTCATTGTATTTTTTGTTATTAATTATTGTAGTATCAATTTCAAATCTTTATTATTTGTAACACCCTACTAGTTTAGGCGTGTTAACGTGATTTTTAACTTAATTGTGCAGCTCGTTGCTAATGAACAAGTTTATTGAAAATCATGAATAATTAAAACTTTATTTAACTATTTATAAATATCAAAATAACATACTTATATAAAATTGGGATCCCGTTTACAAAATATTTACAAAAGTTTCACAGTGCATAGTACAAAAGTTGTCGCCTAGCGACAATACAAAATATGTCCAGCTATCCCAAAGATCGTACGCTCCAAGCCTAACCGCCCTGACATGTACAATCTTCATCTGCTCGATCTCATGGTTGCTCAACCTTAGCCTTGCCCTTACCTACACATGCAAACAATATCTGTAAGTCGACAGACTTAGTAAGAAAAGCATATTCAATAACATAACTATAACCCAAATTATAATCAGGCGCCCATGCACCCACCCATAACCCTATCCCCGTGTCCGACACGGTACTCAGTCAAGAACGTTCATACAACAATACTACTGACCATAATATCATTCTATACTCGGTACGACTACGCCAGTCATACTCTAGTCGTACCGATGTGATACTATCAAGTAATATAGTTCTATCAACCATAATATCAGCCTATACTCAGTATGCTAGTCATACTCTTGTCGTACCGATGTGATACTGTCAGATAATACTCAAGGCAGCATACATTTATCTATATCCAATATAATACTAACTATACTGATATTGCTATTATAATGTAATCTAACAGGCTTAACTAACATGTACGCTAAACATGTAAACATTTATGCATATTGTTATACTAATCTACCTTGTTTCCGAATTTAGGTGTGTCGACCAACCTGAGTGGAACAGCTGCTCAATGATTTATAGGCCCCTAAATCACATTATTTGCAAAACTGGTAAGTGACACACTAAATCACTTTACGGGGAGTTAAACTTGAAATTAGAAGTTTTCCTATCGATGGGTAACATGGCAATACCCTAAATAATGCAAAAATGGAAAAACTAGAGTTCCCAAAATTGCCCTAATTGGTACAGCAGTTCCCCAACTGGAATTCCAGTTCTGTGGGGTTTCCTGGGGACCAACCAAAATTTTGGTTCCTACAGGTCCCCCTGAACCAGAATTCTGGTTTAGTGCAAAAACCACCTAAACACTTCAAATCAAACGCAAATCACACAATAACCTCCAGATCACCTAATTATACCATAATAAACATAATCCAAGCAAAAACATAAAGCAATAAACTCAGAATACAAAAACACCATTAAAGAGCAAAGGTTGAGTTCTTAAACTTTAAACTTGCTCAAACAACACCACAGCCCACAAATCTATCTCAAAACAGCCTAATTATTCTTAATTTAACTTCAGAAAACAATTACAAACACTACTAAAAGCTACAGAATCCTAACTTACCAATTCATGCAATATCTTTACTTAAAGTTTAAGAAAATACAAAATGAAAAACTAGGAAGCATACCTAGGATTAAAATCTCAGCAATGAAGGTAATAATGCTTTGAGTTGCTAAAGAGAACCTTAGCTTCTTACTGGCTTCTAGAGAGCCACAAGAGAAGCAAACACATAGAGAGGAAATACCACATTATCAGAGAATATGTGGCAAGAGGGGACGTACTGGTGGAGAAAGTGGACACTGAAAACAACTTAGTTGATCCATTCACCAAAGTTTTGGCTGCAACTACATTTGAAAAGCACAGATTGAATTTAGGATTAATTGAAATGTACTGATAGTTTTATGTTAGTGCAAGTGGGAGTTTGTTGGGTTTTGTGCCCTAAATAAAACTTTATTTCAATGTAATCTTTTCTACTCAATTATCAATAAAGAAACAGATTTAATTTCATTACTTGTTTAATGTGTTATTTGGTTCATGTGATCATTTATTTACTTATTTGATTAATAAATTCATCCAAATCCTTATCACACTGTTATTCTTATTTATTGTGTTGTCAACACAGTAGAAAGTAATCAAGATTGTGTGATTAAATGTATTCCTAGATTAATCAGTACACAGGGTTTAACTGATATGATAATCTACAACGTAATTTACTTGAACCTTGGATAAGTGTTATGTCATTTCTAGGGCATTGGTTAAATTAAGCTTGGGTTGGATGTATGGAGTATGCATCGAAAGGTACCGATATTGAATTTGGATTAGATATGATAAATTTACCGTAATATCTATTCAATTCAATATCACCTAGTTGATCCTAGAATAAATGATCTCAATCCTGACATGGTTAGGTTCGATCTCAAGAGTGTTATTTGTGTTCTTTGAGTTGCTAGTTAAGCTTACCTTTTGGTTCGGGTAATACGTATATTTTGGGAACATGATAGTACAATTGAGTGGGAGTGCTAATCATAGATACATAATCTATAGCTTCCATATGGACATAGAAGTGAAACGATAGTTTCCTTCAAGCTTCGCTAAACAGAGATAAATGATAGAGCGCTTATGTTAGTGATTATATTAGTTCACTAAAATATCATTTATAGGTGGCTAAGTGTTTTAAGGATAAAATACATTGAAAGGGTGTAACGGTAGTTTTGTCCCTAATGCAATGTAAATCATCTATAGAGGATCATTGATTATTGGGCTAATAACAATGGATAATTAATAGAGTATCTATATCGTGAAACATATAGAGCGTTCTATGTAACTGAGAGTGCGATTCCAAGTTCTATAGTAGTTCAACAAGGAATTAATAAGTTAGAGAATTTACTTGGTAAATTCTAGATCTGCTTATTGGGAGCTCGGTTATATAGGCCCATGGTCCCCATACTAGTTGAGACAAACTGCTTGTAAGACTCAGTTAATTGATTTTAGTTGATCAATTTTAATTCTAAAATTAGACTATGTCTAGTTTATGAATTTTCACTAAGATATGGCTTGATTGTGAAAAAATGGTATTTTAGGGTTAATTTATTAATTAAGAGACTTTGTGGAGTCTAATTAATAAATATTATAAATGACAATTTTATTTGATAATTATTTTAATTATTAAATAAATAGTTTCTTGCATTTATAGGGTTAAAGTTGCAAAAAGTGGTATTTATGAAAAATAGATAAAATAGTTGAGAAAAATAGGAAAAACCAAACTAGTGTAGGGCCCACTATGTGGCCGGCCACTAGGTGGTTATTTTACTCTAATTTTATCAATTTTTTATTCCAAATAATTCAACTTAACCCTAGTAGAAATTAGTATAAAAGGAAGGCTATGGTCTCATTATCCAACTAATGCCTCCAAAGCTAAAAACCTAGTTTTCTCTCTAGGTTTATGAGACCTCTTCCTTCTTCTTCCTCTAATTCAAAAATACCATAGCCTTTCTTCACAAAACAAAATTCAGCCATTAGTGATTGAGTACATGCCCACACATAACGAGTCCTCAATCATAGTATGTAAGACTGTGAAGCATCCGAACAACAAGAAGGAGAATCAGGCCCAGATCTTGGTGATACTCTGCGACAGAAAGGATACAAGGGTTAGAGATTTGAGCGGAAGGAGTCATTTAATTCCGCTGCAACCACTGTAAGGTTCCTAATACCTTTTATGTGTTTATATTCATCTTTTTAGAAATTCCTATTAGGATGTTAAAAACATACTTGTTAGTAAATCTAGATCCTGGTAAAATATATTCCAACATCCAGGGCATTGTTTAAAGTAAGCTTGGGTTGGATGTATGGAGTATGCATCAGAAGGGACCGATATTGAACTTGGATAAGATATGATAAACTTACCGTAATAACTATTCAATTCAATTTCACCTAGTTGATCTTAGATCAAATGATCTCTATCCTGAGATGGTTAGATTCTAGTTCAGTTGCATTATTTGTGTTCTTCAATCTGTTCGTTAAAGTCAACCAATGGATCTTCTCGTGACGCATAGATTAAGGACATGGTATTTCAATTGAGTGGGAGGGCTTATCATAAATACGAAAGCTATAGCTTCTATCCGAACATAGAAGTCAAACGATGATTTCCTTCGAGCTTAGCTTAATAGAGATAAATGGTTGAGTACTCATTTCAGTGATTATATTAGTTCACTGAAATATCATTTATAGGTAGCTAAGTATTTTAAGGATAAAATACATTGAAGGGTGTAACAGTAAATTTGTCCCTACTCAATGTAGATCATCTATAGAGGATCATTGATTATTAGGATTATAACAAATGGATAATTCATAGTGTATCTATATTGTGGAACATATAGAATATTCTACATAATTGAGAGTGCAATTCCAAATCTATAGTGGTGCAAGGAGGAATTAATAAGTTAGGGAATTTACTTGGTAAATTTTAAATCTACTTATTGGAAGCTTGGTTATATAGGCCCATGGTCCCCAAACTAGTGGAGAAAAATTGCTTGTAAGACTCAGTTAATTGATTTTAATTAATCAATTATAATTCTAAATTAGACTATGTTTTATTTATGAATTTTCACTAAGTTATGGCTTGATTGTGAAGAAATGGGATTTTAAGGTTAATCTGTTAATTAAGAGACTTCGTGAAGTCTAATTAAAAAATAATATAAATGATAATTTTATTTGATAATTCATCTTAATTATTAAATAAATAGTTTTGGTATTTATTGTTGGCTTTTGTGCCCTAAATAAAACCCATTTCAATATAATTAGATTTACTAATTAATAAACATCAGAAATCATTTTATGTTGCATGGTTCACATGATTTATTTCATGATTATATTGAATGTATAAATTCTATTAAGTCTAGAACATATGTATTTGTTCATGATTATAGTGTTGTCAACACAGTGGAATATATTCATGATTATATGTTCAAAAGTTTAATTCTCTGATTTGTCATTTCACTGGATTTAGACTGGCATGATAATCAACGATAGGTATACTTACACCTTGGATAAGTGTTATCTCCTTTCTAAGGCATTGGCAAAGTTTACCAGTATCAGATGTATGGAGTATACATTGGAAGGGACCGATATTGAACTTGGATTAGATATGATAAATTTACCGTAATATCTATCCAATTCAATATCACCTAGTTGATCCTAGATCAAATGATCTTTATCCGGACATGATTAGGTTCGATCTCAAGAGTGTTATTCGTGTTCTTTGATTTGTTAGTTAAGCCTACTTTTTGGTCAGGGCGATACGTACATTTTGGGAACATGATTTATGATTGAGTGGGAGCGCTAAACATAGATATAGAATCTATAGCTTCTATAGGTATTTAGAGGTGAAATGATGATTTCCTTCGAGCTTGGCTGTATAGAGATAAATGATTGAGATCTCATTTTAGGGATTATATTAGTTCACTAAAATATCATTTATAGGTGGCCAAGTGTTTTAAAGATAAAATACATAGAAAGGGTGTAACGGTAATTTTATCCCTATGTAATGTAGATCATCTATAGAAGATCATTGATTATTGGGATTATAACAATGGATAATTAATAGCGTATCTATATCGTGGAACATATAGAGCGTTCTATGTAACTGAGAGTGCAATTCCAAGTTCTATGGTGGATGCAATGAGGCATTAATAAGTTAGTTAATGTACTTGGTAAATTCTAGATCTGCTTATTGGAAGCTCGGTTATATAGGTCCATGGTCCCCATACTAGTTCAGACAAACTGCTTGTAAGACTCAGTTAATTGATTTTAATTAATCAATTATAATTCTAAAACTAGACTATGTCTAGTTTATGAATTTTTCACTAAGATATGGCTTGATTGTGAAGAAATAGTGTTTTAGGATTTATTTGTTGATTAAGAGACTTTATGGAGTGTAATTAATAAATATTATAAATGACAATTTTATTTGATAGTTATTTTAATTATTAAATAAATAGTTTTTGCATTTATAGGGTTGAAAGTGTAAAAGTGATATTTATGAAAAATAGATAAAATAGTTGGGAAAAATGACAAAACCCAAACTTGTGCGGGGCTCATTAAGTGGCCGGCCATCAAGTGGTTTTTCACCCTATTTTTATTTTTTTTTTTATTCCTAATAATTCAACTCTAACCCTATTAAAGATAGTATAAAAGGAAGGTTATGGTCTCTTCATCCAAACTAATGCCTCCAAAGCTAAAAACCTAGCTTTCTGATGAGACCTCTTCCGTCTTCTTCTTCCTCTTGAATTTTCCAAACACTAAGCCTTTCTTCACAAAATAAATTCAGCCATTAGTGATTGAGTAACTTCCCACACACATCAAGTTGGTCCTTAATCATAGTATGTAAAACTGTGAAGAATCTAAACACAAGGAATGAGTTTCGGCCTCAGATCTTGGTGATACTCTGCTACAGAAAGGATACAAGGGTTAGAGATCTGAGCGGAATGAGTCATTTACATACGCTGCACCCACTGTAAGGTTTCTCAAACTTTATATGTGTTTATTTACATTGTTTTAGAAATTCATATTTAGGATGTTAAACAACATACATGGTAGTAAATTTAGATCCTGGTAAAATATATTCCAACAACTGGCATCAGAACCATGGTAATGATTTACTTTCCTGAAAAATGGAAATATTGTTTGTGTATTGATTTGGATGTGTTCAAGTTGGTTTATGTGTTACTTAATGGTTGAATGTGTTTTACGAAATTTTTCCATGAAAATAATTTTATTTTCTTTCTGAAAATATTTTATTTGGATTCCTTGTAAAAAATTAAGCAATTTTGGTTTTTACGGAACTCGATTCCGATAAAAATTGAGAAAGTTATTAAGGTTTGAAAATTCGGGTGCATATGGTGTCGAGGGTACCCCATTCGCACGCACAGACCTTTGGACAAGGAGGATCCACGCGCGCACGTGCCTGGGACAGCTCCGTGTCTGAACTTGGCGTGCAACCCTCCTTCAGACACGATGCGCCCCAGCTGATGCTGCAACTGCCGAGAGTTCTCGGCGCAGCACCCTGCAAATCTGTTCTCCCGCGCGCGGAATGGGCTGCTTGTTTCGTGGGCAGCCAGGGTGTGTGCACCCAAAAATGTGATTTTTTGGGATTTTTTCCCAAATTTTGATTTTTTTTAATTTTCAAACCCTAATTTCAAAATAAAATATTATTTTTAATATATTTAAACTGAAATATCAATTTTTAAATTAGTAATATTTAATTTTAATAGATTATTATATTAATTTTTGATATTTTGAAGTTTAATTTTATTTTTTAAAGTATGGTCAGATTTGATAAAGTTGTTAATTTCTTTAATATTTATATATTATTTAATTATAAGATCAGATTTTTTAATATTGGACATATTTTAAATTTAAATGATAGCCTTATCTTTTAATTTGAAATATTACATAAAAATTATCTTATAAGATAAATTAAATAATTAATAAATTTGAAATTAACCTAGATATTTTTATAAATATTCTAACCATAATATTTTCAAATTCAAAATTGATTATTTTGTTAAATATTTAATTTTTTATAAATTATAAGTTTGAAAAATGATATTTTTTATCATTTTACTTATCAGATATTTATAAATAATATTTTAAAATATTTAAATAACCTAGATAATTTTGTAGAAATTTGAATAATGCTTAATTTGAGATATTTTGACATATAATTAGGATAATTATTATTTGTTTATTATTTTATTCTTAAAATAATAATTACATAACCATTTTTATTTTAAAATTGTTTATTTTATTATTTTAATTGTATTAAATTATAAGATTAGAAAATGATATTGAAAATATCTATTTGGTTATTTTCAAATCATTTATCTTATTAGATATTTAATTTAATTTGATAAAATAATTCAAATAAACCTAGATATTTTAAATATAGTTTCATTTTTGAATTTTAAATTTTGAAAAGATACTTTAGGTTGTTTTTCATAACCCTTAATTTTCAAAATTTAGCTGGTCAGTTAAATAATAATTTAATTATATTAATATCTTATTTCACATTTGTTACATGGATATTGTGTTTGTTGTATTTATTTTTTTATTCAAAACTTTTTTAGCAAACCTATTATTTATTTGATCTAAATTGCTATGATTAACTTGTTGACAGATCTAATGATCTGATTTTAATCATAGTCTAAAGTGTCAATAGATCCTATAAATAATTTGTAACAGGTAAATTTTGTACTTCTTTCATCTGTGTAAACCTAGTAACATGATAGGGCTCATCCAAATCATTTGACCTGTGTGAGCCTATATGTTTGCTTTTGGGCTTAGATGCATATAGGAAGCCCTTTTAAGTTTTAAGTAATTAAATGGACTAGGTTGCTAAAATAAAATTTCACATAAGTAATTTTATTTAGGCCCAGTTAGAATTGGGCTTATTCAATGAATAAAAATTATTTATTTAATGGTTAAATTCCTCACCTTTGGGCCTTGTGTGAGAGTTAGGGGCCAATAGTAGTGGGTACGACATACTGAACTCAGCCCTCCCTCACATGAACCACCCCAATTGTGAAGGTCCATATACCTTACTTAAATAATTGTATTAGGTTAATTATATTAGTCTAACCTAATTAAAATTAAATTAGCAACATAATAAGCTTTAAAATATATGAAATTTATTTTTCATTGAATATTTTAAAGTTAATTTTAGAAAAACACTTAGTTAATGAGATATATTCTAGATAGTTATTTCTAGTAACTAATTATATTTTCTAAAATTAGGAAAATATTTTTAAGTTGAAAATTAATTATTTATTAATTAATTTTGGACCAACTTAAATTAGAATATTTTTCTTAGTATTAAATTAGAATTAATAGTTAAGTTGATTTTATACTTAATTATTTTTTTTTTCATTTAATACATTTAATTAAATTAAAATTTTAATATTTAAGTTGATTTTATTCTAGACACTTAAATATTAGTTATTTTTCAGAATATTTAATTAAATAGAAAATAATATTTAAATTGGAAATTTTAATTTCAGAACAACTTAAATTAGAAAAAATTTCAAAATATATTTTATTTTATTTTATTAATCATTTTTCCCACCAAATTTCGAAATTGCATTTATTAAATGGAGATAATTTTTTTAAAAATAGATTAAAGTTGAAAATTAATTATTTTAATTAATTTTAGATCAACTTAAATCATTTAAATTTTTCATTAATGATTAATTAAAATAAATAGACTAAAATATATTATATTTTAGTTAGAAAATAAAGAGATTAGTTAGTGAAAATCTAGATAGTTATTTTCTGTTTGCTTGAAGTATTTTTCTAATTATATTTAATTAAATAGAAATTAATATTTAAGTTAATTTTATTTATGAAACTTAAATATTTGATAATTTTCTTAATATTTAATTAAATAGGAAAATTATATTTATGTTGAAAATTAATTTATTAATTAATTTTTGATCAACATAAATTAGAATATTTTTTTCAAGGATTTATTTTATTTTATTTTATGCAATTTCAAAAATGTAATTATTTTTTCAATACATTGGATTTTCGAATTTTGCTATATATTTTTATAGAAAATTAAATTTGAGTTTAAAATTAATTTTGGATCAACTTAAATTGAATAATTTTTGAAATATTTATTGAAAATTAATTCTAAGATGGAAAATAATTTAATTTATTTTCAGATTAATCTAAGTATAATTTTATAAATATTAAATTAAAATTTATATTTAGAATTTTTTTCTAAATTAGAAATTTTAATTAAATAAATATATATTTAAAATAAATAGCTTAAAATAAATATTTCAATGAAAATACAACTCCTTAAAAATAATGAGCTTTAGTTATAAGGAAATTCGATCTCCATTGTTGGTCCTACATGGTTAAATATTTTCAATATAACCTCGAGACGCTAGAATTCGTCCCCCTTATGGATGGTTATTCGTTGAAGTATTTAACACCGTAACGTTCTCTTATGATAAGTATTTTGTAAGTTTTTATCTCTATTAGACTCTCCCCTACGGTGATTACTTAGAGATAAATTTACGAAGTACGTAACAATGGTGGAAGCTCATAAAATAAGAATAACCTTGACTCTCGCCTATCGGGACAACGTTGGATTCTTATTTTGGTCGAATAAAAGGTTTCTAGAATGGTGTCCATTTTAGATGAGCTGACAACTCTATTCAATGAATGATTACTTTGACTCTCGCCTACCGGGACACTGTATCAGTTTGTTGGAAACCTTAGAAATTATTTAAGATGTGCTTGTTTTGTATTTTCTCATATCTTTGTTACTTGTATAATAATTTTGAATTGTGTATGAATTTATATTGAACCATGTTGTTTTCTGTTATTAATTGTAGTTGTAAATTTCGTATAAAATAAGAATAACTTTGACTCTCGCCTACCGGGACATTGTTGGATTCCTATTTTAATCGAAATAATCCTTTATTTTTCCTCTTAGCTTTTTCATTTCGAATTTGCTATGATAATATAGCATTGGATGAATGGTTTATAAATCATTTACTTATGATGTCATTCTGTTTTCTCTTAAGAAATTGAATGGCACAGATGACTATATTCCCAACATTCTACCCCGAAATGATATAAATCCTCGATCTTAGAAATCTTCTACTTGTATATGCTTACTTTAGGCAAATCAGACTTAGAGTTAGATTAGTAGTGGTGGTCCAAGCTACAATAAAACTCATTGTACATTTGGTATATATTTAAGTCTTTGACTTTAAATTTTAGATTCCAAATAGAAATTTTATATTTCTGTTTCTAGAATACAATATAGTTCTACTTTCACAAGTCATTAATATCCATTTTCTGTCAATGGATTCAAACTGTATGTTAATGTATATGGAATGTGAGTTTAGTATTCTGTGACCAAGATCCAATTGGACTATTCTAAAACCTCTTTGATGTAACTAGACCTAAGTCATCAAAAGATTACTACCACATTTTTATATATCTATGGCATTTGTATCTTGTTCATAGTAGTTTTGACAAGATCATTCTCTGCAAAGAGTCAATATGCCTATATCCACTAAAAGTAAAATCATCTATATTAGTAGATCAATGTACATTCAGGGGTGGATATGAGTTTTCGTTATATTCTTAAGACGATCACTCTAGATTTTACCTTATGCAAAAGAAATTTGAAATGTTTAAAAAAATTTCATGAATTTCTAGCAATGGTGGAAAACCATTAAGGTAAGTGGTTAAAGATCTTGCGAACTGATAGGGGTGGAGAAATATTTGGTAGATATGCAGTTCAAAGATCATTAAGTTGATTTTTGAATTATACCCAAACTGACCTCCCCAAAAATTTGATTTGCGTATTGATGATAGTATAAGGTCTATGATTAGTTACTAGCCATTGCCTATACCCTAGTGATAGGAAAATTTCAGAATGATGAAATGGTTGTGTGCTTAGTCTAAACCATTACTAGATTCATGGATGTCCTGATCGTGATCTTCAGAATGCTAGAACAGTTAACTAAGGTTTGCATTTTTGATAGCTATTCTAAGTGATTAGGGGTGGACCATCCCATAGTCAATAGACAAGAAAGTATTTGTTTCAACAAATACTACTTTTTTAAGAAAATGACTAAGTCTGAAAATAAAGTAGCAAATAAAGGAGATATTTTCTTGATTGTAAAAGTGCTCTATCATCTTATTCTGTATAAGATGGTCCCACTGTCTCTGTTGTCTTGACACAACCGAAGAGGATAATTCCACTTATGTTCTTAGACACAAAGTCACGGTACCTTGTCATAGTGGGAGGGTTTCAAGGAACTCACCCTGCTATGACTTGGAAGACACTTGTGATGAAAATCCATTGTCAGAATAAGAAACTAAGAAGCAAAGCCAAGAGAACTATGGTTAAAACCATTCATATGGAACAACCAAAAGTTTTCTATTACAAGGACAAGAAAGGAAATTTCGTTAGTAAGTCTATTAATGGACTTAACAAAACTTCATGTTCCCAGTATTAAAGGTTTGAGTTTATCTAAACCTATGGCTTGTGGTATGCCAGGTAATTTACTTACTCTAGTGCAAGGAACTTACTTTAGTAAGATGTTGAAGCATTTTTTTCTAATGGCTAAATCTATAGAAGCTTCTTGACTTTTAGATATAGATTTCATTTATCTAAGGAAAAGTTTCAACTATTCCAGAAAAGATAAAGGGCAATGAAAGAATTCCTTAGGATCAATAGTGAGAGGTCTCAGATATGCTTTCCTATGCATTAGACTAGACATCTGCTGTTGAGTGGGAGTAATGAGTAGGTATCAGATTAATCCAGGAAAGGAACATTGGAAGACAATCAAGTGAATCTTAAGATTAAGAAGAGGAACTATATGTTAGTCGATAAGGGTGTATTTAATACTCTTAGACTACACCAAATCAGATTTCTAAACTTGCCTTAGTGATAGAAAGTCTGCTGATGAGATGGTGATTACTCTGGGGATGGAGTAGTGATTTTGGAAAAGTGTAAAAACCTATCTGAAGTCTCTAAGTCTACCAGAGAGACTGAATGTTAAAGTTGCAGGAAAGATACTTATTAAGTCTAAGGAAAGTTCTATACATTTTTGGCATTGTTCCAACATTTATTACCTACTATTGTTACTTCCTGACTAACGCAAAAGTAGTTGCCAAAAAGTAAAGAATCCAGTATCCCTAGAGGAGTAGACATATAGAGAGGAATTTCACAATTTTAAGGATTTTGTGATTAAGGAAATGTAATGGTGGAGGAAAGGCTGTATTGAATACAACATGTCATATCCTATTACGGACAGTATACTACATACTAAACTTGATTTGGATATCAAGGTGTTGAGATTATTTGAAATACACTTTTTGTTTTATATTAGTGCAAGTGGGAGTTTGTTGGGTTTTGTGTCCTAAATAAAACCCATTTCAATATAATCAGATTTACTAATTAATAAAGATCAGAAATCATTTTATGTTGCATGGTTCACATGATTTATTTCATGATTATATTTAATGTATAAATTCTATTAAGTCCAGAACATATGTATTTGTTCATGATTATAGTGTTGTCAACACAGTGGAATACAATCATGATTATATGTTCAAAAGTTTAATTCCCTGATTTGTCTATTCACTGGATTTAGACTGGCATGATAATCAGCGATAGGTATACTTACACCTTGGATAAGTGTTATGTCCTTTCCAGGGCATTGGCAAAGTTTACCAGTATCGGATGTATGGAGTATACATTGGAAGGGACCGATATTGAACTTAGATTAGATATGATAAATTTACCGTAATATCTATTCAATTCAATATCACCTAGTTGATCCTAGATCAAATGATCTTAATCTTGACATGATTAGGTTCGATCTCAAGAGTGTTATTCGTGTTCTTTGATTTGTTATTTAAGCTTACTTTTTGGTCAGGGCGATACGTACATTTTGGGAACATGATAGTACAATTGAGTGGGAGCGCTAAACATAGATATAGAATCTATAGCTTTTATAGGTATTTAGAAGTGAAACGATGATTTCCTTCAAGCTTGGCTGAATAGACGTAAATGATTGAGATCTCATTTTAGTGATTATATTAGTTCACTTAAATATCATTTATAGGTTGCCAAGTGTTTTAAGGATAAAATACATTGAAAGGGTGTAATGGTAATTTTATCCCTATACAATGTAGATCATCTATAGAGGATCATTGATTATTAGGATTATAACAATGGATAATTAATAGCGTATCTATATCGTGGAACATATAGAGCATTCTATGTAACTGAGAGTGCAATTCCAAGTTCTATGGTGCATGCAATGAGGAATTAATAAGTTAGTGAATTTACTTTGTAAATTCTAGATCTGCTTATTGGAAGCTCGGTTATATAGGCACATGGTCCCCATACTAGTTGAGACAAACTACTTGTAAGACTCAGTTAATTGATTTTAATTAATCAATTATAATTCTAAAATTAGACTATGTCTAGTTTATGAATTTTTCACTAAGATATGGCTTGATTGTGAAGAAATAGTGTTTTAGGATTTATTTGTTAATTTAGAGACTTTATGGAGTCTAATTAATAAATTTTATTTAATAGTTATTTTAATTATTAAATAAATAGTTTTGGCATTTATAGGGTTGAAAGTGTAAAAGTGGTATTTATGAAAAATAGGTGAAATAGTTGGGAAAAATGACAAAACCCAAACTTGTGTGGGGCTCATTAAGTGGCCGGCCATCAAGTGGTTTTTCACCCTATTTTTATCATTTTTTTTATTCCTAATAATTCAACCCTAACCCTATTGAAGATTGTATAAAAGGAAGGCTATGGTCTCTTCACCCAAACTAATGCCTCCAAAGCTAAAAACCTAGCTTTCTGATGAGACCTCTTCCTTCTTCTTCTTCCTCTTGAATTTTCGAAACACTAAGTCTTTCTTCACAAAATAAATTCAGCCATTAGTGATTGAGTAAGTGCCCACACACATCAAGTTGGTCCTCAATCATAGTATGTAAGACTGTGAAGAATCCAAGCACAAGGAAGGAGTTTCGGGCTCAGATCTTGGTGATACTCTGCTATAGAAAGGATACAAGGGTTAAAGATGTGAGCGGAAGGAGTCATTGAATTTCACTGCACCCACTTTAAGGTTTCTCAAACTTTATATGTGTTTATTTATATTGTTTTAGAAATTCATATTTAGGATGTTAAACAACATACATGGTAGTAAATCTAGATCCTGGTAAAATATATTCCAACATTTATATGATTAGAATTGGAAAATATGGCATTTATGAAATAATAGATAAATAGTTGAGAAAGATGGCAAAAATATAATTAGTGTAGGGCCCACATCATGGTCGGCCACTAAGTCCCTATTTTTGCTATTATTTTATCATTTTTGATTCCATATAATTCAATCTTAACCCAACTAATGACTCTAAACCTAGTTTACATCTTCTTAGACAACTAGAGAGTTTGAGACTTCTTCTTCTTCTTCTTCCTAATTTCGAAATCCTATAGATTTCTTCACATAAAAATTTGAGCCTTAGTGATTGAGTGCATGCCCACCCATAGCAAGTTAGTCCTCAATCATAGTGTGTAAGACTGTGAAGAATTGAAACTACTGAAGGAGTATTGGGCTCAGATCTTGATTATACTCTGCGACAAAAAGGAACAAGGGTTAGAGATCTTAGTGGAAGAAGTCATATAATTCTGCAACAACCACTGTAAGGTTTCTCATACTTTATATGTTTTTAAGTTTCATTATTTTAGAAATTCATATTTAGGATGTTAAAAACATACTTGTTGGTAAATCTAGGTCCTGGTAAAATATATTCCAACAGGGCCTAACTGCCTGTGATCCCCCGATTAATTGGTGCAGCCGGTGTACTGATAGGGGTAGATTGCACCAATTGTTGGAGTTAGGTGGATCTAGATAATTGAAGTGATTAGAATCACTTTTCAAGTTGTTATTTTGTGTGTTTCCACCTATTCATGGCCCTAATTTGTTGAAAATTGGCCAGCCAGAGGAGCACCACCAAAGGGATGACCGACCAAGGGTTGGCCAATGGGAGAGTTATTGAGCTTGAGATCCCTAGCTGGCTCTCTAAACCACTGGTTTCTAATATCTGGCTATTCTCACCATCAAACCTTAGTCGGAAGGCTTATCCTCCTTTGGGTAGGGGAAGGTTTTTCCTGGCTCCTAAAGAACCTGGTTGGACAATTTGTTGGTAGACCCTCCCCGATCTGTCGACTAGTCTCCCTAAGAGAGGATCTCTGATGAGATCCTGACCTCTCCTAGTAGTTCTTTCATTGAACTGCCTTATTAGGTCCTTGGCTTCTTTGTTGTAGCAGTCGAACTCTCTTAGTGAGATAGGAGGATATTGTTGGAATTTATTTTACCAGGATCTTAGATCTACTCACAAGTATGTTGTTTAAACACCCTAAATATGAACTTTCTAAAACGATAAATTAAACACATATAAAGTTAAGAAAACCTTACATTGATGCAGCGGAATTAATGTCTCCTTCCACTCAGATCTCTAACCTTTGTATCCTTTCTGTAGCAGAGTATAATCAAGATCTGAGCCCGAATGTCCTTCTTCTTCAAGTTTGATCCTTCACAGTCTTCCAATCTATGATTGAGTTGCGCTTCTTTGTGTGTGGGCACTTACTCTCTCACTAGGGTTCGAAATTGATGAAGGAGAAAAGAGAATAGGGATTTCGGCCAGGTATAGAAAGTGGGGAAGGCTCAGTTTTTCTGAAGAGAGAAAATTCTGTCAGAAAAGGTTATAGGAAACTTGTTATTTGACTGAGCCACCACTTTCTATTTATAGGCAACTACTAGGTTTAGGTTAAGAATTATTTGGCATTAAAATAATGAAAAAATTAATTTGAAAAACCCTTAATTAGTGGCCGGCCATGGTGTTGTATTGGGCCCCACTTGTTTTTGCAGTTTTATCAAATTTTATCTCTATTTTCTCAAAAACGCCAATTTTACAATTCTAACCTTTTAAATGCCAAAACTAATTATTTAATAACTAAAATAGATTATTAAATAATATTGTCTTTTAATTTAATTATTAATTAGACATATAAAGTCCATTAATAAATAAATAAACCTAGAAACTCTTTTCTTTACAATTTCACCCCTGCTTAGTGAAAATTCATAAAATTAGACATAGTCTAATTTTAGAATTATAATTGATCAATCACGAATCAATTAATGAGTCTTACAAGCAGAATGTTCTCAACTAGAATGGGGACCATGGATCTATATGCTGAGCTTCCGATAAGTGAACCAAATTTACCAAGTAAATTACTACTTATTAATTCTTCGTTGAATCCACTCTTAGAACTTAGAATTGCACTCTCAGACTTATATAGAGCATATTGTATGTTCCACGATATCAATATGCTATCTCATTTAACCATTGTTATAATCTTATTGTGATTTAAAGATCCTCTATATAGATGATCTACATCGAGATGGGATTTCTTTACCGTTCTCACCCCTCAATGTATTTTGCCCCTTAAAACACTTAGCTACCTGTAAATGGTGTTTAGTGGTCTAATAATTAGTCATTTAAACAAGAGCTCATCCATTTACTTCTATTTGCTAAGCTCGAAGGGAATCATCACTTGACTTCTATACACCAGTAGAAGCTATAGATTCCATATTTATGTTCAGCACTCCCACTCAATCATACTATCATGTTCCCAAAATATACGTATCACCCTGACCCAAAAGTAGGCTTAACTAATAAATCTAAGAACATGAATAGCACTCCTGAGTTGAGCCTAAGCATATCAGGATTTAGATTCTTTTAATCTTAAGATCAACTACTAATATTGACTTGGAAAGATATGTATAACGGTAAGTTTGTAATATCTTAACTTAGTTGCAATATCGGTCCAGTCCAATGTATACTCCATACATTCGAAACTAGTATACTTTACTAATGTCCTGGAAAGAACGTAACACTTACTCCAAGTGTAAGTACACATCATCGTTGATTATCACATTAGTGTAAATCCAAAAACACTGATGAAACAGGGACCAAAACTTT
Source organism: Cannabis sativa (assembly GCF_029168945.1). Taxonomy (NCBI): domain Eukaryota; kingdom Viridiplantae; phylum Streptophyta; class Magnoliopsida; order Rosales; family Cannabaceae; genus Cannabis; species Cannabis sativa. The sequence continues at coordinate 65,240,293 of NC_083602.1, forward strand.
TGATTCATATGATCACAATCACATTCCACTGTGTTGACGATACTGTAATTGTGAATAAACATATGATCTGGATTTAACTGATTCTGTGTGTAAATGTAATAAACATATTTAAACCATTAGCATGTAGAATTCATGCAAACATCAATCACTTCAAATTTCTTATATTGATAACTAATCAGATTGTAAAGAGTTTTATTTAGGGCATAAAACCCAACAAACTCCCACTTGCACTAATATAAAACAAACTGTGCAAATAGGTCAATCTGATGTCTTGATCTTCAGATCAAGTGTAGTATATTTGAATCCACCCAAACTTCTGGAACTAGTTCATAAAAACTCTTATGAAACATCCTTTACTATATGCTTTACTCATCAAGGGATACTGAAATCTTTTACTGTTTGAAAAGTACATCTGAATTAACAGAAGACATATCTCTGATATTTTAAAATATGTAATTGAGATAATACAATGTAGACTTATCTTCAGTGATATAACTTTCTTGGATTTCGAATACACAAAGTTATATTTCTTCTCTGGTAGAGCTTGAATTATTATACAATAATTCCTCCACCCCCAAAGTAAGCACCATCTCAAGAATTTTGAAATTAGATGGTGAGATTCAAAGACAACTGATACATAGCTCCTTAATATCTAACATATAAATCACTTTCATAAATCCTTCTTGAATATCTTCTAATGTTCCCTATTTGATTACATCTCAGATAGCTCCCACTCAATAGCAGATGTCTAGTTAAATAATACTTTTAACCTCTGATTGTTTGGAGAGTTACCTAGTTGTGACTTTTGTATTAGTCTGAAACATTAAGTTAAGACTAAGTCATCAACATAGCAGACTAGTATTTGAAGTAAAAATTACATGCCAGAGATAAAGTAATCAAAATTAAGATACCATAAAATTTTATGAGGATTAAGAATTCTAGATTCAAGTCATTCGAATGGACTGAACTAGAGTTCTTTATCTTATTCTCATAATTCTGATAAGCTATTCCTATCCATGTGAATGGTTAGATTTGCTTTTCAGTGGTGTTCTTAAGTATCTATCACAAGTATCAACCTAATGAAGATGGGTATAGAACTTTAAAATTCTCCCACTCAATTAAGGTAGTGTGAAACTTTAACAAAGAACTTTCAAAGGTATCAAACTTTTACTTACAACAGTAAAATCGAAATGAAACATACAATCAAGATCAAGAATTTATATTGACAATAGCTGACTCATTATATTACTTCCATGTTTAAAGAAGATATGTGTTACATAGGGAATTGTGGAATAGACTCCACCCCTAAGAATATACATATAGGGTACTTGTGGATAACCTCCACCCCTAAGTATATAGAGATTATGATCCATTCCTAAAGGTTGTAAAGATCATGATTCTATAAGTGTGATAGAGTTTATGTGGAGTTGAATACTATCCAGATTTCATTAGATATAAAAGATCGTTGAACTGCATAGTTTTCTTAACTTTTATCCACCCCTATCAGATCCAAAGATCCTTTTATTAAACAAATTCTTAATAATTGTATTAGAATTAACAATTATTAATAAACATAGAAATAATTTCTAGTGTTTATTTAATATAACTCTATGAAGAGTTGTAAATATTATAGAATTTGCATCAATAATAAAAACACTTACACATACAAAAATACAAATATAATGTGGTAATAATTGATGAAGATAAATTAAATGAAGCTCAATCTCATAATTTGCAATATTGATTTCGAAAATTAGAAACTTTATTAATAATAAAATAAAAAAAAATGTATTGCAACAATATAAGAAAAACAGGGATAAATATCCCTAACTAAAATTTGAAATCCAAATTGTCTTTAAACTAAAACAATTAATTCAAAAATAAATTGAAGAGCTTCATCTTCATCTGGACGATTTCACCCTTTTATCCAGCTTTCTGATCCAACTCATCTGAGTTCAAGTAGCTTGGCCTATAAGAAGAAGAATACAAATAAACAAAGTTAGTCCAGAATCATAAATCCAATTGGATAATAATTCACTAAAACTCTTAAAGTTTATAAATGGAAATACCTTGTTTCTTTGCAAGAAGTTTAGGACACTGGGGTTTCCAATGACCTTTCTCATTGCAGTAGAAACACTTTCCTTTAAGTGTAGCATCACCAGAAGGAGCAGCCTTTTTATTCTTCATGGCTTTAGTTCGCTTCTTGGTGTTGTTCCACTTCCTCTTCGATTTGGGCTTTGAAGCAGAGGCAACATTTGCTTCAGGTTTCATCGTTCCATTACCATTTCCAGGATTATGAGGTTTGCTCCCTTTCTTCTTGGGTCCTCCAATCAAATTTTCATAAGTTTGAAGGTCATTGACTAATTCATGAAAGTCAATTTCCTTCTTATTCATGACATAATTTGAAGTGTATGGTAGAAATGCTGGAGTTAGGCTATTCAAGATAAGACTTACTTGAGTAGCACTATCCATTTCAGCACCATGATCCTGGGCTTCTTGGAAATAACTTGACATTAGGAGAACATGGTCACGCACGTTTTGATGAGGTTTCATCCGTGCATTAATGTACTTCTTAGTCGCGTCAAAGCGTGACTGAAGTGATGCCTTACCGAATAGCTCGTTTAACTTTGTCATAACTTCGTCATAACTTCAGCAGCCTTCTCGGTTTTAGAAAACCGAGTTTTGAGGGTGTCAACCATGCTAGAAAGCATAAAGTATAGAGCTTTGTCATTTGCTTTCTGCCAACGCTCATACTTTTCTTTCACAGCTTTGGAAGCATTGTCCCCAGGCACTTCAGGTGACGGCTCAGTTAAAACAAACAAGGCACTTTCTCCTATGAGAGCAATATTAATGTTCTCATTCCACTTATTAAAGTTAGATCCATTAAGCTTATTTTCAGTCAACAGTGATAACATGGGATTCATTTTGATAATACAGGATACTACAAAATAATAGAAATCAACAAATAGAAATTAATAATGGTTTAACACAAGATCAATTCAGAAATTATAAGCACATAGCAAGTAGGAATGATATGAGAAAATACTTAAAAAAATCAATCCTAAATAATTTCCAAGGTTTTTCAACAAACTGATATCAGTGTCTTGTTTAGGCGAGAGTCAAAGCTACCATCCATTGAATAGAGTTGTCAGCTCATCTAAAATGTTAAACATTCTAGCAACCTTTCATTCGATCAAGATTGGAATCCACCGTTGTCCCGTTTAGGCGAGAGTCAAGGCTATTCTATCTTATGAGCTTCCACCATTGTTTCACAATTTGCAAGTCAAATATGATCGCCACCATTAGGGTGATCTATACCATATAAAACACTTACAAACCACTTATCATGCGAGATTAAACGGTGCAAAATTGCTAATGAACGTTCCTCCATTAGGGAGGATTACTCACTAAAACAAACGCGATGTAAAACCCACAATGGAGATCGAATATCTTAATAATGATAAAGCTCATTCTTTAAAATGTATTTTCTTTATTATTCTAATAAATAAATTCTCATTAAATTCGAAATTAAGAATTGAAATTCAAAAATAAGAATTTAATATAATATTTATAAAATTATACTTAGATGGTGATTGAAATAAAATTAATTATTTCCATCTTAGTAATAATCTTAAATATAAATATTAAGGAAATTAATTTAAGTTGAATTAAATTAAATAATTAGCAACTTAAAAATTTCCTTTGAGAATATATTTATTGAGTTCGAAAATTTAAAGTATATAAAAGAAATATACAAATTTCGAAAAATAATAAAAATTAGAAAAGAAATACTTCAAGCAAAAATATCACCTATCTAGATTTTCTTTTGACTAATTAATTCAATTTCTAATAATATATATATTTTAAATTTCTTTTATTTTAAATTAATCAATATTTGAAAAAATCATTGATTTAAGTTGGCCCAAGAATTAATTAAAATAAATAATTAATTTACAACTCAATCTATTTTTCAAAAAAAAATTCAAAAATATTGCATAAATAAAATGCCATTTTTCCGAAATTGATTAATAAAATAAAGGAAAAATATATATTGAAAATTATTTAAATTTAAGTTGAAAATTTAAATTTCAACCTAAAAATAATTTTCTATTTAATTAAGTGTCATGAAAAATCAATAAATATTCAAGTATCATGATTAAAATCAACTTAGATATTTAGATTTTTCAAGTTAATTAAATGTATTAAATTCAAGAAATAATAATTAAGTGTAGAGAAGGCTTAATTATTTATTTCTAGTTTAATACTAGGAAAAATATACTTAATAAAATTGTACCAAAATTAATTATTTAAATAATTAATTTCACATAGTATAATATTTTCCTATTTAAATATTATAAATAATAAGTAGTCTAGAAATTACTATCTAGAAAATATCTTATTTGACTAAGTATCTTTTCAACAAAAATTTGAAAAATATCTAATTTAAGTTATATAGAAAAAATCTAAAACTTAAATAATTTCAAATTTAGATTTAATTAAATATCAAAAATTAAGTTATAACCACTTAATTTGAAGATATCTTTTTAAGTTAATATTCGAAAAGATATTAACCTAAAAAATATCTAAAATATTCCATTTTAAGTTAATATTCGAAAAAGATATTAACTTAAAAAATATCTTAAGAATCTTTAATAATTAATGCCTAGGATTCCTCAACTTAATTTAAAATTTAAATAAAATATTCAAATTTAAGTTAGATAAGAAAAATCAGTTGATACAACTAATTTATAACTTAAATAGGAATATTTAATTAAATAAGCTCCAGAAAGAATCTTAGTTAGTTAAAATTCTATATTTAATTAAATACAAGAAAAATACAAATAGTTTGTCTAGAAATAATATCTAAAACTAAAAGTGTTTTTCTTAAAATTAACTTTAAAATATTACAATGAAAATAAATTTCCATATATTTTAAAAGTTAATTATGTTGCTAATTCAATTTTATTAGGTCAAACTAATATAATTAACCTAGTACAGTTATTTAAATCAGGCAAATGGGCCTTCACAATTGGGGTAGTTCATGTGAGGGGGTGTTGTGTTCAGTATGTCGTACCCACTTCTATGGCTCCCAACTCTCACACAAGGCCCAAAAGAGAGGAATTTAACCTTAATAAGAACAACTGTTATTAATTGAATAGGTCCAATAACTAGATGGACCTAAATAAAATCTATCATGGTGTGACATTTTATTTAGCAACAACCTATATGCATCTATATTAAAACAAAATAAACATATAGGCTCACACAGACACACTTTGGATGGATCCTATCATGTTGCTAGGTCATACACAGATGAAAGAAGATTGTAAAATTTACCTGTTACAAATTATTAACTAGACCAAGGGAGCCATCAGATCATTAGATCTGGCAAAAAGTAACCATGGCTATCCAGCTAACCTTGTTGCAGAAGTATGTGGTTATAGCTTGTGTGTAGGTTTTTAAAACCTATTATTACTTGATAATAAAATAAATGTTTTAATTTTCGAAAAATAAAATTTTAAAAAAATATATATTTAATTTCGAAAATAAAATAAAAAAAATAATAAATTTAAATTTCGAAATTATTTAAAAAATAAATATTTAAAATTAAACCTACTATTTTGAAAAATTAGGTTTCAACCAACCTAAATATCATTTCAAAAATTTGCTAACTACTTTTAAAAATTAAATGTTATTTTAAAAATAAAAATTAAATAAAAATTAGAAAAGATAAATTAAATATCTTTTTCAGATTTTAAATTTAATTTGAATAAATAAAATAACAAAATTTAAAAGTTAGCAAAATATCTTACATCTATTTAAAATTACATGATTATAGTTATCTTATTTTAAATTTGAATAAGGTCAAATTATTTAAAAAGATTTAATTTAAAAAATAGTTAAAATCTGACCTTAAATTTAAAAATAAGATAAGATATAATCAAATTTAAAAAATAAGATAGATAATTAAGCAATAAGATAGATATTTACTATTTTAAAATTCAAATTACACTAATATCTTGAGTTAAATTTAAAAAATATTAAATTAATTCATAATGATAATTAGAATTGAATTAGGAATAGTAAATATATAAATATAAAACTACACAAAAAATCGGAAATTAATTCCATGAAAAAGCATGAAAAAATGAAGAAAAACGAAAAAATTGTGAGTTGTACGGACAGTTTTCGCGATCGCAGGAAAATTTCAGCACAACTCCGATTTTTTTCGAATCTTCAAAAAATCATAACTAATTCAAATTAAATCGAAATTGAGTTCTGTAAAAAAGTAACTTGCTTAATTTTTTTCCATACTATCCAATAAAAATGATTCCAGAAACAAAATCGCAATTATTTTTCATGAAAATTCACAAACATCAATCAATCATCAAATAACACTCAATACAACATGATACCATCCATAAACAAACAAACAATCGTTTTAAAGTCTAAATTTCTTGCAAGTAAATCAATTAACCTGGCTCTGATACCAATTGTTGGAATTTATTTTACCAGGATCTTAGATCTACTAACAAGTATGTTGTTTAAACACCCTAAATATGAACTTTCTAAACGATAAATTAAACACATATAAAGTTAAGAAAACCTTACATTGATGCAGCAGAATTAATGTCTCCTTCTACTCAGATCTCTAACCCTTGTATCCTTTCTGTAGCAGAGTATAATCAAGATCTGAGCCCGAATGTCCTTCTTCTTCAAGTTTGATCCTTCACAGTCTTCCAATCTATGATTGAGTTACTGCTTGCTGTGTGTGGGCACTTACTCTCTCACTAGGGTTCGAAATTGATGAAGGAGAAAAGAGAATAGGGATTTCGGCCAGGTATAGAAAGTGGGGAAGGCTCAGTTTTTCTGAAGAGAGAAATTTCTGTCAGAAAAGGTTATAGGAAACTTGTTATTTGACTGAGCCATCACTTTCTATTTATAGGCAACTACTAGGTTTAGGTTAAGAATTATTTGGCATTAAAATAATGAAAAAATTAATTTGAAAAACCCTTAATTAGTGGCCGACCATGGTGTTGTATTGGGCCCCACTTGTTTTTGCAGTTTTATCAAATTTTATCTCTATTTTCTCAAAAACGCCAATTTTCCAATTCTAACCTTTTAAATGCCAAAACTAATTATTTAATAACTAAAATAGATTATTAAATAATATTGTCATTTAATTTAATTATTAATTAGACATATAAAGTCCATTAATAAATAAATAAACCTATAAACTCTTTTCTTTACAATTTCACCCTTGCTTAGTGAAAATTCATAAAATTAGACATAGTCTAACTTTAGAATTATAATTGATCAATCACGAATCAATTAATGAGTCTTACAAGCAGAATGTTCTTAACTAGAATGGGGACCATGGATCTATATGCTGAGCTTCCAATAAGTGAACCAAATTTACCAAGTAAATTCCTACTTATTGATTCTTCGTTGAATCCACTCTTAGAACTTAGAATTGCACTCTCAGACTTATATAGAGCATATTGTATGTTCCACGATATCAATATGCTATCTCATTTAACCATTGTTATAATCTTATTGTGATTTAAAGATCCTCTATATAGATGATCTACATCGAGATGGGATTTCTTTACCGTTCTCACCCCTCAATGTATTTTGCCCCTTAAAATACTTAGCTACCTGTAAATGGTGTTTAGTGATCTAATAATTAGTCAGTTAAACAAGAGCTCATCCATTTACTTCTATTTTCTAAGCTTGAAGGGAATCATCACTTGACTTCTATACACCAGTAGAAGCTATAGATTCCATATTTATGTTCAGCACTCCCACTCAATCATACTATCATGTTTCCAAAATATACGTATCACCCTGACCCAAAAGTAGGCTTAACTAATAAATCTAAGAACATGAATAACACTCCTAAGTTGAGCCTAAGCATATCAGGATTTAGATTCTTTTAATCTTAAGATCAACTACTGATATTGACTTGGAAAGATATGTATAACGGTAAGTTTGTAATATCTTAACTTAGTTGCAATATCGGTCCAGTCCAATGTATACTCCATACATTCGAAACTATTATACTTTACTAATGTCCTGGAAAGAACATAACACTTACTCCAAGTGTAAGTACACATCATCGCTGATTATCACATTAGTGTAAATCCAAAAACACTGATGAAACAGGGACCAAAACTTTTGATTCATATGATCACAATCACATTCCACTTTGTTGACGATACTGTAATTGTGAATAAACATATGATCTGGATTTAACTGATTCTGTGTGTAAATGTAATAAACATATTTAAACCATTAGAATGTAGAATTCATGCAAACATCAATCACTTCAAATTTCTTATATTGATAACTAATCAGATTGTAAAGAGTTTTATTTAGGGCATAAAACCCAACAGATATACGCTTGGTCATCAATCCATCTCAAAAATTCGCGTCTCTATTGAGCGAACACATCGCAATCAACAGTGTGTGGTTCTTCAATTTAGCCGACTTGGCAGACAACCTCCCTAAGTCTTGCTAACTCGAGATCTTCTCCCAAGTCTACATGGGGCTCGCCAATAGCAGGCTTGTCAATTCCTAGCCCTATTTCTCCAGCATAGTTTTAGGGACGAGGTCTAGTTGTTGTTCCTTGGGCTGCTCCATGTGGGTCCTTCCTTCAGTGGGAGATGCTTGTGGAGGGTCTTCCTTGGGAGGCAAGGGCTGATTGTTCAGATCCACTGAGATGTTTATGCCGACCTGGCCAGCTGTAATGGCCAGATTCGTGGTACTTGCTAAGATGACGAGATTGACCACATCTGCAGGGTTCATGGAAATTCCAATCGTGAATAGAACATGAACATCGGGATTTGTAGTCAAAGGATCTTAAGGGAGACCCAATGAGGTAGAGGCTCTACCTGGAGTTCTCCTCATGTTAACCATGGCATTTGATCAGATACAATATTAACTCGCTCTTAATGAAAGCACTAAATTGTTGACCACAGATTTGGCCAACCGACAGTGGATTCGTATTTAATACTAATGCTTGCCACGTGTTACATAATAATAACAACAAAGTAAATGAACACATGATTTTATAGAGGTTTGGCCCCCTTAGTTAGCGAGTAATGACCTACTCCCCTTTTAGTTGTATTAATACTGAGAGGTAATACTACTCAAATCACTATAGTGATGGGATCTGTAGTAGCTCTCTTAAGGTTACAATGTAAGAATCAGAGTTGGCAAATCTCATGTATAAGTATAACAGTGGGCGTGTGAGAGAGAGATGAGCTATCAGACTTATAGCTAGGATTTTTCACTTAGGTCTTTAGAGTTTGAGTAAGGAACTTTATATAGGAGAGCTTACCCCCTTCAAATCCCTTAGAAATAGATAAAAGTGACTTAAATGCCCCTCGAAAAATAGATATTTTCCCTCTATTTTTGTAGGCTATTAAGGCCCAATCTGTAATCTAGCTTGCTATCTACGTGTGAAGTTGTGCACCAAAATCCTGCTAGGCCAAAAGCTGGTCGGCTATACATTTGCAAGATGCATGCTGGCTGGCCATAGGGCTGGCCAGGGGTGGCCGGCCAGCCCCCTTGAGGTGGATGAATCGTCACCTTGTCATCCCACTTAAGTATTCAGACTTCTCATTGGTTGAAGTGCTGAGTAGATGACTTGGCCTTCTTCTTAGCGAGCTGTACTGCCACATGGCATTGATGTTGGCCACGTTAACATGTCACGTCAGGTGGGTAAAAATCGAGATAACATTTCTTATGCCCCAAATTGGCTTACATTATTTCTAAAAAATAATAACAGCAAAACCTACAACAATTATATCATATAATTAACAATTCATCACTTCTCATACATTCACAATAAAATTACCATCCATTCACATACATATCTCATATATATAAATACATAAAACCCATACAACATTTAATGTATACACATTCATGGAACTACTTTGATACCAATTGTTTATTTTTATTGTACTAAATCAGGTACGCAGTGGAAGAGTTTCGTATTATCTGATTATCATAATACCATATCTTAATAGATCTCTGCATGTCTGTACATTAAATCAAAACAGTAAAAGGAATAATTTAAAGTATATATCCTCAAAACTTCTCGTAAGTTGTATTCCCTAATCCCATTGATGAAGAATTATTTCAATTTGGACTCACACTAGTGTCTTCTAAATCGATCCTCCACACACAAGGAATAGTGTGGACTACGGAAATGAAAGAAGTCTACCGAAAGCCCTTGGTACTTGTCTAATCAATTACTATGATAGCTTCAATATTTCATTAGGATAAAGTGTATACATTTTTTTGAGTTCTCAACACATGAGCAAGAACAATTGAGAGAAATAACAGTTCAGAAGGAGTGAGAAGTGTTCTCAAATTTTATGTTCTGATTTCTCAAATCAGACTCCTATTTATAGTAGTTAAATCCTTTTAATTAAATCATATTTAATTATTTAAATAAATAAATATCTATGACCGAATTCGATTACTTATATTTATGAGAGAATATCTTAACAATCTTGAAATATCTATAACCACTTTTCAAAATTAGATATTTGCCTAATTGAATTAATTAAATAATAAATTAACCCAAAAAGATAAATCCCATAAGGATAGGAACAATCATAGGAGCCTACCATTGTCTTTAGGACAAGGTTGATGTCTTCTGTCCTAACAACTTTTGTCTTGACAAATGTTGTCTCGAAAAATTTTATCTTAACAAATTTTGTCTTTTCCCTTTTTAATTAATATTAAAAATTTTATTCATTTATTAAAAATTAAATAATTACTATTTTGCCAATTTAAAATAGAATTTTCGAATATATTTATACAACTCTTTATCCCCTACCCTTGACATTGACAATATTTCAAGGTGGCGATTTGGGGACCATGGACCTATAATTCTAAGCTCCAATAAACTAGATTATTTATTGATTCTCATCAACCAAATAATCTCTTGTTTATTAATTCCATGATTACTTTACTATAAATAAGAAATTGTACTCTTAGTAATTATAGAATTATATTAACTGAGTTTAACTGTAGTATCCATTGATATATCAATTCCAGTGATTAGCCCTCCATTTGTTGGTTTATAATTAGTTTTGGTCAAAATACTATTTTACCCTTCTAGTTTCTTCTTTATCCTTTAGTACCATTAATTCACTAGTGGAAGTATAATTCAAGATTCCGTCTGAATTTTGTGCACATCATTCCAATTCCATAATTAACACTTAAAGGGAACCAACATTCGATTTGTTAGAAAAGTCAGGATTTCATAATTGTACATCTTGTTCCTAGCCATCCATGTTATTAGATTCCCAAAATAGAACTTTTAAGAATCATTTTCTTTGAGAAACTTAAACAAGTGAATCAAAGAAACTAATAACATGAACATGAGTTCATGATAACTCAAGATTTAGACCAGTCTACTATTGATCATCGTTATGATATGAATTAGGTCTTTAAAATAAACGACATATTAATAAAGACAACTTCATTCATATCAGTCCTTGTCATATATAATATCTATTATGTACAACACCTTCACTTAGATGTCTCACTACATTAGTAATCCAAACCAAGATTACTTGCACCGTAGAACAGACATCAGTGAATCGTACTATCAACTATTGATTAAAGATTCTATAACTGTAATATGTTGTTGACTATTTTAAACATAGCTAAGTGGTCAGAATTCTCTGTACAGCTATAAGCAACAACCTCATATATGATTAAAGATTTTTTCGATATTTAATAAACTATTCAATAATAACTTAACGTTCACACATATATCAAATGTTTAACACTTTATTTAATAATCAGGAATGTCTTTACTAGCTTTTTAGGGTATAAACCCTAACACGCTATTCATACCAGGAACCTTAAATTCAGACAGGATGCCACCAGGCATCTTATCAACGATAAAGAACTCGGAAGGCTTGAAAGGAACCTTTGAAGGCATCCTAGCTACACCCTAGACTTTTGGAGACAGAATCTTTGAAAAGTGGTATGTGCTGGGAGATTTGGTGCTGTGATGGATGTTAAAAACCAAGTAAAACTCTACAGCCAAAGGAAAATGACCTTTCGCCCCTTTGAAGGCAATGGCGAAACACGTCAGTATTACATAATCCATTGGGGTGAGTTGGAGAGGGGCGATGATAAAGTAAGCAAGTATTTCAACAAAAAAATGGATGGAGAGAGGTAAGGTGGCGCCAGTCGCCATAATGTATCTACTGAAGGCTACCCCCCCCCCCTTAGTGGGGGTGATAGCAAGCTCATCTTGCCAGGCCTTGCGCAAAGTTAGACCGTTGGTAGCGCGCACCTTGAAGGTGTCCATCACCCTGTGAATGCCATCAGCGGACATAGTACTCTTGATATCTGAAGAGATAGAGGATACCTCATTAGGCAATGGAGGGATGTAGCAGATAGGAGGGAGTACGCCCGTATGATGTGGTAGAAGACACTAGTTATTTGGGTAGAGTCATACCTACAGACATATAAAAGTTATCATAAGCACGAGCCACATGTTTTCTATTTCTTTTAGGCCTCTTACAAGCTCAGGCCTTGACCCTGGGCACTCTCGGGAGCAAGAGGGTGCCAAACGTGACTCCCTATTCCTCGCCCAAAGAAGGCCTGATAGCCTCTAAAGAGGAAAGAACGTCAGGCACAGGAGGAAGGGAACTCTCAAGGAATCTCATATGGGTTTAAGATTCAACAAATGAATCTCTAAGCCTAGAAAGATACACGCCAGAGTCAGTAACCAAATAATGTTGTTCTCCTTTCAAAATTGAATGGATTTCAGCTTAAATCCTCTCAATGCGCTCTCTACAAGTAATAATGTGTTTAAAGTGATTGGCCCTCTCAGACATTAGCCTAGCGTATCTAGCATATGGGTCCTCTTAAGTGTCCTTCAAATCAGAGGATAAAATGTCAATGATATCAGTCGTCGGAAACATCTCTTTTTGGAGTTGCTCCCAAATGGGACTTAGAACTAAAAAATTCAAAGAGACATGATGCCTTGAAACCCCTATCTAAAAGTTGAAATCAAGGCATTGAGCTCACTAGACATTATTACATTGGGTTGTAGGCCCCTACAGGGATGTAGGTGTGCAAACCGACACCACAAAGGTAACATACAAACCACGACTGCTAGTATAATAGACACGTAGTGTAGAGGTAACGAAAATGGAAGAGATAGAGATAATCGTGGTACCTCTTGAAGCAGGAAAGATCACAAAGAAAGGGCAATTCACTCTAGAGTGAGTAAGGATGCATGTTATCCAGATCAAAATGCAAGCGTTAAGACGCCACTCCAGGGTCAAAGGTAACACAAGCCAAGTAAGGCGAAGACAAGGGTAGAAAATATCCAAGTATATTCAAGTATGTATGAAAAAATAAAAATAGATGTGTATGCCTAAATAAGAGAAATAAAAGTGGAAAAAGTAACCTGGGGAAGGATCAAAGACCTCTTGGAAAAAGTGAGGAGGATTTGCCACTACACCAAGGTGATGTTCTGACGTAAAAATTCAAGCAAGGGAGGCCCCCTATATATAGTGGGCACATCCTCGATAAACGTGAAGAAGATAATGATCACACTGCAACAAGGAAAATTCCCCAATTCACTTAGTCTACCAGAAAACTTAAAGAATTCTTGTAAACTGGGGCCAAGTGTTAACCCCAAAAATTAGCGTTGTTAACTCTCTACATTTGTTGCCTCGTAACTAAATGATTAACAAGGACATATTCGATTCCCCTACTCACTTGACGTATATCTCTCAAAGTCACCAACAATACTAATGAGCCTTGGGGGACACCCGAGCAGATCCTAGATTAGCTCCGCAAGTTATGTCTGTGTGCGGGGGTGTGAGATGGGGGCTTGCATGCAAGCCCATGTGAGTGCTCACATGCGAGCATGCATGAGTGTGTGTGTGCATCTGGGTGTAGGGGTGCAAGACGAGGGGCTCGCATGCGAGCGTGCGTATGTGTGTGTGCGGATGCAGGGGTGCAAGACGAGGGGCTCACATGCGAGCGCGTGTGTGTGTGTGTGTGCGGATGCAAGGGTGCAAGATGAGGGGCTCGCATGTGAGCATGGGTATGTGTGTGGAGATGCAAGGGTGCGAGGAAAGGGGCTCGCATGCGAGCGTGCATGTGTGTGCAGATGCAGGGGTGCGAGACAAGGGGCTCGCATGCGAGCGTGCGTGCGTGTGTGTGTGTGTGTGGGTGCAGGGGTGCGAGACGAGAGGCTCGCTTGCGAGCCCATGGGGGGGCTCGCATGCATGCATGTGTGTGTGCGCAGGCAAGTCCATTAGCATGAAGGTGCTGTGTAGTGCCAAGTGTGTTGTTTTGTGAAGAGGGCTTAAGGTGAAATTTGAATACACTTTAAAGAGAATGTCGTTAGAGGGGGAATCAAAGGACAAGGTGTGCGAATGAGAAGCGTACAACCACGCCCATGCAAGCTCTGAAAGCAAGGAGGTATGAGTAGTGGAGGCAATGCACCTGCAAGGTTTGAGGACCCGACCGAGGGTACACTGAGTCACACCTCTGCAGTCAGGGACTACCTTTGCGACTGGGGACCACCTGACACCAGAAAAAGGCACGAGGCTCAAGACCACCTCCTGTACCAGCAATTTGCAGTCCGAAAGCGACAACTTGTCTACTTAGGACCACAGTGTAACTCAGGCCATTAGAGCCTATAAATTCCCCATTCTCAAGTGTGAGAGAGGGTTGGAAAATCAATTGTGTAACTCAGACATTGAATGCAATAGAGAGAAAACATTCATCCATTAATACTTGTATATCTTTTCATCTTCATCATCATCATCTTATTTCTCGGTTTAACTTAGATTTTACAACCACTAAGTTAGTTGATGTTAACAGAAAATATAAATGATGTCATTGTAAGTTATTTTTTTTTTGGTATTTTTTCACTCTAATAATAATCATGAATTAAAAAATGTCAAAAATATATCCGTTCAAAATGCTCTTAGAGCATCTTTAATAGTAAAACTTTAGAGGATGCTTGGTGAGGTGAACATATTATATGACAAAATATTGAGATGCTATACCATTTGAGAGAAAAAAAATACAATTCTAAAAATTTGCATGGATGCTATTCATTTTTTTAATAAAAAATTGAAGCTAAAAAGTTACTGTAGTTAAAAATTAAAATATATATTAAATAATAATGTGTAAGATCATAATTATAGTATTTTGAAAAAATGTTATACATTAGAGTGTTTTTAAAAATAAGTGTGCCAAAAATAATATCGAAGATAAATAAAATAAAATATTATATTTTTAGATGATGTGTAAATTTTTAACATCCTTAAAAGATACTACCATTTAATTTAGGGCCAAGATGCAAAATGACTCCAAATCTAACAATTAAGTTAATAAATGTCCATTTTTATAAAAAATTAATAAAATTTCCATTCAGTTAAAAATTTGATGATGAAATTACAATTATAACCTTAAATAATTAAGTGTTTGGTATAATTATTTTGTACAATAGTATATCGTTTTTATGTGCAATAGTATATTAAAAAAAACTGAAAGGTAGTATATTAGTTTAAGATTGTGTATGTTATTTTAATGTGCTATGATATATAATGAACGAAAGACGGAAATTAAAAAAATGTAAAATATTAGTTTAAGTTTGAGGTATAGTTATATTTCACTAGGAAGTATTATCTTTATGTTCATTAGTATATCATGGAGGAAAGGAAACGAAAAAAAATGGAATATTAAATTAAGTTTTTGGTACGTATAATTTTTTTATTTTATTATATTAATTTTTCATTATAGTATTTCTCCTTATGATTGTATTATATATTTTGTGTATACTATTATATATCTTGGAGAAAAAATCTCATTTAAAAGTATATTTATTTAAGTTTGTGGTATATTCATATTGATCTTAGGTATATCGTTTGTATGTGATATATATAATATATCGTGATGGAAAGAAAGAAAAAAAAATTGAATATTAATTTAAATTTGACGTATATATAATTTTCACTACATTATATATATTATGCATTATATTATCTCATTCAAAAAACAAATAAAAGACAAACAAAAAAGAAACTTATAAAAAATTTAAGCTCGTGATATATTCATTTTACACTATGGGATATTCATTTAATTTACAAATATATCCTTTTTATGTACTGATGTATATCAAACAAAAAAAATAAAGAAAAAACTTAAAAAATAATGACTTTTTGAATAAATACATACGAATAAAATAAAGAGAGAAATAAAAAACTAAACATTGGTATTCTTTGATTAAAAATATATGTATCCTATACAATAAAATTAATATACAATCTAAGTTTTTTGATTTTATTTCTTAATGGTATACCATATTATAGAAAATATATATACCATAATACAAAATGTATATACTACTGATAAAAAATTAGAAGAACAAGAAAATGAGCAGAGCTTCGTCGCTTTCGATTGTGAGGAATTAAGGGAAAATGATTAGATCCAACGAATAAATGGATGAGAGAAAAATATTTCATTACCTTTTACGAAAAATCACGATAATTTACCAAAAAAAAAATTGAAGAAATTTAAACTAACTGGAAAAAATAAGGAAAATGAGGCTTTGTCATTTAAATTTTCGAGCAGAACTTCTGTTTCTATATGGAGAAATGGAGAATGAATATAATGTTAATAATACCCTTATATAACTAAGATTATTTTAAGTACTAAAAAATAATAAAGATCATTAGCTATTAAATTTCACTAAAAAAAATAAATAAAAGACCATTCACTACTATTTCCTTTGAAAATACTCTTGGCATCTAAACATTAAAATGCCACGTAGCGCAGAGTGGAAAAGAGCCATTGGCTGAAATAATTTCTTGTTATATCGTGTAGCTCAAATCAATCCCATATTTTATATTTATTTAATATAAAATATGGATAATTGGGACCAAATAAAATAAAAAATAATAAACAAAAAATCCCATCCTCCTTCTCGGTCTTGGTGTCTCTCCTCTCCACCACTCAGCTGAGCTTCATGAGACACTCGGACTAAGACTCTCTGATTCCGTCTGACCTTCAAAATCCGTACAATTTTCTCGACTCGTCCATGGCGAAAACTCTAATCTCTTCACCTCCACCCTTCTTCGGCACGCCACTGCCTTTTCTCTCTCGCAACGGCACTTGTTGCCTTCCTCATCGTAAGCTATTAGCGGCAAGAGTAAGAGTTAGCCTCAATGAAATTCCTCCTATTCATTCCTTCGATTCCACTGTCGATTTCAGCGCTATTGCTACACGAGCGGAGAGCCTACTTTACACTCTCGCAGACGCCGCAGTCGCCGGGGACGCGGCCTCCGGTGCTTCTACCGATGCTGCCGCAGCTCAGAAGAGTGGTGGCTGGTTTGGCTTCATTTCCGACGGCATGGAATTTGTTCTCAAGGTAATTTCGACTTCACATGTCGAATATTGGTGGATTTATTTTTGTGAAAATTAGATGGTTTTGCTGGCTCAGGCTATTGGTTACCGTTGTGTTTAAATTGAATTATGGTAATTGGTGTGCTTGAGTTGTGTCAGATTTTAAAGGATGGACTTTCAGCTGTTCATGTGCCATATGCATACGGATTTGCTATTATATTGCTGACTGTTATTGTAAAAGTTGCCACACTTCCCCTGACAAAACAGCAGGTGGGTTGTTTATTCAGAATCTCAGATTATGATTAATCGAGCATTTAATAGTTTTCACTGTTATGATAAGGTGGTAAATGGTTTAACATGCAGGTGGAATCGACGTTAGCAATGCAAAACCTTCAACCAAAGCTTAAAGCTATTCAAGAAAGATACAAAGGCAACCAAGTGAGGCTATAGCTTTGTGTCTACATTTATTTCCAAACTCTTACAAGTGTATATTTTATCGTTTTCAAGTAAACTTTCTTTTTCTCTTATCTATCTATTCGTTTTTACTAATTCAAGGAAAGAATACAACTCGAGACCTCACGGTTATACAGGCAGGCTGGGGTTAACCCATTAGCAGGTATTCAATTTGTTTATTTATGTTGGTGTATATATATCTATCTGCACATGTTTAGTTTCACTCTCAAACATAAGAAACGGATATCACTCAGGGAGCTAATTTCTATTTAAGTTAATGTATACGGGTCTCTGCTTATGTTGAAAAGGGTTTGAGTCTTCTTGTGTCAGTTTGTTGCCAATTCAAAAGAACCACTGTCTCCTTATTTCAACTGAAATTCTGAGAGTTCTGTTTCTATCAGAAATTTTCTAATTGTCACTCTCATTATGTTTGCTTAACTTATTGCATCTTCAAAAATTGGTACACTGGTTTATGCTTACCAAAATTTTAACCACTTTAGTCATACTTTATCATAGGTTGCTTGCCGACTTTGGCCACTATACCAGTCTGGATTGGTCTTTACCAAGCTCTTTCCAATGTAGCCAATGAGGTACCACCTATTTTAAGTGATGTTGATGTATTTGTTATTTAAATGTTGAAATTTGAACCTGGCTGATTTTTTGCATTCCATTGTTTTATTAGGGAGTGTTGACGGAAGGTTTCTTTTGGATTCCATCATTGGGTGGCCCTACAACAATAGCTGCTAGACAGAGTGGATCCGGCATTTCTTGGCTTATTCCATTTGTGGTAATAAATCTCATGTTTTGACTCTTAATGCCAAATGATCCCAGAATCATATTCTTGTCTAGGGAGAAAGTGATTATAGAAACACAATAGACCAAGTATATGTGGGTGACTTGGGTGTTGATGATGATATGCTATGCATGCTCCTTACAATGCTTGTTCGTTTATAATAATGATTGCTCTGTAATCTATAAGTAGTAGGAAATTAATCTTTTGTCATGGTTTCTTATATACTTGTTTCCCTCGACAAATCTGATTCCCCTTTTCGTTTTAAGAATATTTTCTGGAAGTTTTCTGAAGTTTGACAAATCAATTTCTTTTTCTGTTCTTTTTTGAAACCCCATTGTTTTTTTAATTTTTTTTTATGGAAGCATTCTTAGCCTTGTATCAAAAATTTTAAGTTCTCCATAATTTGTATCACCAAAGTTTAACCTAAGCCTTTGCGTTTCTTTGTGAAGAATGGAGGTTAGGCTTTTTTTTTTCCTACAGAATTCAATGTAAATACTCTTACAACATGTTTCTTGCTGAACTTGTTTAGGACAACTCTTCTAATTTATGTTTAACTGGTGCGTGTTGAAGACAACAAGCTTATATGTGCCATATCTGTCTCATAATACTTGGTCTGTCATGCAGGATGGTCATCCACCACTGGGTTGGCATGACACAGCAGCATACCTAGTTTTACCAGTCCTCCTTGTTGCTTCTCAGTACGTTTCTATGGAGATCATGAAGCCTCCTCAGGTATAGACATGTCTTTCTGATCATTATCTGTCTTTTCCTCCCCCCCCCCCCCCCCCCCTTTTAATGTTTAAAAATCTCAAATATTACTTTGGCAGACTAATGATCCAGCTCAAAAAAACACTCTACTTGTATTCAAGTTTCTTCCGCTCTTGATTGGTTATTTCTCCTTGTCTGTACCCTCCGGGCTATCAATTTACTGGTTGGTTCTTCTGAACACACTCTTTTTAAATTTGTGTAAGCTAATATGAATGCATGCAAGTAGTACATTAGTTGTTTTTCCTACTGAGAGTACTAATAAATTTAAGAATGATCTCTCAACTTTTTTAAATTTCTCATTGTTTTAACTAAGGATGAAAACAAATTTGGAATTTGTTTCAACTATGAGACTACAATTGTATAGTTGCTATAGTTAGGGATTAGGAGCATGAAGGAATTTGTGCATTTATGTTAGTTGGGAGTTTGCAATAAAAAGCGAATTACCGACATTTGGTAACACTTTTACTTCTGAAATTTTTTAACACAAAAATGGAAGTAGAATTTATGTCTTTTAAATTTTGTTTTCAAAAACAAAAATATGTTATGTAATTACTTTTGTTTTTTAATTTTAAAAACAAAAAGCAAAACTGTATTTTGTAAATGTCTGGGCTATGAGTCCAGGTTCGGGTTCGGGTCAGATCGCGTTCGGGCTGGGTTGGGGTCCGGCTCTGGGTTCGGGCCGGGTCGAGGTCTGGGTTCGGGGCCATTGCTGGGGTCTGGATCCGGGGCTGTGGCGGCTGGGTTCGGGGTGTAAAATATTGATTAAAGAAAATACATATAGATTACAATTAAAAAAATTGTTTAAAATTTTTTTGAAAGTGACATATTTTTGTTCTGAAATTTCAAGTTTTTGATTCTCATTTTTCGAATTAAAAAGTAAAAACAGTTTTATAAAATATGTATTCTGAAAATATTTTCACTTTTTTAATTAGAAAAACAAAAAATTGATTAAAAAAGTGTTACAGAAGACACTCTAAGAATTTAGTTAGTAAAGTTAGATTTTAAGTAGTAGCACGACAATATTTATATGACTAAAATTATCACGTTACTTTACCTTCCATTTGTTGTAAACTTTAATTTCTACAGTTATTGTATGGCATTTTTCCAAGAATGCCAAATTAAATCTCCGTGGAAGCAATATATTGTGAACCTTGAATTAGATAAACACAAATACCATTATAATTATTTACATGAAGCAATTCTCTTTTTATGATGATTTATAAAATTTAACCATCATTTGTTAGGTTTACAAACAATGTTCTGAGCACCGCGCAACAGGTATGGCTGCGCAAATTAGGAGGTGCAAAGCCTGTTGTGAGTGAAAATGCAAGTGGAATTATAACAGCAGGTCGTGCAAAACGGTCTGGCTCTCAGCCAGACCGGTCGGGTGATAGGTTTGTATCTTGCCACAATGCATGCTAAAATTTATAACTCCTGCAAAAGTTTCTTACTTGGAAAGATGGTGCTCAACAGATTCAAACAGTTGAAAGAAGAAGACAAAAAGAAAAAACTTAACAAAGCTTTACCAGTAGAAGTTCAGACCTCTGCTTTGACTTATGATTCTGAGGATGGTTCAGATGAAGAGAACAATGACAAGGTAATATGAAACTACTGCTACTCGTTTAATTAACCTTTTTACAGTTATTTTTTTTTTTTTGTTTTTAAGATTTGTTTTCTGCTATGATAAGCTATTTACATGTGCTGATCTTCATAATGTATATGTATCTGTGTCTGCGTCTGCATACAAGTATTTGGTTGTGCATAAAAGAATACATTTTGCATTTTCAATCTTTGTTAAGTCGTGCATTTGATCGTGAATCCTCCAAATTACATAGTTGCTGAATGCAAAAGAGAGGACTACTTATTTTTTATTTTATTTTATTTTTTGAATGGAGAGGACTACTTATTTATGATCAAGAATAGGAAAATTTCATTTATGAATAGTATACTTCTATTTTTAGTTGTGACTGGTAAGCTGCTTGCCAATATATATATATATATATATATATATATATATATATAAATTTAATTCAGTCATTGTTGCAAATTGAATGAATTTGAAAAATATTTTCTCTACTACTAAACAGAGGGAGCCACATATGGATTTCTCACATAATGAAGCATTTGTTTGAGGAAGTATCACTATTTGTCTCATCAAGATACTAAGAGTAAATATTATTGTTTGTCTGTGTGTTGTGGACATTGTCCCACATAGAATAAATGGTAGAGAATTGAGCCATATATAAGAACATGGGCTACTCCACTCATTGCCAATTGGTTTTGAGATGATTATTTAGTTGACTTGTGTTATGTCTCTGATTATTCAAAGATCCATCTAAAACGAACATAAAGTAAAAAGAATATAGAAGCTTTTCAATTTCAAGCTACTCCCTTAATCTTGTTTCAATCTTTGTGCTGTAAAATTTATTTCAGTTATCTAGTTTGAGAAACTAATTCAATGTTTCCGATAGGGTGGTCGAGAAGAAGCTTATGCTTCTAATGTTAGCAAAGAGGTTCCTGATAATTCTCGGCCAAGGAGAAGTAAGCGGTCCAAACGAAAGCGTGCTGTATAAAAGATTAGTGATGTTTGTATTTTACGGTGAGTCTTGTATATCTCAGAAAAACGATATTTCTAATATGTAGATGCCAGTTTTGTGTTGGCTCATTCATTTTGAGATATAATGCTAATTGCACAAAGTAATAATATTCACTAGACTTTAAAATTCATATTTAAAGCATCATTTCTCATCACAGCTATTGTCTGTATTCTGTTAAAGCGAATATCATGTGGATTTCAGAATCCTTAAAACCTTATTGAAGATGAATATATCTTGTGAATATTTTATTAAAAGGAACTTTAAAATAATGAACAATTATAGAGAACCTTATTGCAGCAAGGAATAGGAAATAGAAATCAAGCAGTTTTCTTTATTGCAATTCTCATTCTCAGAGGATTTGGAAAGCAGAATTTGGAGTAAGTTTTCTTTCTTGATGGAGGGCTTAGCATAACCTAGAGCTTGTCACTGGGGATACATTCTCGTGTCCGAAGTTTGGTGAGCAGGTGTTTTGAATTGTCTCAGTCATTTCTGTGACCTTTTTGAATTATGTCTATTTGATTAGTTTTCCTATCCATTATCCATTAAGACGAATATATATATAATACATGCAAGAGAGTTAAACATATGAAGCCTTATTTTTCTCTTAGAAGAAAGGAGCATTATTCAGCAGTTGGTTCTGCTGCATTGCACATAATTTTAGAAACTCTTGATAGAATCTGAATATTGTATTTTGTGTCCTATCATTGCTTAAGATGGTGACTTCTGTAATTGGAGGCAGAAATGTATATTTTAACTTTAGTGTTGACAATTTAGTTGCTAAATGTAATTTTTAGAGAACAAATCATCAGTTGCATTCCATTTGTACAAGCATAATACCAGAATAATATGTTTTCCAGCCTAAATAAATACATCTGATGTAAAACTGTTAAAGGAAAATACTGATCCTTAGTCCTACACCATCTTGTCTCTCACCTGCATTTATCAGTTCATTGTCTGGATGGTGGACGATGATTCCCTACTGGGTTAGGTCCTGATCGTCTCATATGAGTCTTCTCTCCATTAACCTGTTTATTAATTGTAATGAGTTCAGGTACATGCATAACTCATTGAGAAAAATGGATGGTAACTACAATGTCACTTTTGGAAGAGATAAACTCACCCTAGCAGGTAGTACAAATCTGGTGTCAGACCTTGAGTTGGGCTGTGCAGGTTTGAATCTGAAGTGAACTGTTGCCAGCAATTGAGTCAGGTAATGCAAGTTAGAAACTGTTTACAATATTTTTGCCTCACATTTAATGCGATGAAAGAAAGCTTATATATTATACAAAATCCTGCACAACCCACTACAAGAACAGAACGTTGTATAGCTTGCCTGATTCAATATCTTGAACAGTAATGGTAGAGTGATAGTATTGGATAGCTACGAACAGGATGAATGCCAAGGAAAGTTGGATGAGAGTGCGGACTCCTCCCATGCTGGGCATGAGCCTGTGCATGCCTTGGTCAATAGGATAGGTTTAATATTACAAGCATTTATTTATAAGACACGTTTTTGGTAAGTAATCATAGCCGAAGTGGAAATTTTTGTAGGAGTGTTTATCTTCAATGAGTGCTTGGGTATCCTATGCCATTAGATATTGTATTGGTAAGATAGGAATATTGGCTGGTCTGTCATTGTGAGTTGACTTCTTCCCAGTTATCATTGCATCCATGATAGTTTAATTAAGTACCTCTCCTATTATTTCTTTTTAATTGTTCAGGCCATGCTGTGGGCAACTCGATTATTGGGGCCCACCGATGCATGTTTAGTTACCATGTCTACCTAGAGTTTGTTCTTTTGTCATTATTCTAGGTAAACCATGAGACTTCCATGCCTTTTAAAGTAGTTGGATTTTCTCTGTTCGTTTTGTTGGTTTGTTTATACTTCATCTTCATGTGAGCTGAAATTGGAAAACAAGTAGACTGATTCATATTGAAGTGAAACTAACAATTGTGTTCTATGTTGCATATTTTTCTCCAATTACAAATAGCTTTGTATAAACCAATGTAAGGATGTGCATCAGCATCATTTGTTTGTCTCGAATTAACTTCGTATTTCGTTCAACAAAAACAGAAAAAGAAAAAAACAACTTGGTGATTTCTATAGCTGTCTTTTTGTGCAGGAGTGGCTTGTACTCAATTATTTATTTGTTTATTTTACTAGAAATGTTGAGTAGAGCAGAAGTGCCTGAGGGGAAATCATTTCCATTATAGTGCTTATGCTCGATTTGCTTGTTGACTTTGCTGCTGATACATGACTTCTTTTTTTGCTGGAAGCTAATACGACTTAAAATATTGTAGACTCAATCCAGATGAGTTGCCATGAGATATTTTTGTCTTCTTAATTCAGAAAATAAATTGAACCTTACCTACAAGTTCATCGAATTACACCCAATAAAGGCGTAACTCCATTTGCATGGTGGATTATAAGATCTTCTATAGTTTCATTGTATCAGGGAGACAATTGAACATAAAAATTGGTATCAAGTAGTACACTAATTTTCATCCTATTTTTTTTCCTTCTTCTAATGCGCTACTCTTTCTCTTTTATAATTACATAATTATTGTACATTACGATTTTTTCCGGAAATCGATTAAGAAACTTTAAATTAATGAATTTTAGTCCACAAATCAGTAAAATTTAGTAATTGATGCCTTGACCTCTTTGTTTAAAATCACTCTATACCACTACACTAAACACTGTTTGCCACCCTTTTCCGTGAGTACGTAGAGGAGACATTTTTATTGAATTTGTTAAGAATACAACAAACCTTTTGTGAGTACGTAGAGGAGACATTTTATTGGATTTGTTAGGGATACAACAAACCAGTGAATAGATTCCGGTTAGAAATTAATTTTCTGTTATTTTCAGTTATTATTTTATAACAGAATTACTTTGCGAAGTTATATTTGGGAATACATGATGAAGCTAACTACTAGAAATGGTCCCAAATTGGTTAGCTGTGCCTTTTGCTTCCTGAGACTCCTAGGTGGGAGGTCTAGGCTTTAAACTTGTTTGATCATGTTCCATCCTTCGGGATCGTTGTATTTTTTACATTCTTGGAAGGTAATTTCGAGCTAGTCTTGGATTGTTATGCTCTAGTTGTATTTGGGCTTGACATGCCCCTTGCTGTCTTATTGGGACCCATTTATGAAGGCACGTCTCTTACTGTTAGAAAATATACATATAATCTTCTTTTGGAAATTTTTAATTACATACAAAATTATTAAACTATTAGTATATATAACCTTAAGGAAACTAATATAACATCTAACGTGACATATTCGATGGATTCTGTCGTTGCTTGAGTCCTTTGCTCTAGTGACTGATGCTTCAGTGGTATCAGGCAGGGGTTTTGTTAGTTTTTTTGGGGGGGGGGGGGGAGGGATGATACGGGTGTGGTTTGGTTGGCGTGGTCATTTGGTGTAGGTGATTTTTCTGTTAATGTGGCGAAGTTGCTTGCCAATGGTTAGGTTTGTCTCTTCTGCATCAATGTAGTTTTCGTATCTCCCTTATTAATAGTTGATTCTATAGTGGTAATTGGTTGGATGAATAAACTTCACATATTGGTGTTCAGTCATTTTATTAGATGTTTATTCTTTATTAGTTGCTGCTGGTGGTGGTGCTTGCAGCGATGTTCCGCGTTCGGTAAATGGTGTTGCTCACATACTGACAACTTCTGTTACTAATTTAGGAGATTATGTTTGGATGGATACTTGTTCACGATTTTGAGTTCTTCTATAACAATAGATTTAGTTCAATGAATTATATCTTTCTCTAAAAAAAAAAAATCTAATGTGTCATGTCATCCCATAATACTGGAAAGAAACCATAGTGCCCAAACTTGGAATCTGCTTCAATAAATTCACCCAATTGCACATTTAACTTTGTTAATTGTTGACAATGCAACTAATGTGTAACTAAATGAGAAAACACAATTGTCCTTTTTTTTAAAAAAAAAAAAAAAAAAAAAGTGGGAAAATTTTGATGGTGCGGTATCAAAGGTAATAGTTCAAATTAACAAGAGAAAATTATATTTATAGCATGTGAATTATGTATATACTTTAATCAAACAAACAAAAAAGATACTTGCATTATATTTAAAAAAAATGTAGTAGAGAAAATTTATTTTTTTTTATTTATTTATATTTTACGTAATAAATTAAAAAAAAAAACTATAAAATTACCTTTTATATATAATATATACCAAATAACTAAATTTAATTCTCTAAAAATAACCCAAATTTAAAGTAGAGTTATTAACTAAAGATTAATTTGCGGCATAACTTCTATAAGTGTTTAGTTTATTGCAACTAACCCTTAATTTAAAATTTTAGTGGTAAAACCCTCTAAATTTGTGTTCTATTAGCAGTTTAACAATTCCATCCATTTTTAGTTATTAACTTTCATATTGAAATGTCTACGTATACACAGTGTACGCGGCACAATTTTATTAGTCCATATAAATAATTATTTTAAAAAAATTGAAATTAGGAAAATAAATAAATTTTGAAATAAAAAAATATAAAACATAATTAAATAAAAAACTGAAGAAAAAAAATCCTAATTTTGAAACCTAAATTATCGCACCCTCTCCCTCTCAGCCGCATCTCCCACCTTCTCCCTGTGCTCAACCTGTGTTCAATATCGCACCTCTCTCCCTCTGTTCATTATCACACAGCCACCCATTCGACCACCTCAAAAACCAATCCACGACCAAAATGGAAGCTAAACCACCATTTGAATAATCCCCATGACCCAAAAACCCTAACCTGATTGTCTCTGTCCATCCACGGCCAACCCCAAACCACCATCCTATTTCTTTCTTTCTTTCTCTCTCTGCGTTTAGCTCGGCCCAACGCCGGAGGGTTGTCTCCGTCCATCCACGGCCAAAATGGAAGCCACAAATGGCTTCCCAAGTCGTCCGAGGAAGAGAACGATTGTCGATGCTCTTCTCCTTCTGGTGCTGGTGCGTGCACATGCGAGAGAGAGAATATAGTGAGTGGTGGGGTGGGGGTTTCTAGGAGCAAAGACCTCCGTCGTGGTCTTGGTTCAAGAAGACGGTGATCGGTGATCGAAGGAATAACAAATAACTGTGAAAGAGGGTGATGGTTTGTGAGTAGGATGTAGAGAGACAAAGAGTGCTGGTTTGTGCTTCTTAGGAAATTAGGGTTTTCTAAAAAAGAAAAGGAAGAAAGAAGGAGAAAGAAAAAATTATTTTTTTAAAAAAAAAAAATTAAGATTTATTTTAAATTTTAAATTAATTTACTTTTAAAAATTTTATTTAAAAAATATATATACATGGACCAATAATATTATTTCACGTCTACACTGTGTCCACGTGAGTAGTCTAACAGAACACGAGTTTAGGGGTTTTACCACCAAAATTTTAGTATTGGGAGTTAGTTGCAATATACTAAACACTAATGGAAGTTATGCCGCAAATTACTCTTAATTAAAATAAATTTATTAATTTGTATACATTTTGATAATTTTCAAGTTTGTTTAAATAAATTAAAAGTAATAATAGAATTACTTTTCAATGTTTTCATACATAACATGATATCAATCAATTAAATTTTAAAATAAATTTCCTTAAAAAAAGAAATTTGAAATATTAACTAAAATAGGAATTTTGGTAGATGGTAATTAATCTATATATTTATATAAAGAAAATTTCAAAAAGTATTAAGTGGTATTCTATATGATTTTTTTTTTTTACTAATTTTTGAGGCATTATATATATTTATAATGCTATTTCTAATTTTTTGTTCTTTTTACACTTATCTATTTTTTTCCATTTTTTAAGTTTTTGCTAAGTTTTATTTTTTTTTAATTTATTAATATTCTATTAATAATAGTCTAAACATTGTTATATATTGATATTCATTTATTATAGTACTCATGGTATTATTTAGAGATAATTATATAAGGCACCATTTTTTGTAAAAATATTATATTTTTATGTTTAAATATTTTTTTTACTTTTTTACAGGTTTTCATAGAAACAACACGAAAACAACAAGAAAATTACATAAAAGTAATATGAAAATTGGATAATGGTGTGCCTAAAGGGAACCTCCTATACTATGACACGGCTAACTGGAACTTTTTAGAACACCTTCTGACTGGTTTGAACTTCCCTACCAGGTTCACAAATTGGATATTGGTCTGCCTAAAGGGAACCTCCTATACTTTGATGATGAAAGGGCGACTTCAAGGGAACTTTAAAGGGAAGAAGGATCTAAGGCAAGGTGACCCGATGTCACCTTTGCTCTTTATTCTAATAATGGAGTATTTGACTAGAAGGCTCAAAATGGAGGCTAAGGAGAAAACCTTCAAGCATCACCCTATGTGCAAAAGTCTAAACCTAATTAGTTTATGTTTTGCTGATGAGTTGATTCTCTTTTGCAAGGGCTCAAAACAAGATGCACATCACATTAAAGTGGCACTTGATGATTTTAGCTAAACAACAAGGCTGGTTGCTAATTTAGCTAAGTCCCAAGTGTTTTTTAGGCGTGTTCAAGATGTAGATAAACAAGCTATTTTGGAAGACATTCAGCTAGAGGAGGGTACCTTTCCTCTTAAATACTTAGGGGTCCCTATGAGACCAACTAAGTGGAAAAAAGTAGACCGTGAAATCATCATTCAAAAGATAAAGCAAAGATTGATGACTTGGGCAACTAGGCACCTATCCTTTGCAGGTAGAATACAACTTATTCATTCTGTGTTGTTAGGTCTTCGAAACTACTGGGTGTATATTTCCATTCTTCCTCAAAGCATTGTTAATGAAGTGGAGAAGCTCTGTAGGGATTTCCTGTGGGGAGTCAAGGGTAACAAGAGCAAAATACACATAGCCTCTTGGGAAAAAATCTACTATCCTAAATCTCATGGAGGGCTTGGGTTTAGGGATAGTGCTAACTGGAATAGAGTAATTCTTACCAAGTATCTTTGGGCTGTGATGAACAAACATGACTTGCTATGGGTCATGTGGGTTAATGTGGTGTATTTGAAGAACACAAATATATGGGACTACAATCTTACCACGGATGTGAGCTGGTACTGGCAAAAGTTGTGTCATTTAAGGGTAAGATTTACTGCTGCAACTCTTACTGTTGCAGGTAAAAATGGTAAAATCAGTCTAGCTGTTGTGTATAACAGCACTTTGCAGGTGGAAAAAGTCTACTATAATGAAGCAGTTTGGTACAGGAGCAACCTTTTGAAGCATATGTTCATGTTATGGCAGGTGATTAATAATTAATTGCTAACCAAGGATAAGTTTTTCAGATTCAAATTGCTCTGGAAAATATTAATTGTCCTATTTGCAATGCTGAGATTGAGAGCCATAAAACCTATATTTTGAATGTATTTTCTCAAAGTAAGTGGTAACTGCTGTCTTTGATTGGCTCGGGGTCTAGGCTTTGGCCTTTGAATTTTGATGGTTGGCTTAGTTGGTGTTGGAACAGGGGCAAAGCAGAGCATGAGTGTGACAGTCAGTAGTCCCATGATCCGTAAGGGGAAACACAGGGTAAGCTGTGTAATCTCACACCGCCTGGGGAAGGTTAAGTGGGATGATTCTGAGACTATGTAGGTATGGGACTACACAGTTGAAGAGAGCTTAAATGGATTGATTGGTACTACCTATATCAACAAGGTGCATCTTGTTTTTCGGTAGCCCATCTCGAAAGAACTCAACAGTTAAGCGTGATTGGCCTGGAGCAATTTCAGGATGGGTGACCTCCTGGGAAGTTTTCCCAGGAAGCGTGTGAGTGAGGACAAAGCATGCTGGAAACACTCGTGTTGGTCTGTAGGGTCAGTCGTCAATCCAGGAAGCAGCCAGAGTGGCGTACTCGTGTATAAGAGCCATTCATTCCGTGGGTGTAAGGACCCAATGGAGGCTTGAAGCGGGGACGTTACAAATGGTATCAGAGCCTTGACCCAGCCGGAAGTGTGGTCGACGAGGACGTCGGACCCCGTAAGGGGGGGTGATTGTGACAGTCAGTAGTCCCGTGATCCGTAAGGGGAAACACCGGGTAAGCTGTGCAATCTCACACCGCCTGGGGAAGGTTAAGTGGGATGATTCTGAGACTGTGTAGGTATTAGACTACACAGTTGAAGAGAGCTTAAATGGATTGATTGGTACTACCTATATCAACAAGGTGCATCTTGTTTTTCGGTAGCCCATCTCGAAAGAACTCCACAGTTAAGCGTGCTTGGCCTGGAGCAATTTCAGGATGGGTGACCTCCTGGGAAGTTTTCCCAGGAAGCGTGTGAGTGAGGACAAAGCATGCTGAAAACACTCGTGTTGGTCTGTAGGGTCAGTCGTCAATCCAGGAAATAGCCAGAGTGGCGTACTCGTGTATAAGAGTCATTCATTCCGTGGGTGTAAGGACCCAATGGAGGCTTGAAGCGGGCACGTTACAATGAGCATCTACTATGCATGTCTTGCACCGTGTGTCTACAGTATTTGGAGGAACCGAAACAATTGTATACATGAAAATTTCTCTTTTACTACTTTGTATATAGTCAATGAGATGAAAGTTGTTATAAAAAATAGGTTGTATAGCTTACAAAAGGAAAAATTAAGTCTGGATGTTAGGAAGATGATTTCTTTTTTATTAAATTGATTGATTGTAGGTTATTGTGAGTAGGCTGGCTGTTTACCTTGGTTGGTTGTGTATTTGGTGGTTGATTAATGAAATCATTTCCTTGATAAAAAAAAAATAAAATCAATTTAAATATTAATTTTCTTTTATTTAATTAAATGTATTAAACATTAGAAACAAATAATTAAGTATCTTGAATAAAATCAACTTAATTATTAATTCTAATTTAATATCTACAAAAATATTCTAATTTAATTTGATATAAAATTAATAAAAATTAATTTTTAACTAAAATTAATTTTTCTAATTAATTAAATATTAGAAAATATAATTTAGTTACTAGAAATAACACTCTAGAATTTATTTCATTAAACTAAGTGTGTATTTCTAAATTAATTTAAACTAATCTAATGAAAAAATTAATTTCATTTGTTTTAAAATTAATTATGTTGCTAATTAATTTCATTTGTTTTAAAACAATTGTATACATGAAAATTTCTCTTTTACTACTTTGTATATAGTCAATGAGATGAAAGTTGCTATAAAAAATAGGTTGTATAGCTTACAAAAGGAAAAATTAAGTCTGAATGTTAGGAAGATGATTTCTTTTTTATTAAATTGATTGATTGTAGGCTATTGTGAGTGGGCTGGCTGTTTACCTTGGCTGGTTGTGTATTTGGTGGTTGATTAATGAAATCATTTCCTTGATAAAAGAAAATAAAATCAACTTAAATATTAATTTTCTTTTATTTAATTAAATGTATTAAACATTAGAAACAAATAATTAAGTATCTTGAATAAAATCAACTTAATTATTAATTCTAATTTAATATCTAAAAAAATATTCTAATTTAATTTGATATAAAATTAATAAAAATTAATTTTTAACTAAAATTAATTTTTCTAATTAATTAAATATTAGAAAATATAATTTAGTTACTAGAAATAACAATCTAGAATTTATTTCATTAAACTAAGTGTGTATTTCTAAATTAATTTAAACTAATCTAATGAAAAAATTAATTTCATTTGTTTTAAAATTAATTATGTTGCTAATTAATTTTAATTAGGTTAAACTAATATAATTAATCTAATACATTTATTTCAATAAGGCAAATGGGCCTTCACAGTTGGGGTGATTCATATATGGGAAGACTGAGTTCAGTTTGTCGTACCGACTACTATGGCCCCCTAACTTTCACACAAGGCCCAAAAGAGAGAAATGTAGCCATTAATTAAATACTTGTTATTCATTGAATATGCCCAATACTAATTGGGCCTAAATAAAACTATCAAGGTGATATTTTTATTTTAGCAACCTAGTCCATTTAAAGGAAAAAAAAAACATAAATGGGCTTCCTATATGCATCTAAGCTCAAAAGTAAACATGTAAGCTGACACATGTTAAATGATTTGGATGGTCCCTATCATGTTACTAGGTTTATTACAAATGAAAGAAATTACAAAATTTACCTGTTACAAATTATTTATATGTATTATTGACAATTAAACTATGATTAAAATCCGATCATTGGATATGTCTACAAGTTAATCATAATAATTTAGATCAAATAAATAATATGTTTGTAAAAAAAATGAATAAATAATTAAGCAAACATTCAAACATGTAACAATATCTGGAAAGTATGTTAAGATATTTCTATTTTAAAATAAAATATTTAAAAAATATCTTAACTAGAATTTAAATTTAAGTTGTTAGAAAATATTTAAAAAATATTTAAAATCATACAAACCCTAAAATATCTTAAATTCAAATTTAAAATTTAAATATCCAACTAATTTTCAAATATTCAGTTTATTTAAATAATTTAAATTAATTAAATATCTCATAAGATAATATAACATAATATCTTTATTAAAAAAATTGAATATTTCTAATATTATATTTCAAATCTTATAATTTAATAATTTAAATTTAACAAAATAAACAATTTGAAAATAGGATATTTTGATGGTTATGATAGTATCAATTTTATTTAAATAAAATAAATAAAATAAAATATCCCAAATTAGAAAATTTTATGATAAGAAAACCCTAAAATATCCATTCAAACCGAAATTAACAATTTTCAAAAAATTTCATGTTATTGTGACCTAAAATATAAATTTTTAATTAAGATAAATATCCAATAAGATAAAATATCAAAACTAACATTTTTCTAATCTTATAATTTAAATTTTTTAAAAACTTATACGGTTAACATTTTGAAACTCTAACTAGATTATCTTTAAGTTTTATTAATATTTTAATGTCAGTTACAATTTTGCCATTTTATTCAATAATTTATCCTTTCTTTCATAAATTCCATATTTTTCAATTTTAGTCATTTAAATGTCAAAACTATTTATTTATTAATTAAAGTTAATTATCAAATAAAATTTTTATTTAATTTATTTATTAATTAGACTTAATAAAGTCTCTTAATTAATAAATAAATCTTAAAAACTCTCTTTTCTTCACAGTTAAGCCCTTGTTTAGTGAAAATTCATAAATAAAACATAGTTTAATTTTAGAATTATTATTGATTAATTAAAATAAATTAATTGAGTGTTACAAGCAGTATCATCTCAACTAGTGTGTGGACCTAGGCCTATATAACAAATCTTCCAATAAGTAGATCTAGAATTTACCAAGTAAATTTTCTAACTTATTAATTCCTCCTTGTGCCACTGTAGATTCGGAACTGCACTCTTAGTTATATAGAACACTCTATATGTTCAACGATATAGATAGGCTATAAATTATCCATCATTCTAATCCAAATAATCAAAGATCCTCTATAGATGATTTACATCGAGTAGGGACAAGTTTACCGTTCCACCCCTCAATGTATTTTATCCTTAAAACACTTAGCTTCCTATAAATGATATTTCAGTAAACTAATATAATTACTAAAATAAGAGCTCTTCTATTTATCTCCATTAAGCCAAGCTCGAAGAAAATCATCATTTCACTTTTATGTCCAGATAGAAGCTATAGATTCCGTATCAATGATTAGCGCTCCCACTCAATTGTACTATCATGTTCTCAAGATGTATGTGTTTCCCAAACCAATAGGTTGGCTTTAACTAACAACTCTAAGAACATACATAACACTCTTGAGATCGAATCTAACCATGTTAAGATTAAGATCTTTTGATCTAAGATCAACCAGTGATATTGACTTAGAAAGATAGAACGGTAAGATTATAATATCTTTACCAAGATCAAAATCGGTCCCAGTCCAATATATAATCCATGCATCTGATACTAGTATACTTTACCAATGTCTTGGAAAGAACATAACACTTATCCAAGGTGTAACTAAAGTTTATCACTGACTATCACATTAGTGTAAATCTAGTGCGCTGATGAATCATGGGACATAATCTTTTGAAAAAAATAATCACAATTACCTTCCACTGTGTTGACATCACTATAATTGTGAATTATAATATGTTTTGGATTTAATAGAAATTGTATATTAAACCATAAACATGAGTAATATATGTAAACATAAATGATTTCTAATCTTATATTGATAACATATAAGATTATATTAAAATAGATTTTATTTATGGCATAAAATCCCAACAACGGGGCCTACCAAATTATTAATTACCCTCGATACCAAAAATGAACTTATAGCTCTAGAGTCAAACAATACAATATAATAAGAGTTGTTAATAAGAAGCTAACCTGTTCCTACTGAAGGACTGGCGGCCGCATTTACTTGTGTAATGGTAAACACCCAGATTAAAGTGGTATTTTCCTCTTGCTCCAGTTCCTCTCCTTTCAGTACAGGACAATCTTTCTTATAGTGGCTTACAAAACTGCATTGAAAACACTCCTTACGATTACATTCTCCTGAATGATGCTTCTTATAGTGAAAGCACTCTAGAAAAGTATAATGTCTTCCAAACCCACCTTATAAACTACCTTGACCTTATGTCCCCCAAAACCTCTTATTCTTACTCGAGCTCACCAATGTCGATGCAGGTTTCCTCTTTTGTTCAACAAAGGAGTCACTACCACCTGTACTATAATTGGAAGTAAGAGGAGCAGTGATCCCACCATCTTCTAAAATCCCTTGAGGCCTTAAAAAAAATTCTGTAGGGCTCTCAGTTTAAAGAGCATTCTTCATATCTAGCTTTCCCTAAAGGACTGGAGGTCCTTGCATCCAAAGTCTCCCATACAATGATTCCATTTGCTTACCAGCCATACTCTATTCTGTTGGTAACACTAGAACAAAAATGATTGGAACTTGAGGTCAATGTACTGTTGGGCTTTCTGCTTTAAATAAAACTCATTTTAATATAATCAAATTTACTAATTAATAAAATATCAGAAATCATTCTATATTGCATGGTTCACATGATTTATTTTATGATTATGTTTAATGTATAAATTCTATTAAGTCTAGAACATATATATTTGTTAATGATTATAACGCCGTCAGCATAGTGGAATATAATTATGATTATATGTTCAAAAGTTTAATTCCCATGATTTGCCAATTCACTGAATTTAGACTGACATGATAATCGGTGATAAGGTATACTTACACCTTGTATAAGTGTTATGTCCTTTCCAGGACATTGGCAAAGTTTACCAGTATCGGATGTATGGAGTATACATTGGATTTGACTGATATTGAACTTGGATAAGATACTATAACTTACCGTTATATCTTTCTACGTCAATATCACTGATTGATCTTAGGTCTATAGATCTTAATCCTGATATGGTTAGGTTCAACTTAGTTGTATTATTTATGTTCTTCAAGTTGTTCGTAAGAACTAACCAATGGTTCTGGTAGATATTTACATTTTGGGAACATGGTAGTTCAATTGAGTGGGAGCGCTAATCATAGATATGTAATCTATAGCTTCTATAAATATTTAGAAGTGAAACGATGATTTCCTTTGAGCTTGGCTGAATAGAAATAAATAATTGAGATCTCATTTCAGTAATTATATTAGTTTACTAAAATATCATAAATAGGTAGCTAAGTGTTTTAAGGATAAAATACATTGAAGGGTAGAACGATAAATTTGTCCCTTTCGATGTAGATCATCTTTAGAGGATCTTTGACTAGTAGGATTGTAACAATGGATAATCAAAATGTATCTATATCTTGGTACATATAGAGCGTTCTATATAATTGAGAGTGCAATTTAATTCCAAATCTATAGTGGCGTAAGGATGAATTAATATGTTAAGAAATTTACTTGGTAAATTCTAGATCTACTTGTTGAAAGCTCGGTTATATAGGCCCATGGTCCCCTCACTAGCTGACATAATACTGCTTGCAAACTCAGTCAATTGATTTTAATTAATTAATTTTAATTCTAAAATTTGACTATGTCTTAATTTTCACTAAGCACGGGCTTAATTGTGAAAAAAGAGGTTTTGGGGTTAATTTATTAATTAAGAGACTTTGCATGGTCTAATTAATAAATAATATAAATAAAAATTTTATTTGATAATTAATTATAATTATTAAATAAATAGTGTTGGCATTTATAGGATTGAAATTAGAAATATGGTATTATTGAAAGAAGAATAAGTGATTGAAATAAAGTGGCAAAATTGTAGCTAGAAAATGGTCCATTAAGTGGCCGGCCACTCTAGTGATTTTTGCCTAATATTATATATTATTTTAATCCACATAATTCAAGCCTAAGCCCTAGTTGAAACAATATATAAGGAACTTGATGCTCTCATCGTATCCAACACTTTTCAACCTGCCAAATCTAGTTTCTAACTCTGTCAAACAACTAGTAGATGAGAGACACCCTCTATATTGATTTCAAAACCTTCTTCATTATTCTTCATCATATTCGAGCCTTAGTGA
The DNA here is from genome assembly GCF_029168945.1 of Cannabis sativa. NCBI lineage: Eukaryota > Viridiplantae > Streptophyta > Magnoliopsida > Rosales > Cannabaceae > Cannabis > Cannabis sativa. The sequence continues at coordinate 65,276,784 of NC_083602.1, forward strand.
TAGAGTGCCATGCCCTCAAATATCAGGTCAAGTACTCAATCATAGTGCAGAAGACAATGGTCACCAAACCCGAAAGAGAGAAAGAGATCCAGGCTCAGATCTTGATAATACTCTGCAATAGAAAGGAACAAGGGTTAGAGATCTGAGCGGAAGGAGTCATAATATTCCGCTGCAATCAATGTCAGGTTTTCTAAACTCTTATGTGTTTAATTTCATTGTTTTTGAGATATTTATATTTAGGATGTTAATTCAACATACTTGTTAGTAAATCTAGATCCTGATAAAATATTCCCAACATGTACGATAGAAGATCCTTGTTGTCTCAACCTTTGAATCTTCTCATCTTGACGTTGAATCCTAGCTTCCATCTAAACGAACGTTTGCTCCAAATCTAACAGAGCCTGTCGTGGATTTTCATAACCACCTTCTTGAAACCTTCCATGGCCTTTGCCATGTCCACGGGGATTTGTGAGATTCTGACCTCCCCAACCACCTCCAGTCTCAACCATATTATCTTAACTCCTTGTGTTTTGCTGGGTGTCCATATTATAAGACTTGCCTTGCGAACCCATAAGTCAGGTTGGTCAGACAGATCACATATAACCCAAAATACTGCAATCATGAATTTAAGGCAACACATTTAAATAACTAACATATTATTAACATGCTTTTTTTTAATCACATAACTTACTAATACGCAAAAGCTAATAGAACCATGAGTCGAGCTTATTTATGATGATGATTGTACATATCTTGATAGTCTTCGATAAACATACTGGCGGCTCTGATACCAAAAATTGTAACACCCAACTGCTTAGGCACGCTACAATGATTTTCTAGTTACCGTGCCCACCTTTGCTAATCAAATGGCTTTTCAAAAAATGTATAAAATTTAATCTTTTAAACATTATAAATATATATAAATATCCATACAAAAAGTTAGGATCCCATTTCTAAAATTTCTATCCATACTCAAATTACGTTTTACAAACATGTCACACAATGACTACAAAATAAGTCGTCCCGAGACCGAACTCTCCAGGTCTAACCATCTTGACATGTACAATCACCCCCAAGCTCTAGAGTCATTGGTGTTTAGCCTTATCCTCTCCTTTACCTACACATGCAAACAATATATGTGAGTCAACAGACTTAGTAAGAAACGCATATAACAAATAGCATAATATCAACTTGTATTTAGGTGCCTAAACACCTATCTACAAGGCTTAATAGATGATAAAAAATGCTCTTAACATTTGGTACTATCGACCATGATATCAGCCATTACCAGTTCTATGATCACGCTGCGGGCCCGGTACTATGTTCGTACCGCTATGATAACATCAATAATACCTAAGAGTATAATTAACCATGATATCACTTTTAACCAGTACTATACTCGTACTGCCAACCTGGTACTATGCTTGTATCGCTATGATAGCATCAATTAATACTAACTGGAATTAGATATCAGTCAAACCCAATACTATGCTTGTACTACTAACCTGACACTACGATTGCGCCACTGTGATATCAATTAATATTATAATTCCAAGATTTTTAACTAAATAATATAAGTGTCCCGTTTAGGTGAGAGTCAAATGTATCATCAGTTAAATAAAGTTGTCAGCTCATCCAAAATGAACACTATTTTAGTAACCTTTTATTCGATCAAAATAAGAATCTGATGTTGTCCCGTTTAGGCGAGAGTTAAGGTCAATCTCATTTTGTGAGCTTCATCCATTATTTCATACTTTGTAAACCTACTCTTAGCAGTCAATGATCGTTACTAAGAATAAAAGATTTACAATAATACTTATCTCTTAAGACTCTATGGTGTTAAATTGCTAATGATTTAACATTTATTAGGGATGAATCTCATTAAAATAAGAACCATGTAGAACAAACAATGGAAATCGAATATCCTTAATCTAAAGCTCATTACTTTAAAGGATTGTATTTTCATTTGATATCTTATTTTAATCTATTTATTTTATTATATATATTTAATTAAAATTACGAAGTTAATTAATTCTAAATATAAATTTTAATTTAATGTTTATAAAATTATTCACTTAGGTAGATCTGAAAAATAAATAGAATTAATTTTTTATCATTAGTATTAATTTTCAGTAAATATTATGAAAATTATTTTACTTAACTTGGTCCAAAATTAATGAAAATTTTCAACTCAAATCTAATTTTTTTTATACATATATATCATCAAATTATAAATTCAATGTATTTAATGAAAAAAAACATTTTTGAGTTTAGATTAAAATAAAATAAAATAAATATCTAAAATTTATTCTAATATATGTTGGTCTAAAATTAATTAATAAATCAATTTTTAACATAAATATAATTTTCCTATTTAATTAAATTTCTTAAAAAAATTATCTAATATTTATGTATCTTAAATAAATTAACTTAAATATTAATTTTTCTATTTAATTAAATATATCTAGAAAAATACTAATATAGTCTTCTTAGAAAATAGCTATCCGCATATTTCATAAACTAATTATTAATTTTTTTAATTAAAATATAATATATTTTAGTCTATTGATTTTAATAAATTATTATTGAATATTACTTGATTTAAGTTAATCTGAAATTAAAGAATTAATTTTTAACATTAATCTAAATTTCAAAATTTCAAAATATCTCCAATTAAAAATTAAATGATCTCGAAAATTACATAAGTAAAAATTATTAAAACAAAATAAAATATGTTCTAAAAATTATTCTAATTTAAGTTGATATGAAATTAAAAATAAATTTCTAACATAAATATAATTTTCTATTTAAATAATTTTCTTAAAATATAAGCAAATAATTAAGTATCTTGAATAAAATCAGCTTATTTATAAATTCTAATTTATATCCAAAAATAATATTCTAAATTAAGCTATTCTAAAATTAAGTAAAATTAATTTTTAACTTAAATATATTTTTCTACTTAATTAATTAGAAAAATAAATTAGTTACTAAAAATCACTATCTAGAATTTATTTCATTTAAACAAAGTATGTTTTTCTAAATTAATTTTAAAATAATCTAATGAAAAAATAATTTTTCATTTATTTTAAAATTAATTATGTTGCTAATAAATTTTAATTAGGTTAAACTAATATAATTAGTCTAGTACAATTATTTAAATAAGGTAAATGGGCTTTCTATTGGGATTTTATGCCCTAAATAAAATCTATTACAATCTAATCTGGTTTGTTATGAATAAGAGATTAGAAGTGATTTATATTAACATGTAGTTTTCATGTTTATGGTTTAATATATGTACAAAATCTGTTAAGTCGAGAATATATAGTCATTCACAATTACAGTGATGTCAACACAGTGGAATGTGATTGTGATTATATGATTCAAAAGGCTAAGTCCCTGTTTCATCAGTGCTTTGGATTTAACTGATGTGATAATCAGCGATGAAGTGTACTTACACTTTGCATAAGTGTTATGTTCTTTTCAGAACATTGGCAAAGTATACTAGTCTCGAATGTGTAAAGTATACATTGGATTGAACCGATATTGATCTTAGTAAAGATATTATAATGCTTACCATTATATCTTTCCAAGTCAATATCACTAGTTGATCTTAGATCAAAAGATCTTAATCCTGATATGCTTAGGTTCACTCTCAGGAGTACTATTCATGTTCTTTGATTTGTTAGTTAAGCCTACTTTCGGGTCAGGGTGATACGTACGTATTAGGAACATGATAGTATGATTGAGTGGGAGCGCTAAACATAAATATGGAATCTATAGCTTCTACTGGTATTTAGAAGTAAAGTGATGATTTCCTTCGAGCTTAGCTAAATAGATGTAAATGAAAGAGCTCTTATTTCTGTGATTATATTTTAGTTCACTTAAATATCATTTACAGGTAGCTAAGTGTTTAAAGGATCAAAATACATTGAGGGGTGAAACGGTAAATTAGTCCCTACTCGGTGTAAATTATCTATATAGAGGATCTTTGATTATTTAGATTATAACGATGGTTAAATGTGATAGCGTATATATATGGTGGAACATATAGAACGTTCAATATAACTGAGAGTGCAATTCCAAGTTCTAAGAGTGGATGCAACAAGGAATTAATAAGTTAGGGAATTTACTTGGTAAATTCAGTTCAGCTTATTGAAAGCTCGGTAATATAGGTCCATGGTCCCCATTCTAGTTGAGACCATACTGCTTATAAGACTCAGATAATTGATTTTAATTAATCAATTATAAATTCTAAAATTAGACTATGTCTAGTTTATGAATTTTCACTAAGCATGGGCAAAATTGTGAAGAAAAGAGATTCTATGTTTTATTCATTAATTAAGAGACTCTATATGTCTAATTAATAATTATGTTAAATGATAATATTATTTAATAATTTATTTTAGTTATTAAATAATCAGTTTTGGCATTTAAATGGTTAGAATTGGAAAATTGGAGTTTTTGAGAAAATAGAAATGAAAATTGTCAAAATTGCAAAATACCAAGTGGGGCCATTAACACCATGGCCGGCCACTTGGAGAGGTTTTTTCCAATTAATATTTTCATTATTTTAATGCCAAATAATTACTAACCTAAACCTGGTGGTTACCTATAAATAGATAGCGATGGCTCACACCAAAATAAGAGATTCAAGTAATTCAAGAGATTGCCTTCAGAAAAATTGAGCCACTCACTATCCTTCTATAGCCGACCCCCTCTCTCTCTCTCTTTTCTTCTTCTAATTTCGAAAACCCTGAGTGATAGAGTAGTGCCCACACACATCAAGTGGTATCTCAATCATAGTCTTGAAGATCGTAAAGAATCCAAATTGAAGAGAAGGACGTTCGGACTCAGATCTTGGTGATACTCTGCGACAGAAAGGATACAAGGGTTAGAGATCTGAGTGGAAGGAGACATATTATTCCGCTACAACCAATGTAAGGTTTTCTAAACTTTATATGTGTTTATTATCGTTTTAGAAGTTCATATTTAGGATGTTAAACAACATAGATCCTGGTAAAATAAATTCCAACACCTTCATCATAGTTGGGTGATTCATGTGAAAGAGGGATGGACTCAGTATGTTGTACCCGCTACTATGACCTCCTAACTCTCACACAAGGCCTAAAAGTGTGGAATTTAACCTTAATTAAATAATTGTTATTAATTGAATTAGCTCAATACTAATTGGGCCTAAATAAAACTATCAATGTGATATTTTATTTTCAACAACCTAGTCTATTTAAATATCTAAGATAAATGGGTTTTTTTATATGCATCTAAGCCCAATAGCAAATATATAGGCTCACAAAAACAAATGATTTGGATGGGCCCTATCATGTTACTAGGTTTATCACAAATGAAAGAAATTACAAATTATATTGAATTGGATTATACATCATATTTTTATATAATACTATGTTAAACTTTAATTTATACTAAAATATTATATATTTAGGTGTCTATAAAAATTAATACCATATATAATTTTACATAAAATACAATTTAATATAATACTATATAATACAATACGGTGTAATACGGCGTACAAAAAAACCCTTAACCTATTGACAATTGGACTATGATTAATTTAGATCATTGAATTTATCAACAAGTTAATCATAGCAATTTAAATCAAATAAATAATAGATTTGTTAAAAAAAGTTTTGAATTAAATAATTAAATTAAATAAACAAACAATGTAATAAGATATAGAAAGTTGGTTAAGATATTTCTATTTTAAAATAAAATATCTAAAAAATATATTTTAATTTGAATTCAAATTAGGTTGTTAGAAAATATTTGAAAAATATTTAAATCTAACAAATTCTTGAAATATGTCAATTCAAATTCAAATATCCAACTAATTTTTTAAAAATCTAGTTTATATAAATAATTTTAATATATTAAATAACTATGGGTGTCTACCCATTTGGTACCCTGTGTTTCATCTAAATACAAGTTAGGTACCCTATGTTTTTGTTATACCCAAAATTCGGTTGTACTTCGTAAAGTAACACTTGTCAATCTCAGAGAATATGAATCAATAAATATAATGGTAATTATATCATTAAATACAAAATGGAATAACTCATTAAATGCAGAATTGATAGAGTATAATTATAACTCGCTGATTACACAGTGTTAAGCAAGATCAGGATGTACAAACTATTAATTTATCTATTGACGAGAAACCATTTTGCATCAGAAGGCATAATCCTAAGAGAGACATAGACAACGCATAGTGAGACATCTACCTTGCTGTATGTAAAGAAGCATTGACGAGGTGAATTGGTTATTAAAACACTTAGCGTATAATATACATTATAATAACTAAGTGGAATAACTTGAAGGACATGATTGTCCAGCCTCCAAGACCTTATCGTCAAAGAGCAGTTCTTAAGTTTGCTCAGTACATTGGTGCTCATGCCATTGCTGGAATGCATGTAAACTAGGTCATACACTTATGTACTAGGCGAGACGCCTCAACGAGATACATTTGGTAGCATGTTCAAATCCACGTCACCGTTGATCTCCTTACAAATGGTTTAAATCACAATCGTGTGATTTAGTATTGACTGCACGTATTTACTTGGAGCGTAATTAAGGCCCACAATTTCGGGGAATATTGTTATAAGATTCAAACTTAAATGTAATTAACTGTGAATCTATATTACTATAAATAGGGGCAGATTCTACAAAAAAGGAGACAAAAAAAATCTTAGAGAGAAAAGGGAGCATACTGATTGTAGAAACCCTAATCCTGTATCCAAAAATATTTGAATAAGATAGACTCGTGGACTATGCAGAGTTAACTGCAAAACCACGTAAAAATCTTGGTGTCATCGTTATTATTTTCTTTATATTTGTGTTTGATTTATTACAAAATAAGCTCATAATCGTTAACAAAAATCTGCGTTAACAGTTTTGTGCTTTCTTTGAGAGCCTATGTGATAAAAGCTTCGAAAAATCCCTCCTAACCAAAAAAGGAATGTCTTCTCCATGGCTGATAATGGGAATAATGACAACATTCATCTTGAAGAGGCTAATCGTCGTCCTGGAAAAGAGTCAATGGGTTCTCGGAGGCCACCCAATTCACGAACAACTCGTTCAACACGATGAACACGTTCAAGAAGAAGCCAACGTGATGATGATCAAAACCTAGAAACTGGGAATGAGGAACCCAACACAAATGCTGGTGGTTTTACTCATATGAGTGAGGGTGCCTACGATCCCACTAGGTATGTACCGTTGGTTGAGTTGGAAAATCATCAACTCTGGCAACGTCTGGATGAGGCAAACCAACAAAATGCTGAGTTGGAAAGGGAGGCAACTGCAGCCAGGGCGACACAAGAAAACAACACACAAAATCAATCTGATCCTGGAGTGAGAACGCCGAAGGTAGACCTCGGGGCTCGAGAACCAAGAGGCAGGAGACGGCTCAGGAAGACCCCCAGAACACTTAGGAGGAGCAACCTGGGGAAACTGGGGATGTTCCTGAAGATGAACTTCTAAATAATCAGGCACCTCGTCAAGAAGTGCCTCAGAGACCCCGAGGATTCACAACCCAGGGGAATGAAAACAATGATTTACCAGAATCTTCTTATAAAAACAAGAACATAAGACAACCCAGGACTAGGGAACGAGAAATCGTTCGTGGTAACGAGAGAAATCTTGGGACTCAACCTAGGACAAGTGGGTTGCCACTAAGACACCGTCAATGTCCTTCTCACACTGATAGGGAGGAGGCGTATACAAACCCCGGCAGGGGACATGTATCAAACCTCTCCCAAAGGAGAAGGCCTGTACATGACAAGGAAAGTTCTAGCTCGGGACATACTAGATCTCGAGATCACATATGATCTACGCAAGGAGGAAATAGACCTCAGCGTAGTAATGATCAAGAGAGTATAAGTCATACAAGGAGTAGCCAATCTAAGAGTTACTTAGGTACAAGGTCAACAAGAAACTATGATCGAAGACGGTCAGATCTTCGGGAGCAATTCAATCGGAGGAAGCCCGATTTATGCAAACGGCTCAATTCCAACCAAAAGCTAGAGGATCCAAACCAACTGCGAATCAACTAGTTGGAAAATAAGTTCAAGAAATATCAAGATGGAAAACTGCCTGATTACGACTCAGATGAGGAGCTCAAACCTTTCCATCCAAACATTATGAGAACTGATTTTCACCAGGGATTTAAAAGCCCTCACATCTCGTCGTACGATAGGACTACAGATCCGTTCGCTCACCTGAACAACTTTAATACAATAATGTGAGCCAACAATGTCACGAATAACTTACGTTGTATTTAATTCCCCACCTCGTTGATTGGGGCAGCGAGCAGCTGGTTCAATAAATTCACCCATAACTCAATTACCTCATGGGAATAGTTATCTAAAGATTTCAAGAAACAATTTCAGGCGGCAAGGGATAGGCGACCTGAAGCGTCTTCCCTCACTAACGTAAAGCAGAAGCCAGGTGAGTCACTAAAGGCATAAATGAGTCGATTTAGTACAGTTGCTGCTAGAGTTAGAAACTTGAACGAGAGTATACAGCGTATTGCTCTTCAAGTAGGGATTACGACTGATCTCTAGATAGTTGGAGGCGGGCTGTGGGATGACTTACAGGGTCGTCCTGTAAAAAACATCAGTGTGTTCAATGAAAGAGCTCAAGTGTTTGTACAAAAAGAGGAAGCAAGGAAAGAGATGAAATTGATAAAGACTGGCTCGGGAAGTAAACTCAGCACTGTCCAAGCCAGCACCGTCTTGACGAAGGCTGACAATCTAGGAGGCTCTAGCATAAAAAGGAAAGATGACTCCAAGGAATTAGCCAAAGATAAGAAAAAACAAAAAAAGCACGATAAGTATGTGCCAATTTACACTATTTATACCGAGCTTAATGAAACTCGAGAAAATATCTTTCTCGCGCATGAGCACAGGGTTGCATTTCGCAAGCCTGCGGCCATGATACATGCGAGGCACAAACAGGATTGACAAAATTCTGTAGATTTCACAAGGACATTAGGCACACAACGAATGAATGTCGTCAGTTGAAGGACGAGATAGAGAGCCTTATCTCGCGTGGTTACTTTCAACAATATGTAAAGCGACTAGGTAATGGACAAAACCAGCCAAATCCACCCAATAACCCAGGCAACCAAAGATTACAACTTCCTCCTGTTGAAGGAGAGGACATTTTGGTTATCTCAGGAGGGCCACATCTCGCTAGAGAAAGTAGCAATGCCCAAAAGAGATATGTTAAGAAATCAAGAACGAGCGGTCAGCTTTCACTCCAGAACCATCAAAGAAAGCTAAGACTGAGGAACCTGTTGTGTTTTGTGCCCTAAATAAAACCCATTTCAATATAATCAGATTTACTTATTAATAAAGATTAGAAATAATATTTTTATGTTGCATGGTTCACATGATTTATTTCATGATTATATATGTAATGTATGAATTCTATTTAAGTCTAGAACATATGAATTTGTTAATGATTATAGTGTTGTCAGCACAGTGGAATATACTCTTAATTATATGTTCAAAAGTTTATTTCCTGATTTGTCAGTTCACTGGATTTAGACTGACATGATAATCATCGATAGGTATTCTTACACCTTGAATAAATGTTATGTCCTTTCTAGGACATTGGCAAAGTTTATCAGTATCAGATGTATGGAGTATACATCTAAAGTGACCGATATTGAACTTTGATTAGATATATTAAAATTTACCATAATATCTATTCAATTCAATATCACCCGTTGATCCTAGATCAAATGATATTAATCCTGATATGATTAGGTTCGATCTCAAGAGTACTATACATGTTCTTTGATTTGTTAGTTAAGCCTACTTTTAGGTCAGGGTGATACGTACATTTTGGGAACATGATAGTATAATTGAGTGGGAGCGCTAACATAAATATGGAGTCTATAACTTCTATAGGAATTTAGAAGTGAAACGATGATATCCTTCGAGCTTGGCTAAACAGAGATAAATGGTGGAGATCTCATTTCACTTCGCTGAAATATCATTTATACGGAGCTAAGTGTTTTAAGGATAAAATACATTGAAGGTGTAACGGTAATTTAGTTCCTATTCAATGTAGATCATCTATTAGAGGGTCATTGATCAAATTAGGATTATAACAATGGATAACTAATAGCGTATCTATATCGTGGAACATATAGAGCGTTCTATATGACTGAAAGTGCAATTCCAAGTTCTAAGTGTGGATTCAATAAGGAATAAATAAGTTAGGGAATTTACTTGGTAAATTCGGTTTGACTTATTGGAAGCTCGGAAATATAGGCCCATGGTCCCCATACTAATTGAGACCATACTGCTTGTAAGACTCAATTAATTGATTTTAATTAATCAATTATAATTCTAAAGTTAGACTATGTCTACTTTATGAATTTTCACTAAACAAGGGCGAAATTGTAAAGAAAAGGGATTCTAGGTTTATTTATTAATTAAGAGACTTTATATGTCTAAATTAATAAATATATTAAATGACAATATTATTTAATAATTAATTTTTAGTTATTAAATAATTAAAATTGGCATTTAAATGGTTAAAATTGAAAAATTGGCATTTTTGAGAAAATGGGATTGAAAAATGACAAAATGGGAAAGTTGCAAAGTGAGGCCTAATTTCCTTATATGGCCGACCACTATGCAAGCCTTTTACCATTTATTTTTCCATTATTTTAATGCCATACAATTTTAACCTAAACCTAGTTGGCATTCTATAAATAGAAAGTGTTGGCTTCAGGAAACTATGACTTGCATATTGTTCCTTTCAAAGAAAAGCCATAGCCGCCCCCCTCTCTTCTTCTTCTCTTGAATTTCGAACCTTGAGTGATAGAGTAGTGCCCACACATATCAAGTGGTATCTCAATCATAGTGTGTAAGACTGTGAAGAATCCAAATAACAAGAAGGAGAATCAGCATCAAAGGAAGGAGAGAAAGAGATCCAGATTCAGATCTTGATTATGCTCTGCTACAGAAAGGAATCAAGGGCTAGAGATCTGAATGGAAGGAGTCATTATATTCCGCTACACCCAATGTAAGGTTTCCTAAACTTTATATGTGTTTATTTCATTGTTTTAGAATTCATATTAGGATGTTAATGAAACATACTTGGTAGTAAATCTAGATCCTGGTAAAATATTTCCAACAGAACCTCCAATTGTGTTTTTAGAGGAAGACACAAGGCACGTGAGGTACCCACACGTCGACCCACTCATGATTACAATCCAGCTTGCCAATAAAAGAATAAAAAGGGTGTTGGTGGATAATGGGAGCTCAGTGAATATCCTTTACAAGGATACACTGAAGAAAATGGGATTACAAAACGCAAAGTTAAAACCTTGCATGGTGAATTTGTGCGGATTCACTAGGGACAGTGTCGCCAGTTAAGGAATTATTGAATTCATGTTAACTTTGGGCGAGCCACCTATATCCACCACATTGATGCAAGACTTTCTAGTTGTTGACTTACCATCGGCCTACAACATATTGTTGGGTCGTCCTGCACTAATTGGACTAGGGGCAGTTAGTTCAATTAAACACCTATCTTTAAAGTTTCAAACATCGGAGGGAGTAGGTGTAGTGCGAGGTGACCAACTACTACCTTGGGATTGCTATCGTATAGAGCTACAAAATAAAAAAGCTGGTCATCAACTAATGGCAGTTAAAACTGAGGAAGGCAAGAAGCAGGACAAGGATCTAGATCCTCGAGTTCAAGATGAAAAGAATCAATTAAAACCAATCAAAGAATTGGAAGAAGTTATTTTAGATCTAGAAAATCCCACAAAGTGTGTATTCATTGGAAAAAATCTGGATGAAAAACTAAAATAGAAACTAATAAGTTTTTTAAGGAAAACCAGGATCAGTTCGCCTAGAGCCACTCAGATATGATAGGGATTGACCCTAAAGTTATTTGTCACCACTTGAATATCGACCCAAAGTACCCAACCAAGAGACAAAAAAGACAACCCTTGGATTCTGAAAGACAAGGGGCACTCAAGGAGGAAGTGGATATATTGTTAGCTAACGACTTTATACGCGAGGCATTTTACCGCTCGTGGATATCTAATCCTGTCCTTGTCCCAAAACCAAATGGAACTTAGAGAACTTGCATCGATTTTTCAAATTTAAACAAGGCGTGTCCTAAGGATTGCTTTCCACTACCAAGGATCGACTAGTTGGTGGATGGAACTGCAGGACATGAGCTAATGACGTTCATGTTGGAAATTATTTTACCAGGATCTTAGATCTACTCACAAGTATGTTTATTAACATCCTAAATATGAACTTTCTAAAACGATGAAATAAACACATATAAAGTTTAAGAAACCTTACATTGGGTGCAGCGGAATATAATGACTCCTTCCGTTCAGATATCTAGCCCTTGATTCCTTTACGCGCGAGCATTATCAATATCTCGAACACGGATCTCTTTCTCTGAATCTTTGATGCTGAATCTCCTTTGCTGATGATCTTTCTTCACGATCTTCCTCACTATGATTGAGGTATCACTTGATGTGTGTGGGCACTACTCATACACTAAGGATTTCGAAATTATCAAGGAAGAAGAGAGAGAGTGGTCAGCTAAAGATAGGGAGAGAGAAGGCTCAGTTTTCGAATAGAAAAGTCAGAAGAAAAGTGTAATTTTTCTGAAGCCTTCACTATCTATTTATAGCATTCCACTAGGGTTAGATTTGAATTATATGGCATTAAAATAATGAAAAAAACAATTTAAAAAAGCTACAAAGGTGGCTGGCCATACACTTAATGGATTGGGCCTTGGGCTTTGCAATTTTGCAATTTTAACACCTTTTGTATCTGATTTTCTCAAAAATGCCAATTTCCTAATTCAATCATTTAAATGCCAATTCTAACTATTTAATAACTATAAATAATTATTAAATAATATTGTCATTTATCATATTTATTAATTGAACCATACAAAGTATCATAATTAACAAATATGCCCCTATAAACTCTTTCTTTACAATTTCGCCCTTACTTAGTGAAAATTTCACAAATAGACATAGTCTAACTTGTGAATTATAATTGATTAATCAAAACCAATTACATGAGTCTTACAAGCAATATTATCTCAACTAGTGGGGGGACCATGGGTCTATATAACCGAGCTTCCAATAAGTAGATCAAGAATTTAGCACTAAAATTCACTAACTTATTAATTCTTCGTTGAATCCACGCATAGAACTTAGAATTGCACTCTCAGTATATAGAATGCTCTATATGTTCCACCATATAGACACATCATTAGTTATCCATTGTTATAATCCTAATGTGATCAATGATCCTCTATATGAATGATCTCCTTGTAAAGGGATTAAATTACCATTTACACCCTACAATGTATTTATTCCTTAAAACACTTGACCCCGTATAAATAATATTTCATCGAATGTGAAATGAGTACTCCACCATTTATGTTCGTTTGGTCAAGCTCGAAGGAGATCATCCTTTGCTTACTATTTGCCAGATAGAAGCTATAGATTCCATGTTTATGCTAGCGCTCCCACTCAATTGCACTACCGTGTTCCCAAAATGTACGTATCACCCTGACCTAAAAGTAGGCTTAACTAACAAATCAAAGAACACGAATAGCCTCTCGAGATTGAGCCTAATCATATCGGGGATTAAGATCATTTGATCTAGGATCAACTAGGCGATATTGACTTGAATAGATATTACGGTAGGTTTAATAAATCTAAGTCAAAGTTCAATATCGGTCCCTTAGATGCATACTCCATGCATCCAACTTTGAGCTTTACTTTAACCAATGTTCTGGAAAGAACATAGTATTTCTCCAAATACAAGTAAACTCTTTATTTGTAGATTATCATATCGGTAAAACCACATGTCTGATAAATCTAGGAAACTTTATTCACATAGTCATGTTTACTTTCCAATGTGTTGACGACACAATAAACAGGATCAAGTATGTGAAAAGGGTTTCAGATGAATTCATACATTATGTACATATAATCATGAAATAAATCATGTGAACCATGCAACAGTAAATGTTATTTACGATCTATATTAATAAGTAAATACGATTATATTGAAATGAGTTTTATTTAGGGCATAAAACCCAACAAACTCCCACTTGCACTAATATAAAACAAAAAGTGCGTTTCAAATAATCTCAACACCTTGATATACAAATCAAGTGTAGTAGTAGTAAACTCCTCGTAATAGGAGCTGAAAGGTTGAATTAACCACTACCTTTTTCTCCACCATTACTCTTCCTTTAATCCTGAAAATCATTGATAATGTGAAATTCCTCTCTATATGTCTACTCTCTTGGGATACTTTGGATTCTATACCTTTGGCAACTACTTTTGGTTAATCGGGAAATTAACACTAGTAGTTTAAGGCAATTGGAATGGTGCCAAAGATGTATAGAACTTTCCTTAGGCTGAATAAGTAACTTTCCTGCCTTTAACATTCGGTCTCTCTGGTAGACCTGGGTAGACTTCAGATAGGTTTTTACACTTCTCCAAAATCACTATTCCACCCCCGCAGTAACCACCATCTTATCGGAAAGATTTACTTAGCACATAGGCAAATTTCGAAATCGATATGGTGTAGTCTAAGAGTTTTAAACACACCCTTATAGACTAACATATAGTTCCTCTTCTTTATCTTAAGATTTACTTGATTGTCTTCCAATGTTCTTCTCACGGATTAATCGATACCTACTCATTACTCCCACTCAACGAGCGGTGTACGGTCTAAGGCATACAAAAGCATATCTAAGACCTCTCACTGTTGATATAAGAAATTTTTCCATGGCTTTATCTTTTACGGAATAGTTGAGACTTTTCCTTAGATAAATAAAATCTATGCCTAAGAAGTTGTGAAGCTTCTATGGATTGCCATTAGAAAGAAAATGCTTGACATCTTACTAAAGTAAGTTGCTTGCATTAGAGTAAGTAATTACCCGGGTATACCACAAGCCATAGGTTTAGATAAACTCAAACCTATAATACTAGGAACGGGAAGTTTTGTTAAGTCCATTGAATGGACTTATAAACGAAAATTTCCTTTTATGTCCTTGTAATAGAAAACTTTAGGTTACTCCATGTGAATGGATTAAACCATAGTTCTATTGGCTTTCTTCTTAGTTTCTTATCTTGACAATCCATTACTTGTTTAAACTCACAATGGATTTTAATCACTAGTGTCTCCCAAGTCATAAGAAGGTGAGTTCCTAGAAACTCTCCCACTACGACAAGGTACCGTGAATTATGTCTAAGAAAACTAAATGGTATTGATCTCTTCGGTTGTGACAAGACAACGAGGCGAGTGGGATCATCATATGTCATATAAGATGATAGAACACTTTTGGAATCAAGAATTAAGTATCTCCTTTATTTGCTACTTGTTTTTCGGACTTAGTCATTTTCTTAGAAAAGTAGTATTTGTTTGAACAAACACTTTCTTATCTATTGACATGATGGGATGGTCCACCCCTAATCACTTAGAATAGCTAAGAAAACATGGTTAACGGTTCTAGCTTTTCTTAAGATTTTGATTAGGTCATCCATGAATCTAGTAATGATTTACATTAAGTATACAACCATTACATCATTCGAAATTGTATTACCATAGAAGGATTTAGGCAACGACTAGTAACTAATCATCAACATGCAACTCGAAATTTACGGGAGGTAAGTTTGGATATAATTCAAAAATCAATTTAATGATCTTTGAACCGCATATCTACTAACTATTTCTCCACCCCTATACCGGTTCGCAAGATCTTTAACCACTTACCTTAATGGTTTTAACCATTGCTAGAAATTAATGAAATATTTAAACATTTCAAATTTCTTTGCATAAGGTATAATCTAGAGTTATCGTTTTAAGAATGCAACGAAAAACTCATATCCATCCCCGAATGTACATCCATCTTCGAATGAGATGAACTACTTTCGATGGATATAGGCATATTAACTCTTTGCGAGAGATTGATCTTGTCAAAACCACTATGAACAAGATACAAATGCCATAGATTAAGAAAATGTGGTAGTGTCTTTGATGACATAGGTTTAGTTACATCGAAAGAGTTCTTAGAATACTTCAAGTGGATCCCTGGTCACGAATACTTAACTCCACATTCCATACATTTTAATCCATTAATAAAAAATGGATATTAAACACTTGAGAAAGTGTAAGCATGGTATGATACGGAATTAGAAATTTAAGAAAATTTCTATTTGGATTCTAAAATTAAAGTCAAAGACTTAAATTCAACCAAATTTAATGAGTAATTCTTTCTTGGACCACCACTACTAATACAAACTCTAAGTCAGATTTGCCCATACAAGTAGGAGATTTCTAAGATTGAGGATTTATATCAATTGGGAATAGAATTTCGGGGGTTATAATCATATGCGTCATTTAATTTCTTAAGAGAAAATATAATGACATGAAATGATTCATAGACCATTCATCCAATGATATATTTGAAAGCTAATTCGAAATGAATAAGCTAAGAGGAATTAGGATAATTTCGTTTAAAATAAGAATCCAACGATGCTTCGATTAGCGAAAGTCAAAGTAATCTTATTTATATAATCTTCTTGTTTTATATCGTAAAAATACTAGTCTAAGGTGTCATCAATTGATGAACAGCTAGATGTCGCATATACAATATTTATCTTTCGAGATCTAACACTATTATGTATGTCTAATGGTGAAAATCCACTTAGGGATTTATCTCATTAGATAAACAAGCCAAGTTAGACCAACAATGAAGATTCGAAATTAAACTACAACTTAATAACGAGAAAATAACATGGTTCAATATAAATTCATACACAATTCGAAATTATAAACATATAGTAAGTAGGAATGACAAGTGAAAATACTAAAACTTACAATCCTAAATAATTTCCAAGGTTTTCAACAAGGCGATATCGGTGTCTAGTTTAGGCGAGAGTCAAAGCTACCATTCATTGAATAGAGTTGTCGGCTCGTCTAAAATGTTAAACATTCTAGCAACCTTTTATTCGATCAAGATTGGAATTCAGCGTTGTCCGTTTAGGCGAGAGTCAAGGCAATTCTATCTTATGAGCTTCCACCATTGTTTCATAATTTGCAAGTCAAGTATGGTCGCCACCATTAGGGTGATCCATACCATACAAAACACTTACAAACTACTTATCATGCGAGGTTAAACGGTGCGAAATTGCTAATGAACGTTCCTCCATTAGGGAGGATTACTCACTAAAACAAACGCGGTGTAAAACCCACAATGGAGATCGAATGTCTCTTGATAATAAAGCTCATTATTTAAAAAGAGTTGTATTTTCTTTTATTCTCTTTATTTATTCTATTTATTTTAAATATATATTTATTTATTTAAAATTTCCAATTTAGAATGAAAAATTCTAAATATAAATTTTAATTTAATATTTATAAATTTTACTTAGATGGATATGAAAATAACATGAATTATTTCCATCTTAGTAATAATTTCCAATAAATATTTAGAAAAAAATATTTAAGTTGTTACAAAATTAATTTAAATTAATTTACAACTCAAATTTAATTTTCTATAAATATATATTGCATTTCGAAAAATTAAAGTATATAAGAATACAATTTTCGAAAAATGCATATTAAAATAAAAAATAAATCCTGGAAAAATTATTCTAATTTAATGTTGGCCCAAAATTAATTAATAAAATTAATTTACAACAAAAAAATATAATTTTCCTATTTAATTAAATATATAAGAAAAATTACAAATATTTAAGTATGATGATGAAAATCAACTTAAATATTAATTTTCTATTTAATTAAATACACTAGAAAAATACTTCAAGCAAAAATATCACCTATCTAGATTTTCCTTTGACTAATTAATTCTATTTCTAATAATATACTTTAATTCAATTTATTTTAAATTAATCAATAAATGAAAAAATTATTGATTTAAGTTGATCCAAGAATTAATTAAAATAATTAATTTACAACTTAATCTATTTTTCAAGATAAAATTCGAAATTCTAGCATTTAAGAAATACAATTTCGAAAATTGATTAATAAAATAAAGAAAAAATATATTTTGAAAATTATTTAAATTTAGTTGAAAAAGATAAATTTCAACTAAAAATAATTTTCTATTTAATTAAATGTCATGAAAAAGAAATATTTAAGTATGATGATAAAAATCAACTTAGATATTTAATTTTCAAATTAATTAAATGTATTAAATTCAAGAAATAAATAATTAAGTGTAGAGAAGGCTTAATTATTAATCTCTAGTTTAATACTAGGAAAAAATATATTTAAAATAAATTGTACCAAAATTAATTAATAAATAATTAATTTCACAATTTATAATATTTTCCTATTTAATATTAGAAATAATAAGTAGTCTAGAAATAACTATCTAGAAAATATCTTATTTGACTAAGTATCTTTTCCACAAAATTTGAAAAAATATCTAATTTAAGTTGTATTAGAAAAAATCTAGAACTTAAATATTTTTCAAATTTAAATTTAATTAAATATCAAAAATTAAGTTGTAACCACTTAATTTGAAAATATTCCATTTTAAGTTAATATTCGAAAAGATATTAACTCAAAAAAAAAATATCTAAAGAATCTTAATAACCAATGCCTAAAATTCCTCAACTTAATTTTGAAATTTGAAATTCAAAAGATATTCAGATTTAAGTTGGTAAGTTGAAGATAACTAAATATCAACTTAAATAGGAATATTTAATGAAAAATTTAAATTAAGTTCCGAAGTTAATCGTAGATGGTTATAATTCTATATTTAATTAAATACAAGAAAATACATATAGTTTAGCTTAGAATAAAGAATTCTTTGAACTATAATTTTCTTAAATTAATTTCAAAATAAATGAAATTAATTATGTTGCTAATCAATTTTATTAGGTTAAACTAGTGTAATTAACCTAGCATACGGTTGTTCAAATCGAGCAAATGGGCCTTCACAATTGGGGTGGTTTGTGTGAGAAGTCTTTGGAGTTCGATATGTCGTACCCACTTCTATGGCTCCCAACTACTCACACAAGGCCCGAAAGAGAGGAATTTAACCTTAATAAGAACAACGTATTAATTGAATAAGCCCAAAACTAAATGGGCCTAAATAAAATCTATCAATGACTATGACATTTTATTTAGCAACATTAACCTATATGCATCTATAATAAAATTAAACACATAGCTCACACAGGCCCGCTTTGGATGGGTCCTATCATGTTGCTAGGTCATACACTGAGATGAAAGAAGATTGTAAATATACCAGTACAAATTATTATCTTGACCAAGGGAGCCATCGGATCATTAGATTCGGCAAAAAGTAACCATGGCTATTTGCAATCAAGTAATAATAGGTTTTAAAAACTTACACACGAAAGCTAAAACACATACTCACAAACGGGGTTAGGTTTGGATAGTTGGATGTAGGATTTATTTAATTTTAAATAAATATTTAATTTCGAAAATAATTAATTAAATAAAAAAAATAAAAAATTTCGAAAATTTTTAAAAAAATTTAAAAAAAAATTCGAAATTAAAAAAATTTAAAATTAAACCTACAATTTTTGAAAAATTAGGTTTCAACCAACCTAAATATCATTTCAAAAATTTGCTAACTACTTTTAAATATTTAATGTTATTTTATAAATAAAATTAAATAAAAATTAGAAAAGATAAATAAATATCTTTTTCAAATTTTTAAATGTAATTTAAATAAATAAAATAACAAAATTTAAAAAATTAGCAAAATATCTTATATCAATTTAAAATTACATGATTATAAATATCTTATTTTAAATTTAAATATGGTCAAAATATCTAAAAAGATTTAATTAAAAAATCTTAAAAGATAAGATATTTTTAAAATATCTTAAAAGATATTATAAATGTCTTTAAAAGATAAGATATTTTTAAATATCTTAAAAGATATTATAAATATCTTAAAAGATATTATAAATATCTTAAAATATCTGACCAAATTTAAAAAATATAATCAAATTTAAAAATAAGATAGATTTTTAAGCAAAAAGATAAATACTAATTCTATTCAAATTCAAATTACACTAATATCTTGAATTAAATTAAAAAAAAAATTAAATTAATTCAAAATGATAATTAGAATTGAATTAGGAATAGTAATAGTATATATACAAAACCATACAAAAAATTGGAAGTTAATTCCATGAAAAAGTATGAAAAATTGAAGAAAATTGAAAAAATTCGAAACTGTACGGACAGTTCGCGATCATGACTATCAATACGATCCGATTTTGTCAAATCTTCAAAAAATCATAACTAATTCAAATAAAATCCAAATTGAGTTCTGTAAAAGGCTAACTTGCTTAATTTTTTCCATACTATCCATTAAAAATAATGCCAGAACCGAAATAACAATTATTTTTCACGAAAATTTCACAATCATCAATCAATCATCAAATAACACTCAATACAACATGATACCATCCAAAGAACATACAAACAATCGTTTTAAAGTCCAAATTACATGTAAGTAAATCAATTACCATGGCTCGAGGCCGGTTGTTGGAAATTATTTTACCAGGATCTTAGATCTACTCACGAGTATGTTTATTAACATCCTAAATATGAACTTTCTAAAACGATGAAATAAACACATATAAAGTTTAAGAAACCTTACATTGGGTGTAGCGGAATATAATGACTCCTTCCGTTCAGATATCTAGCCCTTGATTCCTTTTACGTAGCGAGCATTATCAATATCTCGAACTTTGGATCTCTTTCTCTCGAATCTTTGATGCCGAAACTCCTTTCTTTGATGATCTTTCTTCACGATCTTCCTCACTATGATTGAGGTATCACTTGATGTGTGTGGGCACTACTCATACACTAAGGATTTCGAAATTATCAAGGAAGAAGAGAGAGTGGTCAGCTAAAGATAGGGAGAGAGAAGGCTCGGTTTTCAATAGAAAAAGTCGAAGAAAAGTGTAATTTTTCCAGAAGCCTTCACTATCTATTTATAACGTTAGGGTTAGATTTGAATTATATGGCATTAAAATAATGAAAAAAACAATTTAAAAAAGCTACAAAGGTGGCTGGCCATACACTTAATGGATTGGGCCTTGGGCTTTGCAATTTTGCAATTTTAACACCTTTTGTATCTGATTTTCTCAAAAATGCCAATTTCCTAATTCAATCATTTAAATGCCAATTCTAACTATTTAATAACTATAAATAATTATTAAATAATATTGTCATTTATCATATTTATTAATTGAACCATACAAAGTATCATAATTAACAAATATGCCCCTATAAACTCTTTCTTTACAATTTCGCACTTACTTAGTGAAAATTTCACAAATAGACATAGTCTAACTTGTGAATTATAATTGATTAATCAAAACCAATTACATGAGTCTTACAAGCAATATTATCTCAACTAGTGGGGGGACCATGGGTCTATATAACTTGAGAACTTCCAATAAGTAGATCAAGAATTTAGCACTAAAATTCACTAACTTATTAATTCTTCGTTGAATCCACGCATAGAACTTAGAATTGCACTCTCAGTATATAGAATGCTCTATATGTTCCACCATATAGACACATCATTAGTTATCCATTGTTATAATCCTAATGTGATCAATGATCCTCTATATGAATGATCTACACTGTAAAGGGATTAAATTACCGTTACACCCTACAATGTATTTATTCCTTAAAACACTTGACCCCGTATAAATGATATTTCAGCTAATGTGAAATGAGTACTCCACCATTTATGTTCGTTTGGTCAAGCTCGAAGGAGATCATCCTTTGCTTACTATTCGCCAGATAGAAGCTATAGATTCCATGTTTATGCTAGCGCTCCCACTCAATTGCACTACCGTGTTCCCAAAATGTACGTATCACCCTGACCTAAAAGTAGGCTTAACTAACAAATCAAAGAACACGAATAGCCTCTCGAGATTGAGCCTAATCATATCAGGATTAAGATCATTTGATCTAGGATCAACTAGGCGATATTGACTTGAATAGATATTACGGTAGGTTTAATAAATCTAAGTCAAAGTTCAATATCGGTCCCTTCCGATGCATACTCCATGCATCCAACCTGAGCTTTACTTTAACCAATGTTCTGGAAAGAACATAGTATTTCTCCAAATACAAGTAAACTCTTGTTGTAGATTATCATATCAGTAAAACCTACATTATTACGATAAATCTAGGAAACTTTATTCACATAGTCATGTTTACTTTCCAATGTGTTGACGACACAATAAACAGGATCAAGTATGTGAAAAGGGTTTCAGATGAATTCATACATTATGTACATATAATCATGAAATAAATCATGTGAACCATGCAACATTAAATGTTATTTCTGATCTATATTAATAAGTAAATCTGATTATATTGAAATGAGTTTTATTTAGGGCATAAAACCCAACAGTTCATTGACGCATATTCTGGATATAACCAGATTAAGATGCATGTCCCTTATCAGGAACATACAAGTTTGTAACCAACATGAGACTTTATTGTTATAAAGTTATGTCGTTTGGTTTGAAGAATGTTGGGGCAACATATCAGCGACTAGTGAATGAAATGTTTGAAAAATAAATAGGAAGGAACATTATTGCGTTGCCTAATTAGGCAAGCTCGTGCCATAGCCTACTACCATATATCGCATAACTGCATCACCTAATCAGGTGAGCCCGTGTGAAAAACCTACACCCATATTTCATGTAATTGCATCACCTAATCAGGTGAGCTTGTATATCACATTCATAGTATCATACATTACCATTGCTTAACCAATCAACCTTTCATTATATAACAATATTAACTATATCTCAATCTCAATATTAATCAATTCATAACACTATTAATTGTATTACAATATAACGTACTATGCAGTACTATATACTTTTCTTACTTTTAATCCAAGTTCATCCATATCGGCCAACCCAAGTAGACAACTATCCCCAATGATCTCGGTCCTATGTCACAACAATGGTAAACAATTAAATATTTATCCTAAAACACTACTTAATATTCACATAAGACAATCTAGGGTGTTCTATCAAACCCTGCAGTATAAATATACTAAAATAAAACTTATATTTTGGCTCTAAAACATACTACATATTGTATAGCTTATCGTAAGCTTCGAAACGGTATATAGAACGTCCAAAAGGGACACTCGAGTGAAAAGTTATGACAAAAATACGATTTCTGATCTCCTAGAAATTTCTAAAAATGGTGAAACTCGAAAATCTCAATTTTCGCACTCACCAAAATACTACCAAAACTTATCCAAATCCCTCCAAACTTCACAGGGTACATATATATACCATAAATATTACCATCCTTACGTAATAAATATTAAAATTGAGCCCTTAAATGAAAAACACCATTAACGTTCGGACTAAGCTTTAAGAAGTTCCAAACTCGATTTCTAACTCAAAATCAACAAGTAAACATCGATACTAGTCCCATAGCTACCAAAGAATAAGTCCACGAAGTCAGTGTTGGAATTATTTTACCAGGATCTAGATTTACTAACAAGTATGTTATTAAAATCCTAAGTATGAACTTCTAAAACGATATGAAATAAATACATATAAAGTATCAAGAACCTTACAGTGGTTGCAGCGGAATATAATGTCTCCTCCCACTCAGATCTCTAACCCTTGTATCCTTTTTCTAGAAGAGTATCACCAAGATCTGAGTCTGTATCTCCTTCTCTTGAAACTGGATTCTTCACAGCCTTACACACTATGATTGAGTACCACTTGATGTGTGTGGGCACTCACTCTTTTCACTATGAGGCTTTGGTTTTGAAGAGAGGAAGAGAGAGAGAGAGAGAGAGAGAGAGAGAGAGAGAGAGAGAGAGGGGTTTCGGCTAGGGTATAAGAGAGGAGGCTAAAATTTTACTGAAGGAATGAGATGCATCATCTTTTCCCTTTAGCCATCACTACCTATTTATAGGAAACCACTTAGGGTTAGGTTAGATTTATTTGGCATTAAAACAATGAAAAAATTAAATGGTAAATTGCTATAGAGTGGCTGGCCATGGATAGTGGGCCCCGCTTTGCAATTTTGCAATTTTTCTCATTTTTCATCTTATTTTCTCAAAAATGCCATTTTTCTAATTTAACCACTTAAATGCCGATTCTAATCATTTAATAACTAAAAATTAATTATTAAATAATATTTTCATTTAATATATTTATTAATTAGACTTAACAAAGTCTCTTAATTAGCAAATAAACCCTAGAATCTATTTTCTTCACAATTAAGCCCTTGCTTAGTGAAAATTCATAAACTAGACATAGTCTAATTTTAGAATTATAATTGATTAATCAAAATCAATTAACTAAGTCTTACAAGTGTATTGTCTCAACTAGTGTGGGGACCATGGGCCTATATATCTGAGTTTCCAATAAGCAGATTTAGAATTTACCAAGTAAATTCACTGACTTATTAATTCCTCGTTGCATCCACCATAGAACTTGAAATTGCACTCTTAGTTATATAGAACGCTTTATATGTTCCACGATATAGATACGTTATTAGTTATCCATTATTATAATCTCAATAATCAAAGATCCTCTATAGATGATTTACATTGTATAGGGATTAATTTACCGTTACACCCTTCAATGTATTTTATCCTTAAAACACTTAGCCACCTATAAATGATATTTCAATGAACTAACATAATCATTGAAATGAGTACTCAACCATTTATCTCTGTTTAGCCAAGTTCGAAGGAAACCATCATTTCACTTCTATGTCCTCATAGAAGCTATAGATTCCATATCTATAACTAGCGCTCCCACTCAATTGCACTACCTTGTTCCTAAAATATACGTATCACCCTGACCAAAAAGTAGGCTTAACTAACAAATCAAAGAACATGTATAATACTCTTGAGATCGAACCTAACCATGTCAGGATTAAGATCATTTGATCTAGGATCAACTAGGTGATATTGAATTGAATAGATATTACGGTAAATTTATCATATCTGATTCAAGTTCAATATCGGTCCATTCCGATGCATACTCCATACATCCAATCCAAGCTTTACTTTAACCAATGCCCTGGAAATGACATAACACTTATCCAAGGTGCAAGTAAACTATGTTGTAGATTATCATATCAGTTAAACCCAGTGTACTGATAAATATAGGAATATATATTTAATCACACAATCTTAATTACTTTCCACTGTGCTGATGACACAATAAACAAGAACATAAATGTGATAAGGGTTTGGATGAATTTATAAATCAAATAAACATATAAATGATAACATGAACCAAATGACACATTAAATAAGTGATGAAAATACTTCTGTCTCTTTATTGATATTCAAATGATAGAGATTACATTGAAATATAGTTTTATTTAGGGCATAAAGCCCAACAGTCAGAATCTCCATAACTATTTTAATTCACGAAACCCCTATATAAAACTAATTGTTTTAGCTTAAAACGTATTTAAACCATACCTTAAGTTTTCCCTCTTCAAGGATTTACTATCCCGCTACTACCAGAGCTTAGATCGATAGGTTTCAGGTTAAAAATCAAAGAAAATGAATAGAAGGAGAGACAATCTTATTGAAGGAGGAGGAAGAAGGTTACGTTCGTACTGTTCTTTGTTAATATTTACTGATATAACTTATAATATATACTAGCATACACATTAAATTTACCACGTAAACAAAACATAAAATAAGATAAAAAATTAGCATCAATTAATTTTAAAATTCTAGTAATAGATGAGTATCAATTGTAAAAGAAAAAAATGATAATATGAAAAATAAATAATCTCACATTGTAACATGTATACTGTGAGTAAGCTTTTTAAATTCTAGTAATAGATGAGTATCGATTCTAAGAGAAAAAAAAAATAATAATATGGAAAATCAATAATCTCACATTGTAACATGTATACTATGAGTAAGCTATTTAAAATTCTAGTAACAGATGAGTATCGATTCTAAGAGGAAAAAAATGATAATGTGAAAAATCAATAATCTGACATTGTAACACGTATACTATAAGTAAGCTAAATATAGATAACTAACTTTCAAAATCTAGAATTTTCCTTTTTAGAAAAAAGTTTGCTAAATAAATATAATTAGAACGAATACACCCAAAAAATCCAAAAGAATAAAAATCAAAATTTTAGTTTATTATTTCTTATATATACATATTGACAGAGAGAAAATAAATTACAAAAAGAAATTGATCACGTGCATCATGAAAATTGTGTGCATTTTTATTATTTTCTGGTGCAATTGAGAATTTTACATTAAATTAGGAATTTTTGCATTTATATGTATAGAGATAAAAGAAAAAACTAAAGGAATTAAGGATTTAAAATCAATAAAAAAGAAATTCATATATATATATATATATAAGCATAGTTACAACTGATGAAAACGACTATAATTGCTTGACACTGTTGGCGCACCATCTGAACTGCTCTAGAAGCCATGACTTCGATGGGTTAATGGGTGTGGTTAGAGAGAAAGAAGCTAAAATGGTCGGATCACACATTATTGCTTGCTGATTGCAGGAAGTTGAAAATCAAGAGATTAAGGAGGCAATTGTGGGAGAGAAAGCGTTAGAAAAAATTGCAGAAGTGAAAGAGAAAGATGAAACAAATCTAGAGAGATAGAGAGAGAGAGAGAGAAAGAGCAAGAGACAACACAAAAAATAGTGAGTATTCAAGTAAACAAGAACACTCACAAACATAATTGTGAGTATTCACCTAGAATGGTGAATACTCAACAATAAAATAACAATTACTTAAGTAAAATAACGAGTATGTAAATAAGACAAGAGAATTATAGTGGCATACTTAGAGCTCGGTCTACTTAGTCCACTTTCAAAGAGAGTTTGTGATTAGTCTTATTCATCTCGGATCACTCCTTTATATAGAAAGCAAGTGATCATTTAATTATATAATCTATCTGACAGGATCGGTAGAATAATTAATTATATTTAATTGAAATGAAAACGTTTTATAAATAAATTAGAGAACAATTTTGACCATTTTTATTAAAGTCTTTAATGGACACGACTACCTAGATCGTAAGAGGCCATTCATATATTGGCAACACATGAATTTGCGGGTTCATACGAGTCATTGTGTATATTGGGTCCTTGGATAATTTGTAGTGAAAGTGCAACTTTCACTTGGAAGTGGGGGAGAAACCACAGGTCATCATCACGTATAATCGATATACGTTTCGATTGATGCTCATTTTTCTCTATGTCCTTTTATGTTCCATACTAAGAGATACATAGTAGCACACGACTAAATTCTCTCTCGGTCGCACCTTCTCGTATATTTCTATCATTCGAGGTATCCATAGATTTTGGTACCCTTGACATTTCATCATTTTCTTAGAAAAAATCGAATGTTTGTGTTACTCTCATGAGAGACTACTCGCTATATTTAGATGAAATAAATCATCTAGTAACATGTATCAATTCGAAAAATAACCAGTTCAAAAGATGAATAAAATAATTTCATTATTTTAATTGAAAAAAAGTAATGATAAAACCTTCATTATTTTGTTATTTTTCCCTATCATAAAAGTAGTTTTGCATTTAGTATTATATAAGATGAGTTCTAATTACAATCTCCTATTACATTTTTTTAGTTAACTTCCACGTTTGGAATCACATGTCAGAATATTTTTTTTTATAACAATATTCGTTATAGTTACAAAATTATTCTTATAAATTTTGAAAATTTCAAATAGTTTATAATGCCAAAAATAAAATTCTTATATTTTAATTTACAACATGCGTTTAAAAAACTTCAAACGTTCGGTATTATAAATTATTTAAAATTTTTCAAAAATTTACAAAAAAAAAAATAATAATAACAATAATAATAATATTATAAACATAACTAATATCACAACAGAAAAAATTTCCAAAAATAAAAAGTTACAATAATAAATGATTACGTTTATTTTAAAAAAAAAAAAATTACAATAATACTCATCAAGCATAAAAGTTAAAAATTAAAATTAAAGATGGCACTACTCAAAGCTGTAGTGCGTACAGAGCCTCGAAGACGGTGTGTCCTTATCCTCTTTCGCCAACGTGTTAATTTGTCGCCACCAACCATCGGTCTAAGTGCAAACCTAGCTACAGTTTTCTTTCAAAGTTCAAACGACATCGTTTTAAAGTCCTACCGCGCTTTTTCTTTTTGCCGACCGCATAATTCATATAACATGTACCTTGGGCCAACCTTCAGCTTAGCTTGCTTTTGCAAATATTTTCTCCCAAACAAAAAGTTACCCACAGTATTCTGAATTAATCTATTTATAGTTATCTTATCTTATTTTCCGTGCACGATTCAAATTTCAAAATTTTTCAAGCCGCATTTTCTTTCTTATGCTCATTTCAGCGTAATTTCTTTCAACTTTTATTTTAATGCCACAAAATGTCCATGGTTCGGTTCTGGGTTAACTACAAGTTTTAAAATTATATTATTCCTACCCTTACCAAAAAAAAATATATATTATTCTTTCTATAAATTTTTATATTATCTTTTTATAAAAGGATTGATAATTTTTTGTTTTTAAAATTAGAAAAATAAAAATATTTTCTAAAATTATATTTTATAAAATTATTTTTACTTTTTAAATTTTTAATTAAAGATTTAAATTTTAAAAATAAAAAAATATTTTTTTATATTTTTTCAAATAATTTTTTTAATCAATATTTTGGACCGCGATCACAACTTAGACCTTGAAAACCCAACTCGATCCCAATCCCGAACTTGGATCCACCCTGGTCTCGACTTCGGACGCGACTCCAGACCCGACTTAAATAAAATAAAATTTACAGAACACATTTTTGTTTTCTGTTTTTAAAATTGAAAAATAAAAGTGAATATAGAACATATTTTTGTTTTTCAAAATGAAATTTTAAAAACAAAATTTTACTTTTGTTTTGTAATTAAAAAATTTAAAAATAAAAGTGTTACCAAACGCCACCTAAGGGTACGTTTGGTAACACTTTTTTAATCAGTTTTCTATTTTTTTAATTAGAAAAGTGAAAATATTTTCTAAAAATATGTTTTATAAATTTTTTTTTACTTTTCAATTTTTAATTGAGAATCAGTTAGTTTTTTTTTTTAATAAAAAATCACTTTTAAAACTTTTTAAACAATTTTTTTTTTCTTAATCAATATTTTGGACTTCGACATCAACCTGGACCTTGGACACGGACTCCAGCTTCGGTCTCAGTCCTGGACTCAGACGGGATAAGTTGAGAAATATCTCTTTTTGTATTCATTAATAAAAAATACCATCATATTATATTTTATTAAAATATACTCACTTTTATGAGTGAGTTGCCCAATATACCCTTACTCTCTACTTAAGTGTAGCATATAATTTACATTAACCTAAGGGGTCTAATGGAGACATCATCTATAAAAGTGGGTATATTTTAAAGAATATAAAAATAAAAATGAATGTAAAAATTAAAACAAGTAAAATAACGTAGGTATACAATGTAATTTTCTCGACTGGGACCATGACCCAGCCCTAGCCCCAGACGCAAACCCAAACTTAGACTCGACTTAAATAAAATCAAAAAATAAAAGTTATAGAGCACACTTTTATTTTTTATTTTTAAAATAAAAACCCAAAAGTGGTTATAGAACACATTTTTATTTATTAAAAACAAAATTTTAAAAACACAAATTTTACTTTTATTTTTGTGATTAAAAAATTAAAAAATAAAGTATTACTAAATGCCACCTAAAATTTTAATTTATATATTTTACCTTAAATTTTGACATTATATTGTACATCGATTTTTTTTTTTTTTTAATTTTTTTCTTTATATTATTTAAATATTATACTTCATCTAATAATAAATTATAAAAAAAATTGATAAAACAAAATAAAAATATTTTTAATATATTTTATTTATTTTATATAAATAATTCATACAATATTACATATAGGGGGCGTTTGGTATGAGGTGTTCAAAATAATTTGATTACGGAGAATATTATGAAGGAGAATATGATTATAGGGAAATGTGTAAACTGTGTTTGGCTGTGTAGGGTAATATGTAATCATATTACTGTTAATTAAATTACACTGTTTGGTTGAGTACAGGAATCTTATATATATATTATTTTGAAAAATTAAAATAAAATATTTTTTTTATTATATATATTTAATGTTAATTACATATAAAAAAAATAAAATAGTTATTTATTAAAGAAATATATTTATTAATTAGTAAACATTAAATTTTATTGTATTTTTTATTAATTGAAATGAATATTTCTATATATTTTATCACTATATTATTTATTTTTGTTCGATATGTTATTTATGTACATCATCCGCATAAAATTTTTGTATAATAAATATATATATATATTATTGCTAATAATATAAAATAACTCAGTTAAAAAAAACTGAGCTCACAAATTAAATATATATATAAATCGTAATATTTTATTTATAACAAATGATAATATTATTAGTATTTAAATTTATTTATTAATTCAAAAATATTATTCAAATTAATATGATGGAAGGTAATAATTCAATCCTACTATTTTTCAAGGTATGAACATTACCCTCCTCAAGGGTAGTTATATTATTAAGGGAATAACATTACAAGGTTAAACCTTCCAAACAAACAAAGTAATATTTCACATTACCATTCCCTTACTAGGATTAACCTATTCCAAACAGCCCCATAGGGTGTCATTAGAATGCACTCTCTTAAAAGAGATGAACTGATGCACCTTCTACTTGTTTCGACATTCAGAAGAATTTTTAATTTTTTTTTCATATTCATGTACGTTATAGCTATTTAAGATATCCTACAAAATTTTGAGAAATTCAGAATAATTTACAATATAGAAAATAATGTTCAACCAAAATATTTTACACGCGTATAAAATAAAACAATCACGCGTGCAACACACTATTTGAGTGTAGTTTTCGGCGTATTAAACTTTTTCAAATTTTTTAAAATTTTGCAGGATGTCTTAAATAACTATAATTTACATGACCATGAGAAAAAATTGACTAAAAAATTATTTCGAATACTAAAACAGATAAAGATGTATCGGTGCATCCTTTTTAAGATGGTGCATTGTAGAATTTTCCTCACATATATATATATATAAAAGTTAAAAGAAAAATATTAAAATATGTTTTGTTCAATAAATAATTATTTATACATTTAGCTAACTTTTTAAAAATTAAACTATTTTTAAAAATTGAACTAAAAAATAAGTAAAATAGTTATAATTTATCTAACTTTTTAAAAATTAAACTATTTTAGGTGGCATTTAGTAAAACTTTTATTTTTAAAATTTTTTAATTACAAAAATAAAAGTAAAATTTTGTTTCTGAAAAAAAAATGTGTTATATAACTACTATTGTTTTTTAATTTTTATTAACAAAAAAACAAAAGTGTGTTCTATAAATTTCAGTTCTATTTTTATTTATTGATTTTATTTAAGTCGAGTCTGAAATTAGGTTTGAGATTGGGACCAGGTGCCCGTCTAATTCTGGGGTCGAGTTCAGATTCAGTTTCCAAAATTTAAATTAGAATCGGAGTCTAAAATATTAATTAAAAAAAACTATTTAAAAAAATTTAAAAGTAATTTTTTTTTTATTTTAAAATTTAAATTTTTAATCAAAAATTAAAAATTGTTTTATAGAATATAATTTTGAGAAATATTTTCAATTTTATAATTAAAAAACGTGTTAAAAAAATTGTTACCAAACACTTTTAAAAAATAAATTAGACAAACTGTTGGCAGTGGTAAGAATTGTCCAGTTGGCCATAGAGAATAGAGTAAACTCAGTATTGAAAAAAAAAAAAAATTGAGTGAGTGGTCTCTCAAGCTCTGCAGGTTTTTACACATACTGCAGGCAACAAAACTGAACTGATAAGCCACAGACATAGTATCATTCATAGTATTGCTATTAGGTAACATTGGTGCCTAACAACTTCTCGACATATTAGTTTCTTCAGAAAAAAAAAAAAGAAAAAAACTTCTCGACATATCACGTTGCGATTAGTTAACGATAGTCTTTAAAAGCTATTATATTAAATTATATGAGACCCGATATTTAATTGGATCAATAACAATATTAATACGTAAGAAGGTACTAAACACCACTAATACGCTTTAGTATTTAGCGTTTCTCTGTAAATATTTAATCATATCTTTTGTCAGGTAATAATGACAAGGAGGTTTATTAATAAACCTCCGAACACAAGGGCAATTCGGTCATTACACATGCACACAGCAAAAGCACCCTTCTCGTCAGTTCTCTCACATTAAAAAACAAAAAACAAAAAGTTAAAAAAAACCACAGCACCCGATAAAAGAACAAGAAAAAAAGCACATTTTACACATCCCACCCTTTGTTAGTAAAAAAGAAAAAAAGAAAAGAAGAAAACTTTCACCAAAAATGGCTTTTTCTTCTTCTCTCTCTGTGTTGCTCACCACCACCTTTCTCCTAATAACACTCTCCCACGCCTACGACATTCTCACCCTTGTCAATAACTGCCCATTCACCGTCTGGCCGGCGATCCAGCCCAACGCCGGTCATCCCGTCCTCGAGCGAGGCGGTTTCGCTCTCAACTCCCTAACCCACCACTCCTTCCCGGCCCCGACCCAACACTGGTCGGGCCGAATCTGGGCACGTACTGGCTGCACTTACGCCAACAACCGCTTCACCTGCGCCACCGGAGACTGCGGCGGTAGAATCGAATGCAACGGCGCCGGCGGCAAACCCCCGGCGACTCTAGCACAGTTCAGTCTCCACCACGGCCACAATGCCGCACTTTCGTCTTACGGAGTGAGCCTCGTCGACGGTTATAACGTGGGAATGACCATTACGCCCCACGAGGGAAGAGGGGTTTGCCCTGTTGTGGGTTGCCGTGCTGATCTGCTCGCCTCGTGTCCTGAACCGTTGAAGCTAAAGTCACATGCGGGTCATGTTGTAGGATGTAAAAGTGCCTGTGAGGCTTTCAATACAGACGAGTTTTGTTGTAGGAACCATTACAATAGTCCCCAGACGTGTAGGGCTTCGCACTATTCTCAGTTCTTTAAGCATTCTTGCCCAGCCACGTTTACTTACGCTCATGATAGCCCTTCTCTCATGCACGATTGCTCTTCGCCACGTGAGCTTAAGGTCATTTTCTGTCATTAGCTAAGTAGAGGTAGAGGATAATGTGCTTGGTTGGTTGTCCCAACTTCAAACCCCTTTTTATTTTAAAATAAAATTTGGAAATATTTTAAAGTAACAAAAAAAATGGAAATATGGGGTTGCAGTTTGTAGTTTTATTATGATGGTTTGGTAATATCTTGGGTTTCTTTTTTAGGATGTGTAGGGAAAATGGGAAATTTGAAATGAAACTTGTCTAATGTTCTGTTGTGCATGGATAAATGTAATTGCTTATTCCCTTTTCTTTGTTTTAATGTTTATTTTGTAGTTAAATGCAGTGGCGGACCCAGAATTTAAAGTGAGGGGGGCATAAATAAATTTAAAAAGAAAATATAAAGTGTAGTTAGTGGGATTTGAACCTTTACCCTCTAACCTATTTACCAACTACCTTAACCATTACACCAATGTTACTATTATGTCTATAAATATCATCTTTTAATACAAATATATGTTGTAACTTAGTAAAATACACATACATTTTTTTCTCGATTTTTTTTTCAGGGGGGCGACTGCCCCCCCTCGCTACAATGTGGGTCCGCCCCTGGTTAAATGATCTGAGTGATTATATGAGTTACTACCACTATTTTACAAAAGTAATATACTTTGCAATGTCTACCAACTTAATTGCATATTTTGGCATATTCCTCTTATATCTTTATAATTATTTAATACATTTTATAAATTGTTTTAATAAACAAAAAAAAATGTATCGGCATATCTTTTTTATTTTTATTTTTTTAAAAAATTGACATATTTCTTTTAAGGATTGCATTATCTACATTTAAAAAGAAAAATAGTGCCATGATAAAAAGAAAAAACCATAATCCCCCGTCCCCCCTTTCTTATTGACAAAAAATAGTGATTTATAACAAAATTTCAAACGATTTTATGGATTTCAATAGTTAACAAAAAGCTAATTAACACGTACATTATAATGGTTCTAGTAACTAGTAGAAAGAGCTAATCAATGAAGATAAAACCAAGAACAAAAGATGCTAAAGTTAAAAATGACAATCACTCGCTGCCCTGCCAAAGCAAATGGACTCCAACTAGCTATCAAACCCGTGATAATATACAATAAAGTTAAACGGTAGATTGTTGTCTCCCCACAACACAATTAATTACCGTAAAAGTCCCAGAAATTCGTAAAACCTATTTTTGTTGGTAAAACTCGCCAACTGTTTACCTCTTTTATTCGTTTTTGACTGTTAGAACACTCTTACTTCCTATTAACAGTGTCAAATCGGATTTCGACACAGTACACGATTACGAACACGAATTAGATGCGAGTCAAAAACAAATTAATACAAAATAAAAACGAGCCAAAGATGACACGATACGCTTAACACTATGATTTTTTTAAATATAATATAATAAATATTATTAATAATAATATAATTATATATAAATATATATTTAGTGATTCAAAGTAAATTAAAAATTTAAATTTAATTTTGTTTAGTATGAAATTAAAAATATTTTAAAATTTTTAATTTTATTATTATATATAACAAATTATATATAAATGTACATAAGTTTTTTAATAGAATCTAAATCTATTATTTTTCTCTACAACTCTAGCTTCAATAATAGCAAAACGGATCACAGTGGGTCGACACGAACACAACACGATTTTTTACAGGTCAGGTTAGGATTGAGAAAATTAGACACGGGTCAAAAACGGGTCGACACGCCTGACACAAAATATAGAAGCGGATTACATAAAATATAATACGAACACGACATGATGACACATTTTGCCACCCCTACTCCCAACACTTCTTTTACATGTCTATTTTCTCTAAAAATTTGAAGAAAAAAGCAAATAACTCCTTTAAATATTTATTTTCTCTAAAAATTTGAAAAAAGAAGCATTAAAACTCATTGCGATAGATACTCAAAGTGTTCTTTATTTTAAAGCATTAGAAGGTTTAGAGCATCTCTAGATATTTTTTTAATTATTTTTTATTCTTTCTCTCTCCAAATAAAATATGTTTTATTTTTATTTTCTCTTTCTATGATTTATTTTATATTATTTTAATTAATCAAAATATTATAATTAAATTATTTAGAGAAAACAAAATAAAGAAGCACTCTGTACTTAAAATTTTGATGTAAAATATATAATTTTGAGTTTTTATGATATATTTTGAAGGATAGAGTAGAAGAGTTATTGTGAGTGCTCTTAAGTGTCACGTTGCACTATTTTATGAGTGTTATCTTAAATTTTGTCCACCTGACGTGGCATGTCCACGTAACCTGACTAAGGACACGTGGAATACAACCTTGTCAATAGCAGGACAAAGTCTCCTTACAAGGTATGACAAAACCATCAAGCAACAAGCAAAATGAGTTAAGTAAGCCGTCAAGAAGCTGGACATCCATGTCTGGCCTCCCAAAGGAAGTACATAGGCTGGGCAGGAGAAGCGTGTATGGCCGACCAGGGTTTGAGCACAAGCTGGCCGACCAAAGGGTGATTGTCAGACCAAAGAGGGCCTGTTCGACTAAGGAAGCCTGACCTTTGCAAGGAAAGTTGTACAAAGGCTGGCCAACACCTAATAAGGCTGGCCAACACATGCAAATGTTAGCCAACACTTGCCAAACTAGTAGGCACTTGACCTGTCAGATCCTGGCAGGCACTTGGTGTGTAGCCTTCATCCGGAACAACAAGCCAAGCTACGATTTCGGCTTTAGCAGCCAACAAAAATAGGGGAGAAGTATCAATTATTCTCCTATTCTTGGGGGATAATTAACCTATTTAATATCTATTATTTAGTTATGTAACAAATACTTTATAGTTCCTATTTTTAGGGATATTAGGTTATTATTCTTATGTAAGCTCTCCTATATAAAGAGCATTAATCCAATCCTAACTTCTCTAAGTCTCTAAGTGTTGGGATTTTATGCCCTAAATAAAACTCATTTCAACATAACCTTATTTGTTATCAATAGAAGATTAGAAGTGATAAGTGCCTACCATTTTTCAACGTATTGCGAGGCAACAAGAAATTTGAATGGACATAAGAGTGCGAGGAGGCCTTTAAGAGCATAAAAAGGCATTTATCGACACCTCCAGTTTTGGCGAAACCAATAACAAGAGAGACATTACTCCTCTACTTGGCTGTCTCGGAATATGCAATTAGTGCTGCAATAGTGCGAGAAGAGGGAAAGCACCAACAACCTGTTTACTATGTTAGTAAGAGGTTACTGTTAGGTTTTATGCCCTAAATAAAACTCCATTTCAATGTAATCTATTTTATTCAACATCAATAAAGAAACAGAAGTATTTTTCATTCATTTGTGTATGTTTTGGCTCACTTTATCAATTGCTTGTCTAATTGATTTATAAATTCATCTTAAACCCTTTTCACATACTTGATCATGTTTATTGTGCTATCATCACATTGGAAAGTAAACATGACTATGTGAATAAAGTTTCCTAGATTTATCAGACACAGGGTTTTACTGATATGATAATCTACAACAAGAGTTTACTTGTATTTGGAGAAATACTATGTTCTTTCCAGAACATTGGTTAAAGTAAATCTCAGGTTGGATGCATGGAGTATGCATTGGAAGGGACCGATATTGAACTTTGACTTAGATTTAATTAAACTTACCGTAAAATCTATTCAAGTCAATATCGCCAAGTTGATCCTAGATCAAATGATCTTAATCCTGTTATGATTAGGTTCAATCTTGAAAGGCTATTCGTGTTCCTTTGAATTGTTAGTTAAGCCTACTTTTAGGTCAGGGTGATACATACTTTTTGGGAACACGGTAGTACAATTGAGTGGGAGCGCTAGCATAAACATGGAATCTATAGCTTCTATCTGGCAAATAGTAAGCAAAGGATGATTTCCTTCGAGCTTGACCAAACGAAAATAAATGGTGGAGATCTCATTTCACATAAGCTGAAATATCATTTATACGGGGTCAAGTGTTTTAAGGATAAAATACATAGTAGGGTGTTACGGTAATTTAATCCCTTTACTATGTAGATCATTCATATAGAAGATCATTGATCACATTAGGATTATAACAATGGATAACTAATGATGTGTCTATATGGTGGAACATATAGAGCATTCTATATACTGAGAGTGCAATTCTAAGTTCTATGCGTGGATTCAACGAAGAATTAATAAGTTAGTGAATTTTAGTGCTAAATTCTTGATCTACTTATTGGAAGCTCAGTTATATAGACCCATGGTCCCCCCACTAGTTGAGATAATATTGCTTGTAAGACTCATGTAATTGGTTTTGATTAATCAATTATGATTCACGAATTAGACTATGTCTATTTGTGAAATTTTCACTAAGTAAGGGCGAAATTGTAAAGAAAGAGTTAACAGGGGCATATTTGTTAATTATGATACTTTGTATGGTTCAATTAATAAATATGATAAATGACAATATTATTTAATAATTATTTATAGTTATTAAATAGTTAGAATTGGCATTTAAATGATTGAATTAGGAAATTGGCATTTTTGAGAAAATCAGATACAAAAGGTGGTAAAATTGCAAAATTGCAAAAATCAAGGCCCAGTCCACCTAGCCAGGGCCGACCACCTATGTTATCTTTTTTAAATGATTTTTTCATTATTTTAATGCCATATAATTCAAATCTAACCCTAGTGGAATGCTATAAATAGATAGTGAAGGCTTCAGGAAAATTACACTTTCTGAATCAGAAAAACCTGAGCCTCCACTCTCTTTTCTAGCCGCCACTCTCTCTCTCTATTCTTCCTCTATATTTCGAACCTCTCTTAGTGATTAGAGTAGTGCCCATACACATCAAGCAATACCTCAATCATAGTGAGGAAGATCGTGAAGAAAGATCATCAGCAAAGGAGATTCAGCATCAAGGATTCAGAGAAGAAGATCCAGGTTCAGATCTTGATAATACTCTGCTACAGAAAGGAATCAAGGGTTAGAGATCTGAACGGAAGGAGTCATTATATTCCGCTGCACCCAATGTAAGGTTTCTTAAACTTTATATGTGTTTAATTAATCGTTTTAGAAAGTTCATATTTAGGATGTTAATAAACATACTTGTGAGTAGATCTAAGATCCTGGTAAAATAATTTCCAACAACTGGTATCAGAGTCATGGTAATTGATTTACTTACATGAAATTTGGACTTTAAAACGATTGTTTGTATGTTCTTTGGATGGTATCATGTTGTATTGAGTGTTATTTGATGAATGATTGATGTTTGTGAAATTTTTGTGAAAAATAATTGTGATTTCGATTCTGGAATTATTTTTATTGGATAGTATGGAAAAAATTAAGCAAGTTAGCCTTTTACAGAACTCAATTTGGATTTTATTTGAATTAGTTATGATTTTTTGAAGATTTGACAAAATCGGAAATTTGTCTTGATAGTTTCCTGCGATCGCAGAACTGTCCGTACAGTTTCGAATTTTTTCCTTTTTCTTCAATTTTTCATACTTTTTCATGGAATTAACTTCCAATTTTTTGTATGGTTTTGTATATATACTATTACTATTCCTAATTAAATTCTAATTATCATTTTGAATTAATTTAATTTTTTTTTTTAAATTAATCCAAGATATTAGTGTAATTTGAATTTGAATTTGAATAGAATTAGTATTTATCTTTTTGCTTAAAAATCTATCTTATTTTTAAATTTGATTATATTTTTTTTAAATTTAAGGTCAGATTTTTTAAGATATTTATAATATCTTTTAAGATATTTAAGATATTTTAAAAATATCTTTTAAGATATTTATAAAATCTTTTAAGATATTTTAAAATATCTTATCTTTTAAGATATTTAAAAATATCTTATCTTTTAAGATTTTTTTTAAAATCTTTTTAAGATATTTTGACCTTATTTAAATTTAAAATAGATATTTATAATCATGTAATTTTAAATAGATATAAGATAAAAAGTAGGTTTAATTTTAAATTTTTTTTATTTTCGAAATTTAATTTTAAATTCCGAAATTAATTTTTTTTTTAATTATTTTTCGAATATTAAATTTTTAATTTTTTTTAGTTATTTATTTATTTGAAATTATTTATTTAAAATTAAATAAATCCTACTTCCAACTATCCAGCTAACCCTGTTGCAGGAGTATGTGTTTTAACTTATGTGTAAGTTTTCAAAACCTATTATTACTTGATTGCAAATAGCCATGGTTACCTTTTGCCAGATCTAATGATCTGATGACTCCCTTGGTCAAGATAATAATTTGTAACAGGTATAATTTACAATCTTCTTTCATCTGTGTATGACCTAGCAACATGATAGGACCCATCCAAAGTGTGCCTGTGTGAGCCTATGTGTTTAATTTTATTATAGATGCATATAGGTTAATGTTGCTAAAATAAATTATCATAGTTCTTGATAGGATTTATTTAGGCCCATTTAGTTTTTGGGCCTATTCAATTAATAACAGTTGTTTTTATTAAGGTTAAATTCCTCTCTTTTGGGCCTTGTGTGAGAGTTGGGAGCCATAGAAGTGGGTACGACATACTGAACCCAGCACCCCCTCACACAAACTACCCCAATTGTGAAGGCCCATTTGCCTGATTTGAATGACTGTACTAGGTTAATTACACTAGTTTAACCTAATTAAAATTGAATTAGCAACATAATTAATTTCATTTATTTTGAAATTAATTTAGAAAATCATAGTTTAAAGAATTTAATATTCTAAGCTAAACTATATGTATTTTCTTGTATTTAATTAAATATAGAATTATAACCATCTAGATTCTTTCTGGAACTTATTTTCAATTTTTCATTAAATATTCCTATTTAAGTTGATATTTAGTTATCCATAACTAACCAACTTAAATCTGAATATCTTTTGAATTCAAAATTTCAAAATTAAGTTGAGGAATTTTAGGAATTGGTTATTAAGATTCTTAAGATATTTTTTAAGTTGATATTTTTCAAATATTAACTTAAAATGGAATATCTTAGATATTTTTAGGTTAATATCTTTTTGAATATTAACTTAAAATATCTACAAAATTAAGTGGTTACAACTTAATTTTAAATTTAATTAAATTTGATTTGAAAGATATTTAAGTTGATTTTTTAGATTCTTTCTAAAACAACTTAAACAAGATATTTTCAAATTTGTTCTATTTAAAATTCAATTTTTTTTTAATTTAATTAATAATTGAAAATTAATTAAAGTTGATTTTTTTTTATTTAAATCAATTTTGATTTTTAATTTTTCATTATTATATTATGGAACTTATTCGATATTTATTTGAATTTATTTTTCAAATTTAAATAATAATTGAAAATTAATTAAAGTTGATTTTATTTAAACCAACTTTAGTTTGTAATTTTTCATTATTATAATATCGAATTTAAATGATTATACAAAATACATATATTATTTTTTTTAAATAATGAGCTTTTAATCAAGAGACATTCGATCTCCATTGTGGGTTTTACACCGCGTTTGTTTTAGTGAGTAATCCTCCCTAATGGAGGAACGTTCATTAGCAATTTCGCACCGTTTAACCTCGCATGATAAGTAGTTTGTAAGTGTTTTGTATGGTATAGATCACCCTAATGGTGGCGACCATACTTGACTTGCAAGTTATGAAACAATGGTGGAAGCTCATAAGATAGAATTGCCTTGACTCTCGCCTAAACGGGACAACGCTGAATTCCAATCTTGATCGAATAAAAGGTTGCTAGAATGTTTATCATTTTAGATGAGCTGACAACTCTATTCAATGAATGATGCTTTGACTCTCGCCTAAACGGGACACTGTATCAGTTTGTTGAAATACCTTGGAAAATAAATTATGTTAGATTTAGTATTTCTATAACATATGTCATTACTTGTTATTTTCTGAATTGTTTATGAATTTATGAGCCAAAACCTTACTTCTGTTTTATTGATGTGTTGTAGTGTCATTATGAATAACCCACCCCCCGATCCTCTCTTAGTTACTATCTTAGCAAAAGAACTCTATAGTGTGAAAATGCATCCTGGTAGTTGCATTAACTCGCACCTGTTGATGATGAATCTGAAGTTCCAAAAGGCAAATCTACTGGGAATTGATTTATCAAAAGAACAATGGGTCCAACTTATCCTCAATAGTCTTCCTCCGGAGTATAATGAATTTGTTATCTCTTACATGATCAACAATTCTAACTCCTCCGACATGGACAAGCTCGAAGCAGAATTACGAGCCCATGAACGGAACTTGATTGCAATGGGTCCCCCTGGGTTTGCAATCAATAATCGAAGGAAAAGGACTAGGTATGAAGGATCTAGCAAAACTGCTTCTTCAAGTACAATTATCAGACATAATCTTCTATGTTCGAATTGTAATGGAAAGGGTCATCATGAAGAACGATGTCCCAGGCTTCTAAACAATTCAAACGAAGGTAATGCTTTTGTCTTTGAATCATGTGTTTTAGAGAACGACAAATCCATCTGGATTGTTGATTCTGGGTCTACTAACCATGTATGTTCTTCACTGCAGTTGCTTGAAACTTGGGAAAATCTACTTCCAGGAGAGTTACAGCTTAAAGTTGGCAATGGCGAATTAGTATCGGTCAAAGCTAGAGGAAAAGCCCGCATCAAGTTTCGAAAAAGATTTTTAATTTTAGAAAATGTTTTATTTATTCCAAACTTTAGTAGAAACTTGATTAGTGTCTCATGTTTGCAAACACAATCTTATATATTGAATTTTTCGAGTACAAATTGTTCAATTTCTCGTAATGGATTTCAAATATGTGTTGCTATAATGGAACAAGGGCTTTATGTTTTAAGACCGAGTACTCAAATCTCACTAAATAGTGAACTTTTCAGTGTAGCTAGACCTAGAAACCTAAAAAGAAAAGAGATTGATAATGATGATCAAACTTATCTATGGCATTTACGTTTAGGTTATATAGGCTTTGATAGACTCAATAGGCTCACCAAAGACGGTCCATTGAAAAATGTCGTCCTAGGTGAACTGCCAGTTTGCGAGTCCTGCCTAGAAGGAAAAATGACTAAACGTTCTTTCTCTGCAAAGGGAGAGCGTGCCAAAATCCCTCTAGGGTTAGTGCATTCCGATGTCTGCGGACCTTTGAATGTCAAAGCCTGAGGTGGTTATGAGTATTTTGTCACTTTCATTGACGATTTCTCTAGATATAGTTTTCTTTACCTAATGCAAAAGAAATCTGAAACGTTTGAAAAGTTTCAAGAATTTCATGCTTTGGCCCAAAACCAATTAGGTAAATCATTAAAGATCTTGCGAACTGATAGGGGTGGAGAATATATGGATATGCAGTTCAAAGATCATTTAATTGAACTTGGAATTGAATCCCAATACACTGCCCCAGCTACTCCACAACAAAATGGAGTTGCAGAAAGAAGAAATCACACTCTTTTGGAAATGGTTAGGTCTATGCTGAGTTATTCAACTCTGTCTACGTCCTTCTGGGGATATGCTATACATATGGCAAATGACATTTTAAATGTTGTTCCATCTAAAGCA
This sequence comes from Cannabis sativa, assembly GCF_029168945.1. Taxonomy (NCBI): domain Eukaryota; kingdom Viridiplantae; phylum Streptophyta; class Magnoliopsida; order Rosales; family Cannabaceae; genus Cannabis; species Cannabis sativa. The sequence goes on from NC_083602.1 coordinate 65,319,600, forward strand.
GTCCCTAAGACACCCGTCGAACTTTGGAATGGTCGAACACCTAGTTTACGCCATTACAGAATTTGGGGGTGCCCTGCTCATGTCTTAAGAAAGAAAGAAGGCAAACTTGAATCACGTACCGAAGTATGCATGTTTGTTGGAAATTCTAAAGAGACTAGGGGTGGACTATTTTATAGTCACAAGGATAATAAAGTGTTTGTTTCTACAAATGCTACTTTCCTTGAAGAGAACTATATTAAAGACTACAAACCGAAAAGTAAAGTTGTTCTAGAGGAATTGCTATCAGATATAAGTCCTTCCAATGTTCCGTCCTCTTCCACTCGTGAAGAAGACGATCCCACTCTCTCAGTTGAACAAACTGAGAAATCTACTACTAAAGTTTCTGTTCAGAAGACAACCGTACCTCGTCGTAGTGGGAGGGTTTCAACAAAACCTGCTCGTTATGGCTTGGATGGTGAAATCAATATGGTCGTAGGTGACGGTATTGATGACGATCCATTAACCTATAAACAGGCAATGGCTAGTCCGCAACGGAAACGATGGTCACCGAATGGATTCGAAATGGATTCCATGAAAAAGAACAAAGTCTGGGTATATGTAGACGCACCTGACGACTATCACCCGATAGGATGCAAGTGGGTTTACAAGAAGAAAAGAGGAGCTGGAGGCGAAGTCGAAACTTTTAAAGCTAGACTTGTAGCCAAGGGTTATACCCAAAGAGAAGGCGTGGACTATGAGGAAACTTCTAGTCCTGTTGCCATGCTCAAATCCATCCAAATTCTTCTGTCCATAGCTGCTGCTTTCGATTATGAAATCTGGCAAATGGATGTCAAGACTGCCTTCCTTAATGGGGTACTTGAAGAAACCATCTATATGGAGCAACCAGAAGGTTATGTTCTTCCTGGGCAAGAAAAGAAAGTTTGCAAGTTAAACAAGTCTATCTATGGACTTAAGCAAGCTTCTCGCTCATGGAACAAAAGGTTTGATGAAATCATCAAGACCTACGGCTTTCTTCAGAATGAAGATGAACCTTGTGTTTACCAACTCAAGGAAGACCAAATAGTAGTATTCCTGGTCCTTTATGTTGATGACATTTTGATCATTGGAAACAATATCAAGAAAATGACTCACATTAAGGAATGGCTCAACACTCAATTCGAAATGAAAGATTTGGGTGAAGCAGCCTATGTTCTTGGTATTCAGATTATCAGAAACCGGAAGAACAGATCTCTTGCTCTCTCTCAAACTGCCTACATAGACAAAGTCTTAGAGAGATTCTTCATGAACAATGCCAATGGGGCAAACATGCCCTCTAGATTTGGTATTCGTCTATCTAAGGAACAGTCACCGACTGATCCTCAAGAGATAGAGGACATGGCAAATATTCCCTATGCCTCTGCAGTTGGAAGTCTAATGTATGCAATGTTGTGCACTAGACCTGACATCTGTTATGCTGTTGGAATTGTGAGCAGGTATCAGTCTAATCCAGGACAAGAACATTGGAATGCAGTTAAGTATATACTGAAATACTTAAAGAGTACAAGGAATTTTGTGTTAGTCTACAAGGGTGGTGCTTTAAATCCCATAGGCTACACTGATTCAGATTTCCAGGCAAGTCTTGAAGACAGGAAATCAACATCTGGGATGGTGTTTACTCTTGGGGGTGGAGCGGTGGTTTGGAGAAGTGCTAAACAAACCTCGATATCGGACTCAACTATGGAAGCTGAATACATAGCAGCAGCCGAAGCTGCTAAAGAACTTGTCTGGCTAAGAAAGTTCTTCACCAGCATAGGAGTTGTTCCTGGAATGGAAAAGCCTCTGGTACTACTCTGTGATAACAATGGAGCAATAGCAAACAGCAAAGAACCTCGAAGCCACAAGAGAAGCAAACACATTGAAAGGAAGTATCACATTATCAGAGAATACGTGGCAAGAGGGGATGTACTAGTTGAGAAAGTCGACACAGAGGACAACCTGGCTGATCCATTTACCAAAGTCTTGGCCGTGACAGCCTTTGAAAAGCACCGTCAGAATTTAGGATTAATTGATATGTACTAATTAGTCTTATATAAGTGCAAGTGGGAGTTTGTTAGGTTTTATGCCCTAAATAAAACTCCATTTCAATGTAATCTATTTTATTCAACATCAATAAAGAAACAGAAGTATTTTTCATTCATTTGTGTATGTTTTGGCTCACTTTATCAATTGCTTGTCTAATTGATTTATAAATTCATCTTAAACCCTTTTCACATACTTGATCATGTTTATTGTGCTGTCATCACATTGGAAAGTAAACATGACTATGTGAATAAAGTTTCCTAGATTTATCAGACACAGGGTTTTACTGATATGATAATCTACAACAAGAGTTTACTTGTATTTGGAGAAATACTATGTTCTTTCCAGAACATTGGTTAAAGTAAAGCTCAGGTTGGATGCATGGAGTATGCATTGGAAGGGACCGATATTGAACTTTGACTTAGATTTAATTAAACTTACCGTAAAATCTATTCAAGTCAATATCGCCAAGTTGATCCTAGATCAAATGATCTTAATCCTGTTATGATTAGGCTCAATCTTGAAAGGCTATTCGTGTTCCTTTGAATTGTTAGTTAAGCCTACTTTTAGGTCAGGGTGATACATACTTTTTGGGAACACGGTAGTGCAATTGAGTGGGAGCGCTAGCATAAACATGGAATCTATAGCTTCTATCTGGCAAATAGTAAGCAAATGATGATTTCCTTCGAGCTTGACCAAACGAAAATAAATGGTGGAGATCTCATTTCACATAAGCTGAAATATCATTTATACGAGGTCAAGTGTTTTAAGGATAAAATACATAGTAGGGTGTTACGGTAATTTAATCCCTTTACTATGTAGATCATTCATATAGAAGATCATTGATCACATTAGGATTATAACAATGGATAACTAATGATGTGTCTATATGGTGGAACATATAGAGCATTCTATATACTGAGAGTGCAATTCTAAGTTCTATGCGTGGATTCAACGAAGAATTAATAAGTTAGTGAATTTTAGTGCTAAATTCTTGATCTACTTATTGGAAGCTCGGTTATATAGACCCATGGTCCCCCCACTAGTTGAGATAATATTGCTTGTAAGACTCATGTAATTGGTTTTGATTAATCAATTATAATTCACGAATTAGACTATGTCTATTTGTGAAATTTTCACTAAGTAAGGGCGAAATTGTAAAGAAAGAGTTAACAGGGGCATATTTGTTAATTATGATACTTTGTATGGTTCAATTAATAAATATGATAAATGACAATATTATTTAATAATTATTTATAGTTATTAAATAGTTAGAATTGGCATTTAAATGATTGAATTAGGAAATTGGCATTTTTGAGAAAATCAGATACAAAAGGTGGTAAAATTGCAAAATTGCAAAAATCAAGGCCCAGTCCACCTAGCCAGGGCCGGCCACCTATGTTATCTTTTTTAAATGATTTTTTCATTATTTTAATGCCATATAATTCAAATCTAACCCTAGTGGAATGCTATAAATAGATAGTGAAGGCTTCAGGAAAATTACACTTTCTGAATCAGAAAAACCTGAGCCTCCACTCTCTTTTCTAGCCGCCACTCTCTCTCTCTATTCTTCCTCTATATTTCGAACCTCTCTTAGTGATTAGAGTAGTGCCCACACACATCAAGCAATACCTCAATCATAGTGAGGAAGATCGTGAAGAAAGATCATCAGCAAAGGAGATTCAACATCAAGGATTCAGAGAAGAAGATCCAGGTTCAGATCTTGATAATACTCTGCTACAGAAAGGAATCAAGGGTTAGAGATCTGAACGGAAGGAGTCATTATATTCCGCTGCACCCAATGTAAGGTTTCTTAAACTTTATATGTGTTTAATTAATCGTTTTAGAAAGTTCATATTTAGGATGTTAATAAACATACTTGTGAGTAGATCTAAGATCCTGGTAAAATAATTTCCAACAGTTACTGGGAGCAGAATCGAGGTATCCCCCTCTTGAAAAACTTGTCTTATGCCTAATCCATGCATCTCGCAAGTTAAGGCCTTACTTCCAGGCACATCTTATTAAGGTGTTAATAGATCAACCCCTGAGACAAGTTTTATCAAAACCAGATGCTTTTGGAAGACTGATAAAATGGTCAATTGAACTGGGGTCGTTTGACATAACTTATCACCCACGAACATCCATCAAGGGCCAAGCCTTGGCAGATATCTTGATAGATGGAGTAACTCTAGAAGAAAATCTGCTTGTTCAGCGAGACGTGGATACATGGAAATTATACGTGGATGGTGCATCCAATGAGCATGGCTCGGGTGCAGGGGTGATATTAATTTCACCAGAAAACTTTAAGTCTCACTATGCCTTGAGATTTCAATTCGACGCATCAAACAACGAGGCTGAGTATGAAGCCTTAATCGTTGGTTTGAGGATAGTTGAAGCGTTGAAAGTTAAAAATCTCATATGCCATAGTGACTCACAGTTGATAGTAAATCAAGTTCTCGGGGAATACCAAGCTAAGGGCTTAAAAATGGCCAAATACCTAAAGAAAGTTCGGAAGAACTTGGAAAAGTTTGATTATTTCAAAATCGAGCAAATACCAAGAGAACAAAACTCTAATGTCGATGCCTTAGCAAAATTGGCCTCGCAGAATGAATTTGATGAACTGAACTTAGTTCCGGTGGAGATGCTAAACGAACCAAGTATATGTGAAAAGAAAGATGTCGAGATGATAGATAGCTCGCCCATGTGGATGACGCCTATATTCAACTATCTTCTCAGTGGACAACTTCCTACTGACAAAAATGAGGCACAAAAACTCTTGTATTCAGTGCCTCGCTACATGATAGTAGAAGGCAAATTGTATAGAAGGGGCTATTCAATGCCTCTCCTACGCTGTGTTCTTCCCGCAGAAGCAAATGAGATCATCAAAGAAATCCATGAAAGCTTTTGTGGGGACCATGCAAGTTGGCAAAGCTTGTCAAAAAAAGATTATTAGACAAGGATATTACTGGCCAATCATAAACAAGGACACCCATGAATTTATCAAGAAGTGTGATAAGTATTGGAGATTTTTGCATATACCTCGCGTACCACCAACAGAACTGAGAATGATGACCTCGCCTTACCCATTTGCAATATGGAGAATTGATTTAATTGGGGCACTACCCACAGGGTGAGGAGGAGCAAAGTACGCAGTGGTGGCTCTCGATTTCTTCACAAAATGGACGGAGGCTAAACCTCTGGTTTCCATAACCTGCAAAAAAGTTCTCGACTTTGTTGTCAATAACATAATTTGTAGGTTTGGAATACCCATTAAGATAGTATCAGATAATGGGACTCAGTTTGATGGTGAATTATTCATTGGGTTCTGCGAGAGGAACAAGATAATCAAAAGCTTCTCGTCAGTATCCAGGCCTCAGGCAAATGGACAAGTGGAAGCTGTCAACAAGACCTTGAAGGATACTATCGAGAAGAAACTAGACGCTGCCAAAGGTAGATGGGTCGATGAACTACCTCAAGTACTTTGGGCTCATAGGACAACTGAGAAGATAGCAACGGGACATAGTCCATTCTCGCTAGCATTTGGCTTAGAGGCAATGTTGCCAGTAGAAGTAAATATCTCTACTCACAGACGAGAATTTTATAATCAAGAAGAAAACCAAGAACTTTTGAAATTGTCCTTGGATCTACTTGATGAAAAACGTACTGAGTCGCAAATTACTAATTCAGCATACCAACACTGAGTAATAAGATACTTGAACAAAAGGGTGAAAAAGAGACTCTTCAACATTGGAGACTTGGTGCTAAGGTGAGTATTTGAAAATACGAGAGATGCATCTGCAGGAGTATTCAGCCTAAACTGGGAGGCTCCTTATGTGATTGAAGTGATAGTAGGAACCAGGGTTTACAAATTTGCTCGGTTGAATGGCTCGCTGATAAAGAACTACTGGAATGTGGAACATTTGCGACCATACTACCAGTAAACTAATGCTATAACTCATATTTCTAATGTAATATGTTGAACTTTAATTATTAATAAAGTTGAATCATTTTTTCAAGTAATTACAAAGCATCATCCTTTAAAATTACTTGAGGGGCTTATGTGTATAATTAACCAGAATTTATCTAGAAATACATGATATATTACAAACCCATTACTTTAGCATTTTTTTAAATTTTTGATTAAAGAACATTTCTGACGAGAAAGGAAAAACAAAAGTTGAAAATAAGATATAACTCATAAACTACATGTGCAGTTGAATACTAACGGCTCACATTTTGTGGGAAAGTATTAAACGAGACACCAAGATGTTTTGAAAAAAATACTTAAACCTAATATATGAATAGAAGACATAACTATTCATGTAAGTAATCAAAAATATACAAAGTGAAGAATCATTAAAAGTATATTCAAGTTTGCTTAAAATAGATTAAAACTATTTATGTGAAGCAGAATTGATAACTGCTCGCAAGTCAAAAGCATAGCATATAATAACTGCTTGCATACATAGTAGATTACTAACTACTTAAATAATATCAAAGGAAATTACGAGTAATGGAAAGGCCTAAAGTATTTTAAATCTGATCAAAATATAATTGTTTAAGCTGTGAATGAAAACAGAAACAAACAGATATATGTTAAGGTCAAATATAAAAATACGAAGCATTCAATAAACATAAAATAAAAGCAAAGTTGGCCATCCAACCTTGTAAATTTGTCTTTACAAAAGTGCCACAAGGGGAAAACCATTGTCTCGGCCTTAAGGCCATTTGCCTAGATAAAACAAAAATAAATAAAAACCAAACCTACATAGTAGAAGACTTGGACAGTTCTTCTTCCTCTGCTGCCTCGGCATCTTCTTCTTCCTTCTTAGTCTTCTCCTAGTAGACAAGGACCTCTTCCTCAAACTCTCCCAAGAAACTCGTATCCATCCCTGGATTTTCCATCCAGGGTTGGTAGATGGAACGTAGGCCAACAACGTTGCATCATTCAATAGTCTCAGCTTCTTTCCTCTCGAGCGTTACTTTGGCTGCATCAAGTTCTCCTTAGAGTTTCTGGCATGCATCGGCCTTGTCTTTTGCCTCCTTCTTAGTAGCTTCAAACTCGGCATTGTGGGTCTTCTTCACCTTCTCGATTTCTTTGAGTAGAGAATGTTTTCAAATTTAACATCATTCCATTGCTTGGTCACAACCTCGCGATGGCCTATCACGTTCTGAATCTCGCTCTCTATATACTTTCTTTTTTCCATGCCTCGCCGTTGGGCGACAAAAGAGATGAAAGATGTCTGAAAACCAACAAACAAAAATGCATGAGTAGTTTGAAGGATGTTAAAAAAAAATAAGAGTGAGCAGATAAGGGTAAAGGAATTTACTTAGAGGCTATGAGATACACTCCTTTTAAGCATCTCCTCTAGATCCCCATTATTGATTAAATCACATTCATGGGGGAGGAGAGCCTTGAAATGACGCCAGCAAGCTGCACCAAACTCTGCAGTGTACTCCAGGCCAGTTTTCCCAACCTCGACAAGCAGAGTTTCGAGGGCTTGGCTCAAGGAGGCGGAAGCTTGAGTCTTTTTGGGAATGTTCTCATCGGTACGTGCGGGGGCCGCAGGAGGGGTCAAATCCTGAGTCTCAATTTCAGGGACCTCAAGATTAGCAGTCTGGGAGGCTCGCTTCTTGTTAGTAGTATTCTTCTTAGGCCTTTTTGGGAACTCCACTTTGACATCTGCTGGAGCCTCGAGATTGTCAACCTCTTCTTTCCCTTTTTGTGAAAGAGACCCTCGAGATTCATTTATGCGAGAGAAGATAAAGTGTTAGCATTTATTGAAAAACAAGTAAAAGGGAAAATTGGGGAATAATTTCTTGCCCAAGGAATTTACCATAGTCCTAAGAAGACGAAGAGGAAGGACTATAATATCCACTAAAATCCCTACATCTCGTGATCCTAAATATATCATAGGAACTAAGTGGTTCTAAATCCCAGCTCGCATCTAAGTGTTGGAAATTATTTTACCGAGATCTTAGTGTTGGAAATTTATTTTACCAGGATCTTAGATCTACTCACAAGTATGTTTATTAACATCCTAAATATGAACTTTCTAAAACGATAAATTAAACACATATAAAGTTTAAGAAACCTTACATTGGGTGCAGCGGAATATAATGACTCCTTCCGTTCAGATATCTAGCCCTGATTCCTTTCTGTAGCAGAGCATTATCAATATCTGAACCTGGATCTCTTTCTCTGAATCCTTGATGCTGAATCTCCTTTGCTGATGATCTTTCTTCACGATCTTCCTCACTATGATTGAGGTATCACTTGCTGTGTGTGGGCACTACTCATACACTAAGGATTTCGAAATATTGAAGAAGAAGAGAGAGAGTGGTCAGCTTAAGATAGGGAGAGAGAAGGCTCAGTTTTTCTGATTCAGAAAGTCTGAAGAAAAGTGTAATTTTCCTGAAGCCTTCACTATCTATTTATAGCATTCCACTAGGGTTAGATTTGAATTATATGGCATTAAAATAATGAAAAAATCAATTTAAAATGCTACAATAGGTGGCCGACCATGCCTTTAATGGATTGGGCCTTGGGCTTTGCAATTTTGCAATTTTAACACCTTTTGTATCTGATTTTCTCAAAAATGCCAATTTCCTAATTCAACCATTTAAATGCCAATTCTAACTATTTAATAACTATAAATAATTATTAAATAATATTGTCATTTATCATATTTATTAATTGAACCATACAAAGTATCATAATTAACAAATATGCCCCTAAAAATCTTTCTTTACAATTTCGCCCTTACTTAGTGAAAAATTCACAAATAGACATAGTCTAATTTGAGAATTATAATTGATTAATCAAAACCAATTACATGAGTCTTACAAGCAATATTATCTCAACTAGTGGGGGGACCATGGGTCTATATAACCGAGCTTCCAATAAGTAGATCAAGAATTTAGCACTAAAATTCACTAACTTATTAATTCTTCGTTGAATCTACGCATAGAACTTAGAATTGCACTCTCAGTATATAGAATGCTCTATATGTTCCACCATATAGACACATCATTAGTTATCCATTGTTATAATACTAATGTGATCAATGATCCTCTATATGAATGATCTACACTGTAAAGGGATTAAATTACCGTTACACCCTACAATGTATTTATTCTAGGCCGGAACATAAAAACCGCTAAACCGTAGGAACCGCCTAACCCATTAGAATCCGCCCGTATGGAAACCGCCCATTAAAAACCCGCAAAAATTGGATTGGGTTGAATTTTAACCCGCTGTTTAGCGGGCGGGTACGGGTTAGTCTAAAAACGGGCGGGTTCAACCCGACCCGTAATATATTATTATTATTATTTTTTTTAAATTTAATTTATACTATTATATTTATTACCTACTGCCTAAATTGAAAAACAAACTAAAACAAAAACCTAAAACTAAATAACCCGTACCTCCCCCCTTCACAGCCGCCAACAGCATCGCCCCCCCCCCCACCCCCACCTTCTTCTCCGGTCGTCGTCGCCCCTTCCCCCCTTCTTCTCTGCTCGTCGAGCCACCGCCTAGCCTCAGGCCATCACAGCCGCCAGCCCCCTCGACTCAGGTATGGTATTATTTATATATATATATATTTATTTGTAGCTCTCTGCCCTTAATTAGCTAAGTTTAATTAATTATCCACAAAACGTGATCTCTGCCCTAAGTAGCTTGTTAACCCATCCCCAATTATTGTCGGCACAACACTTATTAATCCATTAATATACACACAGTCGGTGAGGCCCTTTTTTGACTGTAAAATGTATAGAATCGGCCAAAAATCTGGTCTGGTAAGTATAATGTTGTCATTTATTATGCAAATAAAACACAAGGCTTGTCTACTAAGTATAAATTTCTAATTACAAATATTGTATAGATAATCACGAATTCATGTGTTTTAGTTAGGCATAATAAGTTGGTAATCATGATATGTATGTCTTGTACTTGTTGTTAGATTTTCTTTTATGGTTTAAGGATTTCGAAACTGTAATTTGTTGTATTAGGTATTATGTTATTACAAACTCATCAATGTATTGATAATTCCTATTATGAAAAAAGATTAAATGTAATAATAACAATATTCTTTAAAAAAAATATATAATATATACATATGACGTGTTTAATTTAGCTGTAATGGTTTTATTAAAACTATTATTATATTTCTTTTGAAAAAATTAATATTATTTTCTTTTAATAAATTATACTTTACATTTAGTTTTATGGATATGTAATTGCTATTAGTGCCAACAAAACAAGGTGGTTTCATTCATTTAGTGAGACTTGAGAGTTCATAGAAAATTATTTTATCATAAATTTGTAGCTCTCTTGATTGCCCATATATTCTTGGACATTCAATTAATTGAATGTGGTAAAAAATAAAATCTTATTCATGTACTTAAATTTATTGAGTTTAAGCTTTTGCATATATTGACTTGACAAAATGGATTCAGAATAGAGTCATTGTGGACTTGCTTTTTAGCCCATTTGGTGTGTAATGTTATGTAATATGTTAAAGAGAATAGCAAAACGAGCAATTTTTTTGAGTTGTAACTAATAATTCAAAATTAGTTACCAATTTGATAAGTTAGTAAAACGCATAAGACCATAATATTATATGTATTTAATGGAATTGGATGATCATCACATCTTTGTCTTGAATTAATCAAAGATTGTGTTTGAATAACTGAAATTTTTGTTTTTATTTTTTATTTTTGATCTTGTTTGTTTTGATTATTTTTGTGTATGAAATTTATTTTGTCATAGTCTAAAATTAATTTAATTATTAGGTGGAGTTATGGATATTAATATAGAAATACAAGATGTGGTTATAGAAGATAATGATATGCCTAATATTGAAGTGGAAGAGGAAGTAGAAGCTGATAAAGAGGAAATGGGGAATGAGAAAAATAAGAAGCCTAAGGGGAAGTCAGATATTTGGCAGTTTTTTACTAGAATTGTGGGTGGTAATCTTGAGGATCCTAGGGCAGCATGTAATTTTTGTGGGAAGGATTATGCTGCTCACCCTAAAAATTGCGGAACTAGTACTTTATGGAATCACTTGAATCGGTGTCCAAAGAATCCTAATAGGGTGAACAAACAAAAGATCTTGTGTTTCGAACCTAAGAAAGAGGGAGAGGGTGGTGCTACTGCGAACTTGATTGCAGTGCAATTTGATAAACAAAAGTGTAGGCAGTCTATTGCAAAATACATTTTGTTGGAGGAGTTGCCTTTTAGGCATGTGGAGAGTGAAGGGTTTAGGCAATTGATTCGTCAGTTAGAACCGAGACTTGAAACTATATCCCGTATGACAATTGCTAGAGACATTTATCAACTGTACTTGGATGAAAAAGAAGTAATTAGAGGTGTTTTGAAAAAAGTAAGGGTTTCTCTTACTACTGACACATGGACTTCTATCCAAAATATAAACTATATGTGTCTCACTGCACATTGGATTGATAGTGATTGGAAGTTACAAAAAAGGATCATTAACTTTTGTCAAATCACTGATCATAAAGGGGAGACAATAGGGACTGAGATTGAAAGTTGTCTTAATCAATGGGGGATTCATAAGATTTTCACAATTACGGATTGATAATGCTAGTACAAATAGCACTGCGATTGAGTATGTTTTGAGAAAATTCAAGAGCAAAAGGCATGCTATAATTTTGGATGGAGAGTTCTTGCATTTAAGATGTTGTGCACATATTGTCAATCTGATAGTAACTGATGGGCTAAAGGAGAAAAATGAGTCAATTGCTGCCATAAGAAATGCTGTGAAATATGTAAGATCATCACCATCAAGGTTGTTGGCATTTAAAGAATGTGTCAAAGCTGAAGATATTGAGTGTAAGGGGCTATTGTGTTTAGATGTGCCTACAAGATGGAACTCTACTTATTTGATGTTAGAGTGTGCTCTTAAGTTCCAAAAGGCATTTGACAGGATAAAGACTGACAAAAATTATAGGTATTATTTCACTGAGGAGGATAATGGAAAGAGTAAGGAAGGACCACCTAATGAAGATGATTGGGAAAATGCAAGGATCTTTGTGAAGTTTTTAAAAACGTTTTATGAAGTCACTTTGAAATTTAGTGGGTCTTCTTATGTGACCTCTAACTTGTATTTTCAAGAGATCTGCGAAATTCAGAATGAGTTGATAACTTTGTCAAAGGAAAGAGATGGAATGCTATCCTCCATGGCTGCTAATATGAAGAGAAAATTTGATAAATATTGGGGAGAGTCAAAGGCAGCTAATGGTGCATTAATCATTGCTACTGTTCTTGATCCTAGGTACAAGTTACAATTTGTGGTTGACTGTTATGAAACTTTCTATGATATATCATTGCGATCCAAAGTTGATTAAGAAAATTGAAGAGAATTTGCGCAAGCTGTTTGATTTTTACAATGAGATGCACTTTGGTGTGGGCCCAAGTTCAACTACAAGTTCTAATTTATCAGTTTCTGTTGAAGGAGATACAACTAAACCTGGGGGACTTGTCTCCAAGTTTATGTCTAAAAAACGACAACATGATGGTGAAAGAAATAGAAATGAGATTGACAAATATTTGGCTGATGATACTGAAGATTTTGTTGTGGGTCAGCGTTTTGATATCTTGAAGTGGTGGACGGGACAATCGAATAGGTATCCGGTATTATCTTTGATTGCTCAAGATGTTTTGGCCATTCCTGTTACCACTGTGCCATCAGAGTCTGCATTTTCAATTGGGGGGCGTATTCTTGATCCATTTCGAAGCTCATTACTACCAAAGACAGTGGAGGGTCTAATATGTTTGAAGAATTGGTATAGTGAAAGCAACCAACCAATTATTGTCAAGGAATACATGGATGAAGAAGAATTACTAAATACTTCTGAACAACTTGAAAATGGTAAAATATACTATTTGATCTTGAAAACTCCTTATACATAAATTTTTTATTACTGTTACGCTAAAAAAAATTATCTTGTTATGATATATATTTCATTCGTTTGCAGATATTATTGCTAGCGAGCATCCTAAATGATATATAGCGTCGTTGCAAGTTTGAAATGGTTTCATTAGAGATTAAGGTTGGTTATTATAATTATGCATTGTAATTTAATCAATATCAAGTTGTTATTTATATGGTAATTAAATTTTTTTATTATTTTGCAGAGTTGCATTTCATTTGGAGCCAACTTTTGAAGTCACTTTTGTTTTAATTATGGAGACTTTATGAATTATTATGAACTTAGATTGTGTTATGGACTTAAATTATGGACTTTTTTTTTTTTTGGATGGTTATGAACTTGTATGGACTTTTTAAGGACCTTTTCTAGATTGTTATGGAATAGTACTATGGACTTTATAAGAATTATTACGAAATTTTCATGGATTATTATTATGCCTTGTTGTGGAGTTTATAAAGATTGATATGAATTTTTTAAGGACTTTTATGCATTGTTATTAACAGGTATAAACTTTTAGTTAATTTTTTTTTTCTTGTGACAATATACTTTGGAAGTTTTGATTTTTAAGCAACCCAAACCGCCCAAAAAACCGCATAAAACCGCCCCTTAAAAAACCGCCCAACCCAAACTTTTATTGGGCAGGTATGGGTTGTGATTTTAAAAAACCGCCAAATAAAAAAACCGCCAAACCGCCCAAAAACCGCCCAACCCAACCCATGTGCAGGCCTAATTTATTCCTTAAAACACTTGACCCCGTATAAATGATATTTCAGCTTATGTGAAATGAGTACTCCACCATTTATGTTCGTTTGGTCAAGCTCGAAGGAGATCATCCTTTGCTTACTATTCGCCAGATAGAAGCTATAGATTCCATGTTTATGATAGCGCTCCCACTCAATTGCACTACCGTGTTCCCAAAATGTACGTATCACCCTGACCTAAAAGTAGGCTTAACTAACAAATCAAAGAACACGAATAGCCTTTCAAGATTGAGCCTAATCATAACAGGATTAAGAACATTTGATCTAGGATCAACTAGGCGATATTGACTTGAATAGATATTACGGTAAGTTTAATAAATCTAAGTCAAAGTTCAATATCGGTCCCTTCCGATGCATACTCCATGCATCCAACCTGAGCTTTACTTTAACCAATGCTCTGGAAAGAACATAGCACTTATCCAAATGCAAGTAAACTCTGTTGTAGATTATCATATCAGTAAAACCCTATGTCTGATAAATCTAGGAAACTTTATTCACATAGTCATGTTTACTTTCCAATGTGTTGACAGCACAATAAACAGGATCAAGTATGTGAAAAGGGTTTCAGATGAATTTATACATTATGTACATATAATCATGAAATAAATCATGTGAACCATGCAACATTAAATGTTATTTCTGATCTATATTAATAAGTAAATCTGATTATATTGAAATGAGTTTTATTTAGGGCATAAAACCCAACAAACTCCCACTTGCACTAATATAAAACAAAAAGTGCGTTTCAAATAATCTCAACACCTTGATATACAAATCAAGTGTAGTAGTAGTAAACTCCTCGTAATAGGATCTGAAAGGTTGAATTAACCACAACCTTTTCTCCACCATTACTCTTCCTTAATCACAAAATCATTGATAATGTGAAATTCCTCTCTATATGTCCACTCTCTTGGGATACTGGATTCTATACCTTTGGCAACTACTTTTGGTTAATCAGGAAAGTGACACTAGTAGTTTAAGGCAATTTGGAATGGTGCCAAAGATGTATAGAACTTTCCTTAGACTGAATAAGTACCTTTCCTGCAACTTTAACATTCAGTCCCTCTCTGGTAGACCTGGAGACTTCAGATAGGTTTTTACACTTCTCCAAAATCACTATTCCACCCCCAGAGTAATCACCATCTTATCAGAAAGATTTACTAGCACAAAGGCAAATTTCGAAATCTGATATGGTGTAGTCTAAGAGTTTTAAACACACCCTTATAGACTAACATATAGTTCCTCTTCTTTATCTTAAGATTTACTTGATTGTCTTCCAATGTTCTTCTCCTGGATTAATCTGATACCTACTCATTACTCCCACTCAACAGCAGGTGTCTGGTCTAAGGCATACAAAAGCATATCTAAGACCTCTCACTGTTGATTTAAGAAATTCTTTCATGGCTTTATCTTTTCTGGAATAGTTAAGACTTTTCCTTAGATAAAATCTATACCTAAGAAGTTGTGAAGCTTCTATAGATTGCCATTAGAAAGAAAATGCTTCAGCATCTTACTAAAGTAAGTTGCTTGCATTAGAGTAAGTAATTACCAGGTATACCACAAGCCATAGGTTTAGATAAACTCAAACCTATAATACTAGGAACAGGAAGTTTTGTTAAGTCCATTGAATAGACTTATAAACGTAAATTTTCTTTTATGTCCTTGTAATAGAAAACTTAAGGTTACTCCATGTGAATGGATTAAACCATAGTTCTATTGGCTTTCTTCTTAGTTTCTTATCTTGACAATCCATTACTTGTTTAAACTCACAATGGATTTTAATCACTAGTGTCTCCCAAGTCATAAGAAGGTGAGTTCCTAGAAACTCTCCCACTACGACAAGGTACCGTGAATTATGTCGAAGAAAACTAAATGGTATTAACCTCTTTGGTTGTGACAAGACAACAGAGGCAGTGGGATCATCATATGTCAAATAAGATGATAGAACACTTTTGGAATCAAGAATTAAATATCTCCTTTATTTTCTACTTGTTTTCAGACTTAGTCATTATCTTAGAAAAGTAGTATTTGTTTGAACAAACACTTTCTTATCTATTGACAATGGGATGGTCCACCCCTAATCACTTAGAACAGCTAACAAACCATGGTTAACAGTTCTAGCTTTTCTTAAGATTTTGATTAGGTCATCCATGAATCTAGTAATGATTTACATTAAGTATACAACCATTACATCATTCTGAAATTGTATTACCATAGAAGGAATTAGGCAACGACCAGTAACTAATCATCAACTTGCAACTCGAAATTTCTGGGGAGGTAAGATAGGATATAATTCAAAAATCAATTTAATGATCTTTGAACTGCATATCTACTAACTATTTCTCCACCCCTATCAGTTCGCAAGATCTTTAACCACTTACCTTAATGGTTTTAACCATTGCTAGAAATAAATGAAATTTTTCAAACATTTCAAATTTCTTGCTAAAACGTATAATCTAGAGTTATCGTTTGAAGAATACAACGAAAAACTCATATCCACCCCTGAATGTGCATCCATCTTCGAATGAGATGAACTACTTTCAGTGGATATAGGCATATTAACTCTTTGCAGAGATTGATCTTGTCAAATCCACTATGAACAAGATACAAATGCCATAGATTAAAAAAATGTGGTAGTGTCTTTTGATGACTTAGGTTTATAAAAGAATTCTTAGAATAGTGCAAGTGGATCCTGGTCACAGAATACCTAACTCATATTCCATACAGTTTGAATCCATTAATAAAAGATGGATATTAAACACTTGAGAAAGTGTAACTGTATTGTATCTGGAATTAGAAATATAAGAAAATTTCTGTTTGGAATCTAAAATTAAAGTCAAAGACTTAAATTTATACCAAATATTATGAGTAATTCTCTCTTGGACCACCACTACTAATACAAACTCTAAGTCAGATTTGCCCATACAAGTAGGAGATTTCTAAGATTGAGGATTTATATCAATTGGGAATAGAATTTCGGGATTATAATCATATGCGTCATATAAAATGACATGAAATGATTTATAGACCATTCATCCAATGATATGTTTTTAAAGCTAATTCGAAATGAATAAGCTAAGAGGAATTAGGATAATTTCGTTTAAAATAAGAATCCAACGATGCTTCGATTAGCGAAAGTCAAAGTAATCTTATTTATACAATCTTCTTGTTTCATATCGTAAAAATACTAGTCTAAGGTGTCATCAATTGATGAACAGATAGATGTCGCATATACAATATTTATCTTTCGAGATCTAACACTATTATGTATGTCTAATGGTGAAAATCCACTAGGGATTTATCTCATTAGATAAACAAGCCAAGTTAGACCAACAATGAAGATTCGAAATTAAACTACAACTTAATAACAGAAAATAACATGGTTCAATATAAATTAATACACAATTCAGAAATTATAAACATATAGCAAGTAGGAATGACAAGTGAAAATACTAAAACTTACAATCCTAAATAATTTCCAAGGTTTTCAACAAACTGATATCAGTGTCCCGTTTAGGCGAGAGTCAAAGCTACCATTCATTGAATAGAGTTGTCAGCTCGTCTAAAATGTTAAACATTCTAGCAACCTTTTATTCGATCAAGATTGGAATTCAGCGTTGTCCCGTTTAGGCGAGAGTCAAGGCAATTCTATCTTATGAGCTTCCACCATTGTTTCATAATTTGCAAGTCAAGTATGGTCGCCACCATTAGGGTGATCCATACCATACAAAACACTTACAAACTACTTATCATGCGAGGTTAAACGATGCGAAATTGCTAATGAACGTTCCTCCATTAGGGAGGATTACTCACTAAAACAAACGCGGTGTAAAACCCACAATGGAGATCGAATGTCTTAATAATAAAGCTCATTATTTAAAGAGAGTTGTATTTTCTTTGATTCTCTTTATTTATTCTATTTATTTTAAATATATATTATTTAATTAAAATTTCCAATTTAGAATGAAAAATTCTAAATATAAATTTTAATTTAATATTTATAAATTTTACTTAGATGGTTATGAAAATAACATGAATTATTTCCATCTTAGTAATAATTTCCAATAAATATTTAGAAAAATATTCAATTTAAGTTGTTACAAAATTAATTTAAATTAATTTACAACTCAAATTTTATTTTCTATAAATATATATATTGCATTTCGAAAAAATTAAAGTATTTAAGAATACAATTTTCGAAAAATGCATATTAAAATAAAGAATAAATCCTGGAAAAATTATTCTAATTTAATGTTGGCCCAAAATTAATTAATAAAATTAATTTACAACAAAAAATATAATTTTCCTATTTAATTAAATATATAAGAAAAATTACAAATATTTAAGTATGATGATGAAAATCAACTTAAATATTAATTTTCTATTTAATTAAATACACTAGAAAAATACTTCAAGCAAAAATATCACCTATCTAGATTTTCTTTTGACTAATTAATTCAATTTCTAATAATATATTTTAATTCAATTTATTTTAAATTAATCAATAAATGAAAAAATCATTGATTTAAGTTGATCCAAGAATTAATTAAAATAAATAATTAATTTACAACTTAATCTATTTTTCAAGATAAAATTCGAAATTCTAGCATTTAAGAAATGCAATTTCGAAAATTGATTAATAAAATAAAGGAAAAATATATTTTGAAAATTATTTAAATTTAGTTGAAAAAAAAATAAATTACAACTAAAAATAATTTTCTATTTAATTAAATGTCATGAAAAAGAAATATTTAAGTATGATGATAAAAATCAACTTAGATATTTAATTTTTCAAATTAATTAAATGTATTAAATTCAAGAAATAAATAATTAAGTGTAGAGAAGGCTTAATTATTAATCTCTAGTTTAATACTAGGAAAAATATACTTAAAATAAATTGTACCAAAATTAATTATATAAATAATTAATTTCACAATTTATAATATTTTCCTATTTAATATTAGAAATAATAAGTAGTCTAGAAATAACTATCTAGAAAATATCTTATTTGACTAAGTATCTTTTCCACAAAATTTGAATAAATATCTAATTTAAGTTGTACTAGAAAAAATCTAGAACTTGAATATTTTCAAATTTAAATTTAATTAAATATCAAAAATTAAGTTGTAACCACTTAATTTGAAAATATTCCACTTTAAGTTAATATTCGAAAAGATATTAACTTAAAAAAAAAATATCTAAAGAATCTTAATAACCAATGCCTAAAATTCCTCAACTTAATTTTAAAATTTGAAATTCAAAAGATATTCAGATTTAAGTTGGTTAGTTGTAGATAACTAAATATCAACTTAAATAGGAATATTTAATGAAAAATTTAAATTAAGCTCCAGAAAGAATCTAGATGGTTATAATTCTATATTTAATTAAATACAAGAAAATACATATAGTTTAGCTTAGAATAAAAAATTCTTTAAACTATATTTTTCTTAAATTAATTTCAAAATAAATGAAATTAATTATGTTGCTAATCAATTTTATTAGGTTAAACTAGTTTAATTAACCTAGTACAGTCATTCAAATCAGGCAAATGGGCCTTCACAATTGGGGTGGTTTGTGTGAGGAGGTGCTGAGTTGAGTATGTCGTACCCACTTCTATGGCTCCCAACTCTCACACAAGGCCCAAAAGAGAGGAATTTAACCTTAATAAGAACAACTGTTATTATTTGAATAAACCCAAAACTAAATGGGCCTAAATAAAATCTATCAAGAACTATGATATTTTATTTAGCAACAACAACCTATATGCATCTATAATAAAATTAAACACATAGGCTCACACAGGCACACTTTGGATGGGTCCTATCATGTTGCTAGGTCATACACAGATGAAAGAAGATTGTAAATTATACCTGTTACAATTTATTATCTTGACCAAGGGAGCCATCAGATCATTAGATCTGGCAAAAAGTAACCATGGCTATTTGCAATCAAGTAATAATAGGTTTTGAAAACTTACACATAAGCTAAAACACATACTCCTGCAACAAGGTTAGCTGGATAGTTGGATGTAGGATTTATTTAATTTTAAATTAAATATTTAATTTCGAAAATAATTAATTAAATAATAAAAAATTTCGAAAATTTTAAAAGAAATTGAAAAAAAATTCGAAAATTAAAAAAAATAAATTTAAAATTAAACCTACAATTTTGAAAAATTAGGTTTCAACCAACCTAAATATCATTTCAAAAATTTGCTAACTACTTTTAAAAATTAAATGTTATTTTAAAAATAAAAATTAACTAAAAATTAGAAAAGATAAATAAAATATCTTTTCAAATTTTTAAATTTAATTCAAATAAATACAATAACAAAATTTAAAAGTTAGCAAAATATCTTATATCTATTTAAAATTACATGATTATAAATATTTTATTTTAAATTTAAATATGGTCAAAATATCTAAAAAGATTTAATTAAAAAATCTTAAAAGATAAGATATAATTAAAAATATCTTAAAAGATAAGATATTTTAAAAAAAATATCTTAAAAGATTTTATAAATATCTTATAAAATCTGACCTTAAATTTAAAAAAATAAGATATAATCAAATTTAAAAATAAGATAGATTTTTAAGCAAGAAGATAGATACTAATTCTATTCAAATTCAAATTACACTAATATCTTGAATTAAATTTAAAAAATATTAAATTAATTCAAAATGATAATTAGAATTAAATTAGGAATAGTAATAGTATAAATACAAAACTATACAAAAAATTGGAAGTTAATTCCATGAAAAAGCATGAAAAATTGAAGAAAAACAAAAAATTTCGAAACTGTACGGACAGATTTGCGATCGCAGGAAAATATCAAGACAAATGTTGATTTTGTCAAATCTTCAAAAAATCATAACTAATTCAAATAAAATCCAAATTAAGTTCTGTAAAAGGCTAACTTGCTTAGTTTTTTCCATACTATCCAATAAAAATAATTCCAGAGATAAAATCGCAATTATTTTTCACGAAATTTTCACAAACATCAATCAATCATCAAATAACACTCAATACAACATGATACCATCCAAAGAACATACAAACAATCGTTTTAAAGTCCAAATTTCTTGCAAGTAAATCAATTACCATGGCTCTGAGGCCAGTTGTTGGAAATTTATTTTACCAGGATCTTAGATCTACTCACAAGTATGTTTATTAACATCCTAAATATGAACTTTCTAAAACGATAAATTAAACACATATAAAGTTTAAGAAACCTTACATTGGGTGCAGCGGAATATAATGACTCCTTCCGTTCAGATATCTAGCCCTCGATTCCTTTCTGTAGCAAAGCATTATCAATATCTGAACCTGGATCTCTTTCTCTGAATCCTTGATGCTGAATCTCCTTTGCTGATGATCTTTCTTCACGATCTTCCTCACTATGATTGAGGTATCACTTGCTGTGTGTGGGCACTACTCATACACTAAGGATTTCGAAATATTGAAGAAGAAGAGAGAGAGTGGTCAGCTAAAGATAGGGAGAGAGAAGGCTCAGTTTTTCTGATTCAGAAAGTCTGAAGAAAAGTGTAATTTTCCTGAAGCCTTCACTATCTATTTATAGCATTCCACTAGGGTTAGATTTGAATTATATGGCATTAAAATAATGAAAAAATCAATTTAAAATGCTACAATAGGTGGTCGGCCATGCCTTTAATGGATTGGGCCTTAGGCTTTGCAATTTTGCAATTTTAACACCTTTTGTATCTGATTTTCTCAAAAATGCCAATTTCCTAATTCAACCATTTAAATGCCAATTCTAACTATTTAATAACTATAAATAATTATTAAATAATATTGTCATTTATCATATTTATTAATTGAACCATACAAAGTATCATAATTAACAAATATGCCCCTAAAAATCTTTCTTTACAATTTCGCCCTTACTTAGTGAAAAATTCACAAATAGACATAGTCTAATTTGAGAATTATAATTGATTAACCAATTACATGAGTCTGACAAGCAATATTATCTCAACTAGTGGGGGGACCATGGGTCTATATAACCGAGCTTCCAATAAGTAGATCAAGAATTTAGCACTAAAATTCACTAACTTATTAATTCTTCGTTGAATCCACGCATAGAACTTAGAATTGCACTCTCAGTATATAGAATGCTCTATATGTTCCACCATATAGACACATCATTAGTTATCTATTGATATAATCCTAATGTGATCAATGATCCTCTATATGAATGATCTACACTGTAAAGGGATTAAATTACCGTTACACCCTACAATGTATTTATTCCTTAAAACACTTGACCCCGTATAAATGATATTTCAGCTTATGTGAAATGAGTACTCCACCATTTATGTTCGTTTGGTCAAGCTCGAAGGAGATCATCCTTTGCTTACTATTCGCCAGATAGAAGCTATAGATTCCATGTTTATGATAGCGCTCCCACTCAATTGCACTACCGTGTTCCCAAAATGTACGTATCACCCTGACCTAAAAGTAGGCTTAACTAACAAATCAAAGAACACGAATATCCTTTCAAGATTGAGCCTAATCATAACAGGATTAAGAACATTTGATCTAGGATCAACTAGGCGATATTGACTTGAATAGATATTACGGTAAGTTTAATAAATCTAAGTCAAAGTTCAATATCGGTCCCTTCCGATGCATACTCCATGCATCCAACCTGAGCTTTACTTTAACCAATGCTCTGGAAAGAACATAGCACTTCTCCAAATGCAAGTAAACTCTGTTGTAGATTATCATATCAGTAAAACCCTATGTCTGATAAATCTAGGAAACTTTATTCACATAGTCATGTTTACTTTCCAATGTGTTGACGGCACAATAAACAGGATCAAGTATGTGAAAAGGGTTTCAGATGAATTTATACATTATGTACATATAATCATGAAATAAATCATGTGAACCATGCAACATTAAATGTTATTTCTGATCTATATTAATAAGTAAATCTGATTATATTGAAATGAGTTTTATTTAGGGCATAAAACCCAACACTTAGATCTACTCACAAGTATGTTTATTAACATCCTAAATAAGAACTTTCTAAAACGATGAAATAAACACGTATAAAGTTTAAGAAACCTTACATTGGGTGCAGCGGAATATAATGACTCCTTCCATTCAGATATCTAGCCCTTGATTCCTTTCTGTAGCAGAGCATTATCAATATCTGAACCTGGATCTCTTTCTCGGAATCTTTGATGCTGAAACTCCTTCTTGCTGAAAGTCTTTCTTCACGATCTTCCTTACTATGGTTGAGGTATCACTTGCTGTGTGTGGGCACTACTCATACACTAAGAATTTCGAAATTTGAGAGGGAAGAAAGAGAGAGGGAGTGGTCGGCCAGATAGGGAGAGAGAAGGCTTAGTTTTTTCTGAATCAAAAGTGTTAGAAGAAAAGTGTAATTTTCCTGAAGCCTTCACTATCTATTTATAGCATTCCACTATGGTTAGGTTTGAATTATTTGGCATTAAAATAATGAAAATATCAGTTTAAATTGCCTACAAAAGTGGCCGACCATGCTTAGTGGATTTGGGCCTCACTTTTTGCAATTTTGCAGTTTTACCTTTTCTGCATCTGATTTTCTCAAAAATGCCAATTTTCTAATTCAACCATTTAAATGCCAATTCTAACTATTTAATAACTATAAATAATTATTAAATAATATTTTCATTTATTATATTTATTAATTGAACCATACAAAGTATCATAATTAATAAATATGCCCCTAAAACTCTTTCTTTACAATTTCGCCCTTACTTAGAGAAAATTTCACAAACAGATATAGTCTAATTTGAGAATTATAATTGATTAATCAAAACAAATTACATGAGTCTTACAAGCAATATTATCTCAACTAGTGCGGGGACCATGGGTCTATATAACCGAGCTTCCAATAAGTAGATCAAGAATTTAGCACTAAAATTCACTAACTTATTAATTCTTCTTTGAATCCATTCATAGAACTTAGAATCGCACTCTGAGTATATAGAATTCTCTATATGTTCCACCATATAGATGCATCATTAGTTATCCATTGTTATAATCCTAATGTGATCAATGATCCTCTATATGAATGATCTACACTGTAAAGGGATTAGATTACCGTTACACCCTACAATGTATTTTATCCTTAAAACACTTGACCCCGTATAAATGATATTTCAGCTTATGTGAAATGAGTACTCAACCATTTATGTTCGTTTGGTCAAGCTCGAAGGAGATCATCCTTTCCTTATTATTCGCCAGATATAAGCTATAGATTCCATGTTTATGCTAGCGCTCCCACTCAATTGCACTACCGTGTTCCCAAAATGTACGTATCACCCTGACCTAAAAGTAGGCTTAACTAACAAATCAAAGAACACGAATAGCCTTTCAAGATTGAGCCTAATCATAACAGGATTAAGAACATTTGATCTAGGATCAACTAGGTGATATTGACTTGAATAAAAATTACGGTAAGTTTAATAAATCTAAGTCAAAGTTCAATATCGGTCCCTTCCGATGCATACTCCATGCATCCAACCTGAGCTTTACTTTAACCAATGCTCTGGAAAGAACATAGCACTTCTCCAAATGCAAGTAAACTCTGTTGTAGATTATCATATCAGTAAAACCCTATGTCTGATAAATCTAGGAAACTTTATTCACATAGTCATGTTTACTTTCCAATGTGTTGACGACACAATAAACAGGATCAAGTATGTGAAAAGGGTTTCAGATGAATTTATACATTATGTACATATAATCATGAAATAAATCATGTGAACCATGCAACATTAAATGTTATTTCTGATCTATATTAATAAGTAAATCTGATTATATTGAAATGAGTTTTGTTTAGGGCATAAAACCCATGTGAATGGATTAAACCATAGGTCTATTGACTTTTCTTCTTAGTTTCTTATCTTGACAATCCATTACTTGTTTAAACTCACAATGGATTTTAATCACTAGTGTCTCCCATGTCATAAGAAGGTGAGTTCCTAGAAACTCTCCCACTACGACAAGGTACCGTGAATTATGTTTAAGATAACTAAATGGTATTAACCTCTTTTGTTGTGACAAGACAACAGAGGCAGTGGGATCATCATATGTCATATAAGATGATAGAACACTTTTGGAATCAAGAAAAATATCTCCTTTATTTGCTATTTTATTTACAGACTTAGTCATTTTCTTAGAAAAGTAGTATTTGTTTGAACAAACACTTTCTTATCTATTGACAATGGGATGGTCCACCCCTAATCACTTAGAATAGCTAACAAACCATGGTTAACAGTTCTAGCTTTTCTTAAGATTTTGATTAGGTCATCCATGAATCTATTTTTGATTTACATTAAGTATACAACCATTACATCATTCTGAAATTGTATTACCATAGAAGGACTTAGACAACGACTAGTAACTAATCATCAATATGCAAATCGAAATTTCTGGGGAGGTAAGTTTGGATATAATTCAAAAATCAATTTAATGATCTTTGAACTGCATATCTACTAACTATTTCTCCACCCCTATCAGTTCGCAAGATCTTTAACCACTTACCTTAATGGTTTTCCCCATTGCTAGAAATTAATGAAATTTTTTTCAAACATTTCAAATTTCTTTGCATAAGGTATAATCTAGAGTGATCGTTTTAAGAATACAACGAAAAACTCATATCCACCCCTGAATGTACATACTTCTGCGAATGAGATGAACTACTTTCAGTGGATATAGGCATATTAACTCTTTGCAGAGATTGATCTTGTCAAATCCACTATGAACAAGATACAAATGCCATAGATTAAAAAAAAATGTGGTAGTGTCTTTTGATGACTTAGGTTTAGTTACATCAAAGAATTCTTAGAATAGTGCAAGTTGATCCTGGTCACAGAATACCTAACTCATATTCCATACAGTTTGAATCCATTAATAGAAGATGGATATTAAACCCTTGTGAAGGTGTAACTGTATTGCATCCTGGAATTAGAAATATAAGAAAATTTCTGTTTGGAATCTAAAATTAAAGTCAAAGACTTAAATTTATACCAAATATAATGAGTAATTCTATCTTGGACCACCACTACTAATTTAACTCTAAGTCAGATTTGCCCATAAAGTAAGAGATTTCTAAGATTGAGGATTTATATCAATTGGGAATAGAATTTCGGGATTATAATCATCTGCGTCATTTATTTTCTTAAGAGAAAATATAGAATGACATGAAATGATTTATAGACCATTCATCCAATGATATGTTATTGTGCTAATTCGAAATGAATAAGCTAAGAGGAATTAGGATAATTTCGTTTATTAAATAAGAATCCAACGATGCTTCGATTAGCGAAAGTCAAAGTAATCTTATTTATACAATCTTCTTGTTTCATATCGTAAAAATACTAGTGTAAGGTGTCATCAATTAATGAACAGCTAGATGTCGCATATACAATATTTATCTTTCGAGATCTAACACTATTATGTATGTCTAATGGTTAAAATCCACTAGGGATTTATCTCATTAGATAAACAAGCCAAGTTAGACCAACAATGAAGATTCGAAATTAAACTACAACTTAATAACAGAAAATAACATGGTTCAATATAAATTCATACACAATTCAGAAATTATTAAACATATAGCAAGTAGGAATGACAAGTGAAAATACTAAAACTTACAATCCTAAATAATTTCCAAGGTTTTCAACAAACTGATATCAGTGTCCCGTTTAGGCGAGAGTCAAAGCTACCATCCATTGAATATAGTTGTCAGCTCATCTAAAATGTTAAACATTCTAGCAACCTTTTATTCAATCAAGATTGGAATTCAGCGTTGTCCCGTTTAGGCGAGAGTCAAGGCAATTCTATCTTATGAGCTTCCACCATTGTTTCATAATTTGCAAGTCAAGTATGGTCACCACCATTAGGGTGATCCATACCATACAAAACACTTACAAACTACTTATCATTCAAGATTAAACGGTGCGAAATTGCTAATGAACGTTCCTCCATTAGGGAGGATTACTCACTAAAACAAACGCGGTGTAAAACCCACAATGGAGATCGAATATCTTAATAATAAAGTTCATTATTTAAAAAGAGTTGTATTTTCTTTGATTTTCTTTATTAATCTATTTATTTTAAATATATATTTATTTAATTAAAATTTCCAATTTAGAATGAAAAATTCTAAATATAAATTTTAATTTAATATTTATAAATTTTACTTAGATGGATATGAAAATAACATGAATTATTTCCATCTTAGTAATAATTTCCAATAAATATTTAGAAAAATATTCAATTTCAGTTGTTACAAAATTAATTTAAATTAATTTACAACTCAAATTTTATTTTCTATAAATATATATTGCATTTCGAAAAATTAAAGTATTTAAGAATACAATTTTCGAAAAATGCATGTTAAAATAAAAAATAAATCCTGGAAAAATTATTCTAATTTAATGTTGGCCCAAAATTAATTAATAAAATTAATTTTCAACAAAAAAAAATATAATTTTCCTATTTAATTAAATATATATAAGAAAAATTTCAAATATTTAAGTATGATGATGAAAATCAACTTAAATATTAATTTTCTATTTAATTAAATACACTAGAAAAATACTTCAAGCAAAAATATCATCTATCTAGATTTTCTTTCGACTAATTAATTCAATTTCTAATAATATACTTTAATTCAATTTATTTTAAATTAATCAATTAATGAAAAAATCATTGATTTAAGTTGGTCCAAAATTAAAATAAATAATTTACAACTTTAATCTATTTTTCAAATAAAATTCGAAGTTCCAGCATTTAAGAAATACAATTTCGAAATTTGATTAATAAAATAAAGAAAAAATATATTTTGAAAATTATTTAAATTTAGTTGAAAAATTAAATTTCAACTAAAAATAATTTTCTATTTAATTAAGTGTCGTGAAAAAGAAACATTTAAGTATCATGATGAAAATCAACTTAGATATTTAATTTTCAAATTAATTAAGTGTATTAAATTCAAGAAATAAATAATTAAGTGTAGAGAAGGCTTAATTATTAATCTCTAGTTTAATACTAGGAAAAATATACTTAAAATAAGTTGTATCAAAATTAATTATATAAATAATTAATTTCACAATGTATAATATTTTCCTATTTAATATTAGAAATAATAAGTAGTCCTGAAATAACTATCTAGAAAATATCTTATTTGACTAAGTATATCTTTCCACACAATTTGAAAAAATATCTAATTTCAGTTGTATTAGAAAAAATCTAGAACTTAAATATTTTCAAATTTAAATTTAATTAAATATCAAAAATTAAGTTGTAACCACTTAATTTAAAAAATATTCCATTTTAAGTTAATATTCGAAAAGATATTAACTTAAAAAAAATATCTAGAATATTCCATTTTAAGTTAATATTCGAAAAGATATTAACTTAAAAAATATCTAAAGAATCTTAATAACCAATGCCTAAAATTCCTCAACTTAATTTTGAAATTGAAATTCAAAAGATATTGAGATTTAAGTTGGTTAGTTGTAGATAACTAAATATCAACTTAAATAGGAATATTTAATGAAAAATTTAAATTAAGCTCCAGAAAGAATCTAGATGGTTATTGTTGCTCCTAAAATCGCCCAATATACGTGGACCAGTCAGGAAGGGACACGTGGATCAAATTACTTGAGATAGAACTGCTAAGTCTTTGTGTGACACCAAGAAGCGTTATTCGAATGGGTCCCGGAAGATGCACCCGGAGTACAAGGTACTCCCGGAAGCGAACATGGCTCAAAGGCACTCCGGGATGTGTCAGGTCTCTCCCGAGACATCAAGTCGCATTTAATGCTGCATGGGAGGAAGCGTGTTGGGACTATACACGCAATAAAGTCTGACGGCACATCCCCCAAACAGCAGCACTACAGTAATGATCATTTAAGTCTAGCGACGGCTACTCTGCGAAGAGTCACGTCAATCATAAGACAAAAAGGACATTCTCCATAAAAACCCTACAGCACCTAGGGATTTGACCGTGCATCACCCATGGTATATTCATCGGAAATGCCCAACTTTATGGATACTTACAGACACATGTGTAAGTACAATTCTAGGGATTGCCCCTCTAAAACACTATAAATACCCCCTCAAAGCTCATTTAATGGGGTCGGAGAATCTTGGCTGCTTAAGAGCAAACAGAGAAGAAACTCACCAAGAACATTCTTTGTATTAAAGAGAGAAACATTCTCCCAAGTGTAAGATCTGTATTAAAGACATCCATAAATATCAGTGGCTCGTGGACTAAGGCTCATTAACGCCCCAACCACGTAAAAAGTCTTCATCTCGCTTTCTTATAGCTCACTATTATATTCGTATTATATTAGTTGCCGAAAACCTCGGTCAACATTTTGGTGCTTTCATTGAGAGCTGAGGAAAGCTGCTTCGCAACAAGCATTTAACTTCACAACAATGGTGGAGACAAAAGCTACACGTCACCCTCGCCCTCTAGAAGACGCTCAAGATCCCAATGAAGAGGATGTAGCCTCAAGAGCAGCAGAGGAGTCCGAGGAAGAAGTTCCAGATGAAAACCACGAGGAACACCTCGACGAATATGCTTACGATGATGGAAGCTACCAAGAGCTGGTGCTCCTCAGGCAAAAAGCCATCGATCACGAAGCTGAGATCGAAGCTCAGAAAGTGCAAAATCAAAAAATGCACGAGGTGATGCTAGCCATGCAAAAAGCCATGGAGGCCGCTGGCATTCACGTGCATCCCAAGGCAATGGCCGCTGGACTCGATGGGGAGCCAGCTACGTCGTCGCCCGATTCCCAGCAGCAAAGGCCCAGGGAACCTAGCCCTATAAGGCACCCTGCTGAGGAAAACCAAACGAAAAACCCTACTTCTGCCCTTGGTCGGAAGAAAAAGGCGCAGGATCCGCGCAAGGTCCGCTCAGATTTCCCTAAAGGGAAAGGTCCGCAGAGGGGCAAGCCCCGAAGAGGGAGTCTTGGCCCTCAGGATCGAGGGGACCGAAAGAGCGTTTCCGTGCACCAGGAACCGGGGGGTAGAGGAAGAGTAGGACAAAAATGTCCACCCGTTGATTTGAGAAATCAAATCAATGGGAATCAAGGTGACCTCCGGGATCACCTTGATCAAAAAAGATACAGACCCGAAGTCTCCTCGGGTACTGTAAACGAAGGGATTATGGCAGAGCTTGCCAGCCTTCGAAAAGATATTGCCCGAGTCTCCCGAAGGCAAAAGGGAGATGACTCCGACTCGGACAGTGAGGACCGGGAGCCCTGCGCTAAGCATATCCTGGAGGCGGAGCTCCCTAAAAATTTCAAAATGCCCGAAATGGCGGCATATACTGGGAACTCCGACCCCAGTGATCACCTGTCACGATTCAACCGAGTCATGACAGTCATGCGGGTCAGCAATGACGCCAAGTGCCTATGCTTCCCCCTCACTCTGAGCGGTTCGGCGGAGGAGTGGTTCAAGAAACTAGAACCAGGATCGGTGGGATGTTGGAACAAACTCCAAACCAACTTCCGGAGGCAATTTGTCGCCGCCAGGAAGGTAAATTTGGAAGTTAGCGCCTTGACTAACATCAAGCAACTACCCACCGAGACTTTGAAAAATTACATCAAGAGGTTCCGAGAGGAAGCCTCGAAGACCAAGAAGGTTGACGACGGACAACAGCTTGCGCTTCTCCAAGCAGGAATCCGTACTGGGACTCCCTTCTGGAACGAATTACAGCAAGAAGGCGCTGCTAGCCTTCAGGACTTCCAGAAGCGAGTCCAAAAATATATTAACCTCGAAGAAGCCCAGATTGTGGCTTACGGGGGCTATTATCCAACCGGGATGGCAGGATACATGCCAGGAGTATCGCCCTCGGGTACTGTCCCGACCGCGACCCCTCCGGTTAGTGGCATACAGTTTTCTGCCACTCCCGGGTACAACCAAGGGCAAGCTCTGCCCCCGGCATCTTCCCATTACGGCAATCCGTCCGGGGTGAATGGGCGGGCTCCTTCACAGGCTACCCCAACCGCTAGCTTAACAGGCCCCACTCAACGGTCTAGAATCAAGAGGTCTTCCAAGGGCAGCACCCGAACGGGAGAGAAGCGCCAAAAGAAGGGGTACACACCCCAATACACCCAGTACACAGAGCTCACGGACTCCCAGGAACGTGTCTATTTTGCCACAAGGCAGAATACGCATTACCGGAGACCCCAGCCTTTGTACAGGGACAGCTCTCGGAGAGATCCGAGCAAAAGGTGCGAATATCACAATGACATCGGTCACAGCACCAACGAGTGTAAAAATCTCAAGGATGAGATTGAGAATCTAATCCGGTTGGGCCACCTCTATGAGTGGATCAAAAATAGGTTACCCCACCTTAACCCGGGGCAGGTGGCCGGGGGCATGCCTTCGGGGACACCAGGGGGTACAGCAGGAGTATTGCCTCCAGCTGCTCCCGCAGGTGACACCCAGCATATACCCGGACTACCGCCTCGGCCTAATGGACGGGTAGCCATGATCTCCGGAGGTCCCCATATCGGAGGAAACACTCGGAAGGAGCGAAAGAGATATGCCGAGGCCGCAAGGCACAGTGAAGTGTGGGAGGTCACTCAACTCCCAGCTCAAAGGCCTCGGCTAATGGACCAACCCATAACGTTCACGGAAGAAGACGCCAAGACCGTGCGTTTTCCTCATCACGACCCGCTGGTCATAGAGACCCCCATTGCAAATAAAGTGGTGGCCAGGGTCCTGATTGATAATGGAAGTTCCGTGAACTTGCTCTTCAAAGAGGCCTTCACTGCGATAGGATTGACCGACCGGGACCTCTCTCCTAGCGGATCGCAGCTCACAGGGTTTAACGGGACAACTCTAATCCCGATGGGAAAAGTCAGGCTCCCAGTTACCCTGTGCCCGGACACTCCGCAGAGCACGTTTAAGTATTGCACCTTCGTGGTGGTAGACTGTCCAACAGCCTACAACGCAATCTTAGGCCGACCGGCCCTCGTCGACTTCGGTGCAATAACTTCTATCCGACACCTATGCCTAAAATTTCCCACCCAGGAAGCCGGAGTCGGAACGGTGAGGGGAAACCAAGGAGAGGCCAGGCAATGTTACAATGTTGCCACCCATTTGCCAGTACTCATGGTCCGGGGGCCCCCCGAAGTAGAGAAGGCTGAAGAAGACGAGTTGGATCCTCGTATAGGATCCGAAAGGGTCGTAGAACCAATGGAGGACGTCGAAGAGATACCAGTGTGCGACGACGACTCCACCAAAGTACTCCGGATAGGGAGAGGCCTAGATCCGGAGGAAAAGGATAAAATAATAAAAACACTGAAGGGCGCCATTGATGTTTTTGCGTGGCGCCAAGAGGACATGACCGGCATCAGCCCTCATGTCATCACGCATGTCCTCAACGTCAATCCGGACATGCCCCCTATACAACAAAAGAGACGCCCGCTCGACTCGGCGAAAGCCGAGGCCTTAGAGAAAGAGGTGGATAAACTTTTGTCCAACAGCATGATCCGCGACGTATACTATCCGGAATGGCTGGCCAATCCGGTCCTGGTGCCTAAGCCGAACGGAACTTGGCGGGTTTGCATAGATTTCACGGATCTAAACAAAGCCTGCCCAAAGGACTGCTTTCCGCTGCCCAGGATTGACCAGATGGTGGACGCCACCTCCGGATTTAAACTGCTATCTTTCATGGATGCCTATGCTGGATACAACCAAATAAAGATGCATACGGCAGACCAGGAGTGCACTAGCTTCAGGACCGATAAGGGGGTATACTGTTACCTAGTCATGCCTTTCGGACTGAAAAACGCCGGAGCAACCTATCAAAGAATGGTTAACCGGATGTTTAAAAGCCTCCTGGGACGAAACATGGAAGTATATGTAGACGACATGCTCGTCAAATCCAAAGCATGCAATAGCCATGCAGACGACTTAGAAGAATGTTTCGAAGTCGTCCGGAGATACGGCATGAAGCTCAATCCGAAGAAGTGTACCTTCGGAGTCAAGTCGGGAAAATTCCTGGGCTTCATAGTCAGCCAGAGAGGGATTGAGGCGAACCCGGAGAAAATTCAAGCTCTCTTGGACATGCCATCCCCCAGGAAGCATAAGGACGTGCAAAGTTTGACCGGGAAGGTAGCCGCGTTGAGCCGTTTTATCTCACGATCCACGGACAAGTGCATACCCTTCTTCAACATACTGAAGAAATGCCAAAAGTTCGAATGGACGGACGAATGCGAGGAGGCATTCAAAAGGTTAAAAGACCATATGGCAAAACCTCCTATCCTATCAAAGCCCGTCCTTGGAGAAGACTTGTTCCTTTACTTGGCGGTCTCCGAACATGCGGTCAGTGCTGCATTGGTCCGGGAGGAAGAAAAGGTCCAGCATCCCGTGTACTATGTTAGTAAAACGCATGATAGGAGCCGAGACGAGGTATCCGGTCATCGAAAAACTGGTATTCTGCCTCCTGATGGCATCACGGAAGCTGAGACCATACTTCCAAGCCCATCCAATCAGAGTTTTGACCAATCATCCACTCCGACAAGTCCTCCAGAAACCTGAAGCCTCCGGAAGACTCCTCAAATGGGCAATGGAATTGAGTCAGTTTGACTTGCATTACGTGCCCCGGATTTCTGTAAAAGGCCAAGCCTTGGCAGACTTCATCACCGAATGTAATGAAGCCGAGGCAACAGCCAATACTCCGGAGCCACCCATCCCCACTTGGAGAGTATTCGTAGATGGAGCTTCAAACGAAAACGGTTCGGGAGCCGGAGTAGCTATGATATCACCCACCGGGTTGCGGCTCCAGGCAGCACTCCGATTCAACTTCACGGCTTCGAACAATGAAGCCGAATATGAGGCTCTAATAGCAGGGCTAAGATTGGCTAAAGCTGTAGGAGCCGAGAGGGTGGAAATCTACAGTGATTCCCAGCTGGTCGTAAACCAAGTTTCCGGAGAATACCAAACCCGCGGCGAAAGAATGGCCGCGTACGTAACAATAGTCCGGGAACTGCTCCACGAGTTCACGGACTACAAAATAGAAAGAATCCCCCGAGAAAAGAACGCTCATGCGGACTGTCTGGCTAAGTTAGCCTCGGATAGTGAAATCGAAGAACTGGGGGTAGTACCCGTGGAACGCTTGGCAGAGCCAAGCATCAAAATAAAAGAGACCACACAAACGGTTGGGCAAGAACCCAGCTGGATGGTCCCCATCATAAAATACATAACCACAGGTGAGTTGCCCCAAGAGAGGGCACTGTCTCGAAAGATTCAGTATCAGGCTCATCGTTATGTAATGATGGACCAAATTCTCTACCGGAGAGGACTCAGCATGCCTTATTTAAGGTGTGTATCGGACCCTGAAGCTAGACAAACCATGCTGGAGGTCCACGAAATGTTCTGTGGAGATCATACGGGAGGACCCAGCCTCTCAAAGAAAATATTGAGGCAGGGATACTTCTGGCCAACAATGAAAAAAGATTGTATAGACTATGTCCAAAAGTGTGACTCGTGCCAAAGGTACGCGAACATACCGAGAGCTCCTCCAAATGAGATCACGCTGATGACAAGCCCCTGGCCCTTCGCGGTCTGGGGCATAGATCTCATCGGGTCTCTACCTACGGGAAAAGGAGGAGTAAAGTATGCAATAGTAGCAGTAGACTACTTCACCAAATGGACAGAGGCTGAGCCTATGAAGACAATAACCGCTAAGAAGGCGTTGGACTTTGTTGTCAAAAACATAGTGTGTCGATACGGCTTACCTCACAAAATAGTCTCAGACAATGGAAAGCAATTTGATTGCGAGGAATTTACTGACTTCTGCAACCGACACGGAGTAGTGAAAAGCTTCTCCGCGGTAGCCCGGCCTCAAACAAACGGCCAGGCGGAGGCAGTCAATAAAATCCTAAAGGTCACCTTGAAAAAGAAGCTGCTGGCTTGTAAAAATAACTGGCCTGAAGAATTGCCAAGGGTATTGTGGGCCTACCGGACGACCCCTAGAACCACAACCGGTCACTCGCCGTTCTCAATGGCATACGGTTGTGAAGCAATGGTCCCGGTGGAAACATTATTCCCATCCCACAGGAGAACGACTTATGATCCGGCCACCAATCAGGCCCTGCTCCAAGAAGCTCTGGATCAAGTCGAAGAACTCCGGGATGAGTCCCAAATACGGATGGCCGCTTATCAAAAGAAGGTGACCAAGTATTTTAACTCCAAGGTTAAAAACAGAAAATTCGCTATCGGTGACATGGTCCTAAGAAGGGTCTTCCCAGCCACCCAAGAACCCGGAGTGGGGGTACTTGGACCAAATTGGGAAGGACCATATGAAATCGAGGACGAAATCGGCTCTGGCACTTACAAACTGAAAAGAATGGACGGAACTACTGTCCCAAGAGCCTGGAATGCCGATCACCTCAGAAAATACTACCGGTAAGCGAATTAAACTTAGCTTTTGTTTAAAGGGTTTGTACCGTCCAAATGTATGCCTCCTCTATATTAAATAAAACTGAGTGCCTTAAAAACAAAGTTTCTATGCCACTCAGGGGGGTACTAGGGTATACCGCACGGACAAACAAAAACAAGCTAAGTAAAACATCCTGACCCAAAGGTCAGGTCAAGCTAAGTAAAACATCCTGACCCAAAGGGCAGGTTAAGCTAAGTAAAATATCCTGACCCAAAGGGCAGGTCATAAACATGCGCAAAGAATAAAAGGCGTAAGTATGAAATCCTGAGCCAAAGGACAGGTTGAAATATATGAAGTGTGGAAAAAAGATCGCACATATATATATAAAAAAATATATATATAATAAAATATCCTAACCCGAAGGTTAGGTCATACACATATAAATGGCCCGGGGACAAGCCTTAAATTGTCTCCCCTTTAAATAAAGGCTGCCGCCTGTAAGTAAATTGTTCTAAGGCAGCAGCAAATATGTACAAAGAAAAAAAAAAGAGTTATGAAAAGAACGGGTATAATCTGGGTCAATAATAGGGCAGCTCAGTCAGCCCGTGGCGGAAGACGAGGTCCGATCCGTGCCTCAAGCTCAGCATCCAGTCTCTTCTTCTTCTCCCGAAATTTGGCAATCATGTCCTCGGGTTTGGGATAGAAAGAAAGCTTGATGCTCTGATCGTTGGTGGCCCAAGCCATGTAGACACCATCATCAAAGCGCTTCGGGCACCGGGCACAGGAGACGGGAGAAAGGAGCTCGGCCCTCTTGGCCTTCCTAATAGACTGATCTTTATAGTCCCGAAGCTCCTTCAACTCCGCAGCCAGAGCGGCCTTGGATTCAATATCCGACTGGTGAGTCTCCTCTAGAGACTTCACCTTGGCGGCCATTTCGTCCAAAGCCTCCCTGGCCTCCCGAAGGTCCCGCCTGGCCTTCTCGGCAGCCTCAGTTTGAGCCCTCAGCTCCTCCTGATGATGGGCCTCCATCCTGCCTCTCCGCTGGGCCTCGGCCTGGATCATGTCCTCCGCCTGAGCCTCCCTCCGGATAGCCTCCTCCTCCCTGGCCTTGGCCCTCTCTTCCTTAGCCTTGGCCGCAGCCTCCTGGCGCTCGGCGGCCTCCTGGTAGATCAGCCTCTCCGCAGTAAGGTCTTGAAGGACCTTCTTGACGTCGTTCATGTCCCCAAAATCGGACAGAGCGAAGCCATGGCTTATGATGTTCTTGGAGAGGCGACCAGCCTCAGCTGCAAGCTGAGCCATGATGGGATGTCAGGGAAAATTCCTCAAAGGAAGAAAACAAAATACAAACACCAAAAAGGAAACGTAAAGAATTGCAAAGTACTTACCACTGTGAGGGAATGGCTGAGGTCCTGGACTTGGAAGATAGAGTTCAGGGAAGCACAAGTGGCAAACCGCTTGGGCGCACAGCGTGTAAGCTGAGAGGCGAACTCACCGGTCATTTCCGCAGCAAAAGGAGCCAGAGTGGGCCCAAGGAGGGGACGGAACCAGTCGGCCAAAGGATCCAGGTTGAGGTTCCACGGATCATGATATTCCGGATGGTTAATGCTCGCCTCAACCTCCGCCCGCAGGATCCTCCTAAGGGCCTCCACATCGGCATATCCCCGGGAGTACTCGTCCATAGCGTAGTTGTGCTTGGCTATGCGAAGCTCCTGCCTCGCCTCATCCCCCGGAATCGGGGTAAGCTCAATGCGAGGAGAAGCAGGATTTTCCTCCATTGGAGACACCCCGCCGTCTAGGCCATGAGCGGGAGTGTCGGCCCTCCGAGGCCTCTTCGGCTCGTCTTGGGCAATCATCTTGCCCTTGCGCTTGCGGATCAGAGCCACTTCTGACTCCTCGTCCTCCTCTGCTACCACTGGGAGAGCTTGAGGGTCTCCAGCACCCTCGGCGGCTTCCTCCGAGAAGTCCCATCCTTTCCCCTGGCCTTCTCCCGGAAGCACCTCCTCGTCATCCACCAAGTCGATGGTTTCGGGAAGAGCGCCGGAAGAAACCTTCAAGGAAGGGGCCGGGGGAGAGGGGGTGAAAGCCGGAGGAGCCACCGGAGTATGGACCCCAGCCAGCCGTTCCAGGATGGCATCCATGGAGGTACCTGTTCCAATAAAGCAAGCAAGTGTTAGAAGTCCGTGAGAAACTACTTACAAAAGGCGCAGTAAATAAACTACTCCTACCCGGACTCCCTAGTTCGGCCCTAGCAAAATCCTGAACTTTAATGCTGGCAGCATCATCTCCAAGGTAACTGTCCGAGGGCCGAAACCAGCTGGACGCTATGTAAGCCGACGGACCTAAGGGAATAGGTTCCGGAGGGCCGGGGCCCATCCGGGACCGACCTAGGTAATCTCCTAAGTTTGTAAAATAAAACTCCTTCAAATGATCCCCCCACCGGGTCGACGGCATCTTAAACCTACGTAGACGCTCGTCGAACCCTATGGGCCTACGACTGGTATATTCATCAACAGAAGGGACATATTGAATTATCAAAGGAGACTTACCACCAGCACCAGAAGTGCTAGCACCGGGAGCGCCCGAGTTTGGTTCGGGGATTGAAGGCTGGGGCCGGGAAGTCTGGTTCTCGGAAGAACCTTCAAGACGAAGGGGTCCCCGGCGGAAGGACCTCTAATCTCTTCTTGAAGTATCTTATCAAAAAATTTAGCTTCGGACTTCCCGCCGATAGCTTGGCTCCTTCGCACCACCGGGCTCCCCACACGGAGCCCTCTCCCGCAGGCAGCCCGGGCACCGGAATACGCCTTCTCCCGGGCCTTCCGTAGAGATAATCCTGGTACTTCTTCTCTGCCGTAGCAATAAGCTCATCCCGGAAGGCCTTCTCCGCGACTGGCGCCCTCACGTTAGGGCAGATAACCTTGGAAAGGTTGGAGTCATCCACGGATTGGTGAGAAAGGATAAGTTTGGCCTTTCTGCAATTCTCCGTGGTGACCAAGCCCCCGACGTCAAGATCGGCATGGTCGTAAGAGGCGAAGGCTTGGGCCCTTCGAAGGAACGCCTGGGTGGTGAGCGTCCGCTGGTAAGGTGGGATCCGCACCCACTCCGTGAGCAGCTCCGGATGGTCCACGGCCCTAAAACCGGAGGACAAGAAAAATCGGTGGCGGTACTCCTTAACATGAGTCTGCCTATTATACGGAACCACCCCTTCGTTAGCGGTGGTGGATCCGAACCCATAAAAGCCGTCCTTAAGTTTGTACCCTTTCTTGGGGACGGATACAAGTTCGTAAAAATACAAAATTTCCGCCGGCCGGGAGACCCCCGGCGCGTGCGCATAAAAAATAAATAAGCCTGAGAGCAGGCGGTATGCTTGAGGAATAAGTTGGTATGGCGCAAGGCCGACAAAAACAAGAAAATCAACAAAATAGTCCTGGAGCGGGAGCATTGCGCCGGCCATCAGATGGGTCTGACTCCAAGCCCCGAAGCCGTCATAGTTAAGGTTGGGTGTCTCCGAGTCACGAGGAGGCCGGTGGAAAGTCCCTGAGGTAGAGGGTTTGATTCCAGCCACGTTAATGATGTTCTCCAGCTGGTGAGGGCAGGTCAGGGTCGATCGAAGCTCGGCCGCCTCCCAGCCAGTGGCGCGGGACTTGTACCCTTCCTGGGCAACAGGTCCCAGAGAAACCTCCTCCAGGGTAGCAATACTCTTCCCCTTCTTCTTCGAGGACTTTGAGCCAGAAGCAGACATGATATGCTCTGAGAAAAACGAAAAGAAAAAACCCAGCAGTTAGGCCCCATATCAAACCCTAAACCAGAAAAAAGGGAGTGGGGGTCCCCTAACCGCTGGAAAGAGGCCCCCTCCGGACACGTGTCACCTGGGAAACTCGAAAGAGAATCCCTGAACAAGTATCGGGTGCAGTAAAATAACAGTAAAAGCGGTTTTGCAAAAAGGAAAAGAAAAGGTCTTCCTATGCCCTAAGCAAATGCTAAACGAAGGATACACGGCTTTCTTCAAACAAAAACTGTACGACTACTACTACTACAGTGAAATGTAAGAGTAGGACTCAAAGAGCTCAAACACTCACACTCCAGAAATCTCTGAGTACGAACCCAGAAAACAAACAAAATAAATGTAAGCATGCTAGAGTCTAAAGATTCGAAGAACTTACAGTTGATTGTTGAACCGGGGGTACTGGGAATGATTGAGCGAGAGTTGAGAAGCACTGGTGAAATCGAACACTGGAAGATTACAGAAAATGTTCAAGTGTTAAGGCGGTTTGTGCTACTTTGAGGAAATTTTCTCTCTGAGAAATTCAAGCAAAAATGGTAAGGAATGGAAAGTAACCAAAATGAAGGAAAGGTGATGGCTTTTATAGGCAAAAATGCATGAGGAACAGGCGCCTTCACCTACCAATCGTACGGTTAGGGAAGCACGCGATTCAAATTCCCAATAGATCAACGGGCCAGATCAATCCGCCATTAAGGCGGTGCAAACGTTTGAGTATCCGTCTGGCACCATCAATGCGCCGCATCAATCAGGGGGCGTAAAACGAATCGACCTCTGCAAAAGTGAATCACTGCATTTAATGCCATTATTAGGCACACCTTCACGCGCCCCACGTCGTATCGTAAGACCGAGGAGGCGGCTGGAAACATTCCTACGAACAACGTAGTATCGCATTAAATAACCTCATTTAATGTGTCCCCCACGCGCTCGAGGCTCGAGCTGGGGAAACGAGGAGTCAACTGGAGATACTTGGACAAGCCTTGGTTTATTTTTACTAAGTAAACAAGGCTTGGGGGGTAAATGTTGCTCCTAAAATCGCCCAATATACGTGGACCAGTCAGGAAGGGACACGTGGATCAAATTACTTGAGATAGAACTGCTAAGTCTTTGTGTGACACCAAGAAGCGTTATTCGAATGGGTCCCGGAAGATGCACCCGGAGTACAAGGTACTCCCGGAAGCGAACATGGCTCAAAGGCACTCCGGGATGTGTCAGGTCTCTCCCGAGACATCAAGTCGCATTTAATGCTGCATGGGAGGAAGCGTGTTGGGACTATACACGCAATAAAGTCTGACGGCACATCCCCCAAACAGCAGCACTACAGTAATGATCATTTAAGTCTAGCGACGGCTACTCTGCGAAGAGTCACGTCAATCATAAGACAAAAAGGACATTCTCCATAAAAACCCTACAGCACCTAGGGATTTGACCGTGCATCACCCATGGTATATTCATCGGAAATGCCCAACTTTATGGATACTTACAGACACATGTGTAAGTACAATTCTAGGGATTGCCCCTCTAAAACACTATAAATACCCCCTCAAAGCTCATTTAATGGGGTCGGAGAATCTTGGCTGCTTAAGAGCAAACAGAGAAGAAACTCACCAAGAACATTCTTTGTATTAAAGAGAGAAACATTCTCCCAAGTGTAAGATCTGTATTAAAGACATCCATAAATATCAGTGGCTCGTGGACTAAGGCTCATTAACGCCCCAACCACGTAAAAAGTCTTCATCTCGCTTTCTTATAGCTCACTATTATATTCGTATTATATTAGTTGCCGAAAACCTCGGTCAACAGTTATAATTCTATATTTAATTAAATACAAGAAAATACATATAGTTTAGCTTAGAATAAAGAATTCTTTAAACTATAATTTTCTTAAATTAATTTCAAAATAAATGAAATTAATTATGTTGCTAATCAATTTTATTAGGTTAAACTAGTTTAATTAACCTAGTACAGTCATTCAAATCAAGCAAATGGGCCTTCACAATTGGGGTGGTTTATGTGAGGGGGTGCTGGGTTCAGTATGTCGTACCCACTACTATGGCTCCCAACTCTCACACAAGGCCCAAAAGAGAGGAATTTAACCTTAAAATGAACAACTGTTATTAATTGAATAGGCCCAAAAACTAAATGGGCCTAAATAAAATCTATCAAGAACTATGATAATTTATTTAGCAACAATAACCTATATGCATCTATAATGAAATTAAACACATAGGCTCAGACTGGCACACTTTGGATGGGTCCTATCATGTTGCTAGGTCATACATAGATGAAAGAAGATTGTAAATATATCTGTTACAAATTATTATCTTGACCAAGGGAGCCATCAGATCATTAGATCTGGCAAAAAGTAACCATGGCTATTTGCAATCAAGTAATAATAGGTTTTGAAAACTTACAAACAAGCTAAAACACATACTCCTGCAACAAGGTTAGCTGGATAGTTGGATGTAGGATTTATTTAATTTTAAATAAATAAAGAATTTCGAAATAATTAATTAAATAAATAAAATATTTATTTTCAAAATTTAAAATAAAATAAAAGAAATTTCAAAAATTAAAAAAAAAAAATTTAATTTAAAATTAAACCTACAATTTTGAAAAATTAGGTTTCAACCAACCTAAATATCGTTTCAAAATTTGCTAACTACTTTTAAAAATTAAATGTTATTTTATAAATAAAAATTAAATAAAAAATTAAAAAAGATAAATGAATATCTTTTTCAGATTTTAAATGTAATTTAAATAAATAAAATAACAAAATTTAAAAGTTAGCAAAATATCTTACACCCTTTTAAAATTACATGATTATAGTTATCTTATTTTAAATTTAAATAAGGTCAAATTATTTAAAAAAAATTTAATTTAAAATATTTAAAATCTGACCTTAAATTTAAAAATAAGATAAGATATAATCAAATTTAAAAATAAGATAGATTATTAAGCAAAAAAAGATAGATTATTAAGCAAAAAAAGATAGATACTAACTATTTTTAAATTCAAATTACACTAATATCTTGAATTAAATTTAAAAAATATTAAATTAATTCATAACGATAATTAGAATTGAATTAGGAATAGTAATAGTATAAATACAGAACTACACAAAAAATCGGAAGTTAATTCCATGAAAAAGCAAGAAAAAATGAAGAAAAACGAAAAAATTGCAAGCTGTACGGACAGTATGCTTGGCATACTGTCCATGGGCGCGCTGGTGGGTGCTTGGTCGTGCAACCTCGGCGGAATGCATGATTTGCATGAAATCCGCGCGCGCACGAGGGTGCTGCTCAACCCCGATTTTTTCGAAACTTCAAAAAATCATAACTAATTCAAATTAAATCGAAATTGAGTTCTGTAAAAAAGTAACTTGCTTAATTTTTTCTATACAATTTAATAAAAATAATTCCAGAAACAGATATTCAATTATTTTTCACGAAAATTCACAAACATCAATCAATCATCAAATAACACTCAATACAACATGATACCATCCAAAAAACATCAAACAATCGTTTTAAAGTCTAAATTTCTTGCAAGCAAATCAATTACCATGGCTCTGAGGCTAGTTGTTGGAAATTATTTTACCAGGATCTTAGATCTACTCACAAGTATGTTTATTAACATCCTAAATAAGAACTTTCTAAAACGATGAAATAAAGATGTATAAA
The DNA here is from genome assembly GCF_029168945.1 of Cannabis sativa. Classification (NCBI taxonomy): domain Eukaryota; kingdom Viridiplantae; phylum Streptophyta; class Magnoliopsida; order Rosales; family Cannabaceae; genus Cannabis; species Cannabis sativa. Next base: position 65,362,263 of record NC_083602.1, read on the forward strand.
GTTTAAGAAACCTTACACTGGGTGCAGCGGAATATAATACACTGGGTGCAGCGGAATATAATGACTCCTTCCGTTCAGATATCTAGCCCTTGATTCCTTTCTGTAGCAGAGCATTATCAATATCTGAACCTGGATCTCTTTCTCTGAATCTTTGATGCTGAAACTCCTTCTTGCTGAAAGTCTTTCTTGACGATCTTCCTCACTATGGTTGAGGTATCACTTGCTGTGTGTGGGCACTACTCATACACTAAGAATTTCAAAATTTAAGAGGGAAGAAAGAGAGAGGGAGTGGTCGGGCAGATAGGGAGAGAGAAGGCTCAGTTTTTTCTGAATCAAAAGTGTCAGAAGAAAAGTGTAATTTTCCTGAAGCTTTCACTATCTATTTATAGCATTCCACTAGGGTTAGGTTTGAATTATTTGGCATTAAAATAATGAAAATATCAGTTTAAATTGCCTAAAAAAGTGGCCGGCCATGGTTAGTGGATTTGGGACTCATTTTTTGCAATTTTGCAGTTTTACCTTTTCTGCATCTGATTTTCTCAAAAACGCCAATTTTCTAATTCAACCATTTAAATGCCAATTCTAACTATTTAATAACTATAAATAATTATTAAATAATATTGTCATTTATCATATTTATTAATTGAACCATACAAAGTATCATAATTAACAAATATGCCCCTAAAAATCTTTCTTTACAATTTCGCCCTTACTTAGTGAAAAATTCACAAATAGACATAGTCTAATTTGAGAATTATAATTGATTAATCAAAACCAATTACATGAGTCTTACAAGCAATATTATCTCAACTAGTGGGGGGACCATGGGTCTATATAACCGAGCTTCCAATAAGTAGATCAAGAATTTAGCACTAAAATTTACTAACTTATTAATTCTTCGTTGAATCCACGCATAGAACTTAGAATTGCACTCTCAGTATATAGAATGCTCTATATGTTCCACCATATAGACACATCATTAGTTATCCATTGTTATAATCCTAATGTGATCAATGATCCTCTATATGAATGATCTACACTGTAAAGGGATTAAATTACCGTTACACCCTACAATGTATTTATTCCTTAAAACACTTGACCCCGTATAAATGATATTTCAGCTTATGTGAAATGAGTACTCCACCATTTATGTTCGTTTGGTCAAGCTCGAAGGAGATCATCCTTTGCTTACTATTCGCCAGATAGAAGCTATAGATTCCATGTTTATGATAGCGCTCCCACTCAATTGCACTACCGTGTTCCCAAAATGTACGTATCACCCTGACCTAAAAGTAGGCTTAACTAACAAATCAAAGAACACGAATATCCTTTCAAGATTGAGCCTAATCATAACAGGATTAAGAACATTTGATCTAGGATCAACTAGGCGATATTGACTTGAATAGATATTACGGTAAGTTTAATAAATCTAAGTCAAAGTTCAATATCGGTCCCTTCCGATGCATACTCCATGCATCCAACCTGAGCTTTACTTTAACCAATGCTCTGGAAAGAACATAGCACTTCTCCAAATGCAAGTAAACTCTGTTGTAGATTATCATATCAGTAAAACCCTATGTCTGATAAATCTAGGAAACTTTATTCACATAGTCATGTTTACTTTCCAATGTGTTGACGGCACAATAAACAGGATCAAGTATGTGAAAAGGGTTTCAGATGAATTTATACATTATGTACATATAATCATGAAATAAATCATGTGAACCATGCAACATTAAATGTTATTTCTGATCTATATTAATAAGTAAATCTGATTATATTGAAATGAGTTTTATTTAGGGCATAAAACCCAACACTAAGTGGCTTGCCCTATCCAACATGGTCCTGTACTTCTCGGCTATCCCGTAGTACGAGTTAGTGCAACTAATTTGGACATGGAACTTTGGGTACCAACTATCCAACCTATGTGAAATGCGATCTATGAGAAGGGGATTCCAAGTGTAAAAATTGTAATGACTATCTCGAAATGACACTTCCGAGGGGCGATGCTCTGGAGATAATGTTCCCAAGCCACGCAATCCTGAGCTTCCTCATTGGCTAGGACGAGAACCTGCTGCCAAGAAGAATACTTGGGATATTTATAATCACAAGTAAACTCATTGTCAGTAAGGAGACCCACAGACGTCAAGTTGACCTCGTTCAAAAGAAACTAACATTACCGAAGGCCAAATGGAAGACCCAACAGGAGCCTGCGTCGCTCGGCCATCTTAAGAGTTGGAACTGGTCTTTGCTAGACAACTGTCAAAAATAAAGGCAAAATTAAAGTCAGCCGAATCGCGTAAAAAGACATGGAATGATTTAACCAAGTCTTAAGTAAAAATTTCTTACGTATTATGCGAAAGGTGGTTGTGCCGATTGGGGAAAGACCAATCGTCTAGAAGAAGTCGCCTTTAAAGGGAGTTTTATTTGGCAAATCCACAATGATCTTACGATCACTTGTGTGAGTCCCTAGGTAGTAAAAAACCCCTGCTGCATTCTTTCTCGCAGGAACAGCCTTGACAGAGTAAAGATACACTATTTCCTAGGGAGTGGGGCACTCCTAATTCAAAATTCTGTACAAAACCTTCAAACTTGCGAGAATTCTGTATGAAATGAGATTCAATTGGAATGGGGCAAGTCCGAGATGGTTTAAGAAGTCCTTGAAATAGTCTCACAGGGGGATAATGGCTCCAACCCTGATGTGTTCGAGGCTCCAAGCGCCTATTCCCGTCGAGCCACTCATACTGGCCTCACCATTGGCCCCTTCAGATGCTTCGCGAGTAAGTCGTATTGGTGGATAACAACTGAACTCGCCAGCAACTACCGATCTAACCTAACTGTCTCACTTATACTCAATACCACAAGCCTTCAGGGTATTACCTACGTAATCACCGATGGCTCGCACCTTCGACTCTATGAATTTAGCCTTGAAGGTGACGTTAGGATCCTGGGCAGTCTTTGATTTTTGAGGCTCGGAGGTCATAATTTCGAAGTCTAGGTCACCTGGTTCAAAAGAAATTGTGACTCTGGGTAAAAATAAAGGCATAGCCAGATGAATAGACGATAAATTGGGGGGTTCAGGCCAAGCAACATCTCGCAAGAAACAGCGTTTTCCTTCAGTAATTTCTTACAAGAAGCGTCTGTGGCGACTGGCAATGTCATCCTGCCAGGTTTTTACTAAGTGTTCCCTAATTTTTGCATCATTTATCTCTAATTTAGATTTGGGTTCTGAAATTCTAGGTTTGTATGGAATGGCAAGTTCACTGGGACACTCTGTTTCTAAATAATCTAGACGATAAACTTGTGAACCAGATTGGGACATTTCTGCAAGGAGAAAGCAATCCCAATTCCTGGATGAAATTTATCAAACCAGAAGTTGGTAAATTGGAGAAACTCGAAAACCTACGTTCTGCCTAAACCTTAACATTTACCCAGATACAATTCAATCCTAAAATTGCTAAAACCAAATGTGGTAACAAAGGTGCTAACTAAGAAAGTAGTAATCAAACCCAGAAACACAAAATTGAAAGCATGTAATAAAATAAAGAGAAAAGTCACTTATTGTTTGAAGTTAGGTTTTGGGACGATGAATGTTCCTGTAATCGACGGAACAACGAATGGCGTGAAGATCCCTCTGAATGCTTGAATTCGAAAATTAAATCGGATGAAATTCGCAGGAAAAATATTAATGACAAAGATGGCATGCAAGGTTTTAGGCTAATCTAGGTATGGTTTTTTCTACAGAAAAGCTCAAAAATTCTCAGAGTTTTTGAAATTGCAAAGGTAATGCAAAGGTGGTTCCTTTTTTTGATTTTATACTCTTAGGTTGATCTCCGTCAGATTAAGGAGACACTTGATCCAACGGGTAAAATTTAAAAAAGGAAGTGGAAATGATAGTTATTAAATGCTTATGTGCATCGAAACCACAAAACCACCAAAATCAGAGGACATACGTTTTTTCAAAAGGAACAGAAATACCCTTTGTAATCATTTAAAAAGCACTTTTCATTAATAAGAACTTTTTAAGGGGCAATTTTTATACCCAAAATTCGGCTGGCACTTTAGAGGAGGACACATGTCAACTTGAGAGAATATGAATCAACAAATATAATGGTAATTATATTTAAGGATATTACAATGGAATAACTCATTAAATGCATAGAGTATATTTATAACTCGCTGACTGTAAAGTCTTAAGAGAGATAAGGATATGCAAACTATTGACTCATGTGTTGACGAGAAACCATTTCGTGTTAGAAGACACAATCGTAAGGATGACATTTGTGATACAAAGCGAGGCATTAATCTCGCTACGTATAAAGAGATGAAGATGAGACATGTTGACTGCTAGAACACTTAGCGTATAATATACATTGTACAAACTAAGCATAACAGTTGAACGAATCCAAACAACGAATAGCGAGGCATCCATCTCGTTAAAGGAAGGCATACTCATGGTACCTTCACTAATCAGCTCCAGATATCTTTCAAAGAGATCCATTGCTCTGTTGAGTCAGCTCTCTCAGATAGAAGCTGACATTCAAAAGATGTTGACTGCTGAAGTTCACCTTGTCACCAAGAATTGTGATTGTCAGATGGAGCGTTATGTCTTCAATAGCAGAAACGACAGTATTTACATTATTAACCTCATAAAGACATGGGAAAAGCTTCAGCTCGCTGTCAGGGTTATTGTTGCTAACCCAACGAGATGATCTAGCAAAGATGCACTTTGTAGCGTATCTGAATCCACGTCAGCATTGACCCAGTAAAAGCAGATAAATCATAATTGTGTGATTTTCAAATAATAACTGCATTTATTTTATGTGGGAGATAATCAAATCCCATAATTTTAGGGAAATATTGTTGTGGGATATTAATCTGATTGTAATTAACTGCCTCCCTATGTAACTATAAATAGGGGTAGAGTGTACTAAAAAAAGGACAAAAAATCCTTGAGAGAAAAACCCTAGTATTGTATCAGAAATATCTAATAAGATAGACTCATGGACTATATGCTTCAAAAGTTAACGTCCTATGATTCATCAGTGCACTGGATTTACACCAATGCGATAATCACCGATAAAGTTTACTTACATTGGACTGGGACCGATATTGATCTTGGTAAAGATATTATAATCTTACTGTTGTATCTTTCTAAGTCAATATCACTGGTGATCTTAGATTAAAAGATCTTAATCCTAATATGGTTAGGTTCGATCTCAAGAGTGTTATTTATGTTCTTAGAGTTGTTCGTTAAAGCCTACCAATTGGTTTGAGTAACACATACATCTTGGGGACATGATAGTACAATTGAGTGGGAGCGCTAATCATAGATACAAAATCTATAGCTTTTATCTTGACATAGAAGTGAAATGATAATTTCCTTCGAGCTTGGCTTAGTAGAGATAAATGGAAGAGCTCTTATTTCAGTAATTATATTAGTTTAGGGAAATATTATTTATAGGAAGCTAAGTGTTTTAAGGATTAAATACATTGAGGGGTGGAACGTTAAATTTATCCTTACTTGATGTAAATCATCTATAGAGGATCTTTGATTATTTGGATTAGAACGATAGATAATTCATAGCGTATATATATTGTGAAACATATAGAGCGTTCTATAAAACTAAGAGTGTAATTCTAATAGTGGCACAAGGAGAAATTAATAAGTTAGAGAATTTACTTGGTAAATTCTAGATCTACCTATTGGAAGCTTGGTTATATAGGTTCATAGTCCCCACACTAGTTGAATTTTGGTTAAATTCTTCACTCAGTTAATTGATTTTGATTAATCAATTATAATTCAAAAATTAGACTATGTCTTATTTATGAATTTTCACTATGCAATGGCTTAATTGTGAAGAAAAAAGGTTTTTGGGTTTATTTGTTAATTAAGAGACTTTATTAAGTCTAATTAATAAATAAATTAAATGACAATTTTATTTGAGATTAATTTTAATTATTAAATAAATAATTTTGATATTTAAATGATTAAAATTAGAAAATATGGCATTAGTGAAAAAAGATGAATTGTGGAATAAAATTGCAAAATTGTAACTAGTGGGGCCCACATCTTATGGCCGACCACTTAAAATTTTAGCCAATTTTTATCCCTGGGTGCACAATCTTTAGTGTGACCCAAAGGTTCAATTTCAGCCTCATCACCAAAACCAACTCCATCATCTTCTGACATCTCTTTGGACCTGATGATAGTGCCACTCTGCCCACTCTCTTCATCTTCAAGGGGAATTTTCCAAGAGTCATTAGCAAAGTGAGCATCAAGATACACTTGCTGAAAAGTCGCTATCAGACATACACGATGGAGGTTATCATTAGTAAATAACATCTTTCCATGTCTCTCCCATATGTTAATACTAGTCAACATAACATTTGTTCTCTATTTCATGTCGATAAATGGAGGATGTCTTTTGAAAGGGACAACCTTTTGAAAGGTGACATGTCTTGAGGGAATTTTGGGTGTATAGAATTACTTGTTGTGGGAAAGTCTACAGTTACTCTTAGTGATATTTTCAATATACACTCTAAGTTAATGGAGATCGTAGAAGCCTTTCTTTTTATGTGTGGGACTCCTTTTTAGATCACACAAAAAATTGATCTCATGAGGAGTTAGAATAGGCCAATTCTGTAGTTGATAAAAGATAAAGATTGTAAAAAAAATCCGGTAACCACTCAGATTTATCTAATAAGGGAAAACCCTAAAGTAATGAGCAATCGACAAACCACGATTGGAGAGTCATGAATGCACACACATTCATATGAAATCTTGACCAAGAGCTACAACAAGGATTTTGAGAACCACTAGGACATCCAATTCTGGGTTTTCTAACAACAATGTCAGGTAGTGAATACTCATCTCAAATTAGTTCATCATGATTCTGAGTATTGGAACTAAAGACAAGAGGTCATAGTTCGAAGGCTCGATCTCTTGGGTCCTTGCTTGCAATAGTAATAGTGAGTAACTCAGTGGCTATAATATTTCCTCCACGGGCCTTGTCTAGATCTTTAGATTTTGGCATCGTGAGCCTTGCATGAATGAATTGGGTTGTGTGTCGGTCATATTCTCACGCTAGGAATATTTACTCTCAACTCAGTTTTCCTCAACTTTGATAAGCGTAATATCAACTTAATTCATCTTAAGATATCTTTCCTCAAAATTTAGACAAACTGCACTTTGCTGGAATGAATAATTTCAACTCAAATAGCTCATATGAAAATCTTATTTTTGATTTTTGGAGGGCATATCAATGGAGTTAAAGGATTTTCAAAAAGATCTAGAATCCTTAAATTGAACTTTACAAAATTTGAATTTTTTTGAAATTAACTTAAATTTAAAGAACACTTGGAGAACACTTGAAGGATTGATGAAAGCAAAGTTTTCAGACTCTCCATTCTCTGTTTTGGTTGTGTGGACCAGATGAGAAAAGAGAATGGAGGAGTTCTCTATTTACAGCAATTGATCTCCTCTATTCTTAGGCTAACCACGAATAGATTTAAATTTAAATTTAAAAAGAAAGATAAAGAGAGAGAGATTTTATCTCTATCTTGAATATTTTGAGTTTTGGTATTTTCAGTAGGGGTGTTCATAAAATAGTCGATCCAATCCAATCCGCACGATCCAATCCAATCCAATCCGCAAAGTGCGGATATCCGCACTTGTGCGGATTGGATTGGATTGGAAAATTCAAAATCCGCACTTGTGCGGATTTGATGTTGATTGACATGTAAAAGTAACCGATCCAATCCAATCCACACATATTTATAACAAAAATAAAAAAATTATATATACAAATAACATTTTAATGTAAAGAAAATAGTAATTTAAAAGTCTAATACATATAATACAATTATATTGAAAAACTTAATAGATAAAATGTATATTCTTATATATTTTTTTTAACATACAATTTTAAATAAAATTAAATATTTTTTTTATATATACAATTTTTTTTCTTCCTTTGAATTTGTTATTTGTTATTTTATTTATTTAATGTGTTGTTGGAGACATAAAATAAGTATAGTTTGTTTTATTTTGTTGCTAGTTATGTGAAAAAAAAAATATTTTTTTTATAAATATTAAATAATTTAATATTAAAAAGTAACCAATCCAAAGTAACCGATCCAATCCGTACTTTTGCGGATTGGATTGGATTGGATTTGAGCTATTGTGCGGATTAGATTGGATCCAAAAAATGAAATCCGCACTTAGTGCGGAGTGGATGTTGTTTGACCAAAAAAGTGCGGATTGGATATGATGAACAACCCTAATTTTCAGTGTGTATATATATTTCTGTATATTTGTTCATTAATGGATGGTTCAATGCTTGATTTTATTTTTAATTGTTTTGATAAATTTTATTATTATGATTATCTATATTCATTACTTCTAATATTTCCAATACATTAAAGTAATTATTTTTATATATATACATTCATATTCATACTGTACTGTACATAATTTTTTGTCTCTATATGTTTATATATAATAGTCAATATTTTCATAATTTTGTCGCATATATTTTATTAGAATATTATATTCTATATATTTATGATGTTTTTAAGCTATATAAACATTGTATATGAGTGTATATATACGTGAAATTTTGTTTCACGATCGATGTTGTTTGAAAAACATTCCTCTTTATTTTTCTATGTGTTTTTCGAATCTCTTTGCTTTCATACATTCATATAAGCTATAGATTTTTTTTTTTCATGAAAACGATAAGAAAATTCTTGAAAACTTAAAAAAAATTCTAGAAAAATCCATTCGGACCTGAGAACACTCTTTGAAATTAAAGTCTAATTTTTATGTGTTTTCGATGCATAAAATCTATATGAATCTTTTAATTTTTGTGTTTAGATTCATTTGGCATCAATTTAGGTTGATTTAATCGTCAAAATTGTAAATTCTATTAAGTTTTGGGTCGGATTAGTCGGACCTGAGTTGTAGAAAAATGGCTTAAAAAACCCAGCTTGAAGGTTGAAGACAGGAAAAACAACACATCATTTTTAATAAATTTTCATTTATTTGACCCAGTTGACTCGTACAAAGAGCCTAGGACTCCAGCTGTCTAAATGATCATTTTTTCTATCTCTTTCTTTTTTGTTCAGCCATAAGGCCTTTTTTAAGACAAAGTGACCGACCAAGCTATCTTTAAACTTGGAATTTACTTTTCATTTTCTAGACAACTAGCTAACCGGGCAGCCTTTAATCCCGCGTTTGCATGCTTTTGCTATCTTTAATGAATTTTATTCTCTGTTTATAATCATCATGCAATTGTGTTTGTTTTATTTTTTACCAAATACTTTGTACAGGTATACGTCGCCTCCCAAGTGACCGAGCAGACTTATGACTCTTGGTCACTTTTTTATTTATTTTTACAAGTATACTTTCTTGGGGTTTTGGGTTCGACCAAACCTTTTGTACGCACTGGATGGTTAATTAATATCATGCTAATGGATTCGACTCAATTTGAATTTTGAAATAAACATCTTTATTCATTTACTGATCGAAAATATGTCTGTTACCGGAGTAACTTACATCAAAGCTATTATGCTTATCTGATCTGATCTTTAGCTTATCATGAAATAAAACAATTTGCATGAATTTAAAAATTGTACTTTCAATGGTGGTCATCCGACCTGAGTACTTAAAAACTTTATCCAAACCTTTGGGCGTGGTCCGCCCAGAAGGCCATTCACTTAAAAGCAAATGTTCTTTTGTTTTGTACTTGATATGGTCGTCCGACTTGGTACTTCTATTGGTAGTATTTTCTTAAATGTTTCCCATTCCAATACCTTGGTACCAGAATGAGTTGCGTTTTTTCATCATACTTACCCAACTTGTATGCCCCTGATTCTAGAACTTCGACCACTTGATAAGGTCCTTCCCAATTAGGTCCGAGCACACCTGCCGTACTGTCTTTGGTGTTTAAAAATACTCTTCTTAGGACCATATCTCCCACAAAGAATTTCCGAGCTTTCACTTGTTTGTTAAAATACCGAGCTACTTTTTGCTGATGGGCTATCAGTTTTAAGTTTGTTGCGGTTCACTTCTCTTCAATTTTATCAAGTGACTCTGCACGGAGTACATGATTGGCCTCTTGGCTATATGTCAATCTTCTGTGGGATGGTGGCTCGAGTTCTACAGGTAGCATAGCTTCATATCCATATGCCATGGCAAATGGAGTCTGTCTCGTTGCCGTTTTCTCAGTTGTTCGGTACGACCATAGTACTTCAGGAAGTTCCTCTAGCCAGTTTCCTTTAGCATCGTCAAGTCTTTTCTTTAGGGTGTCTTTCAATGTCTTGTTGACTGCTTCAACTTGACCATTTGCTTTGGGATGTGCCACTGTGGAGAAACTCTGCCCGGTAGCGTGGTTTCCACAAAATTCATCATGTACCTTAAACAAAAGTCGTGCAGCTTCCTCTTGTGTAACACATCTAAGCAATGGCATGGAGAATCCTCGTCTATACGTAACTCCCTCTACTATGATGTACCGTGCAGCCTTCCTTCTCATTTTTTGAGCTTCATTTCTACTATTTGGGAGTTCCCCAGTGTTGAGGTAGGTTGCTATTGGCGTCATCCAGTTCGAGGATGTATCAATCATTTCAATCTCTTCCGTCCCAGTGATGCTAGTTTCTTCAAGAAACTGAATAGGAATCAGATTTGCTCTATCATTTACATTGCTGCTCGCAAGTCGAGCTAATGCATCAACAATCGTGTTTTCTTCTCTTGGAATTTGTCTGAGAGCATAGCTTTTAAATTGTGCAAGCAAATTGTGTATTTTACTCAAATACGCTATCACCTTTTTCCCCTCGAGCCTCGTATTCTCCAGGTACATGATTTACCACAGACTGTGAATCACTGCAGATCCCAATGTGCTCGGCCTTCATTTCCTGGGCTAGTTTTAAACCAGCAATCAAAGCTTCATATTCGACCTCATTATTGGATGCCTTAAATCCAAATTTGACTGCAGCGTGTCGGTGTTGCCCCAAGGTGTGACAAGGGCGATTCCTGCACTGGATAGTTGATCTGTAGCCGACTCGTCCACATGTAGTTTCCAAGTCGACTTGTCTTCACTGTTACTTGGCTGAGGTATTTGTTTTAGCTCGGGGTTGTTTTTTGATACGCTTTCTTCCTTACTCGTACATTCAACTACAAAATCAGCTAAAGCCTGACCTTTAATTGTTGTTCGGGGTTGAAAGGTGATCTCGTACTGACCCAATCCTACTGTCCACTTGAGTAGCCGTCCAGAGGCATACAGTTTTAGCAATATTTGGTGCAACGGTTGGTCAATGTATACCCGAACAGGATAAGCTTGAAAATAGGGTCTTAGCTTTGTTGTTGCTAGGATCTGGCAGTAAGTGAGCTTTTCTATCAGTGGATATCGGCCTTCAGCCTCAACGAGTCTTTTACTGATGTAATAGACCGGGTGTTGGATGTTGTTTTCCTCTCTGATCAGTACGACACTTAAATCATGCTCCATGACAACCAGGTATATCCCAAGTTCTTCTCCATCCAGAGGTTTTGAGAGTACGGGAGGTTTTGCGAGTTGCATTTTTAGCTCTTGAAAAGATTTTTCACATTCTTCCGTCCACTCAAATTGTTTATTTCCACGCATGATGTTGAAGAATGGAACACACTTGTCTGTTGATTTTGAAACAAATCTGTTGAGTGCGGCAATCCGACCAGTCAAACTTTGAACTTCCTTGGTTCTTGTTGGCGATTTCATATCCAAGAGGGCTTGAATCTTCTCTGGATTGGCTTCAATTCCTCGGGCGTTGATGATGAAGCCTAGAAACTTACCTGAGCTAACTCCAAAAGAGCACTTTAGGGGATTGAGTTTCATGTTGTACTTCCTGAGGACTTTGAAGCATTCGTCCAGATCATCTATATGCCCCCAGCCTTCTCGTAGATTTGACGAGCATGTCATCTACGTACACTTCCATGTTTCGTCCAATGTGGTCTTTAAACATCTTGTTTACCAATCTTTGGTATGTAGCTCCAGCATTTTTAGACCAAATGGCATGATCTTATAGCAATACAAACCCATATTTGTTCGGAAACTTGTTTGTTCTTTGTCTGGTGGATGCATTTTGATTTGGTTGTACCCCGAATATGCGTCCATGAAGCTTAATATTTCGTGCCCTGTTGTTGCGTCCACAAGCTGATTTATTCTTGGAAGTGGAAAATAGTCTTTGGGGCATGCCTTGTTGAGGTCAGTGAAATCAATACAAACTCACCATTCCTTGTTTGGCTTGGGTACCAGTACGGGATTAGCAACCCAGGCCAGGTAGAAATCCTCAATTATGAAATTATTATTCCGTAGCTTTTCTACATCTTCTTTCAGAGCTAGGGCTCGGTCCTTGTCCAACAGTCTTTGTTTTTGTTGAACAGGCCAAAAATTTGGATCAATATTTAGGACATATGAAATTATAGAAGGATCAATTCCGACCATATCCTCATGCGACCAGGCAAAAATGTCTAGGTTTGCTCTGAGAAATTTTATCAATGCTAATTTTACTTCGAGCAACAAACCTTTTCCAATTTTAAGCTTTCTGATCAGAATATTTGGGTCGATTTCATTCTCTTCTAGTTCTTCCACTGGTCCAACATTATTGTTTGGGTCCCAAGTCAAGGATCCACATCTTCATCCCCGCCTTGGGCGGTTCCCTATTTCGCAATATTTTTTCCTTTGTCCGTACTCTGGCTAGAGGATACCTCCTTTTTACCCTTGGTTAGGGCAAGGTTGTAAAATTCCAGAGAAAATTGCTGGTTTTCTCTCAGGCACCCCACCCCATTCTTTGTTGGAAACTTAAGGCATGAATGGAATATCAACGTAATAGCCTTTAAGTCATATAAAGCTGGTCGGCCTAACATGACATTAAATGCTGATGGAACGTCCAATACTAAAAATTGTGCCATTATAGTTATGCTCTTCGGAGCTTGCCCAATAGTCAGGGGTAGGCAAATTTGCCCTAGAGGTGCAACACTTTGGTCGGAGAAACCATACACGGGCTGGAGACAGGGGTTAAGTATTTGAGTTAGAGCCCCATCTTTTCATATGGTGACTTGAATAAGATGTTTGCAGAGGCTCCATTGTCTATCATGGTTCGGGCCACCATCTTGTTGGCTATCTGGACTTCCACGACCAACGGGTCGTTGTGCGGGAAACTAATCTTGACAGCATCTTCATCACTAAATGTTATGGTGGGCTCCCCTGCCCATGGTATTTTCGGTTTCCTTCTTCGATGGCCAGAACTACTTCTTCTTGCTCATGCTGTACTGTTTAGGCATATCTTTCCCGGGCTTTGCCTGAGTCTCCAACTATGTGCGGTCCTCCAATAATAACTTGCAGATGTCCATCTACTGTGGTGGTAATAAATCTTGGTTGTTATCGCCCCTTTGATTTTGATCAAACTTGACATATTTTTGCACATGCGGATTATTTTTTCTTATCAGAAATTCAATTTCTTCCTTTAGATTGTTGCATTCGTTGGTGCCATGGCTATAATCTCCATGAGAATGACAAAACTTGGTCATGTCTCTCTTACTCACGCCTTTTTTCATTGGTGCGGGCTTCTTGTACGGGGCTAATGACTGAGTAGCCATGTAAACAGTTTCTATATCTTTTGTCAGGACAAAGAAAGTAGTAAACTTGGTAGGATTCTGTTGGAAATTATTTTACCAGGATCTAGATTTACTAACAAGTATGTTGGATTAACAACCTAATATGAATTCTAAAACAATGAAAATAAACACATATAAAGTTAGAAAACCTTACAGTGGGTGCAGCGGAATAATATGACTCCTTCCGTTCAGATCTCTAGCCCTTGATTCCTTTCTGTAGCAGAGCATCACCAAGATCTGAACCTGGATCTTCTTTTCTCCTTCTTTGATGCAGAAATTCCATAGTCTTCCATACTATGATTGAGATACCACTTGATGTGTGTGAGCACTACTCATCTCACAAGGATTTCGAAAATTCTCTCTCTTTTCTCTCTTAATTTCGTGGCTGATCATCCATGCAAGAGAAGAGAACAAGGCTGCTTTATATAGGGAGAAGGGAGAGCACAACTTTCCAAATAGAACAGTTTCCTCTTTTACTGTGTAATTGATTAACTGCCTTATTTAGTGTGATTCACCACTTTCCTATTATAGCTAGGCTTTGATTAGCAATTACATGACAATTAAAAATAAAAATAATAATTGGAGTGCTCGGCCATAGAGGGAAATGGGCCTCACTTGGATTTTGCAGTTTCCTCAATTTTATTTCTATTTCTCCAAAAATGCCACTTTTCCAATTCTAATCATTTAAATGCCAAAACTAATTATTTAATAACTAAAATAGATTATTAAATAATATTGTCATTTAAAATAATTATTAATTAGACATACAAAGTCTCTTAATTAATAATTAAACCTAGAAACCCTTTTCTTTACGATTTCATCCTTAAACTGTGAGAATTCATAAAGTAGACATAGTCTAACTTTTAGAATTATAATTGATTAATTAAAATCAATTAACTGAGTCTTACAAGCAGTATGGCCTCAACTAGTATGGGGACCATGGGTCTATATAACCGAGCTTCCAATAAGTCGAACCGAATTTACCAAGTAAATTCCCTAACTTATTAATTCCTCATTGAATCCACACTTAGAACTTGGAATTGCACTCTCAGTCATATAGAAACGCTCTATATGTTCCACGATATAGACACGTCATTAGTTATCCATTGTTATAACCCTAATGTGATCAATGATCCTCTATATAGATGATTTACACTGTACAGGATTAAATTACCGTAACACCCTACAATGTATTTTATCCTTAAAACACTTAACCCTGTATAAATGATATTTCACCTAAGTAAAATGAGATCTCCACCATTTATCTTCGTTTGGTTAAGCTCGAAGGAAATCATCCTTTACTTCTATTTGCCAAATAGAAGCTATAGATTCCATATTTATGTTAGCGCTCCCCCACTCAATTGCATTACCGTGTTCCCAAAATGTACGTATTGCCCAGACTAAAAATTAGGCTTAACTAATAAATCAAAGAACACAAATAATACTCTTGAACTTGAGCCTAACCATATCAGGATTTTGATCATGTGATCTAGGATCAACTTATGATATTGAATTGAATAGATGTTTACGGTAAGTTTCAAAATCTAATTCAAAGTTTAATATCGGTCCATTCCAATGCATACTCCATGCATCCGATACTGGTAAACTTTGCCAATGTCCTGGAAAGGACATAACACTTTTCGAAGGTGTAAGAATACCTATCGCTGATTATACCATGTCAGTCTAAATCCAGTGTTCTGACAAATCAGGGAATCTACTTTTGAACATATAATAAAGATTATATTCCACTGTGCTGACAACACTATAATCTTTAACCAACTCATATGTTCTGGACTTAAAAAGAATTCATACATTATATACATATAATCATGAAATAAATCATGTGAACCATGCAACATAAAATGTTATTTATGATCTTTATTAATAAGTAAATCTGATTATATGAAATGGGTTTTATTTAGGGCATAAAACCCAACAGATTCTCCTTGGGAGCCTATTCGATTTTGCCAGCGAACTTTCCCTTTTTCCCATTTCCTTACCTATTGTTGTTGTTGGACCGTTTACCACTCAAGTTTGAACTGCTAGGATATTGGGGGAGCTGGACGAATGTTCCAACAGAAGGAACTTTTGGCTGGCTAGGTTTTTGCTCAACCTCTACTCACCGAATGGCTTCTTCAAGCTTAATAAAACCATTCGCGTGATCAAGTAAGTCACTCATAGAATCTATTGGTCCATTCTTCCTGATGTCCTTCCAAAGTTCTCCAAGAACTTTAATGCCCCCCAGTATCGCGAACAATTTTCCATCTTCGGTCACCCGTGCAACCTTAGTTGCCTCTGTCATGAATCTGCTGATGTATGCTCCGAGAGGTTCTCCTGGTCTTTGCTTCACTTTGACCATGTCTTCTAAGTGCAATGGAAGTTGGCGAGAAGAGGAGAATTGTGCATGAAATATCGAGGAGAAATCCTTCCATGAATTGAACATTCTAGGTGTCAACTTGAAATACCATTGCTGGGCGGCCTCTGAGAGGATGGCAGGAAAAACTCTGCAACATACATCTCCTTGTGCTCCTTGCAGGTCCATTTGCATTTCAAAATATTTGAGATGGGATAAGGGATCTTCCTGTTGGAAATTATTTTACCAGGATCTTAGATCTACTCACAAGTATGTTTATTAACATCCTAAATATGAACTTTCTAAAACGATAAAATAAACACATATAAAGTTTAAGAAACCTTACATTGGGTGCAGCGGAATAATATGACTCCTTCCGTTCAGATATCTAGCCCTTGATTCCTTTCTGTAGCAGAGCATTATCAATATCTGAACCTGGATCTCTTTCTCTGAATCTTTGATGTTGAAACTCCTTTGCTGATGATCTTTCTTCACGATCTTCCTCACTATGATTGAGGTATCACTTGATGTGTGTGGGCACTACTCAAATCACTAAGGATTTCGAAATTCTAAGGAAGAAGAGAGAGAGTGGTCAGCTAAAGATAGGGAGAGAGAAGGCTCAGTTTTTTCTCTGAAGGAAAAATAGAAAATTTAAGTGTAATTTTCCTGAAGCCTTCACTATCTATTTATAGCATTCCACTAGGGTTATGTTTGAATTATTTGGCATTAAAATAATGAAAATATCAGTTTAAATTTCCTACAAAAGTGGCAGGCCCTATACTAGTGGATTTGGGCCTCACTTTTTGCAATTTTGCAGTTTTATCTTTTCTGCATCTGATTTTCTCAAAAATGCCAATCTTCTAATTCAACCATTTAAATGCCAATTCTAACTATTTAATAACTATAAATAATTATTAAATAATATTGTCATTTATCATATTTATTAATTGAACCATACAAAGTATCATAATTAACAAATATGCCCCTATAAACTCTTTCTTTACAATTTCGCCCTTACTTAGTGAAAAATTCACAAATAGACATAGTCTAATTTGAGAATTATAATTGATTAATCAAAACCAATTACATGAGTCTTACAAGCAACATTATCTCAACTAGTGGGGGGACCATGGGTCTATATAACCGAGCTTCCAATAAGTAGATCAAGAATTTAACACTAAAATTCACTAACTTATTAATTCTTCGTTGAATCCACGCATAGAACTTAGAATTGCACTCTCAGTATATAGAATGCTCTATATGTTCCACCATATAGACACATCATTAGTTATCCATTGTTATAATCCTAATGTGATCAATGATCCTCTATATGAATGATCTACACTGTAAAGGGATTAAATTACCGTTACACCCTACAATGTATTTATTCCTTAAAACACTTGACCCCGTATAAATGATATTTCAGCTAATGTGAAATGAGTACTCCACCATTTATGTTCGTTTGGTCAAGCTCGAAGGAGATCATCCTTTGCTTACTATTCGCCAGATAGAAGCTATAGATTCCATGTTTATGATAGCGCTCCCACTCAATTGCACTACCGTGTTCCCAAAATGTACGTATCACCCTGACCTAAAAGTAGGCTTAACTAACAAATCAAAGAACACGAATAGCCTTTCAAGATTGAGCCTAATCATATCAGGATTAAGATCATTTGATCTAGGATCAACTAGGCGATATTGACTTGAATAGATATTACGGTAAGTTTAATAAATCTAAGTCAAAGTTCAATATCGGTCCCTTCCGATGCATACTCCATGCATCCAACCTGAGCTTTACTTTAACCAATGTTCTGGAAAGAACATAGTATTTCTCCAAATACAAGTAAACTCTACTTGTAGATTATCATATCAGTAAAACCCTGTGTCTGATAAATCTAGGAAACTTTATTCACATAGTCATGTTTACTTTCCAATGTGTTGACGGCACAATAAACAGGATCAAGTATGTGAAAAGGGTTTCAGATGAATTTATACATTATGTACATATAATCATGAAATAAATCATGTGAACCATGCAACATTAAATGTTATTTCTGATCTATATTAATAAGTAAATCTGATTATATTGAAATGAGTTTTATTTAGGGCATAAAACCCAACAAACTCCCACTTGCACTAATATAAAACAAAAAGTGCGTTTCAAATAATCTCAACACCTTGATATACAAATCAAGTGTAGTAGTAGTAAACTCCTCGTAATAGGATCTGAAAGATTGAATTAACCACAACCTTTTCTCCACCATTACTCTTCCTTTAATCACAAAATCATTGATAATGTGAAATTCCTCTCTATATGTCTACTCTCTTGGGATACTGGATTCTATACCTTTGGCAACTACTTTTGGTTAATCAGGAAATTAACACTAGTAGTTTAAGGCAATTTGGAATGGTGCCAAAGATGTATAGAACTTTCCTTAGATCGAATAAGTAACTTTCCCTGCAGCCTTTAACATTCAGTCTCTCTCTGGTAGACTTAGAGAATTCAGATAGGTTTTTACACTTCTCCAAAATCACTATTCCACCCCCAGAGTAATCACCATCTTATCAGAAATATTTACTAGCACATAGGCAAATTTCGAAATCTGATATGGTGTAGTCTAAGAGTTTAAAACACACCCTTATAGACTAACATATAGTTCCTCTTCTTAATCTTAAAATTTACTTGATTGTCTTCCAATGTTCTTCTCCTGGATTAATCTGATACCTACTCATTACTCCCACTCAACAGCAGGTATCTGGTCTAAGGCATACAAAAGCATATCTAAGACCTCTCACTGTTGATGTAAGAAATTCTTTCATGGCTTTATCTTTTCTGGAATAGTTATGACTTTTGCTTAGTTAATTAAAATCTATACCTAAGAAGTTGTGAAGCTTCTATAGATTGCCATTAGAAAGAAAATGCTTCAAAGATCTTACTAAAGTAAGTTGCTTGCATTAGAGTAAGTAATTACCAGGTATACCACAAGCCATAGGTTTAGATAATCTCAAACCTATAATACTAGGAACAGGAAGTTTTGTTAAGTCCATATAATAGACTTATTAACGAAAATTTCCTTTTATGTCCTTGTAATAGAAAACTTTAGGTCATTCCATGTGAATGGATTAAACCATAGTTCTATTGGCTTTCTTCTTAGTTTCTTATCTTGACAATCCATTACTTGTTTAAACTCACAATGGATTTTAATCACTTGTGTCTCCCAAGTCATAAGAAGGTGAGTTCCTAGAAACTCTCCCACTACGACAAGGTACCGTGAATTATGTCGAAGAAAACTAAATGGTATTGATCTCTTCGGTTGTGACAAGACAACATAGGCAGTGGGATCATCATATGTTATATAAGATGATAGAACACTTTTGGAATCAAGAATAAATATCTCCTTTATTTGCTACTTGTTTTTCAGACTTAGTCATTTTCTTAGAAAAGTAGTATTTGTTTGAACAAACACTTTCTTATCTATTGACAATGGGATGGTCCACCCCTAATCACTTAGAAAAGCTAACAAACCATGGTTAACAGTTCTAGCCTTTCTTAAGATTTTGATTAGGTCATCCATGAATCTAGTAATGATTTACATTAAGTATACAACCATTACATCATTCTGAAATTGTATTACCATAGAAGGACTTAGGCAACGACTAGTAACTAATCATCAATATGCAAATCGAAATTTCTGGGGAGGTAAGTTTGGATATAATTCAAAAATCAATGTAATGATCTTTGAACTGCATATCTACTAACTATTTCTCCACCCCTATCAGTTCGCAAGATCTTTAACCACATACCTTAATGGTGTTTAACCATTGCTAGAAATTGATGAAAATTTTCAAACATTTCAAATTTCTTTGCATAAGGTATAATCTAGAGTTATCGTTTTAACAATACAACGAAAAACTCATATCCACCCCTGAATGTACATCCATCTGCGAATGAGATGAACTACTTTCAGTGGATATAGGCATATTAACTCTTTGCAGAGATTGATCTTGTCAAAACCACTATGAACAAGATACAAATGCCATAGATTAAAAAAAAGTGGTAGTGTCTTTGGATGATATAGGTTTAGTTACATCAAAGAGTTCTTAGAATACTTCAAGTGGATCCTGGTCACAGAATACCTAACTCACATTCCATACAGTTTTAATCCATTAATAAAAGATGGATATTAAACACTTGAGAAAGTGTAACTGTATTGTATTCTGGAATTAGAAATTTAAGAAAATTTCTATTTGGAATCTAAAATTAAAGTCAAAGACTTAAATTTATACCAAATATAATGAGTAATTCTATCTTGGACCAGCACTACTAATACAAACTCTAAGTCAGATTTGCCCATACAAGTAGGAGATTTCTAAGATTGAGGATTTATATCAATTGGGAATAGAATTTCGGGATTATAATCATATGCGTCATATAAAATGACATGAAATGATTTATAGACCATTCATCCAATGATATGTTTTGAAAGCTAATTCGAAATGAATAAGCTAAGAGGAATTAGGATAATTTCGTTTAAAATAAGAATCCAACGATGCCTCGATTAGCGAAAGTCAAAGTAATCTTATTTATATAATCTTCTTGTTTCATATCGTAAAATACTAGTCTAAGGTGTCATCAATTGATGAACAGCTAGATGTCGCATATACAATATTTATCTTTCGAGATCTTACACTATTATGTATGTCTAATGGTGAAAATCCACTAGGGATTTATCTCATTAGAAAAACAAACATGTTAGACCAACAATGAAGATTCGAAATTAAACTACAACTTAATAACGGTAAATTAACATGGTTCAATATAAATTCATACACAATTCGTAAATTATAAACATATAGCAAGTAGGAATGACTAGTGAAAATACTAAAACATACAATCCTAAATAATTTCCAAGGTTTTCAATAAACCGATACAAAGGTCCCGTAGGCGAGAGTCAAAGCATCATTTATTGAATAGAGTTGTCAGCTCATCTAAAATAAAAACCATTCTAGCAACCTTTTATTCGATCAAAATAAGAATCCAACGTTGTCCCGGTAGGCGAGAGTCAAGGTTATTCTCATTTTATGAGCTTCTACCATTGTTTCATGTTTCATAAGTTTATCTCTAAGTAGTCACCGTAGGGGAGAGTCTAATAGAGACGAAAACTTACAAAACACTTATCAAATGAAATCTTACGGTGTTAAATGCGTTCAACGAATAACCATCCATAGGGGGACGAAGTCTAGCGTCTCGAGGTTATATTGAAAACATTTAACTTTTGTAAGACCAACAATGGAGATCGAATATCTTAATAATAATCAAGCTCATTATTTAAAGTGAGTTGTATTTTCTTTGATTCTCTTTATTTAATTTATTTATTTTAAATATATATTTATTTAAAATTTCCAATTTAGAATGAAAAATTCTAAATATAAATTTTAATTTAATATTTATAAATTTTACTTAGATGGATATGAAAATAACATGAATTATTTCCATCTTAGTAATAATTTCCAATAAATATTTAGAAAAATATTCAATTTAAGTTGTTACAAAATTAATATAAATTAATTTACAACTCAAATTTAATTTTCTATAAATATATTTTGCATTTCGAAAAATTAAAGTATTTAAGGATACAATTTTCGAAAATGCATGTTAAAATAAAAAATTAATCCTGGAAAAATTATTCTAATTTAATGTTGGCCCAAAATTAATTAATAAAATTAATTTACAACAAAAAATATAATTTTCCTATTTAATTAAATATATAAGAAAAATTTCAAATATTTAAGTATGATGATGAAAATCAACTTAAATATTAATTTTCTATTTAATTAAATACACTAGAAAAATACTTCAAGCAAAAATATCATCTATCAAGATTTTCCTTTGACTAATTAATTCAATTTCTAATAATATACTTTAATTCAATTTATTTTAAATTAATCAATAAATGAAAAAATCATTGATTTAAGTTGATCCAAGAATTAATTAAAATAAATAATTAATTTACAACTTAATCTATTTTTCAAGATAAAATTCGAAATTCTAGCATTTAAGAAATGCAATTTCGAAAAATTGATTAATAAAATAAAGAAAAAATATATTTTGAAAATTATTTAAATTTAGTTGAAAAATTAAATTTCAACTAAAAATAATTTTCTTTTTAATTAAATGTCATGAAAAAGACATATTTAAGTATGATGATTAAATCAACTTAGATATTTTATTTTCAAATTAATTAAATGTATTAAATTCAAGAAATAAATAATTAAGTGTAGAGAAGGCTTAATTATTAATCTCTAGTTTAATACTAGGAAAAATATACTTAAAATAAATTGTACCAAAATTAATTATATAAATAATTAATTTCACAATTTATAATATTTTCCTATTTAATATTAGAAATAATAAGTAGTCTAGAAATAACTATCTAGAAAATATCTTATTTGACTAAGTATCTTTTCCACAAAATTTGAAAAAATATCTAATTTAAGTTGTATTAGAAAAAATCTAGAACCTAAATATTTTTCAAATTTAAATTTAATTAAATATCAAAAATTAAGTTGTAACCACTTAATTTGAAAATATTCCATTTTAAGTTAATATTCGAAAAGATATTAACTTAAAAAATATCTAAAGAATCTTAATGACCAATGCCTAAAATTCCTCAACTTAATTTTGAAATTTGAAATTCAAAAGATATTCAGATTTAAGTTGGTTAGTTGAAGATAACTAAATATCAACTTAAATAGGAATATTTAATGAAAAATTTAAATTAAGTTCCAGAAAGAATCTAGATGGTTATAATTCTATATTTAATTAAATACACGAAAATACATATAGTTTAGCTTAGAATATAAAATTCCTTAAACTATATTTTTCTTAAATTAATTTCAAAATAAATGAAATTAATTATGTTGCTAATCAATTTTATTAGGTTAAACTAGTTTAATTAACCTAGTACGATCATTCAAATCGTGCAAATGGGCCTTCACAATTGGGGTGGTTTGTGTGAGGGGAGTCTTTGGGTTCGGTATGTCGTACCCACTTCTATGGCTCCCAACTCTCACACAAGGCCCAAAAGAGAGGAATTTAACCTTAATAAGAACAACTGTTATTAATTGAATAAGCCCAAAACTAAATGGGCCTAAATAAAATCTATCAATGACTATGACATTTTATTTAGCAACATTAACCTATATGCATCTATAATAAAATTAAACACATAGGCTCACACAGGCACACTTTGGATGAGTCCTATCATGTTGCTAGGTCATACACGTATGAAAGAAGATTGTAAATATACCGTTACAAATTATTATCTTGACCGAGGAGCCATCGTATCATTAGATGCGGCAAAAAGTAACCATGGCTATTTGCAATCAAGTAATAATAGGTTTTAAAAACTTACACATAAGCTAAAACACATACTCCTGCAACAAGGTTAGCTGGATAGTTGGATGTAGGATTTATTTAATTTTAAATAAATATTTAATTTCGAAAATAATTAATTAAATAAAAAAAATAAAAAATTTCGAAAATTTTTAAAAAATTTAAAAAAATTCGAAATTTAAAAAAATTTAAAATTAAACCTACAATTTTTGAAAAATTAGGTTTCAACCAACCTAAATATCATTTCAAAAATTTGCTAACTACTTTTAAATTTTAAATGTTATTTTATAAATAAAAATTAAATAAAAAATTAGAAAAGATAAATAAATATCTTTTTCAAATTTTTAAATGTAATTTAAATAAATAAAATAACAAAATTTAAAAAATTAGCAAAATATCTTATATCTATTTAAAATTACATGATTATAAATATCTTATTTTAAATTTAAATATGGTCAAAATATCTAAAAAGATTTAATTAAAAAATCTTAAAAGATAAGATATTTTTAAAATATCTTAAAAGATATTATAAATATCTTTAAAAGATATTATAAATATCTTAAAATATCTGACCTTAAATTTAAAAAAAATATAATCAAATTTAAAAATAAGATAGATTTTTAAGCAAAAAGATAAATACTAATTCTATTCAAATTCAAATTACACTAATATCTTGAATTAAATTAAAAAAATTTAAATTAATTAAAAATGATAATTAGAATTGAATTAGGAATAGTAATAGTATATATACAAAACCATACAAAAAATTGGAAGTTAATTCCATGAAAAAGTATGAAAAATTGAAGAAAATTGAAAAAATTCGAAACTGTACGGACAGTTCTGCGATCGCAGGAAACTATCAAGACAAATTTCCGATTTTGTTAAATCTTCAAAAAAATCATAACTAATTCAAATAAAATCCAAATTGAGTTCTGTAAAAGGCTAACTTGCTTAATTTTTTCCATACTATCCAATAAAAATAATGCCAGAACCGAAATAACAATTATTTTTCACGAAAATTTCACAATCATCAATCAATCATCAAATAACACTCCATACAACATGATACCATCCAAAGAACATACAAACAATCGTTTTAAAGTCAAAATTACATGTAAGTAAATCAATTACCATGGCTCTGAGGCCAGTTGTTGGAAATTATTTTACCAGGATCTTAGATCTACTCACAAGTATGTTTATTAACATCCTAAATATGAACTTTCTAAAACGATAAAATAAACACATATAAAGTTTAAGAAACCTTACATTGGGTGCAGCGGAATAATATGACTCCTTCCGTTCAGATATCTAGCCCTTGATTCCTTTCTGTAGCAGAGCATTATCAATATCTGAACCTGGATCTCTTTCTCTGAATCTTTGATGTTGAAACTCCTTTGCTGATGATCTTTCTTCACGATCTTCCTCACTATGATTGAGGTATCACTTGATGTGTGTGGGCACTACTCAAATCACTAAGGATTTCGAAATTCTAAGGAAGAAGAGAGAGAGTGGTCAGCTAAAGATAGGGAGAGAGAAGGCTCAGTTTTTTCTCTGAAGGAAAAATAGAAAATTTAAGTGTAATTTTCCTGAAGCCTTCACTATCTATTTATAGCATTCCACTAGGGTTATGTTTGAATTATTTGGCATTAAAATAATGAAAATATCAGTTTAAATTTCCTACAAAAGTGGCAGGCCCTATACTAGTGGATTTGGGCCTCACTTTTTGCAATTTTGCAGTTTTATCTTTTCTGCATCTGATTTTCTCAAAAATGCCAATCTTCTAATTCAACCATTTAAATGCCAATTCTAACTATTTAATAACTATAAATAATTATTAAATAATATTGTCATTTATCATATTTATTAATTGAACCATACAAAGTATCATAATTAACAAATATGCCCCTATAAACTCTTTCTTTACAATTTCGCCCTTACTTAGTGAAAAATTCACAAATAGACATAGTCTAATTTGAGAATTATAATTGATTAATCAAAACCAATTACATGAGTCTTACAAGCAACATTATCTCAACTAGTGGGGGGACCATGGGTCTATATAACCGAGCTTCCAATAAGTAGATCAAGAATTTAACACTAAAATTCACTAACTTATTAATTCTTCGTTGAATCCACGCATAGAACTTAGAATTGCACTCTCAGTATATAGAATGCTCTATATGTTCCACCATATAGACACATCATTAGTTATCCATTGTTATAATCCTAATGTGATCAATGATCCTCTATATGAATGATCTACACTGTAAAGGGATTAAATTACCGTTACACCCTACAATGTATTTATTCCTTAAAACACTTGACCCCGTATAAATGATATTTCAGCTAATGTGAAATGAGTACTCCACCATTTATGTTCGTTTGGTCAAGCTCGAAGGAGATCATCCTTTGCTTACTATTCGCCAGATAGAAGCTATAGATTCCATGTTTATGATAGCGCTCCCACTCAATTGCACTACCGTGTTCCCAAAATGTACGTATCACCCTGACCTAAAAGTAGGCTTAACTAACAAATCAAAGAACACGAATAGCCTTTCAAGATTGAGCCTAATCATATCAGGATTAAGATCATTTGATCTAGGATCAACTAGGCGATATTGACTTGAATAGATATTACGGTAAGTTTAATAAATCTAAGTCAAAGTTCAATATCGGTCCCTTCCGATGCATACTCCATGCATCCAACCTGAGCTTTACTTTAACCAATGTTCGGAAAGAACATAGTATTTCTCCAAATACAAGTAAACTCTACTTGTAGATTATCATATCAGTAAAACCCTGTGTCTGATAAATCTAGGAAACTTTATTCACATAGTCATGTTTACTTTCCAATGTGTTGACGGCACAATAAACAGGATCAAGTATGTGAAAAGGGTTTCGTATGAATTTATACATTATGTACATATAATCATGAAATAAATCATGTGAACCATGCAACATTAAATGTTATTTCGATCTATATTAATAAGTAAATCGATTATATTGAAATGAGTTTTATTTAGGGCATAAAACCCAACAAACTCCCACTTGCACTACTATAAAACAAAAAGTGCGTTTCAAATAATCTCAACACCTCGATATACAAATCAAGTGTAAAAGAGTAAACTCCTCGTAATAAATGATCCGAAAGATTGAATTAACCACAACCTTTTCTCCACCATTACTCTTCCTTTAATCACAAAATCATCGATAATGTGAAATTCCTCTCTATATGTCTACTCTCTTGGGATACTCGGATTCTATACCTTTGGCAACTACTTTTGGTTAATCGGAAATTAACACTAGTAGTTTAAGGCAATTTGGAATGGTGCCAAAGATGTATAGAACTTTCCTTGGACTCGAATAAGTAACTTTCCCGCAGCCTTTAACATTCTGGGCCTCTCTCGGTAGACTTAGAGAATTCGTATAGGTTTTTACACTTCTCCAAAATCACTATTCCACCCCGTAGTAATCACCATCTTATCGTAAATATTTACTAGCACATAGGCAAATTTCGAAATCGATATGGTGTAGTCTAAGAGTTTAAAACACACCCTTTATAGACTAACATATAGTTCCTCTTCTTAATCTTAAAATTTACTTGATTGTCTTCCAATGTTCTTCTCCCTGATTAATCCGATACCTACTCATTACTCCCACTCAACAAAGCAGGTATCCGGTCTAAGGCATACAAAAGCATATCTAAGACCTCTCACTCGTTGATGTAAGAAATTCTTTCATGGCTTTATCTTTTCCGGAATAGTTAAGACTTTTCCTTAGATAAATAAAATCTATACCTAAGAAGTTGTGAAGCTTCTATAGATTGCCATTAGAAAGAAATGCTTCAAGATCTTACTAAAGTAAGTTGCTTGCATTGCAGTAAGTAATTACCAGTATACCACAAGCCATAGGTTTAGATAATCTCAAACCTATAATACTAGGAACAGAAGTTTTGTTAAGTCCATATAATAGACTTATTAACGAAAATTTCCTTTTATGTCCTTGTAATAGAAAACTTTAGGTCATTCCATGTGAATGGATTAAACCATAGTTCTATTGGCTTTCTTCTTAGTTTCTTATCTCGACAATCCATTACTTGTTTAAACTCACAATGGATTTTAATCACTTGTGTCTCCCAAGTCATAAGAAGGTGAGTTCCTAGAAACTCTCCCACTACGACAAGGTACCGTGAATTATGTCGAAGAAAACTAAATGGTATTGATCTCTTCTATGACAAGACAACATAGGCAGTGGGATCATCATATGTTATATAAGATGATAGAACACTTTTGGAATCAAGAATAAATATCTCCTTTATTTGCTACTTGTTTTTCAGACTTAGTCATTTTCTTAGAAAAGTAGTATTTGTTTGAACAAACACTTTCTCATCTATTGACAATGGGATGGTCCACCCCTAATCACTTAAAATAGCTAACAAACCATGGTTAATGCTTCTAGCCTTTCTTAAGATTTTGATTAGGTCATCCATGAATCTAGTAATGATTTACATTAAGTATACAACCATTACATCATTCTCAAATTGTATTACCATGTATGACTTAGGCAACGACTAGTAACTAATCATCAATATGCAAATCGAAATTTCTCGGGGAGGTAAGTTTGGATATAATTCAAAAATCAATGTAATGATCTTTGAACTCGCATATCTACTAACTATTTCTCCACCCCTATCGCCTCCGCAAGATCTTTAACCACATACCTTAATGGTGTTTAACCATTGCTAGAAATTGATGAAAATTTTCAAACATTTCAAATTTCTTTGCATAAGGTATAATCTAGAGTTATCGTTTTAACAATACAACGAAAAACTCATATCCACCCCTGAATGTACATCCATCTCGCGAATGAGATGAACTACTTTCGCTGGATATAGGCATATTAACTCTTTGCGCAGATCGATCTTGTCAAAACCACTATGAACAAGATACAAATGCCATAGATTAAAAAAAAGTGGTAAAGTTGTCTTTGGATGATATAGGTTTAGTTACATCAAAGAGTTCTTAGAATACTTCAAGTGGATCCGGTCACAGAATCACCTAACTCACATTCCATACGCTTTTAATCCATTAATAAAAGATGGATATTAAACACTTGAGAAAGTGTAACCGTATTGTATTCTCCGGGAATTAGAAATTTAAGAAAATTTCTATTTGGAATCTAAAATTAAAGTCAAAGACTTAAATTTATACCAAATATAATGAGTAATTCTATCTTGGACCAAGACTACTAATACAAACTCTAAGTCGATTTGCCCATACAAGTAGGAGATTTCTAAGATCGAGGATTTATATCAATCGGGAATAGAATTTCTGGATTATAATCATATGCGTCATATAAAATGACATGAAATGATTTATAGACCATTCATCCAATGATATGTTTTGAAAGCTAATTCGAAATGAATAAGCTAAGAGGAATTAGGATAATTTCGTTTAAAATAAGAATCCAACGATGCCTCGATTAGCGAAAGTCAAAGTAATCTTATTTATATAATCTTCTTGTTTCATATCGTAAAATACTAGTCTAAGGTGTCATCAATTGATGAACAACAGATGTCGCATATACAATATTTATCTTTCGAGATCTTACACTATTATGTATGTCTAATGGTGAAAATCCACTAGGGATTTATCTCATTAGAAAAACAAACATGTTAGACCAACAATGAAGATTCGAAATTAAACTACAACTTAATACCAGTAAATAACATGGTTCAATATAAATTCATACACAATTCGTAAATTATAAACATATAGCAAGTAGGAATGACTAGTGAAAATACTAAAACATACAATCCTAAATAATTTCCAAGGTTTTCAATAAACTCGATACAAGGTCCCTAAGAGGCGAGAGTCAAAGCATCATTTATTGAATAGAGTTGTCACTCATCTAAAATAAAAACCATTCTAGCAACCTTTTATTCGATCAAAATAAGAATCCAACGTTGTCCCGGTAGGCGAGAGTCAAGGTTATTCTCATTTTATGAGCTTCTACCATTGTTTCATGTTTCATAAGTTTATCTCTAAGTAGTCACCGTAGGGGAGAGTCTAATAGAGACGAAAACTTACAAAACACTTATCAAATGAAATCTTACGTGTTAAATGCGTTCAACGAATAACCATCCATGGGGACGAAGTCTAAATTGCCTCGAGGTTATATTGAAAACATTTAACTTTTGTAAGACCAACAATGGAGATCGAATATCTTAATAATAATCAAGCTCATTATTTAAAGTGAGTTGTATTTTCTTTGATTCTCTTTATTTAATTTATTTATTTTAAATATATATTTATTTAAAATTTCCAATTTAGAATGAAAAATTCTAAATATAAATTTTAATTTAATATTTATAAATTTTACTTAGATGGATATGAAAATAACATGAATTATTTCCATCTTAGTAATAATTTCCAATAAATATTTAGAAAAATATTCAATTTAAGTTGTTACAAAATTAATATAAATTAATTTACAACTCAAATTTAATTTTCTATAAATATATTTTGCATTTCGAAAAATTAAAGTATTTAAGGATACAATTTTCGAAAATGCATGTTAAAATAAAAAATTAATCCTGGAAAAAATTATTCTAATTTAATGTTGGCCCAAAATTAATTAATAAAATTAATTTACAACAAAAAATATAATTTTCCTATTTAATTAAATATATAAGAAAATTTCAAATATTTAAGTATGATGATGAAAATCAACTTAAATATTAATTTTCTATTTAATTAAATACACTAGAAAAATACTTCAAGCAAAAATATCATCTATCTAGATTTTCCTTTTGACTATTATAATTCAATTTCTAATAATATACTTTAATTTAATTTATTTTAATTAATCATTAAATGAAAAAATTATTGATTTAAGTTGATCCAAGAATTAATTAAAATAAATAATTAATTTACAACTTAATCTATTTTTCAAGATAAAATTCGAAATCTAGCATTTAAGAAATGCAATTTCGAAAAAATTGATTAATAAAATAAAGAAAAAATATATTTTGAAAATTATTTAAATTTAGTTGAAAAATTAAATTTCAACTAAAAATAATTTTCTTTTTAATTAAATGTCATGAAAAAGACATATTTAAGTATGATGATTAAATCAACTTAGATATTTTATTTTCAAATTAATTAAATGTATTAAATTCAAGAAATAAATAATTAAGTGTAGAGAAGGCTTAATTATTAATCTCTAGTTTAATACTAGGAAAAATATACTTAAAATAAATTGTACCAAAATTAATTATATAAATAATTAATTTCACAATTTATAATATTTTCCTATTTAATATTAGAAATAATAAGTAGTCTAGAAATAACTATCTAGAAAATATCTTATTTGACTAAGTATCTTTTCCACAAAATTTGAAAAAATATCTAATTTAAGTTGTATTAGAAAAAATCTAGAACCTAAATATTTTTCAAATTTAAATTTAATTAAATATCAAAAATTAAGTTGTAACCACTTAATTTGAAAATATTCCATTTTAAGTTAATATTCGAAAAGATATTAACTTAAAAAATATCTAAAGAATCTTAATGACCAATGCCTAAAATTCCTCAACTTAATTTTGAAATTTGAAATTCAAAAGATATTCAGATTTAAGTTGGTTAGTTGAAGATAACTAAATATCAACTTAAATAGGAATATTTAATGAAAAATTTAAATTAAGTTCCAGAAAGAATCTAGATGGTTATAATTCTATATTTAATTAAATACACGAAAATACATATAGTTTAGCTTAGAATATAAAATTCCTTAAACTATATTTTTCTTAAATTAATTTCAAAATAAATGAAATTAATTATGTTGCTAATCAATTTTATTAGGTTAAACTAGTTTAATTAACCTAGTACAGTCATTCAAATCAGGCAAATGGGCCTTCACAATCAGTCCAACTCGAGATCATTGTTCTTTTGACCGGCCAGGCCTTGGAACATATTTTTTAGCTCATCCAGCTGTGCCTACAAGGCTGGATTAACTTATTCAGCCTCTTGGTCGACCAGAGTCACGTTAGCATCTCTTTGAGCGGGATTTTGAGCACGAGTCCCGGGCTGAACAACTGGCGCATCATGCTTCTCATCTAACCCTTTCCTTCTATTCAAATCATCTCTGAGATCATAAACCGTTCCCAATCGATTGAATATAGAAACACACGGCTGTCTCTGTGACTGGTTGGTTTGGCCAATTAGTTGGTCGGCACCATTAACTTGGGTTGAATTTTTAGGTAAAACCTCTCCTGATGAATTGCTAGACAAGATCTGCCTGCCTACCACTTGGCCCACAGGTGGAACCTGTGACTGGGGATTGGACGGCTGACCATTTAGAGTTTGAGAGGAGTTCACAGCGGGATCTTTGTCTGTTTCGCCCAGGGCAATGACAGTTGCAGGTTGTTGACTGGTAGCCTGATAGGCTTTTCGTATCAACACGGTAGCCTGTCTAGTTTGGTCGTCAATGGTTGCTTGCTGAGCCCTCAACGTTTCCATCTCTTTGTCCCTCCATTCAACAAACATGCGCCTTTGCTCTTCAAATGCAAGATTCACCACAGCACGGAGTTCCTCCTGATCATGATGCAGGGTGTTGGTATGACCTTGTATGATTCCAAGAGCAGCACGGAGGTTCTTGATCTCAGTTTCATCTCCAATGGTTGTTCAATTATTTGTTACGGGCAGAACGACAGTGTTGGGAATGCCCTGATTAGCTGCTAAAATGGTATTTCCAGTCTCTTGCACACCAGGCGCGATTCCACTCCCAGAAGTCATCACACCGTGACCTACATTTGATGGTTGTTTAGGATTTGTGGTTGGCGGAACCCTTGTATTCCCTGGATTCTACAGTGTAGGATCCACCGTCTATGGATTTGCCCGATCAACCACGCCTCTACGAGTCTGTACCACCATTGTATTTATGATTAGATTTGAGAACGATCTTGAGAGTCTACTCTCAATGAAAGTACCAAAATGTTGACCTCGCTTTTGGCTAACGACAGTGAGTCTTGATTGTAAGCGACAAGTAGTATAAGGTATATGTAATATAATGAAGTAACTAAAGACACAAGAATTTTAGAGAGGTTTGGCCCCAAGCAGTTCGGTAATAGCCTAATCCTCTTAGTTTGTATTGACTTAAGAACAAGGAATATAATGATCCCTTTCCTTAGAGCTCTTACAATGATATCTCTGAATATGAATTCTTAGATAAGTTTTTCGACATTTTGCCCAGTGAGAATGAATCTCTATTTATAGGGCTATAAGCTTTGAGGGAAGAATTTTCCTTCTAATTACAATAGATATAATAGGAAAGATTGCATATTGAATACAGAATACACTAATCAAGGGATTCAGACAGCTTGTCATATCTATGTGATCTGATCCCAAAATTATAGGGATTTCTTCTATGACTCACAATGCGAGTGCTGAAACTGCTAAGTGTTGACATACTGTTCAGATTGCTTAATGCTCGGTTAAGCAGGTTTTTTCTGTGCGAATACATATGGTGCTCTGCTCGGCATATCTCTTACGAGCAGATATACAAAGTCGATTCCACATGTCGCCACTGTGAGATGCCACGTTAGAGTGCAAAAATTGGGATAACACCATGACTTCTTGATCTGAGAAAAGTAAAAGTTGTTGGGTTTTGTGCCCTAAATAAAACCCATTTCAATATAATCAGATTTACTTATTAATAAAGATCAGAAATAACATTTTATGTTGCATGGTTCACATGATTTATTTCATGATTATATATATAATGTATGAATTTTTTTAAGTCCAGAACATATGAATTTGTTAAAGATTATAGTGTTGTCAGCACAGTGGAATATAATCTTAATTATATATTCGAAAGTTTATTCCCTGATTTGTCAGAACACTGGATTTAGACTGACATGGTATAATCAGCGATAGGTATTCTTACACCTTGGAAAAGTGTTATGTCCTTTCCAGGACATTGGCAAAGTTTACCAGTATCGGATGTATGGAGTATACATCGGAAGGGACCGATATTGAACTTTGATTAGATATATTAAAACTTACGGTAATATCTATTCAATTCAATATCACCTGTTGATCCTAGATCAAATGACCTTAATCCTGATATGGTTAGGTTCGATCTCAAGAGTACTATACATGTTCTTTGATTTGTTAGTTAAGCCTACTTTTGGGTCAGGGTGATACGTACATTTTGGGAACATGATAGTATAATTGAGTGGGAGCGCTACCATAAATATGGAATCTATAACTTCTATAGGAACTTAGAAGTGAAACGATGATATCCTTCGAGCTTGGCTAAACAGAGATAAATGGTGGAGATCTCATTTCACTTTGCTGAAATATCATTTATACGGAGCTAAGTGTTTTAAGGATAAAATACATTGAAGGTGTAACGGTAACTTAGTGCCTTTTCAATGTAGATCATCTATTAGAGGGTCATTGATCACATTAGCGTTATAACAATGGATAACTAATGACGTGTCTATATCATGGAACATATAGAGCGTTCTATATGACTGAGAGTGCAATTCCAAGTTCTAAGTGTGGATTCAATAAGGAATTAATAAGTTAGGGAATTTACTTGGTAAATTCGGTTCGACTTATTGGAAGCTCGGTTATATAGACCCATGGTCCCCATACTAGTTGAGACCATACTGCTTGTAAGACTCAGTTAATTGATTTTAATTAATCAATTATAATTCTAAAAGTTAGACTATGTCTACTTTATGAATTTTCACTAAGCAAGGGTAAAACAGTAAATAGAGAGTTTGAAGGGTATATTTATTAATTGGGAAACTTTGATTAGTTTTTATTAATAAATAAAATAAATGACAATATATTATTTAATAATTAATTATAGTTATTAAATAATTAGATTTGACATTTATGTGGTTGAAAGAGAGAATTGGCAATCTTTGAGAAAATGGGAAACTAGAAATGATGAAATAGGAAAGTTGGAAAAGTGGAAGGCTTGTTTCCTCAATGTATGGCCGGCCACCTTTGCTTCCTTTTCTCATTTATTTTTTTTTTAATGCCAAGTAATTCAACCTTAACCCTATGTGGTATTCTATAAATACAAGGTAAAGGCTTCAGGTTTGACACACAGTTTACTGATTATTTTCTCAAACACTCTGAAGCCGCCACTGTCTTTCTTTTTCTTCTCTATATTTTTGAATTCCTTTGAGTGAATGAGTAGTGCCCACACACATCAAGTGGTACCTCAATCATAGTATGTAAGACTATGAAAAATCTGCATCAAAGAAGGAGAAAAGAAGATCCAGATTCAGATCTTGATTATGCTCTGCTACAGAAAGGATCAAGGGCTAGAGATTTGAATGGAAGGAGTCATAATATTCCGCTGCACCCACTGTAAGGTTTCTTAAACTCTTATGTGTTTATTTCATTGTTTTAGAATTCATATTAGGATGTTAATGAAACATACTTGGTAGTAAATCTAGATCCTGGTAAAATAATTCCAACAAAAGTATCCTGATCTGTTTTGCTTGAGGCTTGACTTTAAATCGAATAGCCAGTTGGTGTTGTGGGGGGACGACTCACCCCATCCTTATAAGGCGTAGAGTTCGAACAAGACAGATAAATACTTGACGCCCTTAGGAGTGAACTAGTCAGACTGATGTGGTAGTAAATTGCCATCTTCTTGAAGTACGCAAGTAAGGGCAGCATTGCACCCTGCTTAGTGTGAGCTCCCGACCAAGCACAATAACCCTCTCCAGGGTCAGTAGCTAGTTGGTCGGGGGAGGGAAGGAAGCATTCGACATTCTCTAAGAGACCGCGCTCGAACAGATTGGTCATTTTCTTCATGGTCGCCACGGATGGTGGAGAAATCCACAAATCTCCTAGTGGACCTCTCGTTCTCAAAGGATGAGCCTCGGTACACTCCTCAACAACGTAGTCCTGGCCAGCCTCTAGAACATTGCCTACTTCAGACACTGGTTCTCCTTCATCGTTATAGCCACCAAATGGCAGCATCCGAGCTACCCCTTCTTCCTCATCGCCTTTAGCATCGAAAGGAGTTGTAGGACGGACCTTGCCCTAGTCCTCCACCTCTTGGATTTCAATGTCCTCAATAATATCTTCCTCGGCAGTGGCAGGACAGGCATGTTCTGCCTTAGCTAGAGTGGCTAGACGGTCAATGTGCGGGTCAGTCAATGAAGATTGTCTATTTGGTTCACGCCATCATCCTACGCTTGGGCGAAATTTTATCAGAGGTGTGCCTGACAATGGTCACAACAAAATTGGCAACAGGTTTGCCCGCAGCACCATGGTTTGGGCGGCCCTCGAGCAGAGTGTTAATATAGTTGAATAGGTTATGTTCAGTCAGTTAATAAAGTTAGTTTTGTAATTGTTTTTTCAACTATATTCTGGCTTTTATTTCTTTGTAACTAATTTTGTTGCTTGTGTCCTTGTTGTATATAAATATGTTTGTTCATTCATTAATAAAGTAGTTCTTGTTTTTCTCCTTGCTTATGCTCTATTTTTCTTTCTCTCCTACCTTTGCTCTTTTCTTTCTTAAACTTCATATTCTGAGGTTCTACATGGTATCAGTCGCCCTAGACTAGCGTCATCAACGGAGTCCACTTCCTCCAATCCTGCTCCTATTGCTAGAACTCCACTTTCGACTGTGCCAACAAACCAGATGCAATCCAACTGGAATACGTTTTATAACTCTTTAACCTCTGTTTTAATAGTCAAACTTGATCGAACTAATTTTTTGTCTTGGAAATCTCAGGTGATCCCCACTATGATCGGCCATGAACTAGATAAGATCTTACTTGTTGGAAATCCCCCATTGCAATTTCTCGTCACAGGAGAACCGAACCCTGAATACAATCAGTGGAAATGCAAAGACCAGCTGCTTCTGTCATGGCTGCGATCGTCAATGATAGAAGGTGTCCTTACATCTATTGCTAGCTTCTCCTCCTCCCATGCAGTCTGGCATGCACTTGAACATAAATTTTTGAGCCAATCCAAAGCACGGTTGCTTCAACTCAAGAATTAGTTTTCCACAATTCGCAAGGGAGGTCAATCCATTTCTGATTATGTGGACAAGACTCAGGCCATTGCTGACTCCCTTACAGTCGCAGGTTCTCCGATTCTTGATCAAGATCTCATCTTACAGTTGTTAAATGGCCTTGGATCGGAATATGATCCAGTTGTCTCATGGATCACTGCCAGAAGTGATGTTCTCACCTTTGAAGAGGTCCAAGCTCTTTTGCTCTGCCATGAAAGCCGTCTTGAACATCACAGCTCTGTCACCGACTTATCAATGAAACTTCAGGCTAATGTTGCGTTCACAGGCTCACGCAATCCTCTTTATCGACCACCTCAGTCGACTAAGAATGGTGGCAAACCTGGTTTTCACACCCAGAATCAACAAAATAGGCCTCTCTCCCAACTCTGCCTTTGATATGGACACACCACACCAGTTTGTCACTACAGATTCGACAAAACTTGGGTTACACCCAAACCAGGCACTAATGGCCCTTCCACATCGTCAAACAACAATACCACTCGTGCCTACATCACTAAACATGAGTTTGACTATGATCCTCAAGCATTTGCCACATCCTTCATTCTTAACTTCGAAGATGATTCAGGCTAGTTCGTGGATACGGGTGCCACGAATCACGTGAAAAATGGTCTTCACAATCTTGAATCTACAGTGACATATCCTGGCTCTGAAGGTCTCGTTGTTGGAGACAGTAAGAAGTTACTCAAATCTAATAATGGATTAGCTTCATTACCTGCATATAGCTCTACTAGTCTTAAACTTAACTCTGTACTTCATGTCCCTGCAATAACAAAAAATTTGGTTAGTGTATCTCAACTAACTAATGACAATTGTGTGTTTCTTGAATTTCACAAATCATGTTGCTTTGTCAAGGACAAGCAAATAGGGAAGGTGATGCTCAAGGGGACACTTAAATATGGCTTATATGTGCTAGAACAATGCTCTAAAGCATCAAAGATGGCAGGATTGCAATAGTGTGTGCCTAGTGGTAATAGTCCTACAGCTATGACTTATACTAGTCATTTTCAATTACACAATGTAATAAATGACAATACTTGTAATTCTACTCATATCACTAAAGACAATATTGTTCCCATGACTCTCTATAACCCCACTACTTTACAAACTATCACCAAAAATCATGTTAATGTATGGCACAACAAATTAGGGCATCCCTCCCCTGCTGTCTTAACCAAAATACTACAAAAAGTTCCCCACACTGGTACCATTCACCAACTGGAGTTTTGTCATGCGTTTCAACTTGGCAAAAGTCATAAACAGCCTTTCCCTAGCACAGATACAAAAGCCAACCAGCCCTTTGAACTCGTACATATAGATCTATGGGGACCATCTCACATAAAATCCAAGGATGGATACCTTTATTATATTCATTTCCTTGATGATTACAACAGATACACCTGGATATACCCTCTCACTCAAAAATCTCAAGCACTTGACATGTTTCTAAAGGTTAAAGCCATGGTCGAAAAACAATTCAATCTATCAATCAGGAAAGTGCAAGCTGATTGGGGAGGGGAATAAAGACCATTTTCTAGGTTCCTAAGTGATCAGGGAATCCACTTTCAGCACCCATGTTCCAAAACCAGTGAGCAAAATGGGAGGGCTGAGCGCAAACACAAACACATAACTGAAATGGGACTTACTATTCTTGCTCAATCCAGTCTTACTAGTGGCATGCTTTCAACACTGTAGTTTTCCTCATTAATAGACTACCAACACCAATTTTGAATCTTATGTCCCCTACAAAAGTCTTACTTGGCCAAAAACCTGACTACCCTATTCTCAAGCCTTTCGGATGTGCCTGCTACCCTCATCTCAGGCCATATAATTGACACAAAATGGAATTCAAGACACAACGATGCATCTTCATTGGATACTCATCCTCACACAAGGGATACTTATGTGAAAATCTTGAAGGCAGCCTGTTCATAACAAAAAATGTTGTTTTCAATGAACAACTATTTCCTGCAGCAACAAATAACTCTGCAGCACAGGTACACTCCCCCTTGACATGTCTTTTTCCATCTGCAGACTTTATTACTTCTCTTACTATACCTACTACAGCCACGATTAGCAATATGGCCACTAGTGGTCCCTGCCATTGTACTCAGGGCTTACCTGTTCAATCCATAAATACTGTATCCCCTACTATGCAACAACCACCTAATATAGTACCTAATCCTATCATCCCTACTCCCATTATACATCCTGTTGCATCACCACATACCATTGACTCAGTACATAGTCCAAATAATACCACTACTTTCCCCACACCTACACCTAACATAGAACAGGTATCTCCACCACAAACATCAGTACCTAATCCTACACCTCAGGCCAATGCTCGTGAACCACCTGCTGCCACTTGTACATCTCGTACCCATGTTATGCGCACTAGGTCTCAAAGTGGCATATTCAAAACAAATCTTATATTGCCCACAAAACACCATTTGCCCGAATCATTGTTACCTACTGAGCCTAGAACATTAAAAGCTGCATTATCTAATCACAAGTGGCATGGAGCTATGAATAGTGAGCTAACTGCTCTCAAAAAGCTAACATGTGGGTTCTAGTTCCATATGATCCCTCAATGAATGTAATTGGGTGTAAATGGATACATAGGGTGAAACTCAACAAAGATGGGTCTCTCAACATGTATAAATCAAGGTTGGTTGCTAAAGGGTACTAACAAGAGGCTAGAATTGATTTTGAAGAGACTTTTAGCCTAGTTGTTAAACCAACTACAGTTCGAACAGTCCTCTCCTTGGCTGTCTCTCACAACTGGAATGTATCTCAGTTGGATGTGAGCAATGCTTTTCTGAATGGCCCTCTAAATGAGACTGTTTATATGTGTCAACCTCCTGGGTTTGAAGATACTAACAACCCAACTCATGTTTGCAAGCTACAAAAGGCCATTTATGGACTTAAACAAGCCCCTCAGGCATGGAATGATAAATTGAGAAACACTTTAAGATTGTGGGAATTTCATGATTCCAAAGCAGACAGCTCCTTTTTTGTTTGTGGCAAAGGCACAAATCTTGTAATTCTTCTAGTATATGTCGATGACAAATTAATTACATGCTCCAATGTAGCACTCATCTCCCATCTCATCTCTGATCTAAAAAAGTCCTTCTCACTAAAAGACCTTGGTTAGGTTCATTATTTCTTATGTGTGGAGATATATAGAGATAAAACTGGCATGTATTTGTCTCAGACAAAGAATATTACTGATCTGTTAGTGAAACTACATATGGAGGGTGCCAAATCAAGTCCAAATCCAACAAGTTCAAGTGTCAAACTGTCTTTAACCGAAGGGGAACCGTTTCAGGACATCACATTATACAGAAGCACTCTTGGTGCACTTCAGTATTTGTCTCTCACAAGGCTTGTTGTAGCTTTCATAATCAACCAACTAAGTCAATTTCTTCATGCTCCCACAACTGTCCATTGGGAAGCTTCCAAGAAATTACTCAGGTATTTGAAGGGCACCATTAAAGATGGTTTATGGCTGCGACCTTCATCTCTTGTGACTCTTCACGCCTACTCAGATGCTGACTAGGTAAGTTGCACAGATGACTGTCGATCTACTGGTGGCTACTTTGTTTTTCTTAGAGACAACTTGATCAGCTAGTCTGCCAAGAAACAACATGTAGTTGCACGTTCTAGCACTGAAAGTGAGTTCAGAGCACTCGCAAATACTGCTGTTGAACTCAAATAGGTTAGGTCTCTATTGTAGGAACTTCAAGTCTCAATTGATTAAGTTCCTGTCATTTGGGTTGACAATCAGAGTGCCTCTGCACTTGCTACAAATCCAGTTTTTCACGCTCGATCAAAATACATCGAGATAGATCTTCCCTTTGTCAGGGATCAAATTCTGGATAAACAACTCTCCGTTTGATATGTCCCTTCAATAGATAAAGATGCAGATGTGCTAACTAAAGCCCTATCAGCTGAACAATTTCTATACTTAAAGTCCAAGGTAAAAATGGTTCCAACACCATTTTGTTTGAGGGGGATGTTAATATAGTTGAATAGGTTCTATTCAGCCAGTTAATACAGTTAGTTTTGTAGCTATTTTTTCAACTATATTCTGGCTTTTATTTCTTTGGAACTAATTATGTTACTTGTGTCCTTGTTGTACATAAATATGTTTGTTCATTCATTAATAAAGTAGTTCTGCTTTTTCTCCTTGCTTATGCTTTGTTTTTCTTTCTCTCCTACCTTTGCTCTGTTCTTTCTTAAACTTCATATTTTGAGGTTCTATAGAAGGTAATGCCTCCAACCTTTCTTGAGTTCCCAGATGAAATGATCGTATCTTTCACCTCGAATTTGGTCGAGATAGAAATGATGTTGCACCTTGGGCTCTGGGGAAAGTGTATGTTTGCTACTAATTTCCCAATCTTCGAAGCTAGAATTTAGAAGATCGTCACTAGATGAAGATGGGCTAGCACGGGGACAAGGGTGATCCCCGTATAAAAGTTGGAGCAAATCCTGTTTGATATGATGTTTGTCTCCCCAAAACTCACCAAGGTTCATCTACAAAAGGTAGAAGACAAGAAAGTGAGAGTTGGTCGGAGTAACGAATGAAAAACAGGTTGTATAAACCGACTAGGTTCGACTGAGAAATCAAAAGCAAAGGTTTCACCCAGAAATAGAATTTTCAATCCCATAAGTTCAAAACTTCGAATTGGAATCTGGTTTTCATTAAAACTCTATGGACGAGTGGAAATGAACGTTGTAAGGTTAAACTCAAAGCGCAGTCAGATAATCAGATCAACATAAATGAGATTTTCAAGTCCTAAACCTAGGTATTCCATGGTTAACCTAGAACAGTTCAAGAGCAGGCGAGATTCATAGCAAAAAATATAGAAATCAGGCATGCATTTCATTGCAAATATGTAAAAGAAAGAAATGAAGAACTTACTCACTGATTTGAAGTTTTATTGCTCTGCTCGGATGAAATCGTTGAAGGTTTTCCTATGAATCTTCTCAAAGAATTTGGGAAGAAATTTGGCCAAATATCTTTTGCTCTGGTGTTTAAGAGTTAAAATGGCTAAAAGGATTGCTAGAGATCCTTAATCCTTTTTATAAGCAATCTAAAAAGAGAATTAATCATTTCAAAATTTAAATTTCTCGAATTCTCCCCCCCCCCAAGTATACGTTATGTGCTCATTGTAGGGAGTGTAACCGTCAAACACGCGCAAGCATCGAACCCTGATTCGAGGTAAAACCGTCAATTAGCATTAAATGGACATAAATTGAAGAGATCCCTAGTCAGGGTTACAATGATTCATCATCCGACATCAAGGACACGCATCACCCATCCGGACAAGACTCTAGGCTGAGTGAAGTCCACGTGCAACCAAGAAGGTCCGTACAGACTTATGGAGCAAATGTTATCCTATTTTTTGCATCATGACTTGGCAATAGAAATGGATGACACATGTCCCATATTTTAGATACTTGGACGGAGGAAAATATCCCTAGCAGCCCATAAATGACTACTCAACATCTGTAACATTCAGAAATCCGAGCAAGATGATTGAGGAGATGTCCGACCAAGGCGTAGACATGTTTATGCCGAGCGAAGCATGGAAGATGACGATTCTAGAGATTACTCTCGTTGTGTCTAGATGCGAAGACAATCCCTGTAATTACGGGATTGAGTCAAGCAATAACGACAACACATTCTAGTTTCCTATTTCTTGTATTGTAATTATGGAATTAATGTAGTTTCCTATTTTAGTCATTATGGGTAAAAGGGAAACCATCCCTATAAATAGTAGCTTAGCCTCACTATGAAAGGGTTCGAGAAAATTGCTTCAGAAATTCATTCAAGAGAGAAAAGAGTGATTTAAGAGAGAAAGTTACTCAGAGATCAAATTGTAAGAGCTTTTGAGTGGAAGAATACTTTGTTCTTTCTCTCAAGTCAATACAAATACACGGGGAGTAGGCTATTACCATACTCACATGGCTGAACCTCTTTAAAATCTGGTGTTCACTTTATTTTATTATTTTTCCTTTCTTTTACTTATCTTACTTAATCGCTTTATTTTTGACTCAATGTCGTTGGCTAGAAGCGAGGTCAACAATAACATTGTTTCATTTTAATGAGACAAAATGAGAAAAATCAAATCCTTGAGGCCCACATGGAATTTTGGCCAAGACTTTGTTCTTTTAGTCCATTGTCTTTTTTTTAAAAGCCCACTTAATCTTAAAACTAACCCTAAGTGAAGGCTATGTATAGAAGGTGATGGGAGAGAGCTTCCTAATGCTAGAAAACTCTAATTATATGTCAAAAAGCTCTCCTCTTCTTTTCATTAGTCAATTTCGGAATATACTATTTATTTCTCTTTCAAATGTGTTCCAAAGGTGAATTGAGTATCAACCCAAACTATTCAAGGTGATAGTTTAGGTTGATACTCAGACCTTTGTGGAAGATTATGAAGAACTATCACTTTATCGGGTTAAGGAAGGAGAATTCAGGTTCAGTACTTGTTACTACTTTGTAACAGAAAGGAACAAGGGTTAGAATACTGAACGGAAGGAGACATTTAATCCCACTATAATCAATGTAAGGTTTCGACACTTTTACCTATTTAATTTATCGTTTTAGGAATTTCATATTTAAGATGTTAGATTATAGATGTATAATCAAACATACATGTTAGTAAATTAAGATCCTGGTAAAATAAGTTCCAACAGGTCAACTGTAAAATGATCTCAATTTTAACAATATTTTGAATTTAGAGCATTGTTAATACCATCACGAGGTAGACTTTTACAAATGACTAGTGCTATTTTATAATAGTTATTAAATTAAAGGCTAATTAAGATTTTTACCTCCTGAACTTTGACATATCCCAAATTATGCTCTAAACTATTCACGTTGTTAAAAATTTCCCCTCAAACTATTAGAATTGTTGGATTCAAGGATTTCTGTCCAATTTCATTTAAATTTACTAATACGATGATTGTCCATGTATTAAATCGTGCCCTCCAAATTTTGATATCTACCAAATTGTGCCCCTTGAATTTTGACATATACCAAATTGTGCATCGTGAACTTTCATTCACGTTAGACTTTTGTTAGTAAAATTAGACAAAAAATCACAAATCCAACAATCTCAATAGTTTGAGAAAAATTTTGAACAACCTAAAAAATTCATGAGGCATGATTTTGTATATGTCAAAGTTTGCGGTAAAAATTCTCGTTGACCTAAATTAAACAATGTATTACATGATGCTTAATTATTTATGTGATGTTTTTTAATTTTTAAAAAAATTTAAAACATGTATTTCTCAAATAAAAAAATATTCCTAAAATAACTCAAAAAAAAAAAATCTTAAATCTGGATGCACCTCCCTCCTAACATTAGTTATAATAATTAATTAACAATAGGTTATTTTTATGGAAGAAATTAATAATAGGTAAGTATCCTAGGATTCTGAAAGTTGCTGGAAATGAATCAGGCTTTGCTTGTTAAGTGGGGATGGGACCTCCTTAACGAAGATCAATCATTGTGCTGTAAGGTGTTAAAATCTAAGTATCTGAGAAACAAATCGTTCTTCGATTGCTCTTATAAGACTTCTGACTCGTAGTTCTAGAAGAATGTGGTGAAAGCCAAAGAGATCCTTAAGAAAGGTACTTACAAGATGATTTCAGATGGAAAAGAGACTTTATGTCTGGACTGATCCTTGGATTATTCACGGACAGGATTTCTACCCTAAGGCCAATGCTTCTCGGCTTGACGGGGCGACAAAGGTTGCGGAGTTACTTTTAAAGAATGGCCTAAACTTCATTCACCTTTACCTTGGAAACCGTTAGTGACATTATTAAGAGTGGTAAACCAAGTGGCCAAGACAGAGATAGGTGGGTGTGGACAAAGGAGCCAAATGGTTTATTTTCGACAAAGTTTGCCTATCTTGTCCAAGCTTTAGAAAGAGCTCCCGACTACGTTATGGCCCCCGCACGGTGGAAAAAGCTTTGGAACTCCAAAATCCTAAAGCGTCATAAGGTCCTCTAGTGGTGCATTCTCTCTGACATCTGCCTATCCGGGCCATCCTCGCTAAGAGAATTAAGATAGAAGAGGCCTCTTATCCAATTTGTGGGGAAGGTGAGGAATCAATGGAGCATTTATTCCTCTATTGCAACTTTGTCTACCATCTCTAACGATATTCTCCTTGGGGGGTTAAGCTTGTATCTGATTCTTGTGCTCGTGTATAGGATTAGGTTGCTTTTCTTT
This sequence comes from Cannabis sativa, assembly GCF_029168945.1. Lineage (NCBI taxonomy): Eukaryota > Viridiplantae > Streptophyta > Magnoliopsida > Rosales > Cannabaceae > Cannabis > Cannabis sativa. Next base: position 65,406,980 of record NC_083602.1, read on the forward strand.
GAAACTTGAAGTCGAAAGGGGTGGATACCGATAAGTTATTCCTCTATGCGTTAATTGTGGTGGATACTGTTTGGAAGGCTCGCAACGACAATGTACATAATAATTCCATGGATAACATTAAGCACTTTATTGATTCTATTTCTATTTATTACGTAGATTATGCATCTTGCTTGTTTGTTTGGATGTTAGTTTTTATGTCTCCTATTTGCTCCCCTCCTCCAGCTGATTGGATTAAAATTAACTGTGATGTCAAAGTTTGTAGTAGCTCCATGTGTGCGGTAGCATTAGCTAGGGATTATACAGGGTCTATTTTGTGGGTAGCGGTTAACATGCTCAACTTCTCGAATCTGCTAATTAGAGAAGCTGCAGCGTGTACGCTAGCTCTGGAGACAACCGTTATGATGAAGATCCTTTTTGTTCTTGTTGAGAGTGATTCTAAGAAGGTTATCAATGCTCTAAAGGGAGTTCACTTCAGTTGGGGTATTGATAATTATATTCATATGTTTAAACAACTCTCTTCTGGTTTGTCGTTGTAATTTTTCTTCTATTATTAGACTTTGTAATTTCTCGACCCACAATGTTGCTAGATGGGTTTTTGTGAATCATATAACTGGTATGGTTGAGCTCTCTTTTATACCAGACTCTATCTTTTATAACGACGATGAAATCTAATTTTAAATCCTTTTAATTATAAAATTTCTATTTTCAAAAAAAAAAAAAACAAAATGCAAGGTAGCAGTAAGTAAATTTTAACAGATGTATCTGATCTGACTGTTCGGGCTCCAACAGTGGACACTAATCAAGAAAGTCTTTTAACATTTACCTTAACGTTTCATTTTCTACGTGTCCAAATACAATTGGTCACAGAAATCGGTTTTAAAATTTGCATCGGCACCATATCATAGCTACAACTTTCGCCGGACTCGTTTCCCACACAGTAATAATGAGTGAGTCTACGTTCCGAACCTTCTTTCTGTCTATAAATATACTTTAGTGTCGGCTTTAAAGAGCTCTTTTTCTCTCCCCCTTGCAATAGCTGAGAGCTCCGAGCTCTCTCTTCGTCTCCCTACAGCTTTACCATTTGTCTCTCTTTCATGGCCTCACAGGCAAGCCTCCTCCTTCTGAAACAGCTCAAAGGTATTTGAGTATTTTTCTTTTCAAATTTCTTTCTCATTGATTCGGATAGGGTTACTGGATTTCGATTCGTCTTGAGATGTGATCTTAATTGATGTTAATTTTTTAACTTTTGGAGGTTAATCTGTGTATTTGGGTTTGCAGATCTTTGCAAGAATCCAGTGGATGGGTTTTCGGCCGGTCTGGTAGACGAGACGAATATATTTGAATGGAGCGTTACAATTATTGGACCTCCCGATACGCTTTAGTACGTTTTCTTTTTAAAAGATTTTTGCCAACTCAAAAATTCGTTTTTTTTTTCTTGATCAATTTTTGGGGTTTTTCGGTTTCTATATTGTCTGCCTGCGACTGTTTGTGGATGTTTGGATCCTTGGGTGAAATTTGTTTATTTCTTCTTGAAGTTAGTTGATATTTAGAATTGGATTGTGCTGTCCGGATATTTCAAGAAAAGAAAATTTTCTCAGTTTGTGGGGATGCCCTTCTAGATTAAAGGTGTAAGAAAAACGATGATCGGTCGGTCTGGAGCTTTGAACAACCAATTTTCAAGCTGGTTTTTTGGGTTCGGGTTAACTTTATGTTACTTATGTTAAAGATGTATCGGAAACTGATTTTAGGGATAAGACTTAGAGACGGTGGGAAAGGTTGCAGTTTTCATTTTGGAATATATTCTTGGTGTATACTAGCGAAAGAAACAACTTACTTTCTTTATTTGTGATCCTAGAAGGTGATGATATTCTTAAAATTGGAACTTTTTTAAATGGCTTTCCGAATTCTGCTCCATGGCGAGTTACTCATTTTCTTAGGCAGGTGCTAAGTGATTAACTTAAATATCGCTTACTACCAGTTCTTGTTATGCTGGTTCATCTTTTTCGGCTTATCTTACTAGTAATTTGACTTGTTGATTTTTGTTCTGTTTTGTTTACTGTTTTTGAGGGCTCGGGTGGATGTAAACTTTGGCTTCTTTCCTTATTGCTGTTTTATTAATTTTGTTTTGAGTTTGTAAGCCTGAACTATATGTTCTCTTATGTTCTGAGGCAAGTTATGTTTATCTAGAAAACATTCTTGCTTAAAATTTTTGTATCATTCAAAGCAATGGATGACATGACGTTATACTGATTGTTTTATATCTTATTGCAGTGATGGAGGATTTTTCAATGCTATTATGAGTTTTCCCTCTAACTACCCGAACAGTCCTCCATCAGTGAAGTTTACTTCGGAGATTTGGCATCCAAATGGTTTGTTATGCTCCCTAATTTCCACTTGTTTGATATTCTTAACATGATATTGAGAGCGTTTTTCACTTTTTCATTTCCAGTTTATCCTGATGGACGTGTTTGCATATCGATTCTTCATCCTCCTGGCGATGATCCAAATGGATATGAGCTTGCAAGTGAACGTTGGACGCCTGTTCATACGGTATGTGATGTCTTAAAGATGATCTATGTATCATCAGCTTATAGTTATAGGTAGTTGTGCAATGTCTAAACTGTTATAGATTTGTTGTGAATGAGAGTATGAAGATTCTCGTTTATTATAAGTAACCCGAACTCCATAATCAGACACGAAAGTTCCAACTAGCTATGCGTGAGGAAGTTTGGGCCTTTTGGGTTACAGAGTTTCTTGCTAATCATTTGACAAATGATTAAACAGTAGACAGTAATGATAAAGACAATGAGACTAGAGAGATAATGCTATGAGTTGAGGAATTGAAGCTGTGACCTGCATGGGTAGGGAGACCAGATGTAAATTGAAGTTGTGACCTTCATGGGTAGGGAGATCAGATGTGAAGAGTCTAATCGTGGAAGCATAGTGTGTGCTCATTTTGTTGCTTGCATACCTTTAGACCACCAACTGTTGTCAATTGTTAATCATAGAGAATAGCCATTTAATTAAGTAGAACTGGTGGGAAGGGGTGTCACCTCTAAGTGATGTGTGGAATTTATTCTTGTTCATTGTTTTGAAAAGAGAAGATTCTGCATTGAATATTTGCAATGGTAAAGAACATGGAGTTTGGCAATATGGTATTGTGACAGTTTGTTTCTAGTGTGAAAGTAACATGCATCTATATCTTTTTCATCGGTTTTGTTTAGAGTTTAGCTTTTAGGACCTTGTGCAATTTTTAGTTTTCAAGTCCAGCTTCTAAGTGATTCTTGATTGCCATTAAAATTGTAGCTGTTTTGCATTTGTGTTGCAATTTCAATGGATAAATTGTTGGACATTTAGAAACATTAGCTAATCCTTACTTCATTTAATTATGGTTTTCTCACAAGAGCTCAGTAGCACTTTGCTGTTACTTGAGTTTTGTAATGTTATTGTGAGATGATCTTGTTATGGAAGTTATCGCAGTGAAGTCCTGGTTGGTCTTTAGCTGGTGCAAGGGAGTGCTGATCCTGAATATGGATCTCTTGCAAAGTATCAATGACATGTCTTTGCTTGAAAAAGAAAATAGAAGTATAGGACTACAATTGTTGAATTTTTCGTCTTTGGACCATATAGGTTATTTGCTTACTATGAACAAAAGTTAACTTTGCCTACTATGAAGATGAAGCACATTAATTTGAATACGGGGCTAGTAAAGTTTTTCAGAGTTGCAAATCATTATATGCTAATCACATAGCTTCAACGTCTTTCAAGCCTCATATCTTCCCCCCAAGGAAAGGATCAAAGGGGCTTTAAAGCTTTCTGGATGAAATTTTGTAACGGGAGGCTGGGCTCTGTGGTTTCATGCTATCATTGTAAAATTTAGGTTACTTGTCTCCCTTTCTGCAAATAGTCAAAGTCTTCCTATTACAGATTAATGATTGATTACAAGTTCTATATTTCTCGTCTGTGACTTTACAGCCTTAAGTTTTTTATAGATGTCCTCATGAAGTCATGGTGGTTAAAGAAGGGTCCTGAGGTTCCGTTAACATTTTTATAACATTGTCAATGTGTAAATTTTGTCCCTGCAGGTTGAAAGCATAGTTTTAAGTATAATATCAATGCTTTCCAGTCCGAATGACGAGTCTCCTGCCAATGTTGAAGCAGCGGTAAGTCTTTCCATGCTTTCCCTTTGAATGCTTTTGCTATGTGATTTATCTACTCATTTTCTTAACTACTACTGGACAAGTTGAGAAAATAGTTAAAAATTCTTCAAAGCAATCAATGCTCAAATGTTTCAGTCTGTTTTTTTTTGCTCTAGAAGTGTTCAATTTTTTTTGAAAGGCACAATGCATATGTAAAAGTGGAAGAGTTCTAAGATTGTTGTTGGCTTTTGGTGTGTTGCAGAAGGAATGGAGAGATAGGAGAGAGGAGTTCAAGAAAAAGGTCAGCCGATGTGTGAGAAAGTCGCAAGAAATGTTGTGATTCACCATTCAAGGCGTTTCCTATTCTTGCTTGGGGGCTAAAAGCTTGTACTAATTAATTGGCTTGGTGACTACTGCCTTGCCTTGGGGTTGGTCCATGTAGCATGCCATTGAATTCTGGCATCAATCTCTTTTACTTTTTCTTTACCTATTTTGTTATTTTATTTTTACATTTGTTTTTCTTTTTTCTCTTTATGTCACAGTATTTGCTATGACTGGAGACATCTTTGTATTCAAAGCGTTTTCATTAGTGCTTGGCAACGAAGTGTTCTTGTCATAAACCCATTCTCTGTTTTTGACCGCTTTTGTTTAGAATCTTTAGATGTTTGAAGTACTTTCTCGATCAGATGTCATTTTTGAAACAACCGGCCGTGATAGGCAAAGTGGGGTTTTGTGTTTCACATTTTAAGTCCATATTCAATTGATCTTAAAACCTATTAGTGTGTACCCTTCATTGTCCACATTCATTTGATCTTTACCAAATATTGTTACCAATGGGCCTAATTTTCATCCCATTCCTCTTTGACGTTGCTTCGTATGTAATTTATTACAGTATTACCTAGTGGAAGTTAAAGCTCTGTATTTAATTAGAGTCGCAAACTCATTAAAGAGACTCGACCTTTATCCAGTAAAGGTATATCCACAGATACACAACACAAGGTACAGTTTCAAGTACGACGGGAAAAAGCCTCGAAGAAGACTTTATTTTTGACTAAAGACATTACAGATATACATAAAGAGGGTGCTATTGAAATGAATCAGTCATGCTTGGGTGATTGAACGTGACTCCCCATTCGGACAACAATCCCATTGATATCTCTTACGTACCCGACTTTTTGGCCCCATTCCTTTTCTTCTGGCTCGCTCACTGATACGGCGCCGTTCTCTATTGCTTTCTGCATTATTACAATAATATTTATTACATTCAAAACATAACCTAATAATACAGTGTTTCTACAACACACTCCTTTAAAAGGGGTGAACCATGCACCCTTAATTGTTTCAGATTTTTTTTCTAGTTTAATTTTTTTTAATAGTTATTTATGGTGTAGTTATTTAAAATATTTAAATAAATTTTCAGAGATTTAAAATAAGTTAAGACCTCATTCGGGTTCAAATTTTATTTTATAAACTTGTGAAGAAATAAACTTATTTTAAACCCCATTTTTTGTCGGTTGTTAAATTTTTCAAATTTTTTTAAAATTGTGCTAGATACCAAAACAGATGCAACAATAAAAGAATTTTTCAATAATATATTGTTGTTTTCTTAACGAAGTTGCACTTAAGTCCCATCTCCCATGTTGGGACTACAAATAAAAATAAAATCAAACTCAGTATATTATAAGAAGATCCCAAACCGCAATTAGTACACTAACGTAAACGCACATATATGGATACATACCTTGTAAGCAGCATCAACGTCCGAGAAGGCAAAGCAAACCTCGACAGGTTGTCTCTCACCGTGAGACCCGGCTGCGGTTTGGACCGATCCTGTCACCTCATCTGTTTCATGCTGATGTAGCGGAGTAAAGGCTATGGTGCTCTGCCCACTCTCTAGCTCTCCCCACCTAGTAATTATTTAAAAACTAACCCATTATTGATTGATAATTAAATAAATAAATATATTTTCATAAATATAAATATATATATTTATATATACCTGTGGGATTTGTCCAAGCGGCGAACACTGAAACCGAAAGCTTTTTCGTAGAACGTTACGGATTTCGCTACGTCCTTTACATAAATAACTATATAAGCCAACACTGGTCTAAGATTCGACGCCATTCTTAAGGTTATTTTGTAGTTTACTGGTGAGAATGGTGTTACATATATAAAATGGTTAGACCTTTTTTATTTCTCACAAATTCGGACATTTGTAATTATATGACCTTTACACATGGCAAATCTTAAGCCTTCTACACGTGGAGCTCTTGCATGTGGTGATGCGGTCAGATGTCATTGCGTGGCACCGATTGTGACAACTCATGACTTGTTTTATGGTGTTGTTACCTATAAAACTTGTGTATGCAATAGAAGTTGTATGCGCAATGCATGCACAAAATATTAGGTGTATAGCTTTAGAATGATGTTTTCACCATAATAGAATTATTTATTAAAAGGGACAGTAATTCTAGTTATGACTTGGTCATAGATTTATAACCATGAATATTCATTCAATAATATAAACAGATAATTGCTTAATTTTCAGATCGGCATTGATATGATTATTATTAATTTTTTTTTTAAAGAAAGTTATTTATATTAATGAATAAGTTCATTTACAACAATAGTTTCAATAGGGCTAGGACAAACAATTTTCTAAACAATATCAGTATCTACTCTTAAAGCAAATCTAGTTAGGCTAAACAATCTCAGTATCTATCCTTAAAGCAAATCTAGCTAGGCCATGAGCAGCAGAGTTGACACTTCGATAGACATATCTTAGAGAAATACTGGGGAAATAGGACATCTGATAGATAATATCACGAACTAAATCATAAAAATAACTATAATACTGTTGAGGATTGTTAACATTTTGAGAGACAGTGAGAGCATCTGTTTTAATTAAATGCACCGAACAATTGATATGATGCAACCATTTGAGACAATAAGAAATGGCTTTTGCTTCAATTTCTTTGACAGAAAAAACTCCTTTAATCGGTGCCAAAATCGTAGCAATGACCTGTCCATAAGAGTTGCGAACAATGCCCCCAACACCAATAGTTTGGTTATCAACATCCAAAGCTGCATCAACATTTAGTTTCAACAAACCTTCGGGGGGAGGCAGCCACGGTTGGCTTCGGGATTGTGAGCTTTGAGGAGGCTTGGCAGGTGGAGTGTTTGCTTGACGATATTCATAGAGATAATCCATAGCTTTGTCCAAAAGAATAGATTGTGGAAGAGGATGTGAATGGTGTAGAGTCTTATTACGATCGTTCCAAATAAACCACATGAGATTAATGTTGGGTTTTATGCCCTAAATAAAACCCATTTCAATATAATCAGATTTACTTATTAATATAGATCAGAAATAACATTTAATGTTACATGGTTCACATGATTTATTTCATGATTATATGTACATAATGTATAAATTCATCTGAAACCCTTTTCACATACTTGATCCTGTTTATTGTGCCGTCAACACATTGGAAAGTAAACATGACTATCTGAATAAAGTTTCCTAGATTTATCAGACATAGGGTTTTCTTGATACGATAATCTACAACAGAGTTTACTTGCATTTGGAGAAGTGCTATGTTCTTTCCAGAACATTGGTTAAAGTAAAGCTCAGGTTGGATGCATGGAGTATGTATCGGAAGGGACCGATATTGAACTTTGACTTAGATTTATTAAACTTACCGTAATATCTATTCAAGTCAATATCACCTAGTTGATCCTAGATCAAATGATCTAAATCCTGATATGATTAGGCTCAATCTCAGAAGGTTATTCGTGTTCTTTGATTTGTTAGTTAAGCCTACTTTTAGGTCAGGGTGATACGTACATTTTGGGAACACGGTAGTGCAATTGAGTGGGAGCGCTAGCATAAACATGGAATCTATAGCTTCTATCTGGCGAATAGTAAGCAAATGATGATCTCCTTCGAGCTTGACCAAACAAACATAAATGGTGGAGTACTCATTTCACATAAGCTGAAATATCATTTATACGGGGTCAAGTGTTTTAAGGATAAAATACATTGTAGGGTGTAACGGTAATCTAATCCCTTTACAGTGTAGATCATTCATATAGAGGATCATTGATCAAATTAGGATTATAACAATGGATAACTAATGATGCGTCTATGTGGTGGAACATATAGAGCATTCTATATACTGAGAGTGCAATTCTAAGTTCTATGCGTGGATTCAACGAAGAATTAATAAGTTAGTGAATTTTAGTGCTAAATTCTTGATCTACTTATTGGAAGCTCGGTTATATAGACCCATGGTCCCCGCACTAGTTGAGATAATATTGCTTATAAGACTCATGTAATTAGTTTTGATTAATCAATTATAATTCTCAAATTAGACTATGTCTATTTGTGAATTTTTCACTAAGTAAGGGCGAAATTGTAAAGAAAGAGTTTTAGGGGCATATTTGGTAATTATGATACTTTGTATGGTTCAATTAATAAATATGATAAATGACAATATTATTTAATAATTATTTATATTTATTAAATAGTTAGAATTGGCATTTAAATGGTTGAATTAGAAAATTGGCGTTTTTGAGAAAATCAGATGCAGAAAAGGTAAAACTGCAAAATTGCAAAAAGTGAGGCCCAAATCCACTAAGCATGGCCGGCCACTTTTGTAGGCAATTTAAACTGATATTTTCATTATTTTAATGCCAAATAATTCAAACCTAACCCTAGTGGAATGCTATAAATAGATAGTGAAGGCTTCAGGAAAATTACACTTTTCTTCTGACACTTCTGATTCAGAAAAACCTGAGCCTTCTCTCTCCCTATCTGGTCGACCACTCCCTCTCTCTTTCTTCCCTCTTGAATTTTGAAATTCTTAGTGTAAGAGTAGTGCCCACACACAGCAAGTGATACCTCAACCATAGTGAGGAAGATCGTGAAGAAAGACTTTCAGCAAGAAGGAGTTTCAGCATCAAAGATTCAGAGAAAGAGATCCAGGTTCAGATATTGATAATGCTCTGCTACAGAAAGGAATCAAGGGCTAGATATCTGAACGGAAGGAGTCATATTATTCCGCTGCACCCAATGTAAGGTTTCCTAAACTTTATACGTGTTTATTTCATCGTTTTAGAAAGTTCATATTTAGGGTGTTAATCAACATACTTGTGAGTAGATCTAAGATCCTGGTAAAATAATTCCCAACAACTGGCCTCAGAGCCATGGTAATTGATTTACTTGCAAGAAATTTGGACTTTAAAACGATTGTTTGTTTTGTTTTTGGATGGTATCATGTTGTATTGAGTGTTATTTGATGATTGATTGGTGCTTGTGAATTTTCGTGAAAAATAATTGAATATCTGTTTCTGGAATTATTTTTATTGGATAGTATGGAAAAAAATTAAGCAAGTTACTTTTTTCCAGAACTCAATTTCGATTTAATTTGAATTAGTTATGATTTTTTGAAGTTTCGAAAAAATCGGGGTTGAGCTGAAACCCTCGTGCACGCGCGGAAATCCTGCCAGAACCCACCAGTGCCGAGATTTCAGGCCCATGCACTTCCCATGCGCGCGCGGACGAGTATGCACAGCATCCCGTCCGTACAGCTTGCAATTTTTTCGTTTTTCTTCGTTTTTTCATCCCTTTTCATGGAATTAACTTCCGATTTTTTGTGTAGTTCTGTATTTATACTATTACTATTCCTAATTCAACTCTAATTATCATAATGAATTAATTTAATATTTTTTAAATTTAATTCAAGATATTAGTGTAATTTGAATTTAAAAATAGTTAGTATCTATCTTTTTTGCTTAATAATCTATCTTATTTTTAAATTTGATTATATCTTATCTTTTTTTTAAATTTAAGGTGAGATTTTAAATCTTTTTAAATAAATCTTTTTTTTTTATAAATAATTTGACCTTATTTAAATTTAAAATAAGATAACTATAATCATGTAATTTTTAAATGAAGTAAGATATTTTGCTAACTTTTAAATTTTGTTATTTTATTTATTTAAATTACATTTAAAATTTGAAAAAGATATTCATTTATCTTTTTTAATTTTTTATTTAATTTTTATTTATATAATAACATTTAAATTTTAAAAGTAGTTAGCAAATTTTGAAATGATATTTAGGTTGGTTGAAACCTAATTTTTCAAAATTGTAGGTTTAATTTTAAATTTATTTTTTTTTAAATTTCGAATTTTTTCAAATTTTTTTTTTTAAAAAAATTTCGAAAATAGTTTTTTTATTTAATTAATTATTTAATTTTAAATTAAATAAATCCTACATCCAACTATCAAGCTAACCTTGTTGCAGGAGTATGTGTTTTAGCTTGTGTGTAAGTTTTCGAAACCTATTATTACTTGATTGCAAATAGCCATGGTTACTATTTTCGAGATCTAATGATCTGATGGCTCCCTTGCTCAAGTAAATAATTTGTAACAGGTATATTTACAATCTTCTTTCATCTGTGTATGACCTAGCAACATGATAGGACCCATCCAAAGTGTGCATGTGTGAGCCTATATGTTTACTTTCATTATAGATGCATATAGGTTGTTGTTGCTAAATAAATTATCATAGTTCTTGATAGATTTTATTTAGGCCCATTTAGTTTTTGGGCCTATTCCATTAATAACAGTTGTTCATTTTAAGGTTAAATTCCTCTCTTTTAGGCCTTGTGTGAGAGTTGGGAGCCATAGTAGTGGGTACGACATACTGAGCCCAACACCCCCTCACATGAACCACCCCAATTGTGAAGGCCCATTTGTCTGATTTGAATAACTGTACTAGGTTAATTAAACTAGTTTAACCTAATAAAATTGATTAGCAACATAATTAATTTCATTTATTTTGAAATTAATTTAAGAAAAAAAAATATAGTTTAAAGAATTTTTATTCTAAGCTAAACTATATGTATTTTCTTGTATTTAATTAAATATAGAATTATAACCATCTAGATTCTTTCTGAAGCTTAATTTAAATTTTTCATTAAATATTCCTATTTAAGTTGATATTTAGTTATCTATAACTAATCAACTTAAATCTGAATATCTTTTGAATTTCAAATTTCAAAATTAAGTTGAGGAATTTTAGGCATTGGTTATTAAGATTCTTTAGATATTTTTTTAAGTTAATATCTTTTCGAATATTAACTTAAAATAGAATATTTTTAAATTAAGTGGTTACAACTTAATTTTTGATATTTAATTAAATTTAAATTTAAAAATATTTAAGTTCTAGATTTTTTCTAATACAACTTAAATTAGATATTTTCTCAAATTTTGTGAAAAAGATACTTAGTCAAATAAGGTATTTTCTAGATAGTTATTTCTAGACTACTTATTATTTCTAATATTAAATAGGAAAATATTATACATTGTGAAATTAATTATTTAAATAATTAATTTTGGTACAATTTATTTTAAGTATATATTTTTTTTCCTAGTATTAAACTAGAGATTAATAATTAAGCCTTCTCTACACTTAATTATTTATTTCTTGAATTTAATACATTTAATTAATTTGAAAATTAAATATCTAAGTTGATTTTATCATGATACTTAAATATTTCTTTTTCATGACACTTAATTAAATAGGAAATTATTTTTAGTTGAAATTTATTTTTTCAACTAAATTTAAATAATTTTAAAAATATATTTTTTCTATATTTTATTAATCAAATTTCGAAATTGCATTTCTTAAATGTTGAAATTTTGAATTTTATTTTGAAAAATAGATTAAAGTTGTAAATTATTTATTTTAATTTTGGACCAACTTAAATCAATGATTTTTTCATTTAATGATTAATTAAAATAAATGAAGTAAAATATATTTTTCTTTATTTTATTAATCAATTTTCGAAATTGCATTTCATAATGCAAGATGATTTTGAATTTATCTTGAAAAATAGATTAAGTTGTAAATTAATTATTTATTTTAATTAATTCTTGGATCAACTTAAATCAATAGTTTTTTTATTTATTGATTAATTTAAATAAATTAAATTAAAGTATATTATTAGAAATTGAATTAATTAGTCTAAGGAAAATCTAGATAGATGATATTTTTGCTTGAAGTATTTTTCTAGTGTATTTAATTAAATGGAAAATTAATATTTAAGTTGATTTTCATCATCATACTTAAATATTTGAATTTTTTTTTATATATTTAACTAAATAGGAAAATTATATTTTTTGTTGTAAATTAATTTTATTAATTAATTTTGGGCCAACATTAAATTAGAATAATTTTTCTAGGATTAATTTTTTATTTTAACATGCATTTTCGAAAATTGGATTCTTAAATACTTTAATTTTTCGAAATGTAATATATATATATATATATATATAGAAAATTAAATTTGAGTTGTAAATTAATTTAAATTAATTTTGTAACAACTTAAATTGAATATTTTTCTAAATATTTATTGAAAATTATTACTAAGATGGAAATAATTCATGTTATTTTCATATCCATCTAAGTAAAATTTATAAATATTAAATTAAAATTTATATTTAGAATTCTTCATTCTAAATTGGAAATTTTAATAAATATATATTTAAATAAATAGATTAATAAAGAAAATCAAAGAAAATACAACTCTCTTTAAATAATGAGCTTTATTATTAAGATATTCGATCTCCATTGTTGGTTTTACATCGCGCTTGTTTTAGTGAGTAATCCTCCCTAATGGAGGAACGTTCATTAGCAATTTCGCACCGTTTAATCTCGAAAGATAAGTAGTTTGTAAGTGTTTTATATGGTATGAATCACCCTAATGGTGGCGACCATATTTGACTTGCAAATTGCGAAACAATGGTAGAAGCTCATAAGATAGAATTGCCTTGACTCTCGCCTAAATGGGACAACGCTGAATTCCAATCTTGATCGAATAAAAGGTTGCTAGAATGTTTAACATTTTAGATGAGCTGACAACTCTATTCAATGGATGGTAGCTTTGACTCTTGCCTAAACGGGACACTGATATCAGTTTGTTGAAAACCTTGGAAATTATTTAGGATTGTATGTTTTAGTATTTTCACTAGTCATTCCTACTTGCTATATGTTTATAATTTCTGAATTGTGTATGAATTTATATTGAACCATGTTATTTTCTGTTATTAAGTTGTAGTTTAATTTCGAATCTTCATTGTTGGTCTAACTTGGCTTGTTTATCTAATGAGATAAATCCCTAGTGGATTTTCACCATTAGACATACATAATAGTGTTAGATCTCGAAAGATAAATATTGTATATGCGACATCTAGCTGTTCATCAATTGATGACACCTTAGACTAGTATTTTTACGATATGAAACAAGAAGATTGTATAAATAAGATTACTTTGACTTTCGCTAATCGAAGCATCGTTGGATTCTTATTTAAACAACGAAATTATCCTAATTCCTCTTAGCCTATTCATTTCGAATTAGCTCAATAACATATCATTGGATGAATGGTCTATATATCATTTAATGTCATTATATTTTCTCTTAAGAAATTAAATGACACAATGATTATAATCCCGAAATTCTATTCCCAATTGATATAAATCCTCAATCTTAGAAATCTCCTACTTGTATGGGCAAATCAAACTTAGAGTTAAATTAGTAGTGGTGGTCCAAGATAGAATTACTCATTATATTTGGTATAAATTTAAGTCTTTGACTTTAATTTTAGATTCCAAACAGAAATTTTCTTATATTTCTAATTCCAGAATACAATACAGTTACACTTTCTCGAGTGTTTAATATCCATCTTCTATTAATGGATTCAAACTGTATGGAATATGAGTTAGGTATTTTGTGACCAGGATCCACTTGCAGTATTCTAAGAACTCTTTGATGTAACTAAACCTATGTCATCAAAAGACACTACCACTTTTTTTTTAATCTATGGCATTTGTATCTTGTTCATAGTGGATTTGATAAGATCAATCTCTGCAAAGAGTTAATATGCCTATATCCACTGAAAGTAGTTCATCTCATTCGCAGATGGATGTACATTCAGGGGTGGATATGAGTTTTTCGTTGTATTCTTAAAACGATAAATCTAGATTATACCTTTTAGCAGGAAATTTGAAATGTTTGAAAAATTTCATTAATTTCTAGCAATGGTTAAAACCATTAAGGTAAGTGGTTAAAGATCTTCCGAACTGATAGGGGTGGAGAAATAGTTTGTAGATATGCAGTTCAAAGATCATTAAATTGATTTTTGAATTATATCCAAACTTACCTCCCCAGAAATTTTGAGTTGCATGTTGATGATTAGTTACTAGTCGTTGCCTAATTCCTTCTATGGTAATACAATTTCAGAATGATGTAATGTCTGTATGGTAATACAATTACTAGATTCATGGATGACCTAATCAAAATCTTAAGAAAAGCTAGAACTGTTAACCATGGTTTGTTAGCTATTCTAAGTGATTAGGGGTGGACCATCCCATAGTCAATAGATAAGAAAGTATTTGTTTAAACAAATACTACTTTTCTAAGAAAATGACTAAGTCTGAAAATAAAGTAGCAAATAAAGGAGATATTTATTTCTTGATTCCAAAAGTGTTCTATCATCTTATTTGACATATGATGATCCCACTGCCTCTGTTGTCTTGTCACAACCGAAGAGATAAATACCATTTAGTTTTTCTTAGACATAATTCACGGTACCTTGTCGTAGTGTGAGAGTTTCTAGGAACTCACCTTCTTATGACTTGGGAGACACTAGTGATTAAAATCCATTGTGAGTTTAAACAAGTAATGGATTGTCAAGATAAGAAACTAAGAAGAAAGCCAATAGAACTATGGTTTAATCCATTCACATGGAATAATCTAAAGTTTTCTAATACAAGGACATAAAAGGAAATTTTCGTTTATAAGTCTATTCAATGGACTTAACAAAATTCCTGTTCCTAGTATTATAGGTTTGAGTTTATCTAAACCTATGGCTTGTGGTATACCTGGTAATTACTTACTCTAATGCAAGCAACTTACTTTAGTAAGATGCTGAAGCATTTTCTTTCTAATGGCAATCTATAGAAGCTTCACAACTTCTTAGGCATAAATTTTATTTATCTAAGGAAAAGTCTCAACTATTCCAGAAAAGATAAAGCCATGAAAGAATTTCTTAAATCAACAGTGAGAGGTCTTAGACATGCTTTTGTATGCCTTAGACCAGACACCTGCTGTTGAGTGGGAGTAATGAGTAGGTATCAGATTAATCCAGGAGAAGAACATTGGAAGACAATCAAGTAAATCTTAAGATTAAGAAGAGGAACTATATGTTAGTCAATAAGGGTGTGTTTAAAACTCTTAGACTACACCATATCAGATTTTGAAATTTTCCTTTGTGCTAGAAAATCTTTCTGATAAGATGGTGATTACTCTGGGGATGGAATAGTGATTTTGGAGAAGTGTAAAAACCTATCTGAAGTCTCTAGGTCTACCAGAAAGGGACTGAATGTTAAAGTTGCAGGAAAGGTACTTATTCAGTCTAAGGAAAGTTCTATACATTTTTGGCACCATTCCAAATTGCCTAAACTACTAGTGTTAATTTCCTGATTAACCAAAAGTAGTTGCCAAAGGTATATATAGAATCCAGTATCCCAAGAGAGTAGACATATAGAGAGGAATTTCACATTATCAATAATTTTGTGATTAAGGAAGAGTAATGGTGGAGAAAAGGTTGTGGTTAATTCAACCTTTCAGATCCTATTACGAGGAGTTTACTACTACTACACTTGATTTGTATATCGAGGTGTTGAGATTATTTGAAACACACTTTTTGTTTTATAGTAGTGCAAGTGGGAGTTTGTTGGGTTTTATGCCCTAAATAAAACTCATTTCAATATAATCAGATTTACTTATTAATATAGATCAGAAATAACATTTAATGTTGCATGGTTCACATGATTTATTTCATGATTATATGTACATAATGTATAAATTCATCTGAAACCCTTGTCACATACTTGATCCTGTTTATTGTGCCGTCAACACATTGGAAAGTAAACATGACTATGTGAATAAAGTTTCCTAGATTTATCAGACATAGGGTTTTACTGATATGATAATCTACAACAGAGTTTACTTGCATTTTGAGAAGTGCTATGTTCTTTCCAGAGCATTGGTTAAAGTAAAGCTCAGGTTGGATGCATGGAGTATGCATCGGAAGGGACCAATATTGAACTTTGACTTAGATTTATTAAACTTACCGTAATATCTATTCAAGTCAATATCACCTAGTTGATCCTAGATCAAATGATCTTAATCCTGATATGATTAGGCTCAATCTCAGAAGGCTATTCGTGTTCTTTGATTTGTTAGTTAAGCCTACTTTTAGGTCAGGGTGATACGTGATTTTGGGAACACGGTAGTGCAATTGAGTGGGAGCGCTAGCATAAACATGGAATCTATAGCTTCTATCTGGCGAATAGTAAGCAAAGGATGATCTCTTTCGAGCTTGACCAAACAAACATAAATGGTGGAGTACTCATTTCACATAAGCTGAAATATCATTTATACGGGGTCAAGTGTTTTAAGGATAAAATACATTGTAGGGTGTAACGGTAATCTAATCCCTTTACAGTGTAGATCATTCATATAGAGGATCATTGATCAAATTAGGATTATAACAATGGATAACTAATGATGAGTCTATATGGTGGAACATATAGAGCATTCTATATACTGAGAGTGCAATTCTAAGTTCTATGCGTGGATTCAACGAAGAATTAATAAGTTAGTGAATTTTAGTGCTAAATTCTTGATCTACTTATTGGAAGCTCGGTTATATAGACCCATGGTCCCCGCACTAGTTGAGATAATATTGCTTGTAAGACTCATGTAATTGGTTTTGATTAATCAATTATAATTCTCAAATTAGACTATGTCTATTTGTGAATTTTTCACTAAGTAAGGGCGAAATTGTAAAGAAAGAGTTTTAGGGGCATATTTGTTAATTATGATACTTTGTATGGTTCAATTAATAAATATGATAAATGACAATATTATTTAATAATTATTTATAGTTATTAAATAGTTAGAATTGGCATTTAAATGGTTGAATTAGAAAATTGGCGTTTTTGAGAAAATCAGATGCAGAAAAGGTAAAACTGCAAAATTGCAAAAAGTGAGCCCAAATCCACTAAGCATGGCCGACCACTTTTGTAGGCAATTTAAACTGATATTTTCATTATTTTAATGCCAAATAATTGAAACCTAACCCTAGTGGAATGCTATAAGTAGATAGTGAAGGCTTCAGGAAAATTACACTTTTCTTCTGACACTTCTGATTCAGAAAAACCTGAGCCTTCTCTCTCCCTATCTGGCCGACCACTCCCTCTCTCTTTCTTCCCTCTTGAATTTCGAAATTCTTAGTGTAAGAGTAGTGCCCACACACAGCAAGTGATACCTCAACCATAGTGAGGAAGATCGTGAAGAAAGACTTTCAGCATCAAAGATTCAGAGAAAGAGATCCAGGTTCAGATATTGATAATGCTCTGCTACAAAAAGGAATCAAGGGCTAGATATCTGAACGGAAGGAGTCATATTATTCCGCTGCACCCAATGTAAGGTTTCCTAAACTTTATACATGTTTATTTCATCGTTTTAGAAAGTTCATATTTAGGGTGTTAATCAACATACTTGTGAGTAGATCTAAGATCCTGATAAAATAATTCCCAACAATTAAGTACGGTCTCAAGTTTATCATCTTCAAGGCGAGAGAAAAGAAGATGGAGGAAATCACTGCTGCTTGATTGTGGTAATCCTGTAAAATCCATATGAAAGGGAAGCTGATACCAGATGTTCTTCACTGCTTTGCACAGGAAGAATGTGTGGTTGAAGGTTTCGGTGTGGTGAGGACATCGATAGCAGGAAGGGTCTTCAATGATGTGTCTGTGATGGAAATTGGCAGCAAGGGGTAGAGCATTATGGATTGCACGCTAAGCAAAAATTTTGACTTTGCGAGTCAACTTAAGCTTCCAAAAACGATTCCACCAAGGGGTTGGCGACTGGGAGTGTGAAGGTCCTCTAGTTTCCCTGAGTGAAGTGGCTAAGTGATACCCACTCTTAACCGTATATACCTGACGAAGTGTGATGCCAAATAAGCTTGTCTTCAGGTGGATATTGGCATAAGGGTAGCTGCAAAATACGGTCAATGTCAATGTTGAGGAAGTGTCATTTAAGGGCTGTGATATTCCAAGTGCGGTCTGATGAAATAAGATCAGAAACTCGCAAATTATGATCAACATTGTTGACATGGAGTGGTTTGAAGTTGGTATATCGTGGCAACCAAGAATCAGTGATATGAACTGAGGAGCTCGAGCCAATTTTCCATGAAAGACCCTCAAGGAGAAGTTCTTTACCCCAATGAATGCTTCGCCAAGTATAAGATGGATTGGTACCCAACTGAGCCTGAAGAAGTCCCGTTCGATTGAAGTAACGACGATGGAGTATGCGAAATAAAAGGGAGTCAGGTTTATCAAACAATCTCCAAGCCTATTTTGCAAGGAGAGCATGATTAAAGTCAATAAATGATCTAAATCCAAGGCCACCCATTTGTTTACTTCGGCACATATAATTCTATCTTTTCCAATGAATTGAATGACCATTAACTTTGAAACTCCACCAGAAACGAGCCATCATACTTTCAACACTGTTACAAAATGAAGTAGGAAGCTTGAAACAACTCATTGCATAAGTGGGAATTGATTGAACCACAACTTTGAGGAGAATTTCTTTCCCTCCAATGGAGAAGAGTTTTTCTTGCCAGGCAGTGAGAAGTTTCCAAAGGCGATTTTTGATATCATTAAAAGCTTCACTCTTGTTATGACCAGTGAAGGAGGGTAACCCCAATTATTGCTCATGACATGATTGAATATCCATTCCCAGAAGAAGATTGAAAGCATTCTGATCAGTAGTAGAAGAATTTGGAGAGAATGACATAACTGACTTGTCATAGTTAATAAGTTGACCAAATTCTCTACTATATATATCCAAAGTGTGCTTGATAGCAGCAAGAGAACGGGCATCAGTACGACAAAATAGGAGGCTATCATCCGCAAACTGTAGATGAGAGACTTTAGGGACATGTCTAGTAACTCCTAGCCCTGTAAGCTGTTGGAATTATTTTACCAGGATCTAGATTTACTAACAAGTATGTTATTAACATCCTAAATATGAACTTCTAAAATGATATGAAATAAACACATATAAAGTATCAGGAACCTTACAGTGGTTGCAGCAGAATATAATGTCTCCTTCCACTCAGATCTCTAACCCTTGTATCCTTTCTGTAGCAGAGTATCACCAAGATCTGAGTCTGAATCTCCTTCTCTTGAAACTGGATTCTTCACAGCTTTACACACTATGATTGAGTACCACTTGATGTGTGTGGGCACTCACTCTTTCACTATAGGCTTCGATTTTGAAGAGAGGAAGAGAGAGAGAGAGAGGTTTCGACTAGGGTAGTGAGAAGAGACTTGAAATTTTTATTGAAGGAATGAGATGCATCATCTTTTTCCTTTAGCCATCACTACCTATTTATAGGAAACCACTTACGGTTAGGTTAGATTTAATTTAGCATTAAAATAATAGAAAAATAAAGTGGCAAATCCCTTGTGAAGTGGCTGGCCATGGATTGCTATTGGGCCCCACTTTGCAATTTTGCCATTTTTCTCATTTTCCTTCTTATTTTCTCAAAAATGCCAATTTTCTAATTTAACCACTTAAATGCCAATTCTAATTATTTAATAGCTAAAAATTAATTATTAAATAATATTGTCATTTAATATATTTATTAATTAGACTTAACAAAGTCTCTTAATTAATAAATAAACCCTAGAAACTATTTCTTCACAATTACGCCCTTGCTTAGTGAAAATTCATAAACTAGACATAGTCTAATTTTAGAATTATAATTGATTAATCAAAATCAATTAACTGAGTCTTACAAGTAGTATTGTCTCAACTAGTATGGGGACCATGGGCCTATGTATCTGAGCTTCCAATAAGCAGCTCTAGAATTTACCAAGTAAATTCACTAACTTATTAATTCCTTATTGCATCCACCATAGAACTTTGAATTGCACTCTCAGTTATATAGAACGCTCTATATGTTTCACGGTACAGATACGCTATTAGTTATCCATTGTTATAATCCCAATAATCAATGATCCTCTATAGATGATTTACATTGTATAGGGATTAATTTACCGTTACACCCTTCAATGTATTTTATCCTTAAAACACTTAGCCACTTATAAAGGATATTTCAGTGAACTAACATAATCACTGAAATGAGTACTCAACCATTTATCTTTGATTAGCCAATCTCGAAGGAAATCATCATTTCACTTCTATGTCCTGAAAGAAGCTACAGATTCCATATCTATGTTTAGCGCTCCCACTCAATCGCACTACCATGTTCCCAAAATGTACGTATCACCTTGACCAAAAAGTAGGCTTAACTAACAAATCAAAGAACATGTATAATACTCTTGAGATTGAACCTAACCATGTAAGGATTAAGATCATTTAATCTAGGATCAACTAGGTGATATTGAATTGAGTAGATATTACGGTAAATTTATCATATCTGATTCAAAGTTCAATATCGGTCCCTTCCAATGCATACTCCAGGCATTCAACCAAAGGTTTAATTTAACCAATGCCCTGGAAAAGACATAGCACTTATCCAAGGTGCAAGTAAATTATGTTGTAGAATATCATATCAATTAAACGCACTGTACTGATAAATCTAGGAATATATATTTAATCACACAATTTTGATTACTTTCCAATGTGCTGACGTCAATCAAGAACATAAATGTGATAAGGGTTTGGATGAATTTATAAATCAAATAAACATATAAATGATAACATGAACCGAATGACACATTAAATAAGTGATGAAAATACTTTTGTCTCTTTATTGATATTTAAAAGATAGAGATTACATTGAAATAGAGTTTTATTTAGGGCATAAAGCCCAACATAAGCACGCCTTGTCGTTCCTGAGATTGAAGCAGCCGAGAAAATGCTTCAGCACAAATAAGAAAAATATACGGAGAAAGTGCGTCACCCTGTCGAATACCACATTTTGGCTGAAGATGTCCAGTAACATGACCATTGATGAGGAAGGAATAGCTTGTTGAGGTAATACACCACATAATAAGATCAACAAGGCCATGTCCGAAGCCCATTTTTAACAAGACACTTTTAACAAAATGCCATTCAACTCTTGCAAAAGTCTTACTCATATCGAGCTTAAGAGCAGTGTAACTTACTCTGCCTCTGGTTTTGTTTCGCAGACAATGGAGCAATTCGAAAGCTACTAAGACATTATCTGTAATCAATCTTTTTGATATGAAGGCACTTTGATATTCTGAGATTTCTAAGTGCAAGAAAGGCTTCAATCTGAGAACAATAGCCTTGGAAATGAGCTTGTAAATAACGTTGCAAAGATTGATGGGCCGAAATTGAGTGATTGAAGTAGGATGCTTGACTTTCGGTATGAGGGTGATTAGTGTTTTGTTAATACACGAAGGGGTAATGCGGTTGTTGAGAACATCTAAGACAACAGTAGTGATTTAAGGACCAATGGTGTTCCAATGATTCGTAAAAAACATAACAGACATACCGTATGGCCCCAGACTTTTGTCACTTCCCATACTATGTAATGCAGACAAGATCTCATCACTTGTGAAAGGTTGCTGAAGTGTGTCATTCATGTCAGAGGAGATAGTTGTGGGGATAGAGTCTAAGATATAATTTATGGCAGGAGTATCAATACCATTTGTGTGAAAGAGGTTGGAAAAATAAGCATGAAACTGATCAGCAATGCCTTGGAAATCAGTGACTGTGTTTCCATTATCTGTGTGAAGTTTTTTTTGTATGTTTATTGCCTTTTCTACCTGAAGCACGGGAGTGAAAGTATTTAGTATTAGCATCTCCAGCTTGCAACCAGTTAATGCGAGATCGTTGGTGCCATTAAGTCTCTTCTTGCTCAAGAAAGTCATCAAGAATTTTTTTCAGATTGGTGAAGTTCAGAAAAAAAAAATCCTGGCTATAAAGATCAGATTGTCGAAGATTAGAGACCTTTTTTTGTGCATCAGCTATGTTCCTTCTCATGTTCCCATATTTATTGCTATGCCATGATTAAAGATGGGAAGAAACATGCTGAATATTATGAACAACCTGGTGCAAGGGACTGTGATCAGTATCAGTCCAGTAACGGTCCATTATATCAGTACATTCAGGATCATTTAACCAAAGTGCTTCATATCGAAACCGAGATCTGTATTTCGTGTTTGAAACAGTATCATTGATGACATTGAATTTAGTTTTAAGAGCACGATGATCCGAAGAATAATAGTCCAAGTGGTGAAGACAAGAATATTGGAATGTTTGCTGCCAAGAGGTTTTAACAAAGCCACAATTAAGACATTCTTTAAGATGAAGAGAGCCAGGGGCTCTATTGTTACAGGTGAAATCACAGTCGGTGTGTTCAAGTCGTATGAGCTTGCCATAATTAACAGCATCATGAAAATTTTCTATCAAAGAAAGGTCTCTGGCTGCACCTCCAAATTTGAGATCAGGTGAAAAAATTTCATTGAAGTCTCCCATAACCAACCAAGGGTCAAGAGGGGAAATATCAACAAGTCTTTTGAGTATTTTCCGAGTATCAGGTCTTAAATGTGTTTCAAGAGCACCATAGAATCCAGTTTAATGCCATTTAGGACCATTGTCACTCTGAACATAGCTAGAAGTATGGCTCATTGAATAATTCAGCTGAGTTAAACCAAAAGGATCTTTCCATAACGACATTAACCCACCCCCAAGACCTTTCCTAGACACTTCAATGCAATTAGGACAGTTTAATACATTTATAATCTTATTAATAGACCCAGATGGTAATTTGGTTTCCATGAGAAACAAGATGTGGGGAGCATGTTGAGAGTTAAGCAGGCGTAATTGGTGGAGTTTGCTTGGTTTCCCCAACCCTCGAGCATTCCAACTAATAGCAATCATGGCGAGTGGCAGGGCTACTGAGCAACACCCGCCGGACTAGCTTCTTCTTCAGTTGCAGAATGTGGAGATGAGCATTCAGTCACAAAGGCTGCATTGGTTTCAGAAGCTTCATAAGGAAAAACATCAGAAGTGTTAATAGTGTCAATCATAGAGTAAGCATTGGTTTGAGCAGAGGGACTTTCAGTAATTGGCTGTAGACGACCATGTTACAGTATGGATCGGAAAGAGTCGCCAATAAGGATGGCCTAGCGTTTGTATGTATGTGTGACAACAGGATGGTGTGTGGATTGTTCACGATTGTTGAGGACAGGAGTAGTATTGGTTTGGATTTGGCTAGTGTTCTCTGGTATGGTTGGTTTAGGTATGTGGGTAGGAGGAGCAGTAGAATAGTAGGGAGTGGAATGTGGGTCAGTTATGGTGAGAAATTTTGGCTCAAGGTTAATTTTATTGTTGATAGGGTTAGTTTGATGAGTAGAGGCAGGGTTGGTGTTTTGTGGAGGTTGCAAGGCTTGGCTAATGGTGTTGCAGACAAAGCGAGTAAGCAGAGGCCATGCCACATTTTTGGCTCTGTTTTCTCGCAAAGATCGACCGGAGCCAGATCGGGGAAGAGGATCCCCTTTCAACAAGGCTTCATAAGGGAGTGATAAATCACCACTATTATCTTCTGCTTCTAGAAATTGAAGGAAACTCATATATGCATGTCCAAACCGCCCACATTTGTGGCAAAAATCTAGAAGTTTCTCAAACTTGAAGTTCACCCAAAGACTATCAGGCATGTTGGTGAATTTGAGAAATGTGCCACGGAGAAGAGGCTGGGTAGCATCAATGTCAACCCAAATACGCATAAAAGGTGCCCAGCCTTCAAGGAGAGAATCATCATCGACTTCTAGGAATTCTCCCATATCAGTGCCAGATATTTGCTTTCACTGAGAAAAGGAAGACCATGAACCTGAACCCAAAGGGGAAGATGAGTAAAGTTAGATTCAATAGGAATTTTAAAGTTAGAAATTGTAGAAAAAATAATGGGTTGATTGTTGAAGTGCCAAGGTTGGTGGTAAAGGGTTCTCTGCATATCTCAAGCACAACCAAATTGAACCAGAAAATAACCCTTGCGGTCTATGATGGTAACTTCAAATCGCTTGGACCAAAGTTCAGACATCTGGAGGATGAAAGCACATGGATTGGTTTTTTCGTGTGTAAGCACAAAAGCAAACACGCTCCACTCAGAAATAGTAGAGATAGCAGAGGTACCCGATTCACCAATTTCATGGACAATTTTTCTTTTTCAGTAAGTGTAACTTGGGAAGACATATCTTTGATGATTCTATCCATTGGAGAAATTTTAGGGTGCAGGTGAGTGAAGGAGAATAAGAGTCGGTATATATAGAGAATTTTCAAAGTGGAGATGCTGATGAAAAACTGATAGAGAGTGGGGTTCATGGCGTCGGAGATGGGAATGAAGGTGGGAAGGGCGGTTGGGATGGAGTTACACACGATTTGAAAAGCAAAAGAAAAGAAAGAAAATGAACCGTTACAAAGCAAAACAGGGGCGAACACTCATTAAGATGTGCATTGATATGATTATTATTTTTTTTAAAAATGGACGTTTTCCTTTAACTTGGTGTAAGTATGATAGTTTATAAGTGTACTAGATTTAAAACCAACGTGATAATCAATAATAAAATTTATTAACACTTCTAATAAGGGATATGTCTCTCCAAGGCATTAGTAGAATATTAAATTGGATGTATATGGTTCATAAGGATAGGACTGATATTGACAGTAAAAAAATTATTATAAACTTATTGTTATAATTATTTTAAAGTAATATCACTTAATTTATCATAAATTTATTCACTACTATAAATATAGTTTTTGGTATTAGTTTTGATGTCGGCGAAATTATAAAATTGACACAATAAATTTATTGTTGAATTTTGCGTCAATTATTAAGCGAAGCACAATTTACATCAGTTTTTAAGGCATTGGCGTCAATTAACAACTGGCGCAAATTCTCTGTTTCATTTGAATGACAAATTTGGACTACGGGCCATTTTAAAAAGTCCTACTAATATATAAAACCTAACATATACCTACATCCGCCCTCCATTTCCTCTGAATCTCTCTCTATCTCTCTCTCTCTCTCTTGGTTCTATATCTCTCTCTACTATCGGATCGTCGACGATGGAGCCCAGACGACAGAGGCCGCTGCTCCTACCACAGGCTTAGACAAACCTTCTACAACCGCCTCCCATCACGAGAATCTCTCTCTCTCTCTCTCTCTTGGTTCTATCTCTCTCTCTACACTATCGGATTGTCAACGATGGAGCCCAGACGACAGAGGCCGCTGCTCCCACCACAGACTTAGACGAACCCTGCACAACCGCCTCCCATCACGAGAATCTCTCTCTCTCTCTCTCTCTCTCTCTCTCTCTCTCTCTCTCTTTCCCTCTTTCGATCTTTCTCTCTTCCAATTTTCTCTCTCTCTCTCTCTCTCTCTTTCCCTCTTTCGATCTCTCTCTTTTTTTTTTCTTATTTGATGTCGACACTTTTAGGGTTGTAGTGGTACGTTGGGATAGTGGTGCGGTGGTTTAAATCTGTGTATTTTAGGTTTGAATGGTGGTTTAAATCTGTGCATATGTGAATTGGACGATTTGCAGTAGTGTGATGGTGGTGGTGGTGCGGTGGTTCATATTTTTGATATTTTTTTAAGAATTTTGTGCTTAGTTTAATTAGCGTTGGTGCACTAATATTTGCTTTAGTTATGAACTGAAGCAATTTTTTTTTGCTTCGGTTCATAACAAAAGTAAAGAATCAATTAGCGTCGTTTCATAACTAAAGCAAAAAATATCACTATTTGCATCTACGACTATAATGTCAATCACACCAACCAAAACAAATTCTTTATGTCACTTAAGAAACTGAAGCAAAAATCCCTGTAGTAGTGATTACATCTTAATCCGGAGATGATTAAGCTTTAAGCCAGTTCAGTTATTTTGAGTTATCTTTGATTTGTTCGTTACAAGCTTACCCTAAGGTCTAGCCAACACTTGTATTTTGAAAACTCAGTAGCAAAATTGAGTAGGAGTATTAATCATAGATATGAACATCTATAACTTCTATTTGTTAGAAGTGAAATAATAGTTTCTTTTGAGTTTACTAAAGTAATAAATAATAGAGAGCTCATTTCAGTAATTATAATTAGTTTATTGAAATGCATTTATATTATATTAGTTATGGTAAAAATAAAAATGGAAATACATTTTAATTATCTCTAATAAACTTTAGTTAAATGAAGAGCAAAGTCCATAACTAAAGATCTCTAGGGGATTTCGACTATCGCATTCCTTGGTAGCCAAGGAATTGTCTTTTTTATTTTTTATTTTTTATTTTCTATTTATTTATTTAATTAGTTTGAAGGAAATTAACTTATTTTCCTATTACTTTTGTTTCTCTTTGCGAATAAATACTAGGCTTTGAGAGACGTTCATTAAACTACTTTTTTACATAGGTAAAACTTTGGAAAATTCTCTTTAAAAATATTAAGTCTTAGCTGTCCACTACTATTCTATTCTCCCTCTAGATTTTTTTTGAAAATAGCATATTGAGAAATAGCCCACACTATTCTATTTGGTACCTTGAACACTGCATAAGACTGTGAAGAAATTTCTTGTTCATGTTCAAATTGAAAATTCGAGCTCAGTACTTGGTGATATTCTATGTGAGACAAGAATGAAGGGTTAGAGTACTAAATGAAAGGATAATTTATTTCATTGCTACAACTCTGTAAGTATTCATAATCTCAGTTTATAGTTTTGCATGTTATAGAAAATAATTATTTACGTTAAATAATTTTTGCATGAAAAATAAAATAAGAGCCTGTTATTAGTTTCCAACAAGGAAATCGTTGACAATGAAATGACCCGACAATTCAGGGAAAAACTGGTCTACTTAAAAAAGGTCACGTATTACCTAGTGTGGAAGGAAGATTGAGAGATGCCATGCCTATACTGAACGTTGTTTAGCCTAAGGGATTCAAGATGTTAGAGTTTTCAACTATAGAGGAACTATAGATCCCAAAGATCATCTGTCCTATTATAGTCGACTAATGTTTGTGGCCCACTTCTGCAACGACAAAAAATGTTTGTGTTTTCCATCACGTTAGTTGGATGTGTACAAGAGTCATGGAAGAGATCAAAGCTAGGATCAACCCAAGACTAGTAAGGGCTACAAAAAACTTTCCAAAAGCAGTTCATTACCACCAAGATATTCGACATGGAAATTAGCACTTTGGCTAAAATCAAGCAAAAATTGTCTGAGACTTTGAAGGCTTACATATAATGCTTCATGGAGGAAGAATCCAAGAGTAAACTAGATGACGAGCAAATGCTGGTGGCTCTACACTCTGAAATTAGAGCGGTATCTCCTCTCAAGAATGGCATGTAACAAACAAAGGTTGACACCCTTGAAGAATTCTTAAGAACATCCCAAGCCTTCATTAACTTGGAGGAATCCAAAATTCAGGCCTCTAGATGGTCTTTGGCTCCATTTGTTGCAACACCCGGAATCCCAGCATATGGAGCTCAACATCCGTCTAGTTCATACCCAGCACAACCAATAAGGTTTGGATCTACTGGGGTGCCAAGAATTCAATACATGGCCCTAACCATTGATGGGCCAACTACCTCAGGGTATGATCTGACTCCATCTTCCAACTACTTCTTTCTCTGGATACAATGTTTCCCCTAGATAGAAACACTAAAAGTGGGAGTGAGTCACTCTAAGGGAAAGCAAACAAGCAAGAATCAAAAGTGCACTAAGTCCATAAAGAAGGGAAAAATGGGTATGAGCTGCATTTTGAATACATAAATTTGGTAGATACAAGAGAGAATATCTAGTTTACTACCTGTAATATAGTTCACTATAGAATGCCAAACCCTATGTTTAAAGGATGTAAGAACACTAGGGATCCAAACAAAATGTATGCCTACAACAAGGAAATAAGCCACACCACTAATGAATTAAAGGACAAGATAGAGAATCATATCAAGATGGAACATCTCCATCACTAAGTAAGGATGCCCATCAGAGTCCCAGGATAATAAATGGTTAATACTATTCAGATCGCTATATGTGAGATCTGATATAGCACCCTTAAGGATACAAAATATGAATTGGGATTAGGAAATCTTAAGTGATGAGAGTGCTTGTATGGGCATGTGAGAGAAAGTGCAGAAGAACAGAGTTATCAGACTTAGGCTTAGAGCTAAGAGGCTAGTATTAGTCTGATACTGAACTTAAGTTTTCTAGATTAGAGTTAAGGCCTTTATATAGGAAGCGTAAAACCCTAATTTACCCTTGAAACCTTAGGATATTTGCATAGTTAATTAATTAATTGCAAAAGACAGAAATTCCCTTGGACATAAATATTTTTCAGCTGTTCTATTGGGCTTTTAGGGCCCAATTCGAAGCCAAAATGATGATGTCCACGTGTAGAAGTGCATAGAGAACCCTGCAGAGCTTCTTTTGGCCGACCAGAACCTTGTGGGGAGCAGGCCGGCCGACCATGGTGTAGTCCAATGGCTGGCCGACCAGCTATTGTGATGAAGATGGTCTGTCAATTGATGCCTGTTCGAGTGTTGGGGTCTCCGTTTGCTTAGGTAGTGGCTTGGCCTTCTTATTGGTGAGTTGTACTGCCACGTGGCACTGATTTTGTCTACGTAAGCACTTCCACGTTTGGAGGACAAAATAAGGATAACAACTAGGATCTAGATTTACTAACATGTATGTTGATTATAATCTATAATATAACATCCTAAAACAATAAACTAAACACATAAGAGATTAAGAAATCCTTACATTGATGGCAGCAGAATAATAAGGACTCCTTCCATTCAGATCTCTAGCCCTTGATTCAATTCTGTAGCAGAGCATTATCAAGATCTAAACCCGAGTCTTCTCTCCTTCAATTTGGTTAGACACAGTCTTCCACACTATGCTAGGTACTGCTTTGATATGAGTGGGCACATTCTCAATCACCCTGGCTTTGAAATATCCAGTATATAAGAACATTAATTTCAAAAATTGAAAGAAGAAGAAGATGAAGAAGCTCTCTCTTCATTTTCTAGTTGTATGACAAAACAGACTACGTCTTGAGCTATCTAAAAATAAGAGCTATACTTTTCTACTTATAGGGATTCATTAAGTTTAGGGTTAGAGCTTAATGAGCTGATTAGAAAGATCCAATGGCTTAGAATTCATCTCATGGCCGAACCCCTTTAGTTAAGCCCATGAGTTAGAATTTTGCCATTATTTTGTTTCCTTAATAAAACAAACTTGTTTTTCTTCATGCCATTTTTCTGCTCTAGTTATTTATATACTAATTCTATCTATTTAATAGATATAAATAATTCTTTAAATAAAAATTACTATTTAAATAAATTTATTAATTAGACCCTCCAAGGTCTCTTAATTAATAAATAAATTGTTATTCAGTTTTTTGCATATTGACGTGGCAAGAGGACCGAGCGACATGTGTCTCACATTTCTGATACCTGGGCAGAGGTAAATGTCCCAAACAGCCTGCATATTATACTATACATCAACATCTACAATTGTCGATTACCCAACGAGTGTGGAAGACAGAACAGCCGACCAAGTAGAAGTCTACGATGCCGAGCTACTTACAAGGAGTTATTTCTTCAGGATGATCTGGTGCTGCCCAGACACGAAGACAATCCCTACAATTGTGGGATTAAATTAGAGAAATATAGCAACTTGTTTTAGTCTCCTATTTTGTGTATTGTAATTGTGTAATCTTTGTAATTTCATATTTTACGCATTGTAAGCAAAAGGGAAACCATCCCTCATGCATTAAGTCCCTATAAATAGTGGCCTAGCCTCACTATGAAAGGGATCGAAAGAATTGCTTCTGAGGGAGATTCTAGAGAGAAAATAGTGATCTAAGAGAATTACTCAGAGATCAATTGTAAGAGCTTTCAGAGAGGAAAATACTTTTTTCTTTCTGTTAAGTTAATACAATACAAATGGAGTAGGCTATTACCACGCTCACGGGGCCGAACCTCTTCAAAATCTGGTGTTCTTTTTTACTTTATCATTTTTGTTCTCTTTTAATTATATTATTAATCACTTATTAATTGACTCACTGTCGTTGGCTAAAAGTGAGGTCAACATTTTGGTGCTTTCATTGAGAGTAAGAACCCAAGTTTTTTGTCTTAAGTTTTGACAGGCATAATGGATGGTTGTACAAACTCGTAGTGGCCTTGCTGATCAGGGTGACCCGATGGTGACAAATCCCAATGTACAGACTCCTGGAAATACGAGAGGACCACCAGGGACAAACCCCGAGCAGGTCAATACGCAACCACCCACTGTGGGCCATGGAGTGACTTCCCCTCTTGCTTGGGTTACACTAGGCGTGCAAGAGACTGGGAACA
This sequence comes from Cannabis sativa, assembly GCF_029168945.1. Lineage (NCBI taxonomy): Eukaryota > Viridiplantae > Streptophyta > Magnoliopsida > Rosales > Cannabaceae > Cannabis > Cannabis sativa. Next base: position 65,437,600 of record NC_083602.1, read on the forward strand.
CCAGTTTAGCAGCCGTTCAATCCACTCCCAACACTGAGGTCCCGTCTACCACTAATGTTGAGGCAAGTTCACTGACAATGATGAATAGCACCCCAGAGACAATGCCTCAAAATTGACTGCCTTCTCAGTCCTAACAGACAACCTTAAGACAATCTACCAGACAACACAGTCTATGGTCCCGTACAAGAAACCATCTCCCATGAAGAAGTATGTAAGTAAAAGTGATACATCCAAGTTTTGTTGTTTTTATGCGAACTACGGCCACGACACAAACGAATGTAATAATCTAAAGGGAGAAATTGAATTTTTTATTAGAAAGAATAACCCACACTTACAGAAGTATGTCAAAGCCGACCAGAACTAGAGGGCCACCCAAGGAGACAATAACCAAAACCAGTTGATGCCTCCACCAGTGGACGAGTGTTTACAAGTTATTATTGGTGGTCCACATCCTGCTAGACACTCGGGCAAAGCTTGAGAAAAGTATGCTTGAGCCTTGTAGTATGAGCAAAATGTAACAGTCTTGGCCGTGGAGGAGAGAAAGCTAAAAATACCATGGGTAGGGGAACCAACAATAACATTCACTAAAGTAGATGCCAGTTGCATCAACTTCCTGCACAATGACCCCTGGTCATAAAAGTGTAAATTGCAAATAAGACAGTGGCACCGACTATGATAAACAATGGAGCTTCCTTGAATATTATGTTTAAAACAACTTATGAGAAGATGAAACTCTAGCTTAAAGATTTGATCCCTGTACCCAGCTCATATATGGTTTCTCTGGCCAGAGCATTGCACCTCTAGGATAAATCCACTTACACCTCACTATTGGATAAGCTTCGAGGAGCATAACTGTGATGGCACAGTTGTTGATAATTGATGTTCCATCAGCTTTTAATGTCATGTTAGGCCGATCGTCCCTATTTGACTTAAAAGCTATTACATCAATGTTCCACCTGTGCGTCAAGTTTCCAACAAAGAATAGGGTGGGATGTCCCATAGGAAACCAAAGAATTGCGCGTGAATGCTATAACCTTGCCCTAACTAAGGTCAAGAAGGAAAACACCTCCGGCTAGAGTTTGGGCAAGGAAAAAAGCATTGCCCAATAGGAAGTTGGCCAAGGCAGGGACGAAGACATGGATCCCCGACTTGGGAATCAAACACAAATGTAAGACTGATAGAAGAACTGGAACAAGTGGAAATCAACCCAAATATTTTGACCAGGAAACTCAAAATTGGTAAGGGTTTGTTGCTCGAAATAAAATTAGCTTTAATAAAATTTTTGAGAGCAAACCTTGATGTTTTTCCTAGTCACATGAGGATATGGTCGGTATTGATCCCACTATAATGTCTAACGCCTTAAACATTGATCCAAACTTTTGTCCCATCAAGCAAAAGAGAAGACTACTGGACAAAGAATGAGGAAAAGCACTGATAAAAGGGGTAGAGCGACTACGTGAAAACGGGTTCATCATTGAAGCTTTCTACTTAGCTTGGGTAGCTAACCTTGTACTAGTTCCCAAGCCTAAAAAATGGCGAGTATATATTGATTTAACTGACCTCAACAAGGTGTGCCCCAAGGATTGTTTTTCACTTCCAAGAATTGATCAGCTCATGGATGCAAAAGCTGGAGATGAAATCCTGAGCTTCATGGACGCCTATTTTGGGTACAATCAAATTAGAATGCATCCACCAGACCAAGAACATACAAGTTTTCAAACAGATATGGTCTATACTGTTACAAGGTTATGCCGTTCGGTCTTAAGGATGCTGGAGCTACCTACCAGATACTGGTAAATAAAATATTTAAAGACCAGATCGATGAAATATGGAGGTATATGTGGATGATATGCTCGTCAAATCCAGGAAGGCTGGGGGCCACATTAAGATTTGGATGAATGCTTCAAAATCCTAAAAAAATACAACATGAAACTCAATCCCTTAAAGTTTTCCTTCGAGGTCAGCTCGGGTAAGTTTCTTGGTTTTATTGTCAATGCTCAGGGAATAGAGGCTAATCCAGAGAAAATACAAGCCCTCCTGGATATGAAATCGCCAAAAAAGACAAAGGAAGTCCGAAGATTAATTGGTCAGATAGCCACACTCAGTAAATTCATTTCAAAGTCAACAGACAAGTGTGTTCCTTTCTTCAACATCCTTCGAGGAAATAAAAAGTTTGAATGGACAGACGAATGTGAGAATGATTTCCAAGAATTAAAATGATAGCTTACAAAGCCTCCCATACTCTCAAAACCCTTGGATGGAAAAGAATTAGGAATATACTTGGCTATCACCGAATATGTTGTAAGTGTCGTGTCGATAAGAGAAGAGAACAACGTCCAACATCCAGTCTACTATTTCAGCAAAAGACTCATTGAAGCTGAGGGACGATATCCTTTAATAGAGAAGCTCACTTACTACCTAATCTTGGCAATGAGGAAGTTGAGGCCCTATTTCCAGGCTCACCCTGTTCGGGTATACACCGACTAACCATTACTCCAAGTATTACAAAAGCTTGATGCTTCTGGGCAGTTTCTTAAGTGGGCAATAGAGTTGGGTCAGTACGAGATAATCTTTCAACCCCAAATAGCGATTAAGGGACAGGCCTTAGCAGACTTTGTAGTTAAGTGCACAAGCAAAGAAGAACGCAACTTAAGGGACAACATGAAGCTAGTAAGAGAACTCCTTCCAGAAAACAACGAAAAATCAACCTACCTAGAAATTACACGTGGACAGGTCAACCACAGACCAACTTTCTAGTGCATGAATTTTCCTTGTCACACTTGGGGGCAACACTTGCACGGAGCAGTCAAATTTGGGTTCAAGGCCTCCAACAACGAAGTAGAATATGAAGCCCTCATTGCTGGACTAAAACTTTCTCGGGAGGTACGTGCCGAATACATTGAGGTCTATAGTGATTCGTAGTTGGGGGTGAATCATGTTTCTAGAGAGTACGAGGCTTGGGGAGAGAAAGTGATGGCCTATCTAAGCAAGATACAAGACCTGCTCGCACAATACAAGGGTTGCACCCTCAGGAAGATTCCAAGAGAAGAGAACAAGCTGTTGAAGCTTTAGCCCGCCTTGCGAGCAGCACAGTAACAGATAAGGCCAACCTAGTCCTTATTCAATTCTTAGAAGAACCCACTATCAATTGTTCTGAAGAAATCAAAATGATAGACACAACACCAAACTGGATGGCACCCATAGCAGCCTATCTCAACACTGGAGAACTTCTACATGACAGAAATGAGGCTCGAAAGATGATGAGGAAAGTTGCACGGTACATCATAGTAGAAGGTGTTATGTATAGAAGAGGTTTTTCTATGCCATTACTTAGATGGGTAACAAAAGAAGAAGCTGCACGACTCCTGTGCGAAGTACGTGACGGATTCTCTGGTAACCATGCAGCAGGAGAAAGCCTATCAAAGAAAATACTAAGGCAAGGATATTTCTGGCCGATAATGATGGACGATTCAAAGGCTTATGTAAAGAAATGTGACAAATGCCAGAGATTTTCGAAGATCCCCTGTGCACTGCCCAACGAGATAATTCAGATGCAAAGTCCTTGGCCTTTTGCCATTTGGGGAATAGCCTGACCGGACAATTGCCTAAGGGCAAGGGCAGAGTAAGGATGTAGTGGTCACAATTGATTATTTCACAAAGTGGACAGAAGCCAAGCCTTTAGCAACAATCACATCTAAAAATGTATTGGACTTTGTAGTGAAAAACATAATATGTCGATTCGGTGTCCAGCAGAAGATCGTTTCGAATAATGGCAAACAATTTGACAGACAGATGTCTACAGATTTCTGTGTGACACATGGAATCATAAAAAGTTTCTCCACAGTGGCACACCCTCAGTCAGATGGTTAGGTCGAGGTAGTCAACAAGACACTCAAAGACACCATGAAAAAAAGGACTTGAAGAGGCTAAAGGGTACTGGCCTGAAGAACTACCAGACGTATTGTGGTCATACCACACAACAGAGAAAACATCAATCGTGAAAACACCATTTGCTATGGCCTATGGTTATGAAGCTATGCTGCCCGTGTAATTAGAACCTTTGTCCCGTAGAAGATTGACCTACGATCAAGAAGCTAATCATGCCCTCCTGGCAGAATCACTTGACGAGATTGAAGAAAAATGAGCCTCAACAAACCTAAAGCTAGTAGCTCATCAGCAAAAGGTAGCTTGGCACTTCAACAAGCAAGTGAGGACAAGAAATTTTTTTGCGGGAGATATAGTTTTCAAAAGAGTATTCTTGAACACAAAAGACAGCGCGACTGGTGTGTACGGACCTAACTATGAAGGACCAAATCAGGTGTCGAAGTCACAGACTCTAGAGCATATAAGCTGGGGCGGTATGATGAAAATATGGAGCTCGTTCTAGTACCAAGGTATTGGAATGGGGAACATTTGAGGAAATACTACCAGTAAGTGTACAAGGTCTGATGCCGACTTTAAGTACACAATGCTAGAACATTTACTCTTAAGTAGATGGCCTTCTGGGAGAATCTTACTCAAATGTTTAGATAAAATGACTAGTACTCAGGTCAGATGACCATCTTTAAAGTACAATTCTAAAAGTGCAATTATTTTGTGTTTAAATTAGCTAAATATCAGTTAGATCATTTAATAGCTTTAATAAATGTAAGTTACTACGGTAACAAAATTATTTCGACCAATACATGAATATTAATTATCATTCTAATTGTGTCAATTATTTTATAGCAAATTATGAATTTACCATCAAAATGTGTACAAAGGGTCTGCTCGAACCCAAAAGCCGAAAGACAAAAATTGAACTTGTAAAATACAAGTGACCAAGAGTCATAGCTCGGTCACTTAAGGGGCCACTATACCCATACAAAGCATCAGTAAATAACAAGCTAAAAAAACATAGCAGTTACACGTATAATTACTAAAATAAGGGAAAATATCCATTTAAGAAAAGATGACAAAAGCACGATATAAATTCGGGAGTAAAGGCTGCCCGGTTAGCTAGTCATCTCAAAATAAAATGGAGTATTACTGAGTTTAATGAACGCTCGGTTGGTCATTGGAGGCTGGGGTCTCTGTGTTATGATTGGTCAGGGCTGTGGAATTGTCTGCCTCGGGGTTTTGTTTGGCTGCCTGGCTCGCACAGTAACTAAGATATGCCTCTTTGGTATCACCGAGGTAATCAAAGTTTCCTTATGGTTTAGCCTTCCAAAATTCATAGAAAACTTCCAAGGCAATAGACTCCAAATTCTCAACCTCCTTTAGAATCTCTTCTTTCTTGGTCTGCCTAGATTTAACGTCCTCTTCAAAGTTTGTCTTATCCGTGGTCAAGGTTGCAAACAGAGACCCTCCCTCTCATCCTTTAAACCATTAACTTCCTTGGACAGAGCCTCGTTATCCGCCTCGAGCTAAAAGGTAGATGGCATCTCCTTGATCTCCTTCTTTAGCTCCTCAACTCGATTATTGGCAGCTTAAAATTGCTTGTTCACTTTGCCCAGCTCTGCCCTTACAACCTCAACCTCCTTCTTGGCCACATCCACCTCCTTCCACGGATTGGTGGTGGTGGTGATATTTTTCAGGGCAGTAGACTTGGCTCGGGAATAGGTGTAAGTCATCTTCACATTGAGCTGCACAGGAAAAGGTTAAAACTTGCACGGGTAAAAAGACAAGATAAAAACCAAAGGAGAAATACTTACTCGAGTTGCCTCCTTCAGGAGCCCGCCCATCAGAAGCTCTACGGACATCTTGTCCCCTCTAAATAGTTTATCGTTCACCTCGAGAAGTAGTTGACCCTGGTAGTGCTGAAGCATCTTCTTGCCCTTCTTGGTCTCAAGGTTCAGCACGATGGGAGTGTTTGAGGGCCTGGGCAGACCAGACTCATCCGTGATACCTCCCTTGGAACCTTTTGACTTGGGAGCCTTCTTGGTTGCTGTCTCCACCTCACATACCACCTCCTCAGAGAGGTCGATAGGAGACTCGACCGAGCTTTTCTCCTTGGGCAATATCTCCTTGGGCGATACCTCATTACCTCTTGATTTTTTTGGGTAGAGGGGTCAGTCCAGAGCTGTCACCCGACCTCTTCTTCAGAGCTTGGAACACCTTCTGAGACATAGCTGTATATGAACAAAATAAGAAGGTTAAAAATAAGTGTTATATAAGCCAAGTAAAATGACAATTAAATATGAGTTAAAATACCCTACACGTAAGCAGGAGCATTCTCCCGAATAAGCAAAGATAGAGGCTCGTCATCTGAAGAGTCTTCTGGCTCCTACTCCGTAAGAACGACTTTACCCTTTCCCGCCACTAAGGCGGATCGCCGAGCAGGTCTTTCAGGTTCCTCCCTAATCCGGATAGACCATTCAACGGGTGCTTGGCTAGTTAGAGGGGCTTTCTTCCTTTTTTTTGCTCGGAGTCTCTTGTTTGGGCTCAGCCTTTTTCTCCTTCTTCACAACCTTTGGTACAAAATCAGTTGGAAAAAGTTTATACTTAACAAAATTGGTCTTGGAGGTCAAGAGGCAGATGTTCCGTGCAGTAGGAGGCAATTGAAGGATCTTTTGTGCCCTCTTCTTGAGCTCCAGTGTGAATGGAGGGCGACAGTAGGATGGTACCTGCTAGAAGCTACTGTGAACGGTACCCATTCCTTTGACGAAGTAGTATTCGTCCATAAAGTACCCTATCTTAGTCACCTCAGTAGGTGTGGTGCCCGTCAACCATTTCTTCTCAAATTGAGAAAAATAGAAGTATCCTAACCTGTTCTGCTTGGGACTTGACTTCAGATCAAAGAGCCAGTTGGTATCATGCGGGGAAGGCTCACCCCACCCTTGTGAGACATAGAGAACGAATAGGGCAGACAAGTACTTGATGTCCTTGGGAGTGAACTGGTCGGACTTATATGGTAATAGTTTGCAATCCTCCTAAAGTATGGGAGCAAGGGCAAAATAGCACCCTGCTTGGTATGAACGCCCGACCAAGCACAATAACCTTCCCCTAGGCTAGTCGCCAGCTGGTCGGGGGAGTGAAGGAAGCATTCAACACTCCCTAGGTAACCACGGTTGAGAAAATTCTTCATCATGGCCATGGTCACCATAGATGGTTGAGAGACCCATCGATTTCCTAGTGCGCCTTGCCTCCTCAAAGGAATAGCCTCGGTGTACTCTTCAATAACATAGTCTTCACTCGCCTCTAGAACCTCCCCGACTTCAGGCACGGGCTTTCCTTCTTCATTGAAGCCACCGAATTGTGACACCCGAGCTACTCCTTCTTCTTCATCTCCTTTGGCCTCAGCAGGAGTAGCAGGACGGACCTCACCCTAGTCCTCCATCTAATGGACTTCAATGTCCCAAGTTATGTCCTCCTCTTCAGTGGCAGGCCCGGCCTGTTCAGCATTTGGCAAAGTGGCGAGACAGGCGATGAGTGGGTCAAACAATGAAGATTTCCGTTACAGTTTGCTTGGTTCGCGCCATCATTCTACGTCTGGACAAAACTTTGTTTGTCTGCCTAGCAATAGTCACAACAAACATGGCAACAGGTTTACCTGCAACTGTAGGGCTTGGACGTCCTTCGAGCAAAGTATCAGCAATGTCTGGACGGACAATATATGTACAGTCGAACAGAAGATAGCGTCTCCACCCTTTTTGAGTTCCCAAATGAAGCGTCCGTAACCTTGACCTTGGATCTAGCAAAGATAAAAATGGTTTTGCACCTCAGGTTTTGGGGAAGGCGTGTGTTCACTACTTACTTCCCAGTCTTCAAAGCAAGAATTAGAAAGATAATGGAGGCGAGGATAATCCTCGTACAATAGTTGAAGCAGATCCTTGTCGATATGGTGTTCGCCTCCCCAAAACTCACTAGGGTTCATCTACAAAAGGTACGAGGCAAGATGAGAATTTGGTTGGGGCAACGAATGGAAATAGGTTGGTTATACTGACCAGGTACGATTGAGGGATCAAAAATAGAAATTTCATACAGTAATGGAATTTTCAACCCAGAAGTTCAAAATTTTGAATCGAACTCTGATTCTCACTAAACCCAAATGGATAAGTGAAAATGAGTATGGTGGGGTTAAAATGAAAGCGCAATTAGAATCAAACAACGTGGTTGAGCATAATCAAGATTTCTAAATCTCAAACGTAGAATTTCTATGGTTACCTTAGAACAACTCAAGAACAATCAAGATTGGCAGGTAGAAATCTAGAAAATTAAGCATGCAAATGTGTAAAAGAAGGAAATGAAGAACTTACTTACTGATTTGAAGCTTTTGATCTGCTTGGATGGTGCTGACCAAAGTATTCTGGAAATTCTTCGAAGAAATTGAGAGAGAAAAAGTTCGTTGCTCTAGTTCTTCAAGAATGAGAATAACTAAAGTGATTAATTAGGGTTTTCAATCCTATTTATAAGCAGTTCGAAAGGGAGGAGTAATCATTTCAAATTTTAAATATCTCGAATTACCCCCAAAAGTGTATATTATGTACTTATTACTAGCATGAAAACCGTCTTCACACGCGAACCTTAAGACGCGATTCGAGGTAAAAATTATCAATCAACATTAATGAGCCGAAATCAAGCTCGAAAGAAATCATCGTTTCACTTCTAGAAGTTATAGAACCTATAGATTCTACATCTATGATTAGTGCTCCCACTCAATTATACTACCATGTTCCTAAAATGTAATTATTGGGCCAATCCAATTGGTCAGCTTTAACGAAAAACTCCAAGAACACAAATAACACATTCAAGCCAGAAACTAACTATCCTGGATTAAGATCTATTGACCTAAGATCAACTAAGTGATATTGACTTAGATAGATATAACAGTAAGTTTATGATATCTTATCCAACGTCAATATCGGTCCAGACCGATGTATAATCCATACATCTGATCCTAGCACACTTTGCCAATACCCTAAAAATGACAAAACACTTATCTAAGGTGTAAGTAAAGTTTATGGCTGATTATGATGTTAGTGTAAATCAAGTGTACTGACAAATCTTGAGACAAGAAATTGAAACATATAATAATGATTATATTCCATTGTGTTGACAACACTATAATCATGAATAATTATATATTCTGGATTTAATCGAATTTATACATTAAACATATATTCATGAAAGAAATAATGTGAACCATGCAACATAAAATAATTTCTGATACTTTATTAATTAGTAAATCTAATTATATTGAAATGTGTTTTATTTAGGGCATAAAATCGAAACAATTCAACACATATAAAATCAAGTCAAATAATTAATGTAATGCCCTAATCTATAGGAACGCCACGTGTGTGATTTTATAAAACTAGTTTAATACTAATATATTAATTAATTATTAAAAACTGTGAGGATAATAAAAATTTGACTAAAAAAAATACTAAAAACGGACATTATAACGACAGTAAAAAGGAGTTTTGGGGATCCCTGTTATAAAAGATTTATCCAAAAGACGATATACAAAAATAATTCAAAATACAGCACACACAACCAGTCTAAAAAAACTCCTGGCAACTCAACACGCATGCTGGTGGGGTCAATATGTACATTACTGGAGAAGACCGCCATCTCATGGTTGTTCTAACTTTGCCTTGCCCTTACCTGCACCACAAAGCACCCGTGAGTCACATAGACTCAACAAGAAAAGTAATAAAGAAGGATACATTAAATAGCTAATTATACATTTCATTATCACAAAATGATTAAACTATAACATTCAACAGTAGGTAATATAACCAGTCATATGCATAGTGTTATCCCAAAATTGGCACTCTGACGTGGCATCACAAGAATGGTGACATGTGGCATCTACTTAGAGCATCTGGTCGGATCAACATGCCGAGCAGGATGCCTCGCTGGCATGTTCATGGTGGAATACTCAACGAGCCGTGCAGAATGAGCAACACTTAGCGAATTCAACCAAGCACTTCGTGAATCACCAGCTCAATCCCTATAACTCAGGGATCAACTTGCGTGGATGTGGCATACACACGATTCCACTATCGGTGTATACGGCCTCAATCCCATGATCCTAGCATTTAGTAATGATCACACGATCTTTGTGTTTATGCACTTTGTAACGAGAGAGGAAATTCTTCCTCCTCAAGTTTCCTGCCCTATAAATAGTGAGGAATGTTCATTGGGCAAGGGGATCGATCGAAAAACTGTAAAAATAGAGATTATACGCCGAAACGCTATAAGCTAAGGCTATCTAAGAATTATATATTCAGAGATATTATTGTAAGATCTATAAGAAAAGGAATCTTCTTCCTTATTCTTAAGTCAATACAACTAACGAGGATTAGGCTATTACCAAACTGCTCGGGGCTGAACCTCTATAAAATTTATGTGTCTTCTTATTATTATTATAGCTTTATTATATATTTATATTACGACACATCGTTTATCGCTTATCAAAAAGACTCATTGTCGTTGGCTAAAAGCGAAGTCAACATTTTGGTTCTTTCATTGAGAGAAGAATCAGAGATCGCTCTTTCGACACGATGGTCCAAACTCGTAGAGGCCTGTCCGACCCAACAAACTCACAGACGCTGGACCTGATGTTACAGGACCCAGGGAGTTCGAGGGTTCCACCCGCTGTCAATCCTGGACAGACGGGAAGCGTGGTGAATGATGGAACATCTCCTGTTACTGAAACTGCGCCTGGTGTGCAAGAGACCGGAAACAACGATTCCGCACACAGCCAGGACGTTCATAACATGACTGTTCCACCAGGCATCAATGCCCAGACGACCATCGGAGATGCAACCGAATTGCAAAACCTCCGTGCTGTGCTTGGACTCATGCAGGGTCACAAAAATACCCTGCATCACGATCAGGAGGAATTACGTGCCGCAGTAAACCTCGCGTTTGACGAACAGAGGCGTATGTTCGCCGAGTGGAGAGACAGAGATTGAGGCATTAAGGGCTCACCATGCAGAAATCGAAGATCGTAGTTGGCAAGCCACTATGCTGATACGAAGAGCCTATCAGACTGTGGGCCAGCAGACGCCGAGCGTCATTCCCCTTGAAGAAACCGAGGATGACCATACGGTGAATGCTTCCCAGACAAACAACGGTCAGCCGTCCAATCCCCAGTCACGAGTTCCACTTGTGGGCGAAGAGGTAGGCGGACAGACCTTGTTCGGGAATTCATCAGGAGGAGTCATGCTCGATGGATCCACGTAAAATAATGGATCCATTCCACCTGCCAACCAAGCAAATCAATCGCTAAGGCAGCCAGGTTCTTCTATGTTCGAAAGGTTGGGAACACCCCGTGACTTAAGGGACGACCTAAACAGAAGAAGGGGAACAGACGAGCAGAATACTACAATGAATGTGCAATCCGGAGCCCATACTCAAATCCTGGCTCAGAAAGACGCTGACGTAGCCCAACCCGACCAAAATGCCAATGAAGTCAGCCCAGCCGTACAGGCCCAGCTTGACGAACTGAAGAATATGTTTCATTGCATGACCGGGCAGCGAAACAATCATCTTGAGTTAGACCGTGCACGCGGAACTCCCTTCTCGCCAGAAATCAACCTCCTGCCACTACCTCACAAGTTCAAGATGCCAACATGGAAGATGTACACTGGGAGAGAAGATCCTCTATCTCATCTCAAGTATTTCGAGATGCAAATGGATCTAGAAGGGGTGCGAGGAGACGTATGTTGCAGAATCTTCCCCGCAACTCTATCGGAGGCCGCACAACAATGGTATTTCAAGTTGGCTCCAGGAAAGTTTAGTTCATGGAAAACCTTCTCTTCGGAATTCCATGCACAATTCTCTTCCTTACGCCAACTCCCATTGCATCTTGGAGATCTGGTCGAAGTAAAACAGCGACCAGGTAAGCCACTCCGGGCATACATCAACAGATTCATGACGGAAGCGACCAAAGTGTCATGGGTAACCGAGGATGGAAAGTTATCCGCGATACTGGGGGGCATTGAAGTCCTTGGCGAACTATGGAAGGACATAAGGAAAAACGGACCGGTCAACTCGATGAGTGATTTCCTTGACCGGGCCGAAGGTTTCATCAAGCTCGAAGAAGCCATTCAGCGAGCAGAAGGTGGGCAAAAGCCGAACAAAACGAAGGCTCCTTCTACTGGAACGTCTGCCCAGCTTCCCCAATATTCCAACAATTCAAGCAGCAAGTGTTCAAGCAACAACCACAACCAAGGGAACGGGAAGAAGGGGAAGTTCGCCGAAAAACCCGGACAGACTCCCTGTGATCGCGCCAAACACACTGCATTCACAATCTTAACTGCAGATATAGAAAGTGTGTACATAGCGATTCAATCGCTAATTCCGTACAAGAAGCCCGGGCCCATGAAGAAAAATACCAGCAAAAGGGACATGACAAAATTTTGTTGGTTCCATGGAGAATACGGCCACGACACCAACGAATGCTACAACTTGAAGCGGGAAATAGAACTTCTGATCAAGAAGAACAACCCGCACCTACAGAAGTATGTCAAGGCCAACCAAGGTCAGAATAACCAGGATCTGATGCCTCCACCAATAGATGGACACTTGCAAGTCATCATTGGAGGCCTGCACATCGCTGGAGACACAGGCAAAGCTCGGGAACGATATGCCCGCACAGCTCAGTACGAGCAAGAAGAAGTCATCCTAGCCGTGGAAGAAAGGAAGCCCAAAGTTCCACGAGCAGGAGAGCCAACCATAACATTCGGCGACGAAGATGCTGTCCAAATAAGATTTCCGCACAACGACCCGCTGGTCGTGGAAGTCCAGATAGCAAACAAAATGGTGTCCAGAACCATGATCGATAATGAGGCTTCTTCAAATATTTTGTTCAAGATTGCTTATGAGAAGATGGGGCTCCAGCTCAAGGATTTAACTCCATGCCTTCAGCCCGTCTATGGTTTCTCCGGTCAAGGAGTTGCGCCTCTGGGAAAAATCCGCCTACCCCTCACAGTTGGACAAGCTCCGACAAGCATAACTATCACGGCACAATTCCTGATATTGGATGTTCCTTCAGCCTTTAACGTAATGCTAGGTCGACCAACCTTGTATGACTTAAAAGCTGTCACATCAATATTCCACGCGTGCCTGAAGTTCCCAACCAAAAACGTGGTAGGGTGTCTTAGAGGGAACCAACAATCTGCTCGGGAATGTTACAACCTTGCAGTGGCCAAGGCTAAGAAGGAAGTATCCTCCAGCCAGAGCCCAAACAAGGGAATGAATATTCCCAAGTAGGAAACCGCCCAAGGCGAGGATGAAGATGTGGATCCTCGACTTGGGGACCCAAGCAGCAATGTTGGACCTGTGGAAGAATTAGAAGAGATCGAGGTCGATCCAGCTATCCTGCCAGAAAGCTGAAAATCGGAAAGGGTTTGTTGCTCGGAGTAAAATCGGAATTGATAAAATTTCTGAGAGCAAACCTAGATGTTTTCGCCTGGTCACATGCGGATATGGTCGGAATCGATCCTTCTATTATTTCGCACGTCCTGAATATCGATCCTAATATCCGGCCAATTCAGCAAAAACGAAGATTGCTGGATAAAGAACGAGCAGTAGCCCTGAAAGACGAAGTTGAAAAGCTGCGCAACAACAACTTCATCATTGAAGCTGTCTACCCGGCTTAGGTCGCGAATCCCGTACTCGTGCCTAAGCCGAATAAGAAATGGCGAGTCTGTATTGACTTTACAGACCTCAACAAAGCGTGCCCCAAAGATTGTTTCCCACTTCCAAGAATCGATCAGCTCGTCGATGCAACAGCTGGGGACAAAATATTAAGCTTCATGGATGCTTATTCGGGATACAATCAAATCAAGATGCATCCGCCATACCAAGAACATACAAGTTTCCAGACAGATATGCGTCTCTACTGCTACAAAGTCATGCCATTTGGTCTTAAAAATGCCGGAGCTACATACTAAAGACTGGTCAACAAAATGTTTAAAGATCAGATCGGCAGAAATGTGGAAGTGTACGTGGATGATACGCTCGTCAAATCCCAAAAGGCTGGGGGGCACATAGACGACCTGGACGAATTTTTCAAAGTCCTCAGAAAATGCAACATGAAACTGAATCCCCTAAAATGCTCCTTTGGAGTCAGCTTGAGAAAGTTTCTAGGCTTCATCGTCAACGCTCGAGGAATTGAAGCCAATCCAGAAAAAATCCAAGCCCTCCTGGATATGAACTCGCCAACAAAAACCAAAGAGGTACAAAGCCTAACTGGTCGAATCGCCACACTTAGCAGATTCGTGTCAAAATCAACAGATAAATGTGTCCAATTCTTCAACATCCTGCGAGGAAACAAAAAGTTTGAATGGACAGAAGAATGTGAAAGAGCTTTTCAAGATCTAAAGGCACAGCTCGCAAAACCTCCCATCCTCTCTAAACCTCTGGACGGTGAGGAACTGGGGATATATCTGGCAGTAACGGAGCATGCCATAAGCGCCGTACTAATCAGAGAAGAAGATGGCGTGCAACATCCAGTCTATTACATCAGTAAAAGACTCATCGAGGCCGAAGGCCGATATCCGTTGATAGAAAAGCTCGCCTACTGCCTCATCTTAGCAACAAGAAAGCTAAGACCTTATTTTCAAGCTCATCCTGTTCGGGTGTACACCGACCAACCACTACGGCAAATACTGCAAAAGCCAGATGCCTCTGGGCGATTACTCAAGTGGGCGGTGGAATTGAGGCAGTACGAAATCAATTTCCAACCCCGAACGACTATCAAAGGCCATGCTTTGGCTGACTTTGTGGTGGAATGCACAGGAAAAACTAAAAGCATCCCAGAAGGCGATTCTGAGCCAACACCACAGCCGAACAGCACTGAAAACAAGCTGACCTGGAAGCTTCATGTGGATGGATCTGCCACAGATTAGCTATCCCGCACAGGAATTGCCCTTGTCACACCTGGGGGCAACAGTTGCATGCAGCGGTCAAATTCGGACTCAAAGCCTCCAACAATGAGGCCGAATACGAAGCCCTAATCACTGGACTCAAACTAGCGAAGGAAATGAAAGCCAAGCACATCGAGATCTACAGTGACTCACAGCTAGTGGTTAATCATGCATTTGGTGAATACGAGGCTTGGGGAGAAAAAATGATAGCATATCTGAGCAAAATACATGATCTTCTCGCACAGTTCAAAAGCTATAGCCTCATGCAGATTCCAAGAGAGGAAAATACAACTGCAGATGCGCTAGCCCGTTTGGCAAGTAGCAATATAAGTGACAAGGCGAACCTGGTCCCGATCCAGTTTCTTGAAGAGCCTAGCATCACCGACACGGAAAAAATCGAAATGATCGACACATCTCCGAACTGGATGACGCTAATAGCAGCCTATATCAACTCTGGGAACTCCTAGATAACCGAAATGAAGCTCAGAAAATGAGAAGAAAGGAAGCGCGATACATCATCGTAGACGGGATCATGTACAAAAGAGGATTCTCAATGCCATTACTCAGGTGCGTCACACCAAATGAAGCTGCACGACTTCTATATGAAGTTCACGACGGATTCTGCAGAAATCATGCAGCCGGACAGAGCTTATCAAAGAAAATTCTAAGGCAAGGCTACTTCTGGCCGACGATGATCGAAGGTTCGAAAGCTTACACCAAGAAGTGCGACAAATGCTAGAGATTTTCAAAGATACCAAGAGCTCTGCCCAACGAGCTGACACAAATGCAAAGTCTGTGGCCCTTTGCCATCTGGGGAATTGACCTAATCGGACAATTACCTAAAGGTAAAGGTAGAGTGCAGTACGCAGTGGTAGCAGTTGACTACTTTACAAAGTGGACTGAAGCCAAACCACTCGCAACTATCACATCAAAGAAGGTTCAAGACTTCATAGTGAAGAACATCATATGCCGGTTCGGACTACCGTACAAAATAGTTTCGGACAACGGCAAGCAGTTGGACAGTCAATCTTTCACTGATTTCTGCGCAAACCATGGCATCATCAAAAGCTTCTCCGCAGTGGCACATCCACAAGTAAATGGTCAAGTTGAAGCAGTCAACAAGACCCTGAAGGACACACTAAAGAAGAAGCTTGAAGATGCCAAAGGGAAATGGCCGGAAGAACTCTCCGAAGTTCTATGGTCATACCGTACAACGGAAAAAACAGCAACCGGTCAGACACCATTCTCATTGGCGTACGGTTATGAAGCTATGCTGCCCGTCGAACTCGAACCACCATCCCACAGAAGGTTAACATACGATCAAGGTACCAATCACATACTCCTTGCAGAATCACTTGATGAAATCAAAGAAAAACGAGCAACTGCAAAGTTAAAGTTGGTAGCTCATCAACAAAAAGTAGCTCAGTATTTAAACAAACAAGTGAAAGCTAAGAAATTCTTTGTGGGAGATATGGCCCTAAGAAGGGTATTCCTAAACACCAAAGACAGCACGTCAAGCATACTAGGACCCAACTGGGAAGGACCCTATCAGGTGGTCGAAGTTCTCGACTCCGGAGCATACAAACTTGGTAAGTATGACGAAAAAATGCAACTCATTTTAGTACCACGATACTAGAATGGAGAACATTTAAGGAAATACTACCATTGAGTACTCAGGTCGGGTAGACCACTTCAAAGTACTCAGGTCAAATAGACCATTTCAAAGTACTCAGGTTGGGTAGACCACATTAAAGTACTATTGAACATTCGCTATAAGTGAATGGCCTCTTGGGCGGACTCCGCGCAAAGGCTTCAGAAACAAAAGTACTCAGGTCGGGTAGACCACTTTAAAGTACAATTTCTTATTTGTTTTATGTCATGTTAAGCTAAAAAGATCTATTGGATCACTAGCTGTGATGTAAGTTACTACGGTAACAAATACATTTTTGATTAATAAAAGAATAAAGATAGTATTTCCAATTCTATTGAGTCGAAAAAATCAGCATGATTATAATTTACCTAGAGTGCGTACACAAGGTTCAGTCAAACCCAAAACACCGAACAGAAAAGCAATATATTTGCGAAAGACAAGTGACCAAGAGTCATACGTCTGCTCGGTCACTTGGGGGGCACCTATACCTGTACAAAGCATCTGGTAAACATAAAACAATCACAATTGCACTGCAATTATAAACAGAGAATGAAATTCATTAAGGATAACAAGAGCATAAAGTACCGGGATTAAAAGCTGCCCGATCAGCCCGTTGTCCAAAAAATGAAAATTAATTCCAAGTTTAAAGACCGCTTAGCCGGTCATGATGTCTTAAAGGCCTTACGGCCATATATAATATATATATAAACAAGAGAGATAAAAAGAACAATGTTCAAACAGCTAGAGTCCCAGGCTCTGGATTTGGTTCTTCTGAGCCGACTAGAGCAGGAGGATCTGTTGTTCGAGCAGGAGAAGCATCAGCAGCCTGGTCAGAAGCTTGGCCGGAAGTTGAAGCAGCCACCTCTTTCCCACCATAGGCAACTTGGGCCGCGCAGTACTCGAGGTACATGTCCTTGGCGTCACCCAAGTAGTCAAAGTTGGCCTGGGGATTAGCCTTCCAAAAATCAAAGAAGAGCTCGAGGTCGGCAGTCTCCAAAGCATCGACCTTCTCCTTCAAGCAGTTCGCCTCGGCCGCCTGAGCGTCCTTATCTTCCTTCAGCCGAAGAAGTACCTGCAGCATAAAATTCCTCTCATCCTGAAGATGATCAACCTCAGCAGATAAGGTCTCGATGGTTTCCTCAAAGAGATTGGCAACCTCGAGGTCCTTGGTCAGCACGGTGATCTTCTTCTCAGCAGCAAAAAGCTGCTTGTTGGCCTCACCCAACTCATGGCGAACAGCTGCAGTCTCCGCCCTGGCCTCCTCAGCTTCCTTCTTGGCCAAGTCCGCCTCTGCCCTCAAGGTGTCGGACAGAGCCGTACTCTTGGAAGTAGCAGATTTAGCCTGGGAGTAGGTATAAGCCAACTTCAAACCGACCTGCATAAAGGAAAAGGTCAGCATATGAAGCTAAGTACGAAAAGCTAAAAGGGATGTGTCGAAAAGAAAAGACTAACCCTGGTAAGCTCCTTCAAGACTCCGCCCACCAACACATCCAGAGATGAGTCGTCAGCACCAGCCAGTTGCTCACCGACCTCAGGAACCAGCCGGTTCATGTGATGAGACATCACCTCCCTGCCCTTCTTGACCTCAGGTAGCATGGGCATGGGTGGAGTTGGTGCCTGCACCCGTTCAGGAATCTTCCTGACCAGTTCGTACCCAGATGTTGGTGGCCCAAACTCCTTAGACTTAGCAGAAAATGGAGTGGAAGGATTTGCAGTACTCAGCTCCTCAGAAAGGTCAATGACCTCTCAAGAAGGCCTCTTCTCTGAAGACCCCTCTCCGCCCTTAGACTTCTTGGTAGGAGGGGAGGCGCTAGAACTTCCGCTCAGCTTCTTCCTTAAGGCGTCCATCATTTGCCGAGACATGTCTGCACAGAGCAAAAACAGCGTGGTTAGAAAAAACCAACAAAAAATACAAAGTATGAAAGTCAAGAAGCTGAAAAAGAAGTAAAGCGCAGAGTGACTGCCCGCCCAGAAAGTCAGAAGTCCATCATCACCTGACATCGACTTTATCTCAGCCATAACGACCTTCCCTTTTCCAGCATAAGGATGGGATGGCCGAACAGGTGAAATGGGCTCCCTTATGCGAATGCCATGTTCCACGGGCCTGGGCGTGGCCGGAAGTTTCTTCTTCCTCCTCAAAGGAGCCACCTGCTCCGCCTCAGCCTCAGTCTCGGCTTCATCTTCAGGATTCATAGACTCCTGAGCATACTGCTGTGCCCGAGCACCTCCCTTCAATTTAGCCTCTCGCTTAAGTTGAATCAGCTCATTCTCCTTATGAGCTCGTTCAGGCCGAGCAGCAGCAGATTTCCCCTTCTTCCCCGTCACGGACTTAGAAGAAAAGTCCTCTGGGTAAAGCCCGTACTGTACCAGATTTGCATCGAAGGTCAACTGGATGATATCCCTGTCTTCCGCCGGCAACCGGGCAAGTTTTTGAGCCCTATCCCTAAGGGTAAGGGTGAGGGGAGGACGGTGATATGTCGGAATCTGCTGAAACCGAGTCCGGGCGATGTTCGGATCCTTTACCATGATGTAGTCATCAATAAAACGCCCTATTTTGCTGATGGCCTTGTGGTCCGTCCCACTCAATCACTTGAAGCCTGGCTGAGAGAAGTAAAAATACCCCGACCTGTTGGATTTTGTGCCCTAAATAAAACCCATTTCAATATAATCAGATTTACTTATTAATAAAGATCAGAAATAACATTTTATGTTGCATGGTTCACATGATTTATATCATGATTATATATATAAGGTATGAATTCCATTTAAGTCCAGAACATATGAATTTGTTAATGATTATAGTGTTGTCAGCACAGTGGAATATAATCTTAATTATATGTTCGAAAGTTTATTCCCTGATTTGTCAGAACACTGGATTTAGACTGACATGGTATAATCAGCGATAGGTATTCTTACACCTTGGAAAAGTTTTATGTCCTTTCCAGGACATTGGAAAATTTTACCAGTATCGGATGTATGGAGTAATACATTGGAAGGGACCGATATTGAACTTTGATTAGATATATTAAAACTTACCGTTATATCTATTCAATTCAATATCACTTGTTGATCCTAGATCAAATGATCTTAATCCTGATATGATTAGGTTCAATCTCAAGAGTGTTATTCGTGTTCTTTGATTTGTTAGTTAAGCCTACTTTTGGGTCAGGGTGATACGTTCATTTTGGGAACACGGTAGTGCAATTGAGTGGGAGCGCTAACATAAATATGGAATCTATAGCTTCTATCTGGCGAATAGAAAGTAAAGGATGATTTCCTTCGAGCTTAACCAAATGAAAATAAATGGTGGAGTACTCATTTCACTTAGCTGAAATATAATTTATACAAGGTTAAGTGTTTTAAGGATAAAATACATTGTAGGGTGTTACGGTAATTTAATCCCTTTACAGTGTAAATTCGGTTCAACTTATTGGAAGCTCGGTTATATAGACCCATGGTCCCCATACTAGTTGAGACCATACTGCTTTTAAGACTCAGTTAATTGATTTTAATTAATCAATTATAATTCTAAAGTTAGACTATGTCTACTTTATGAATTTTCACTAAGCAAGGGCGAAATTGTAAAGAAAAGAGATTCTAGGTTTATTTATTAATTAAGATACTTTATATGTCTAAATTAATAAATATATTAAATGGAAATATTATTTAATAATTATTTTTAAGTTATTAAATAATTAGAATTGACATTTAAATGGTTAAATTGGAAAATTGGCATTTTTGAGAAAGTGGGAATGAAAAATAACAAAATGGGAAAGTTGCAAAGTGAGGCCCAATTTCCTTATATGGGCCGCCCACTATGCAAGAGGTTTACCATTTTATTTTTTCCTTTATTTTAATGCCACACAATTCTAACCTAAACCTAGAGGGCATTCTATAAATAGAAAGTGTTGGCTTCAGGAAACTCATAACTTTGAACATTGTTTCCTTCAGAGAAAAGCCAAGCCGCCCCTTCTCTCTCTTTTCTTCTCTTCTAATTTCGAAATACCTTGAGTGATAGAGTAGTGCCCACACACATCAAGTGTCAATCATAGTATGTAAGACTATGGAAAATAAGCATCAAAGAAGGAGAGAAAGAGATCCAGATTCAGATCTTGATTATGCTCTGCTACAGAAAGGAATCAAGGGCTAGAGATCTGAATGGAAGGAGTCATACTATTCCGTTGCACCCAATGTAAGGTTTTCTTAAACTCTTATGTGTTTGTTTTTATTGTTTTAGAATTCATATTAGTATGTTAATAAAACATACTTGGTAGTAAATCTAGATCCTGGTAAAATATTTCCAACACGACCTGCCTTGCTTGGGGGTAGACTTCAGGTCGAAGAACCAAGCGACCTCATGGGGAGAAGGAGCGCCCCATCCCTCGGAAGCATAGAGGACGAAGAGAGCGGACAAATACTTAATGCTCTTGGGTGTGATCTGAGTCGAAGAAGTCCGCCACATCCCGAAAGTACTTGTGCAAGGGCATCAGCGCCCCTTGCTGGCCGTGAGCCCCCGACCAGGCGCACATCCCCTTATCGGGGTTAGAGGCGCGATTGTTGTGGGCGGGAATGTAGCAGTCCAGCTCGCCCAGGTATCTGTCCTGGTCGAGAGTGCGGAGGCGTGCCTCCAAAATCTTGGACGGAGGAGTCACCCATCTGGCGCCCAAGGCACCCTGCCTCCTATGAGGAACCGCCTCAGCAAGCTCCTCAGTGACATAATCAACGCCCGCAACCAGGACGTCCCTATCAACATCAACTGGTTTCCCAGCCTCGTTGTACTCCCTATAGTTAGGTGGTTCAATCTCCTCCTCTCCCTCAGCAGCGGGAGGGCTGCCCGGACGCGCTTCGTCCAGCTCCTCAACCTCCTGGACAAAGTATCAAGCAAAAATTCAAGCAAATATGCCGACCAGGAGTACCCAACAGATTAAAGAACGACCATGTTTGAAGAAAAGTCTAAACTCAAGAAGTCAGAAAGTTTTTCTTGAGTTAGGGCAAAAAGTTCATGAAGCTTGAAGAAAGCAGAATGGAAAACAGACGCAATGCAGTTCTAAAACAAGCCTTACGGTTGAAAGCTAACGCAAGGACATGGAAAAGAAGAGTCGCATAAGTTTCAAACCCTAGGGTTTCCTACAGTGTTCTTTCTGCAGCAAAGTTACACTTAAAGCACAAGCATGCAAAGGAAAAACATAAAGGTGATCAGAAACTTACTCAAAGATTCGAGTGTCCGGATTCAAGCAAGCCTGAAATCGTCTGTAAACTCTTCAGCAACTTGGAAGCCTGAAAACTCTCTCTTTTTGCTCTGAAGTTTGCTTAACAGCGAAGGGTGATGAAATGAGGTAATGTGCCAGTACTCCAAGTATTTATAGGCAAAAGGGTAACTGTACGTAAAGGAACCTTAGACGCCTCGACTTCCCGCCTTGAAAGCAAATATGGGAAATCAAAATAATCGAATGCAACCGTCAACCGTGGAGAGAAAATTCAGATTTTCCAAATATTAATTGTCAGAGCATTAATTAGCCGAAAACCGAAGGGACGCCCAGTCATCTTCACATCGAGTCTCGAACGGTGATGCTCGACACGTGTCCCCTTTCAAAGGCAGAGCCAGCTCAGAATAAGTCTATACGCAACCTTGGAGGTCCAGCACAGACTTGGGGGGCAAATGTTATCCCAAAATTGGCACTCTGACATGGCATCACAAGAATGGTGACACGTGGCATACACTTAGAGCATTTGGTCGGATCAACATGCCGAGCAGGATGCCTCGCTGGCATGTCCATGATGGAATACTCAACGAGCAGTGCAGAATGAGCAACACTTAGAGAATTCAACCAAGCACTTCGTGAGTCACCAGCTCAATCCCTATAACTCAGGGATCAACTTGTGTCGATGTGGCATACACACGATTCCACTATCGGTGTATACGGCCTCAATCCCACGATCCTAGCATTCAGCAATGATCACACGATCTTTGTGTGTTATGGTGAGATTTCTCTCACCTAGAAACTTGAGACTAGACCCCTATTTAGAGGACACGTATACTCAGATTTCCCAAAGAAAGCTGAGATGTCCCTGAGGGACTCCTCGAACTTTTAAACCTCGCTTAAGATAGAATCAGCGAGAGGTAGCGAGCATGACCGAAGTCTAATCGCATCCGAGACAAGAGAGTAGATCGCATATATCGAATATATGCGATCATCCCCCTCTTGTCCTTATATAAACCAGGAGAACGATTCTCTGTAAATACGGAATGGTCTTAAGAACCTTGCAGCCTTTATAATGCAATATAGACTCCCATGTCTAGGTTCTATCAGCTCGACATGCGATGTCTACAAGAAGCGACTACCTAAGGACGCATACATCCCAAACGTAATAATAACCCTGCGAGTTTAACATCGAAACATGAACAGTTAACTCGCAGATGCGGAAGACGCATACGTTGATGGACTTAGTAACTATCATTCATTTATTAATGTTAACATTGCTTGGGTTTAATTATTGTAATTCAATGTGTAAATAACGGATTAACAATGAATGGAATCCTTGTATAACCGATTGTACACCTGCTTTGTATATAAAGGGGTGATCCACCGTGAAATGGCACCTACAAATCTTTGGCTACAGTGGACTAAGCAGACCATAATCTGACTGAACCACTATACTTCTCTATCATCCTGTTATTTTCCAGCTTTTGTTAACTATTTCTCATTCCCAGTTGAGTACTTGTCACTCAAGGTTGAATACTCGCACTTGTCTTTCCACGTAAATTGCTTCTTGTCACTAATAATATCATATAATTTGGTGTTGTCGAAATTCACTCGACAACATTTGGCGCCGTTTGTGCGAATCGACTAAGATTTTATTCATTTCAAGAAAAATACCATCATGGCTGGAAATCAAACAAACGGAGGAGCTAACAACGGGTCCATCAACATTGGGACGATGAACGTACCGTTATCTGGAGCTAGAATACCACCTGTGGACGTCATTAATGGCGGAGTAGGGAGAAGCAATATCAGACCTCTCAACCTGTTCCCAGAAACAACTGACCCTCAAGTCGGGGACACATCGACACCAACAGCAACCATGCATTTTCCCCCTGTCACTCCGGCAGTGGTATCCGAGGGAATCATCCAACTCACCACTGATCAATATACTGCGATTCAGGACCAACTGCGTGCATTACAAGCCGAAGTAGATGGACAAAATCAGGCCCGACGCCCCCCTCGAGTTCCTGCTACTCGCACGGATAACCCTCAGGTAACAAATTCTAGACGTCATACTAATCGTGTACGCAGGGAACGAAGAACCAACCCTGAAGGTTTGGACCTGAACCATCCAACATCGAGGGATCAATCCGCAAGGTATCCAAACCAAAGCACACTGGTTGATGAAGACCCTGAACGACGCAATCCTCGCAGTCGACCATCAAGAGACAACGACGCAGAATCAGCCTCTTCGTCATCGCATGGTCGTACACCAAGTAGATATACAAGGCCCGGCTCTGTACAGACGCAACAGGGAGGACATTACCAGGTACATCAGGGTGATCTGCGTGATCACCTCAACGCAGTTTTTAAAGCGCGTTCTCACGCCCCTCATAATACTGAGACACTCTGTGATCCCCATGCGGACGATCAGGGTGTCAACACTTACAATAACCCGCCTACTGCGCCGATCGCGACCACTGGGATCAATGTCCCAGCAAATCTCGCCGCAGTAGTTGTGACTCCCGCAGTCGTAGCAGCCCCGACTCCTGCGACTGGAGGGATTGACCAGAGCATGCTTCTGCAGGCTTTGAAAATGCTCGAGCAGCAACGGAAGCCCATATACAAGTTGCATGGTACTTCGCCATTCACTATAGAAGTGCGACAAGCTCAACTTCCCAAGGGGTTTCGTCTATCCGAATCCCTAAAGTATAAAGGTACTTCTAACCATATAGATTATCTTGAAAAATTCAATACTATAATGGAGGTGGATCAGGTACCACAGCTTGCAAAATGTCGCATTCTTGCGGCAACACTCGAGGAGAACGCCCACGATTGGTTTACCCAATTGCCTGAGGCATCAATATGGACATGGGAAACCTTCGTCGACTTATTCCTCACACACTTCCAGGCTACAATGACCTATAGGCCGCCTTATACGACTTTGGCCAACATCAAACAAGAACCTGATGAGTCTTTACAAGACTATTTTAAATGGTTTAATGCAGAGGTAACAAAAGTTGAGAAGGCTCCCGAGTCTTCGCTTGTTTGTATGTTGATAACATGTATTTTGCCGAGGACCGACTTCTGGAAGGAGTTACAAGCTCGAAGGCCAGAATCCTTAGTCGAATTCTTCGCCATGGCCGAACCCCACAAGAGAATCGAGAATTCTCTGGCAGAATTAGAGAAGGGCAAAGACAAGCGCAAATCACCAATACCGCGTTCACGATCTCGCAGTCCCCGAGGGAAGAACTCCAGGGGCCGAAGCCCAAGGAGACGTAGCCCGCGGAGACAGCGTAGTCCGAAGTTGGCGAAGTCTCCTCCAAAGAAGGAATCCTCACTGAAGAGGAAGGGTGGACCTCGTTACGTCAATTATACCGAACTTGCTGTACCCTGAGACCATATCTATGCAATCGAAGAAAGAAACGGAGTCTTCAAGATACCGCCCCCCATCAGGGGAAATCGCGACAGAAGAGACCCCAAAAAATTCTGTAACTACCACAAAGACATTGGTCATACTACCTTAGAATGTTGGGTCTTGCAGGATGAAATCGAGGAGCTGATTCGGAGAGGAAAGTTCGACAAGTATAAGAAAGGCGAGGAAAGTCATCCCCAAGCGGATGACAAAGGAGAAAACCAAAATGCGAGTGGTTCCAAAATGCCTCGCAACATCATAACCATCATTGGAGGACCCCATATCGAAGGAGATTCTCGCAAGTCACAAGAGCGGTATGCCAGAGAAGCTAAAGAAAAGCCGTTCACCAATGTCAACAATCTTAGTGAGCGGCACGAGAAACTATTTAAGAAGGAATGCGACGACATCACCTTTATGGAGAGTGATGCGAGATGGGTCCATCACCCGCATTCTGATGCACTAGTTATAATCGCCAATATTGGCAGGGATAATGTCCACCGCATACTCGTCGACAATGGGAGTTCAGTGAATCTGTTGAACTTCCAAGCATTCAAACAAATGGGATTGCAGGAGAAAGACCTGCGGCCTGTGACGTCGAGCATCTATGGTTTTACATGCGACGTCATAACAATAAAAGGAATGATCAAACTCCCAATCACTTTGGGAACCGCCCCGGTGACAGCCAAGTAAATGGCTGACTTCGCAGTAATCGACCAGTACTCTGCGTATAACGCCGTGATTGGTTGACCGATCCTGAAAGAGATGAAGATCATAACCTCGATCTATCATCTGACAATGAAGTTCCCTACTCTCGCTGGAGTAGGTTCTGTGCGGGGAGTCCAAGCAGATTTGCGGGAATGCTACAACACAGTAGTTAAACTCGCCGAGAAAAAGACGGTAAATGTTATCTACCTGTTGGAGGCGCCACCTCCTCGCCAGGAGATCCTTAGAATCGAGGAGGTGCCGCACATAGATAAACCAGACTTGGATCCAAGAATCCTCGATCACACCGCCGCAGCACAAGCCGCGGAAGACACTATTGAGGTACCTATAGATCCTGTCGATAATAACAAAGTTTTAAAAATTGGTTCTAAATTAAATTTTCAGCAGCGAGAACAATTAACGACCTTTCTAAAGCAAAATCTTGATGTTTTTGCTTGGAAACACTCAGATATGGTCGGGAGATCTCCGCAAGTCATGTGTCATCGCTTGAACATTGACCCCGAGGTGCGAGGTGTCCGACAAAAGCGCCGCAAAATGGACCCTGTGAGGTAACAAGCGCTAAAAGAAGAAGTCGACCGCCTCCTTGCCTGCGGCTTTATACGGGAGTCGTTTTACCCCAACTGGTTCGCGAACCTCGTACTCGTGCCTAAGCCTAATGGCTCATGGCGCACATGCGTTGACTTTACAGACTTAAACAAAGCCTGTCCCAAAGACAGCTTTCCCCTTCCTAGCATTGACCAGCTTGTTGATGCCACTGCAGGTCACGAACTCCTGAGTTTTATGGACGCATACTCAGGATATAATCGAATCCTGATGTATGAACCCGACCAGGAACACACCTCGTTCATTACTGATCGAGGACTATACTGTTACAAAGTGATGCCTTTTGGTTTAATAAACGCAGGTGCGACTTATCAGAGGCTAGTGAACATGATGTTCGTAGATCTCATTGGAAAAACCATGGAGGTATATGTTGACGATATGCTCGTAAAATCTCAACATGCGAAGGATCATATTGCCCACTTACAGGCCATGTTCGATATATTATGACGGTATAAGATGTGGCTAAACCCTCTGAAATGTGTCTTTGGAGTTGGCTCCGGGAAATTCCTTGGGTTCATGGTTAATCAGCGAGGAATAGAGGCCAATCCTGCGAAGATCAAGGCATTGGTGGAAATGCCATCACCAACCAAGCCAAAAGAAGTTCAAAGCCTCACAGGTAAAGTCGCAGCCTTAAACCGCTTTATATCACGATCTTCTGATAAGTGCAAGGAGTTTTTTCAGATTTTAAAAGGCAACAAAAGGTTCCATTGGTCTGAAAAATGCGAGCAGGCTTTTCAAACCTTAAAAACGCATTTGGGCCAACCTCTGATCTTGTCAAAGCCAATGACCGGTGAAGTCTTGTTCATCTATTTAGCAGTGTCGGAATATGCGATTAGTTCAGTACTAGTACGCTAGGATCAAGGACGGCAATACCCGGTGTATTATGTCAGTAACCGATTACTGGATGTCGAGACGCGCTATCCCCAAATGGAAAAGTTGGTGTTTGCCTTGATAACATCGTCAAGAAAATTGCGACCTTATTTCCGGGCTCACAGTATTGAAGTTTTGACAAACTACCCCTTAAGGCAAGTTCTGGCAAAACCAGAAACATCGGGGAGGTTATTGAAGTGGGCGATGGAGTTGAGTCAATTCGACATCAAGTATAAACCAAGAACTGCGATCAAGGGGCAAGCCCTAGCAGATTTTATCCTTGAATTCCCCAGCACCGAGGTTACGCTCATAGAGGACAAAAGTGACATCGCTATAGCAAATAGAGAACTGTGGACACTGTACGTCGACGGAGCCTCAAATAGCGAAGGTTCTGGTAGCGGAGTTTTATTAATCAGTCCCAGTAATTTCAAGGTACATGCTGCTTTACGTTTTGAATTTTCTGCATCTAACAATGAAGCCGAGTACGAGGCATTAATCGCAGGATTGAAACTCGCTCTTGAGATGAAAGTCGAGTATCTTCAGGCTTTTAGCGACTCCCAAATCGTGGTGTGTCAGGTGAATGGAGAATATCTGGAAAGAGGCGGGATATTGGTTAAATATTTAGCCATTGTATGCGAGCTAATGCAGAAATTCAAAAAAGTAATTGTGTCTCGAATACCGCGTGCTCAAAATTCACACGCAGATTCATTGGCCTGTTTGGCCTCAACCAGAGAAGCCGAATTGCTCGATGTAATTCTGGTAGATGTGTTAGCTCACCCAACTATAAATCGTGAAATGATCATGGAGATAGATACCGTTCAGGAGGTCACTTGGATTACTCATATCGTCGCATATCTGGAAAAGGGTCTATTGCCCGATGACAAAATAGAAGCAAGAAAGCTGCGACAGCGAGCCGCCCGTTATGTAATATATGATCAAAGGTTGTATCGCAGAAGTTTTAGTCAACCACTACTCAAATGCATCAGCGGGGAAGATTGTGATTATATACTTTGTGAGGTACACGGAGGGATTTGTGGTAATCATACCGGAGGTAACTCCCTTGCATTAAAAATCATGCGACAAGGGTATTACTGGCCAACCTTGCGACAAGATGCTCTCGCATTTGCGAAGAAATGTGACAGGTGCCAGCGAATAGCCACGTATACCCACCAACCTCCGAGTAACCTCCATTCTATCACAAGTCCATGGCCCTTTGCAGTATGGGGAATTGACTTAATAGGCGAGCTACCTAAAGGGAAAGGTGTAGTCAAATATGCGGTAGTCGCAGTAGATTACTTCACGAAATGGGCTGAAGGCAAAGCACTCGCAACTATCACAGCAACTAAATTGTGCGAGTTTGTCTATAACTCCATAATTTGTCTATTTGGTATTCCATACAAACTCATTTCAGAAAATGGCAAATAGTTCGATTGTAAAGAGATGCGACAACTATGTGACGATCTAGGAATCAAAAAGGCGTTCTCCGCAGTTGCTTACCTGCAAAGCAACGGACAGACTGAAGCTGTTAACAAAATAATAAAACACACCATTAAAGGGACACTAGAAGAACGCAAAGGGACTTGGCCAGACAAGTTACCGCAAGTCATGTGGTCTTATAATACAACTCCTCGATCCACAACTGGCGAAACACCCTTCTCGCTTTCCTACAGGTGCGAGGCCATGGTGCCAGTTGAAATTGGGGCAGGTTCCCTACGCAGAGATGTTTTCAACATCTTGCAGAACGAAGAGAAGCAGTCACTCTACCTTAATCTTCTGGAAGAAAAACGCGATCAAGTGCACTTAAAAAATGCGGCTTACCAGCGGAGAACTACAAGATACTTTAACTCTAAGGTAAAAGTAAAAGTCTTGCGAGCAGGAGACTTGGTCCTTAGAAGAGTAATGCCAAATACCAAGAACCCAACGCATGGGGTCTTTGGAGATAATTGGGAAGGACCATATCTCATCGCGGAAAAAATAGGTGACGCCACTTACCGACTCGCAGCACTCGATGGTACTGCGATTCCACGAGCTTGGAATGGTGAAAGCTTAAAATTATATTATCAATAGTACTCGCATTATTAAATTATGTTCGCTTTGTACTTATAATTAGACATTTTTTATAAAAAAAAAATCCTAAGTATAGGGGGGTATATATGCCATAATGTACTATTGATTATATAAAGGAAATGCCTCATATTTGTTAATTCTTTAAGTTTAAACAAATTTTGTCAAGTCTTGTAAGATTTTCTACTTATTACACCAAGCTGTAATTAAAGTCGAATATATATATTAAAAAACGCGAGTACCCGTGTACTGCAAAAATGTTAAACATTAATTATCCCCGCGAGGATATGAATTTGTCCAAAATAAATTGCAAATATGTCTAAGTACAGAGTGTGAGTACCCCTGTACCGCATAAAAAACTAACTAGGAAATTCAAAAGAAAAATAGTTCAAACATAGAAGAGAAAAGTCAAGCATTGGGAGCAGCAGGAGCAGATCCATCCGCGACTTTGATGACGACTTTATTCTCGACTTCTTCAGCATCCGCAGCCTCAGGCTCCTCGGGAAGATTCCCTCCACCGCCTTGAGTTTGTGTGGGCGACATGGCGCGAAAAGCCTCAGCCATTTCAACGGCTTCTGCTCCGAGGATTGAGAAGTCAAAATCTGGAATTTTAGAAAGAGTGGTGTAAATATAGTCAGAAACTGTCTGGTGATACTGTTTCTTCCCATTCTCCTTCTCGACCTCTAAGTCGCGAGACATCTCCTCAATCTTCATCTGAGAGTTCTTGGCCTCGAGCTCGACCTGCTCCTTAGACTTGCGAAGGTCTTCAAGCTCCCTGTCCTTATCAGCCGCGTCTTGTTTTAGTTTCTTTATGCTCTCCTGGAGTTGAGCATTTTGCCTCTTCAGCAGTTCAGCTTCCTTAGAACCAGCGGCAACGGCTTTCATGAACAGAGTCATCGATTGCGAAGCAAACTCCACAGAGCGCGAAACAAGCTCTTCAGAAGGGATCCTCTCCGCCTTGGATATGAACTCCTCGCCCACAAACTTCTCCTGCATAGCCAGAAAATCGCGGGCTCGGATAGTTGGCTCGATCATAACTTTCTTCCCTTTGTCTTGTGCGGTCTTAGCCAGCTTCTTGAAAGAATCCGCGGCAAGAGTAGTTATAACGTCGCTCTTCCTCTTCAGGGCAATGACGGGCGATGTCGTTGCTGTTCCACTTTTTAGCTTGCGGTTGAGGATGGGCGCGGACTTCCAAAAAGTTATCTCTGCGAGGACAAATAAAAGATAAGTATGAATAAATTTTGAGGCACTAGTTTATAACGTGGGATATGTTACCTGAGGCTGGTCGAGAAGTTTTCCTGGAGAGGCGTTTGTCTATCCGCTCTTGTTGTTTCTCAGATGGTTCCTTGTATGCTGGCTCTCTTTGAAGACTTGCGTTCTTTGGAATCAGCTTGTGTTCTCGCAGCTTAGCCGTCGTACACAATAATCGCCAATCGCGATCTTGTACCGAAAGGCTCCCGAGAACTTCAACTGTCTCTCTGCGAGTTGCGTCGAGTGCAGGTCGAGCTGGTCTATCTGCGAAAACAAAAAAGAGCGAGTTAGCATAAGATCTTAAAATAATTCAAAAATGTCTAAGTTAGAAAACATGCGACGTACTAGGTCTACGAATAAAATCAGTTCTAATCCCTGAGACTTTGAAGATGTAGAACCACTTTGATTTCCAATCTCCCATATTACATACCATTCCTTCTACCCCATTAATTTCAGAAGTCGCCCATTTGCTAAAGCAGTAAAAACCATTGTGAAGGCCTACGCTTTTTATATCGTAGAAGTAGCTGAACTCTTCTACCGAGGGAGCCCTATGAGCGTACTCCATATACATCGCGTAAAAAGCCAGGGTGGTGCGATAACTATTGGGAGTTAGCTGGAAAGGTGATACATCATATCATTTGAGGATAGCCGTGATAAAGGGATGGAAAGGGACTGGTACCCCACATCGGAGAATGGGTATTGAGATTACCACATCCTCTGTGGGAATAATCGCAGGATTGGTAAAAGGAAGGTGCGCCCTCTGAGTCGGTTTAGGTCGCAAAGAAGCAAGTCCCAGCAGGTTTAGCCTCGTAAAGGTAGTGAGGTCTGATTTGGTAACTCTTGAAATCAAATCCTCGCACGAGAAAGGCTCGTTCAGCTGGGCGTCATCGATCGAGTCAGTCCCGCTCCCTTCTGCCTCTTCTTCATCCTCGCCTGATTCGCGAGCTGGGGCTGTCCAATCGTCATCCGTCTCCTCGACCTCGACGTCAGGAGCATGCCTCGAATGAATAAGGTAGTCACGGGCTGACACCGTAGACTCGCTGTCTCGAATATCGATGGTCCCAGGTTCAGCGAGCTCCTGCACCATTCTCTCGATGTCCGTAGAAGACATCGGACCTAGCTCTATACCTACAGTAGGTGCAATCTCCTCTTCTAAAATCGAAGCTGGGAGAAAACTATCTTCCTCCTGGTCCTTGTCACCATCGAATGCGTGGCCTCTCGAGCCGAGCAGTTGACTATCTGACAGGTCGCTCATCTGAAAGATAGAAGATCTTTTCAGCGTGGTGAATGTGTGAAAGCAAAATAAGTGATCTCACCCGCATTAAAACTATAAAGTCGCACTTGATAGAATGGTGCATCCTTGCGAATGCTGACCACCCCATCAATATGCGAGTAGAGATAATACTAAAAATGCGAATAAGTCACGCATCCTGGGCCAAGCGATATACCTCCAGAAACGGCTGGGAGAAACTTAGTGACTCAAGGGGCATGCGTTCTCAAGCATGACCCTGAAGTTACTGAGGTACTCCCACCGTTCCGAGAATATCTACCAGCCAAGGAGTACGCTTACTTGAATATTAACGCATGTTGCAAATGGCTGGGTGTATCACAGTATCTCAAGGGGCATATAACCGCGTATATGACCATTAGAATACTGTGACACACCCACCATTTGGAAACTCGGTTAATGCTCTCGCGACTTAATTCACAGCATATAAAATCCTAAAGGATCTAGCCAATAGTCAGAAGTAAGTAAATTTTGTCAATGTGCGAGTATTCGAAGTGTTCGTCTGAATACCCGCGAGTATTCAAAGCATGAAACAGTGCCTATTCAAGTATTTCTTATACAGTATGCGGTTATGCCAATTTACAAGTCATTTTTTATGAAATTACCCAGTTTTTTACCTAAAAAACGTAGTCTCATACATACCCCTTACAAACGATCATTCTTAAACCCCCTCATGCATATTAGAAACCCAGAAAACAGTGTTCCCACTCAAATCGAAAACGAAACACAGAGGAGATTCGAAAACTGACCTTTTGCTTCTGATGAAATTGTTCCCACGATTCGCCCTTGACAGCACTGTAGAATCAACAGAAAATCCACGGAGAGAGGCGAAAAAACTGGGCAATTTATGGAAATATTTTTGGTGGTTTCTCTGAAAGAGAAGAAACAAGGAAGTTTAAGAAAGTTAAAGAAAATGAGGGAAAATGGGATTTTTGGTTCGAATCAGGAAGTTTAAATACCCAAATCCCTAATTAATTGGGATCACGACACGTGGCAATTAGAAGGCCTAGGGTCGCCCAATCCAACGGCCAAAGATGCCACGCCTACACAGAAACCGAAGAGTTTTGCGACGTGGCATCATCAATGCAACAAAGGTAATGATTATAGCCGTCATTTTTCGAAACCCTCGAAGGGACAACCAAAGGTCACCTCCTCGTGACAGCCTTTCACCTGTCTCTCGAGTAATAGTTTCCTTTTGTGACCGCACCTGTCACATCGCGAAACTAGGGGCATGTGTTATGGTGAGATTTCTCTCACCTAGAAACTCGAGACCAGACCCCTATTTAGAGGACACGTATACTCAGATTTCCCAAAGAAAGCTGAGATGTCCCTGAGGGACTCCTCGAAGTTTTAAACCTCGCTTAAGATAGAATCAGCGAGAGGTAGCGAGCATGACCGAAGTCTAATCGCATCCAAGACAAGAGAGTAGATTGCATATATCGAATATATGCGATCATCCCCCTCTTGTCCTTATATAAACCAGGAGAACGATTCTCTGTAAATACGGAATGGTCTTAAGAACCTTGCAGCCTTTATAATACAATATAGACTCGCATGTCTAGGTTCTATCAGCTCGACATGCGATGTCTACAAGAAGCGACTACCTAAGGACGCATACATCCCAAACGTAATAATAACCCTGCAAGTTTAACATCGAAACATGAACAGTTAACTCGCAGATGCGGAAGACGCATACGTTGATGGACTTAGTAACTGTCATTCATTTATTAATGTTAACGTTGCTTGGGTTTAATTATTGTAATTCAATGTGTAAATAACGGATTAACAATGAATGCAATCCTTGTATAACCGATTGGACACCTGCTTTGTATATAAAGGGGTGATCCACCGTGAAATGGCACCTACGAATCTTTGGCTACAGTGGACTAAGCAGACCATAATCTGACTGAACAACTATACTTCTCTGTCTTCCTGCTATTTTCCAGCTTTTGTTAACTATTTCTCACTCCCAGTTGAGTACTCGCCACTCTAGGTTGAATACTCGCACTTGTCTTTCCACGTAAATTGCTTCTTGTCACTAATAATATCATATAATTTGGTGTTGTCGAAATTCACTCGACAACATTGTGTTTATGCGCTTTGTAACGAGAGAGGAAATTCTTCCTCCTCAAGTTTCCTGCCCTATAAATAGTGAGGAATGTTCACTGGGCAAGGGGATCGATCGAAAAACTGTAAAAATAGAGATTATACGCCGAAACGCTATCAGCTAAGGCTATCTAAGAATTATATATTCAAAGATATTATTGTAAAAGCTATAAGAAAAGGAATCTTCTTCCTTATTCTTAAGTCAATACAACTAACGAGGATTAAGCTATTACTGAACTGCTCGAGGCTGAACCTCTATAAAATTTCTGTGCCTTCTTATTATTATTATTGCTTTATTATATATTCTTATTACGACACATCGTTTATCGTTTATCAAAAAGACTCATTGTCGTTGGCTAAAAGCGAAGTCAACACATAGAAATAGATTTGCTCATATATTTGCATTGCCTAATCAGGCAAGCCCGTGTCATAATGCAATATCATATATAATATCATTGCACCACCTAATCAGGTGAGCTCGTACCACAACTTGACACTAATATATCCCATCGTCTAATCAGACGATCTCGTACCTACGCTCGGTACTTATCATATGTCACTAACGCTCGTACCTTTGCCTATTACGTCGCCAGGTATATTGCATCACCTAATCAAGTGAGCCCATATATTGTGTCCATAGTATCATTACATTGTTGGGTTTTATGCCCTAAATAAAACTCATTTCAATATAATCAGATTTACTTATTAATATAGATCAAAAAAAACATTTAATGTTGCATGGTTCACATGATTTATTTCATGATTATATGTAGATAATGTATAAATTCATCTGAAACCCTTTTTCACATACTTGATCTTGTTTATTGTGCTGTCAACACATTGGAAAGTAAACATGACTATGTGAATAAAGTTTCCTAGATTTATCAGACACAGGGTTTTACTGATATGATAATCTACAACAAGAGTTTACTTGCATTTGGAGAAGTGCTATGTTCTTTCCAGAGCATTGGTTAAAGTAAGGCTCAGGTTGGATGCATGGAGTATGCATTGGAAGGGACCGATATTGAGCTTTGACTTAGATTTATTAAACTTACCGTAATATCTATTCAAGTCAATATCGCCTAGTTGATCCTAGATCAAATGATATTAATCCTGTTATGATTAGGCTCAATCTTGAAAGGCTATACGTGTTCTTTGATTTTTTAGTTAAGCCTACTTTTAGGTCAGGGTGATACGTACATTTTGGGAACACGGTAGTGCAATTGAGTGGGAGCGCTATCATAAACATGGAATCTATAG
This sequence comes from Cannabis sativa, assembly GCF_029168945.1. Taxonomy (NCBI): domain Eukaryota; kingdom Viridiplantae; phylum Streptophyta; class Magnoliopsida; order Rosales; family Cannabaceae; genus Cannabis; species Cannabis sativa. The sequence continues at coordinate 65,472,899 of NC_083602.1, forward strand.
CTTCTATCTGGCGAATAGTAAGCAAAGGATGATCTCCTTCGAGCTTGACCAAACGAACATAAATGGTGGAGTACTCATTTCACATAAGCTGAAATATCATTTATACGGGGTCAAGTGTTTTAAGGACTAAATACATTGTAGGGTGTAACGGTAATTTAATCCCTTTACAGTGTAGATCATTCATATAGAGGATCAGTGATCAAATTAGGATTATAACAATGGATAACTAATGATGTGTCTATATGGTGGAACATATAGAGCATTCTATATAACTGAGAGTGCAATTCTAAGTTCTATGCGTGGATTCAACGAAGAATTAATAAGTTAGTGAATTTTAGTAATAAATTCTTGATCTACTTATTGGAAGCTCGGTTCTATAGACCCATGGTCCCCGCACTAGTTGAGATAATATTGCTTGTAAGACTCATGTAATTGGTTTTGATTAATCAATTATAATTCTCAAATTAGACTATGTCTATTTGTGAATTTTTCACTAAGTAAGGGCGAAATTGTAAAGAAAGAGTTTATAGGGGCATATTTGTTAATTATGATACTTTGTATGGTTCAATTAATAAATATGATAAATGAAAATATTATTTAATAATTATGTATAGTTATTAAATAGTTAGAATTGGCATTTAAATGGTTGAATTAGAAAATTGGCGTTTTTGAGAAAATCAGATGCAGAAAAGATAAAACTGCAAAATTGTAAAAAGTGAGGCCCAAATCCACTAAGCATGGCCAGCCACTTTTATAGGCAATTTAAATTGATATTTTTCATTATTTTAATGCCAAATAATTCAAACCTAACCCTAGTGGAATGCTATAAATAGATAGTGAAGGCTTCAGGAAAATTACACTTAAATTTTCTATTTTTCCTTCAGAGAAAAACCTGAGCCTTCTCTCTCCCTATCTAGCTGACCACTCCCTCTCTTCTTTTCTTCTTCAATATTTCGAAATTCTTAGTGTATGAGTAGTGCCCACACACAACAAGTGATACCTCAATCATAGTGAGGAAGATCGTGAAGAAAGACTTTCAGCAAGAAGGAGTTTCAGCATCAAAAATTCAGAGAAAGAGATCCAGGTTCAGATATTGATAATGCTCTGCTACAGAAAGGAATCAAGGGCTAGATATCTGAACGGAAGGAGTCATTATATTCCGCTGCACCCAATGTAAGGTTTCCTAAACTTTATATGTGTTTATTTCATCCTTTTAGAAAGTTCATATTTAGGGTGTTAATCAACATACTTGTGAGTAGATCTAAGATCCTGGTAAAATAATTTCCAACATACATTATCATTGCCTAATCAGACAATCGATAATTTCAGAACCTGTCATGCCATGTGGTACATTATATTTTTCTTACCTTAAGTTCTGGATTAGGTATGTTGGCCGACCTACTTGGAGAATGATCGATAATCTCGGGCCCTATGTCATAACAATAATAAATCAATAAGTGTTTATCCCAAAATACCACTTAACACTCACGTAAGACAATCTAGGATTTTCTACTAAACTCTGTGGTATAAATACACTAAAATAAAACTTATATTTTGGCTGTAGAACATACACCATATTGTAGAGCTCATTGCAAGCTTCGAAATGGTATATAGAACATCCAAAACAGACACTTGCGTAAAACGTTATGGTAAAAATACGATTTCTAATCTCCTATGAATTTCTAAAAACTATGAAATACGAAAATCTCAAATTTTGCACTCACCGAAACACTACAAAAACTTATCCAAATCACTCTAAACTTCACAGGCAGGGTCGGACCTAGGCATAGGCGGGCTAGGCCCGTGCCTAGGGCCCACACTTTTCGGGGGCCCAAAATAAAAAAAAAATTATTACGCTTTTATTTAAGTAAAATTTAAGTATATTATAAGCAACAAATATTCATAGCTTAGTTGGTTGAGGTGGATGGCATAATTTCTAAGCTTATGGGTTCAAATCCCATAACACTTTTCTTTGATATTCTTTTTAATATATTTTTTAAGGCCCCAAAATTTAATTTGTCTTGGGCCTATATATTTTCAGGACCGGCCCTGTTCACAGGGCACATATATACCATGAATACTACCATTTTTACGTAACAGAAATTAAAATCGACCCCTCAAACAAAAAACGCCATTAACACTCGAGCTAAGCTTTAAAAAGTTCCAAACTAAATTTTAACCCAAAATTACCTCAATTTCAGCAAGAAAATATCGGAACTAGTCCCATGACTACCCGATAACAATCCTATAAGGTCAGAACCTTCATAACTATTCTAATTCACAAAACCCCTATACAAAACCAATTTTTATTAAACTTAAAACGATATTAAACATTAGCTTAAGCTTCCCTGCTCTGAGAATTCGCTATTCTACTACTTTTGGAGCTTAGATCGCTAGGTTTCGGATTAAAAATCTAAGAAAATGGATATAGGAGGCGAAAGTTTTATCGAAAGAAAATGAACGAGGGTTTCGTTCATTCTTTTTCTGTTTCAGACTTATATAATATAACTTATATATAATATATATAAATACTTCACATTCACGATCAACTTTTCCTTTTTTAAAAGAATATTATAATAATAATAATAATAATAATAATAATAATAATAATAATATTAATCAAAACTTTATTATTAATAATTATTTTATCATTTCTTAGTTACTAAAAAACTTCTACTTCTAGGGTGCTACCTAAAATCTCATATACTCTTAATTATCTTAATACTTACATTATCAACTTATCACAATATTCCCATTAATTCTATCAATTAAGCCCGTTATGACATTTTTGGCCCCCAATCGAGTCTCCAAAGTCGCCACAACTGAAAATATTTTTATTACACCAGTAACTCATATTACATTCACATATGCCATATAAATCTCCATAATTTATAAATTATGCTTAGCTATCCGCTTATAGCAAATTTAAAATTTATGTTCAACTAAATTAGTAGGATCATAATCCCACTTATTACCTGATTAACCCATAATATAATTATAAACCCTAATTATTAACTATTAGGCTTATTGGGATATTACAACCATCCCCTCCTTATAAGAATTTCATCCTCGAAATTTACCTGAATAACTCGGGATACAGCTCCCGCATCAAAGACTCTAATTCCCAAGTCGCTTCCTCAACTTTACTATTCCTCCATAGGACTTTCACTAGAGGGATCGTTTTACTTCGGAGTACTTTCTCCTTTCTGTCTAAGATCTGGATAGGTTGTTCTTCATAAGATAAGTCTGTCTGGAGCTCAATATCATTGTAACTGAAAACATGTGTTGGATTTAACACGTACTTTCTCAACATAGAGATATGGAAGACATTATGCACCCCGAATAACTCGGGTGGTAAAGCTAATCGATAGGCCACCTGACCTATCCGGTCCAGTATCTCAAAAGGGTCAATGTATCTAGGGCTCAATTTTTCTTTCTTTCCAAATCTACGCACCCCTTTTATAGGTGATATTCGAAGACATACAGAGTCTCCCGCTTGAAATTCGATATCCCTACGCTTTGGATCAGCGTAGCTTTTCTGTCTACTTTGCGAAGCAAGTATAAGAGATCAAATCTTTTCAATGGCTTCACTGGTCCTTTGGACCAATTCAGGTCAAAGATAACGTCTCTCTCCTGCCTCATCCCAGTGGATAGGCGATCGACATTTCCTACCATACAGCATCTCGTAAGGTGCCATACCAATGGTACTCTGGTAACTGTTATTATATGAAAACTCAATCAAAGATAGTAACTTGTTCCAAGATCCTTTAAAATCTATTACACATGCTTGCAACATGTCTTCCAATATCTAAATGGTTCTCTAAGACTTACCATCTGTCTGAGGGTGAAAAGTTGTACTGAATCTCAACTTAGTTCCCATAGCTTTCTGTAAACTCTCCCAGAACTTGGAAGTAAATTTGGGATCACGATCTGAAACAATTGACTTTGGGGTACCATGGAGTCTCACTATTTACTTAATGTACAATTCAACATACTGTTCCACAGTATAAGTCACTCGCACAGGTAAAAAGTGCGCTGACTTGGTAAATCTATCCACTATCACCCATATGGAATCATATAACCCAGTAGTCCTAGGAAACCCCACTACAAAGTCCATAGTTATGTCTTCCCATTTCCATTCAGATATTCTCAAGGGCTAAAGTAAACCTGCCAACCTTTAATGTTTAGCCTTAACCTACTGACAGGTTAAACACTTTGAAACGTATTCAACAATATCACTCTTCATTCTCGGCCGGCAATATATTGCCATGGTATCATGATACATCTTTGTTGTCCCCGAGTGTAGGGAATACGGAGTAGTATGGAACTCATTAAGGATTTCTCTTCTGATCTGATCATCTGTCGGAACACAAATTCTACCTTATATCTTAGTAGTCCACTTGGAGTCACAATGAAATCTTTTGTAGCACCAATCTCAACTTTCTTTCTGAGTTCAATCAATTTAGGATCATTTTGTTGGTCAATCTTTATTCTTTCAAGTAAATCAGACTGCAATGTAGTATTTGCCAACTTCCCAACTACAAACTCAATCTCAACCTTTGCCATATCCTCATCCAATCTTGGAGAGATTTCCTACAACTCATAAACCTGCCCTTGGCCTTTCCGGCTAAGTGCATCTGCCACTACGTTTGCTTTGCCGGGATGGTAGAGGATTTCACAGTCATAATCCTTGACTAACTCTAGCCATTGTCGTTGTCTCATATTCAGGTCTTTTTGAGTGAAAAAGTATTTCAAACTTTTGTGGTCGGTGTAAATCTCACACTTTTCACCATATAAATATTGACGCCAAACCTTCAAGGCAAAAACCACATGTGACAGTTCTAGATCATGAGTGGGGTAACGCTGTTCAAAATCCTTCAACTGCCTAGAGGCATAGGCAATGACCTTCCATGATTGCTTTAACACACAACCCAAACCTTGTCTTGAGGCATCACAGTATATCACAAACTTTTCATCACTGACTAGCAGGCTTAGAAGTTGTGCATTAATCAATCTCTTCTTTAATTCTTAAAAGCTATTCTTGCATTTATAAGTCCATATAAACTTATAACTCTTTCGGGTCAGCTCAGTCAAAGGAGTAGCAATCTTGGCAAAACCTTCTACAAATCTCCTATTGTACCCAGCCAATCCCAAGAAACTTCTAACTTCAGTTGCTATCTTAGGTTGTGGCCAACCCCAAACAGCTTTAATCTTCACTGGATCTACCAGAATCCCATCCTTACTTACCACGTGTCCTAAGAAACTCACTTGGGACAACCAAAATTCACACTTCTTGAACTTTGCATAAAGCTTGTGTTCTCGGAGACGTTGTAATACCATACGAAGGTGTTGTTCATGAGCTTCTTCCGATTCAGAATAGACTAGAATGTCATCAATGAACACAATCACAAAGTTAGCAAGGAAGTCCTTAAATACCAAATTCATTAAGTCCATAAATGCTGCTGGTGCATTAGTCAAGCCGAAGGACATCACTAAAAACTCGTAGTGCCCATATTGAGTACGAAAAGCAGTTTTGGGAATATCCTCTTCCCGAATCCTCAACTGGTGTTAACCAGATCAAAGGTCATTCTTGGAGAAGATGGTCTTTCCCTGTAACTGATCAAACAAATCATCTATCCTTTGCAAAGGATATTTGTTCTTTATTGTCAACTTGTTCAATTCACGATAATCAATGCACATACGTAACGACCCATCCTTCTTCTTGATAAAAAAAAAATTGGTGCACCCCAAGGAGAGGTACTCGACCTCGTGAATCGTAGATCAAGTAGGTTTCGTAATTGGACTTTCAATCTTTCAATTCTGTTGGTGCCATTCTATATGGAGCCTTAGAAATTGGCTCAGCCCCAGGTACTAATTCAATTTCGAAGTCAATCTCTCTCTTTGGTGGTAATCTCGGTAACTCTTGCGGGAATACATTCGGAAATTCACATACTACTCGAACCTTTTTGGTCCCTCAGGTGTATCTTTTGTGGTATCAAACACACTAACCAAGTATCCCATACATCCTTCTCGTAATAATTTCCTGGTCCTAAGTGCCGATATCAATGGAATCCAAGATCCCTGCACCGTTCCCATAAAAAAATGGGATCTCACCCTCTGGTTCAAAAGTCACCATCTTTCTCTTACAATCTATAGTAGCATTGTACTTAGTCAACCAATCCATTCCCAGGATTGCATCAAAATCTTCTAAGTCTAATGCAATCAGATCCACTGACAATTCTCTCCCTTCTACTAACACTGGGAGAGACCTTACCCACCTCCTGGAGATTACCACTTCTCCAGTAGGTAACAAGGTACCAAATCCACTAGACATGATATCACATGGCCTACTCAATTTCTCAATGATTCTACTAGAAATATATGAATGTGTGGCACTAGAATCAATCAAAATAGTAAACATAATACCACAAATAGATATCTCATCTGTAACAGTCGAAGGGCCAGCTTCAGCATCTGCTTGGATCAAAGCAAACACCCTAGCAAGAACCATATGACTCTCTTTCTTAGCCTCGGGCTTCTGTAGCTGTGGACAATTGTTCTTGAAATGGCCTGCTACTCCACATTGGTAGCAAACTCTAGACCAACATTCACCCAACTTATGTCTCTTGCATTTTGGGCATTCAGGGTAAGGCTGCCAAACCTTATTTCTGCCCCGACGAAAGCCCTGACTATTTTGAAACTTTTTGTTTGGACCCACAACTGGTGGTCCATCTAGTTTCCTTTTACGGTCATTGGGGATAAAGCTTTTACTCACTCCAATACCAGATGAGGTCTTCCACACGTCCTTCCTCTGAGTACTCTTTTTACGAATCAGGCTTTCAGCCCCCTCAGCAGTGTGAGCTAAGTCCACAATCTGAGGATAAGCCTTCACGACCCCTGATTGTTTGGCTACCATAACCACATCTCTAGGAATATATTCTTCAACTCCTCTGATAAACTTAGCCTTTCTTGTAGCATCACTAGCCACTTCATCAAAAGCAAACTTGGCCAGCCTATCAAACTTGGTAGCATATTCAGTCACAGTCATGCTACCCTGAACTAATCGTGCGGACTCTTCAACTTAAGCGGCAAGAATGGATTCATTATAATATTTCTTATAAAATAGTGCCCTGAATACATCCCAGGTCATAGTATTCACATTATTACCTTGGGAAACAATCTCCCACCATATCTGGGCATCATTCCATAACATATAAATAGCACATCATACCAGGTCATTATCTTCTACCCACATGAAATCAAAGATAGAAGCAATCATAGTCATCCATTGTTCTGCTTTCAGTGGGTCTAGGCCACCCTCAAACACAGGTGGATTTTGTTTCCTGAACCGCTCATAAATTGGTTCCATACGATCCCCCATATTCGGTGGCACTACCTGAGGTTCCAGTATAGGTGCAGGACGAGCCTGTTGCTCTCTCAGGTCTCGAATCTGCTCCCTTGCTGCCTAATCGTCTCTTGCATGGCAATAAACAGTTGTTCCCAATTCTAAGGGGGTAGAGGATGCTCTTCGCCACCACCTACCCCGAGTTCCAGCTTGCAGTTTAAACGGCCAGATCGCCGTTGCATGATCCAATATCCTGTAACCCAAAACCTTCAACCATTTAGAATTCAAACAATACCAACATCAATATGCATATGCTCTTCACACACTACTTCTTCCCATCATGCACTATAATTGTCTAAACAGGTAAGACATAGCAAATACAATAAACACTTACTATACCATAAGTCGACCTGTCTTCGCAGCAAATGTACATATTCGACCAGTCTTCAGGACCTTTAAAACAAAACCTGGCTCTGATACCAAGTTGTAACGCCCTAATATATAGGAACGCCATGTGTGTGATTGGATAAAACTAGTTTAATACTAATATATTAATTAATTATTAAAAACTATGAGGATAATAAAAACTTGACTAAAATAAAACACTAAAAACGGACATTATAACGACAGTAAAAAGGAGTTCTAGGGATCCCTATTATAAAAGATTTATCCATAAGAAGATATACAATAACAATTCAAAATACAGCAGACACAGCTAGTCTAAAACAACTCCTGGCAACTCAACACGCAGGCTGGTGGGGTCAATATGTACATTGTTGGACAAGACCGTCATCTCATGGTTGTTGTAACTTTGCCTTGCCCTTACCTGCACCACAAAGCACCCGTGAGTCACATAGACTCAGCAAGAAAAGTAATAAAGAAGGATACATTAAATAGCTAATTATACATTTCATTATCAAAAAATGATTAAACTATAACATTCAACAGTAGGTAATGTAACCAGTCATATGCATAGAAATAGATATGCTCATATATTTGCATTGCCTAATCAGGCAAGCCCGTGTCATAATGCAATATCATATATAATATCATTGCACCACCTAATTAGGTGAGCCCGTGCCACAACTTGACACTAATATATCCCATCGTCTAATCAGACGATCTCGTACCTATGCTCGGTACTTATCATATGTCACTAACGACCGTACTTTTGCCTATTACGTCGCCATGTATATTGCATCACCTAATCAGGTGAGCCCATATATTTTGTCCATAGTATCATTACATTATCATTGCCTAATCACACAATTGATAATTTCAGAACTTGTCATGCCATGTGGTACATTATACTTTTCTTACCTTAAGTTCCGGATTAGGTACATTGGCCAAACTACTTGGAGAACGATCGATAATCTCGGGCCCTATATCATAACAATAATTAATCAATAAGTGTTTATCCCAAAACACCACTTAACACTCACGTAAGATAATCTAGGACTTTCTACTAAACTTCGTAGTATAAATACACTAAAATAAAACTTATATTTTGGCTCTAGAACATACACCATATTGTAGATCTTGTCGCAAGCTTCGAAATGGTATATAGAACATCTAAAATGGACACCCGAGTGAAAAGTTATGATAAAAATACGATTTCTGATCTGCTATGGATTTCTAAAAACTATGAAATACGAAAATCTTAATTTTCGCACTCTCCAAAACACTACCAAAACTTATCCAAATCACTCCAATATTCACAGGGCAAATATATACCATGAATAATACCATTCTTACGTAACAGAAATTAAAATCGACCCCTTAAACAGAAAACACCATTAACACTCGGAATAAGCTTTAAAAAGTTCCAAACTCAATTTTTAACCCAAAATTCCTCAATTTCAGCAAGAAAACATCAAAACTAGTCCCATGACTACCCGAGAACAATCCTATAAGGTTAGAACCTTTATAATTACTCTAATTCAGAAAATCCCTATACGAAACCAATTCTTATTAAAATTAAAATGATATTAAACATTACCTTAAGCTTCCCTGCTCTGAGAATTCACTATTCTACTACTACCAGAGTTTAGATCACTAGATTTCAGATTGAAAATCAAAGAAATTAGATATAGGAAGAGAAAGTTTTATCGAAAGAAAATGAACGAGGTTTCGTTCGTTCTTTTTCTGTTTCAGACTTATATAATATAGCTTATATAATATATATATATATAAATACTTCACATTCAACTTTTAAAATAATATAATAATAATAATAATAATAATAATAATAATAATAATAATAATAATTCAAACTTTATTATTAATAATTATCTTATCATTTCTTAGCTACTAAGAAACTTCTACTTCTAGGGCACTACCTAAAATCTCATATACTCTTAATTATCCTAATACTTACATTATCAACTTTTCACAATATTCCTATTAATTCTATCAATTAAGCTTGTTATGATATTTTTGGCCCCCGATCGAGTCTCCAAAGTCGCCAAAACAGAAAATATTTTTATTACACCAGTAACTCATATTACATTCACATATGCCATATAAATCTCCATAATTTATAAATTATGCTTATTTATCCACTTATAGCAAATTTAAAATTTGTGTTGTGTTCAACTAGATTAGTAGGATCATAATCCCACTTATTACTTGATTAACCCATAATATAATTATAAACCCTAATTATTAACTATTAGGCTTATTGGGATATTACAATTAAGTTGAGTCCCTACCTCCTTAGAATCGTCAAATTTTTTGCAAAGGAGACACTTTTAAACCATCAATCTTAAGCTCCAATAAGCTTAGTGACTTCAAAAGTCACTTTTTCCTACACTCCCCAATTGAATAAATAATTATTATCATTGTAATTTACTCTTCAAATTGAGTCCATGACATATAATATGACTATATTTGAAGTTTGAAGTTCCGAAACCTTGTCTAAGCACTGTATAATGACAATCGGTGGTGGTACAACCCATTAACCCAAAGAAGCACGACCTTGCCAGAAAATGCTTCTAAAGGGCAGAGATGCTTTGATCACAGAAAAGCATTGAGTTGACAAAACTTAGTGGGCGATGCTCTCCTCATGACGTTAATTCCAATGGTACCAACCATTCATCAAATGGTCACTAGAGTTGGTCATAATGTCGACTCAAAGTTTTGACATCAAAAATTTGCACCTTGTGTGTGTGTGTGTGTGTCTCAGCTCCGATTGCCACCAAACTTGAGGTGTGAGATAACTACTGGTCGGTGGTCGTGCAGCTCAAACGCATTTCATAATTGGTGGCATGGAGGGTGGTGGCTCTGAGCTTGGGCACGGGTGGTTTATATGGTGTTTATGAATAGTAAAAGGAGAAGAAAAGGTTGTGGAGGAGGGAAGAAGAAAAAGAGTCATTTGACTTATGTGGGTCCCACCACTAATATAATATTATTATTGTCTTTTGTTTTCTCGGTTCTCATAACGATAATCTGTTTCAGCATCTGAGTGTCGACCCATTGCTCGAGTTGTAGACAAAGCTGGGCTATTCTCACCACCACGGCCAAGCGACGGTGGAGGTGAAAGGTGAGACAAGCGCTCGTCAAGAATAGCTTTGGGTTTCTCCATCTGTGATGTATCTCTCTGCTCTAGCTTAAGATTTGATTCCCTACTCATGTTCTGGAATAGTTGCACGATCTCTTCGTTCTTCATCCTAAGGAAAGAAGAAATCAATGAAAGAATCAATGTCATTGAAGTGCCTTCTTCGAGACAAGGTTAATCTGCCACAACAAATGAAATGCTAATTTTATTCATGATAATCTCAAATTAATTACAATTTCCCTTATATATTTTTCTAGTTTTCCTCAAAGTCTAAGAAAATTTAGTTACAGAATCTCACTCTCTCAATGATCGAGCTTCAGCTATCTGGGTCTCACGCGTCCACACTTGCTTTGAGCCCCAATCTCCTCTGTTTGTCTAGTAGAGTTTCTTTTTCAGTTATCGGCTTGCAAGTCTCTTCATGTAGCCTTTCACAAGCTATTAGAATTTAGGATAAGATGCATGTGGTTTTATCTCAAAATCAATTGGCTATTGGAGGAGTAGCCCATTCATCTTATATATGGTAATTTATTTCCACACATTGGCAATGTGAGACTAATTCTAATACACCTTTCTCATGTTTGGGCCTGAAAAGTGTGGATATCAGGAACAACCTTAAAGAGACCACATGGCTGAATGTGACATTTGAAAGAATCCCACAATGCTAAATATTGAGAAATTTGTAGGTGTACATGTGAGAAAATTTGTGGATTTTTGAAACAGGTCAAAGACCCAACACTAAAATCTGGCACACATTGGCTAAAAGGTCTCAAATGGAAGTTAAAGGGGAGACTACGGAAGTTTTTAAGTTTGGCTCATCTTTTTTTGGACAGTCGGTACTTTGGGCTCACAACATATCATAAACAACTCTTTTATAGCTCGTCTTTTTAGACCGACAATACTTTATTAAGCTCACAACAGATAACAAGCGGCTTTGTTACCATGTTAGAATTTGGGATAAGATGTATGAGGTTCCATCTCAAAACCAATTAACTATAATGGCACGTTTACTAAAGCGTAATCGTTATCGGAATAAATTAATGGGAGAAATGAAAGGGAATAAAATGTTATGAAATAAAAATAATTATTTTAACATGTTGTTTACTAAACTGTCCGGAAACGGAATCGGAATCACTTTATTTTGTTTACATCAATAAGGAAAGGTAATCGGAATGCTTTAAGTTGACCATATTACCCTTAATATAAAATTTATATTTTTTTTATTTATTAAATAAATTAATTTATATAATAATAAATAAATTCATAAATGATTACATAAAAAAATTAACATAATACTGCTAAAAAAAGTATCCTCATATTATTCAATTAAACAATATCTGACCAAACCATAAATAAAATCTCCACATGAAAATATTCTAATGTGAAACATAAAGATAAACAAAATCCCAAATATCTAGCAATTATAAAATTATGCATCATTTTGCAACATATTCAGGATATATAGCAGTTTCATCTCATCTGATATTGCATAAAACACTCGCATCAATGGAGGTTCTTTAGCCAATATGTTGGTTGCTTGAATACACTGCATTGGAGTTAGGCCATTAATCTTGCTTATTTCTGTGAATAAATTGGTTTGCATCTCAGCTACATCCTTATCAGATATTGCATCAATTAATCCTTGAAATTTCGGGACAATATTAGATATAGAATCTGCTAAGGCACCAACATTTGTAGAAATTTCATCCATAACCTTAGTTTTTTTATTCTTACCACGTTGTTGGTTACTAGTAGTACTCTCAGTAGATCTACGATGCATATTAGTTGATTGTTGAGTATGTGAGACACCATCAAATTCATCTATTTCTTCATCATCCTCACCGTCATCTATATTATCATCAACTCCAAATTTTACACCAGTTGCATCATTTTGGCGTATTTCTTCTTCATCATCATCAGCATTACCAGCATTTGTCCCAGTAGCTCGATCTCGTCCATATATTTCTGCTAGCTTGTTGTAATAAGGAAATGGTTTCCCATATAATCCACTTGCATCTTTTCGTTTCTGTACATTCACAAAAACACATATAATAAGTCCATGTTGTTGTAAATATAAATATATATAAATACTTGTATTATAAAAATTACTTTATATTTACCTTCACATACTCATCGAATGCACTTTTCTCACACAATAATAAAGAATGTTCATTGTCCCAACTAAAACCACTTAAAGATAATAATTCTGCCAAGCAAGAATACTTCCCCTTCAAATTTTTAATACGAGATTCAATATGAGGTGAGGCCTTCAACTTCGAGCCTGGTAATTTTTCCTCTAACATAATCTCCATTTGTTGCAAATATCCATTCTTAAATCCAGAATCAGCTCGCCATGTTGAATTTTGACTCAACTCTAGAAGACATTCAATCAATACACTGTCTTGTGTTGGTGTCCAATAATGTTTATTTTTACCTCTCCCTCTTTGATCTGCATTAGAGCTTGAACTCATCATATATATTCATATAATTTTTTTTAATATTAATAAAAAAGTATAAATTTTGAAACTTGAAAGAACACATAAATTAATACTTTGAAAATTAAACACAAAAAATTTGAACAAAAATAAACATATATATCAAATAAATATAGACATCTGTTCTTATTACATCAAATCATAATTGAAAAATGCACCAAAAAAAAAATACTAAAGTAGTAAAGGTTAACAACATATATACTTTAATCATCTAGTTCCCTGCCATGTATTCCACATTTCTTCTGCCAAATTTTGTCTCCAAGTAGTCCATAAATCTGAAGACTCGATACTATTAATATAATTATTATCTGTTGTGGGGTGATTTCTTTGTACACTATTCATCTCATTTTCTACTGGATCTATGCTCATTTCTCTTCTAATAAAATTATGTAGCATGCAACAAACAGATATTATACGCCGTTGTGTATTCATGTCATAAAAAGATGGACTTCTGAGAATAGCCCATCGCATTTTCAACAATCCAAAACAACGCTCAATAACATTCCTAGCACTTGAGTGCTTCATATTAAAGAACTCTTCTGCTGTGTTTGGAAGGTGTCCATCATTCCAATCATTAAGATGATATCGTGTTCCTCTAAAAGGTGCAAGAAAACCTTGACCATTGGTATAACCAGCATCAACTAAATAATAATAATCTATCAAACATAATAAATAAATGATGTTATAATTGAATGGAAAACTATATATATTGGTAGTCTAATCTCAAACACTGATAAGTTTTTTATAATTAACTTTACCATTAGGGACTCTCAAACCATTTCTCCTAGCTAAAGCATCTCTTAATACACGCCCATCGTGTGCTGAACCTTCCCAGCCTGGTAGAACATATATAAATTGCATGTCTTGTGAACAAACTCCTAAAACGTTAGTTGCAATCTCTCCTTTTCTTGTTCTATACCTTGGTTTGTCAGCTTCAGGTACACGCACTCTTATATATGTTCCATCTAATGCTCCCAGACAATTCTACACCAAATTAATTATACTTATTAAAAATTATTTAAAGTTAACAATTACTAACTATAATTTTAAATCCTCAATTCATACCTTAAACCACTTCCACCTTGGATCAATTGAGGTCGCTAATATTGGCTGAGGTGTTCTCCAAAATTCTTTTTGGCAGCGAATCATTGCTTTTAAACACTCATGAAAGTATTTGCTTATGGTTTTTCCTGATCTTTTGAAACTAAAACCAACAACTCGGTTCTTATGGTGGTGTGCTAAAATATATAGGAACATTGCTACCATCTCTTCGATAGAGACATTTCGTGTCTTTCTTAAATTTCCCCTAGTACTGAGTATGTGACATAACCTTTGAAATGTTTGTCTATCCATTCTTAATTGTGAAACACAATTGACATCACTTGCATACACTAAATCATGTAAGTTTTCTAACTGTTTGTAGACTCTCATTATAGATAATGGTCGATTGAGACGTCTTTTAGAATTTATTAATGCATAAGCACTCACAATAGCACACACTGCTAAAATAATATCTAAGATTACAATTAAATTCTGCACTACAATAATTATTTTTTGCTTTCTTGCTAAACTTAAACGAGCCATTGATCTACAAAAAAAAAAAAAAAACCAAAGTAAAAAAAAATAATTAAGAAACTAAATTATATGACAATATTGACATGACGAATAATATTTTTTCAATTATATATACATATGATCCGTAAACATATATATACATATAGCATATTTTTAATTCAGTGACTAATTATAACTATGTATATATATGATTCTTAAATTATACATATATTATATTATAAAGAAAAGGCTTCCCTTTTAAAAATAATAATATATATACTCTAATAATTATAAGAGAGTGGCATCTAAAGAATGTTAAAAGTAAATTATATTTTATTTTTGTTATTGAAAATAAATATTGATATGTTTTGAGTTTGTTGAATTTATTTGTGTATGTTTTAATATGGTAATTTAGATTGTATAATTATTTTATTAAAGGTACAGTATATGTTTCTAAAGAAAATAAGAACAGATTATTTGTCTTGGTTTTTTTTTTTTTATTGAAGCTTTTCATTGGATTTAAGTTTTATTATGTTTTTTTTTTTGTAGCAAAGTTTTATTATGTTATTGTGTTTTTGACTAGAATTTGTTTGGTAATTTACGCAGTGTAATTGTGTTTTCTGAGAATTTGTTATGCTACACCAAGCTTCTACCAGTTTTCAAAGGCATATATGTATCTTTAAAAAAAAAAACGACATATATGTATATATATATGGGTAGATAGAGAAGACCTATATATATAGGTTATGAAATATATATATATATTATGAAATATATCACAAGCGTGAGAAGTTGTGAGAATAATAGATTATGACTTTTCAATTATACATAAATAATATAAAATATAATAAATAATATAAAAATTAAAATTAAATATGATGATGGTGATTGAGTTGGACTATTCAATTGTACCAAAATATATATGTCAATGTCAGATTTATATTATAGAAGATGTTTTTCAATTAAAATAATAATAAAACATGATAATAAACATAAACCATCAATATATGCATCATACATGCATCATCAAAAATTATATATATATATATATATATATATAATGAATGATAAAGAATTAAAACTCACCTTGATGTTGATATGTGGCTGTTCCTCTCTCAGAAAAAAAAAGAAGAAGAAAATGGCTGCTGCAAAAAAAGAAACGAAAGAGAATAGAAAAGTGGTTTGTTTAGGGTTTAGGGTATATAATATATATAATAGGGTATATAATATTTGGTGGCAAAAGTGTCTTTTTGTTTTTAATAATAAAAAATAAATAAAAAACTAAAAAGTAGCATTACCCGTAATGGTTTATACCTGAAGAAATTGGGAGGAAAACTTCTCCCATTCTTTTCTCCTAATTTTATGCCTTTCCGTTAGAGTATTCCAACCATTAAATAAAGTAAACAAATGAAAATGAGTGATTACCATACCTATCACTCCCAATCCTGATTAGTAAACATGCCATAAGAGGAGTAATTTATTCATCTTATATATATGATAATTTATTTTCACACATTATGGCATTAGCCATATTGTAGAACTAATTCAAATACAAGCTCAAGTATTCTTTTCCAACTGGGCCGAGTCCCTCTCCAAGCCCCTTATTTATTCCTGGACTACAAAATTGAGTTGAATTGGGCCTATCATTTGGGAGTCACTAACAGTCCAAATATATGAGATTTACTATATTCGCATATTTGATATACATATATACTGTATACATGTTATCTGTATAATATATATTGGATAATTGGCAAACCATTGGCTCCTGTCAAGCTACCTATAGTGTTGACATAGGATAGGAAATGCTAAAGCAAGGAATATACGTTTATAAACATGCTGTATGTACTTTTGTTATCGCAAAGTGCAAACTAAACAACCGAAAAGATTTTCCGTAAAAAATAAAAGCCTTTGAAGTGCCTTTGTTGCTTTTAAAGAGAACAGTCAAGCCTTCCAGTGAAAAGAAAATCACTGTAGGCAATGATGATTTCATATTAGTGATAATGAAAAGAGTACGAATAGAGAGTACACACTTACTTGATGGTGGTGGGTATAGGCAAACTCGTAGCACTAGGGATCTAATTTTGTTTGCCTAAATTAATTAAATTATTAGCACGAACAAGAGGTGTGGTTGTTGCAAGTGATTCTCAAAATTAAAATCCAATATGAACAGAGAAACATAATTTATGTTTTGACTTTATTATTTTTTTCTCTCTATTCATATACATAAAAATGAAGAACACTATTATAAGTTATCCTCTATCTAAATATATATTTTTATATTGCCAGTACAGCTTTCAAATCCATGTCTCTCTACCTTCTTTTCTGCAAGTTTATGTGATCCACTAGTTTATTAAAACAGATTTTATATAGTGGTACCTAGTTTTATACACACTAAGATATATATTCAGGTGTGTCAAACTCTGGGCCAAATAAATCTTTATATTGAAGCACGTAAGTTTGCATAAAGTGATTTGTCCCCAGCATATATACATAAAAATAAAATGCATGCCCCGCCACACCATGATTGATTTTCATCAAGAGCACTTCGTTGTCGTTTTTCTATCATTTATTTATTTTCTTTTTTTTGCTTCTTTTCTTTTTGTGGAAACTTGTTAGGGTGGCCTTTGGAATATCGAATAGATCAGCTGACGTTTGCAAACCAAAATAAGTTATCTACTCTCATCAATTCGTTCAGGTGTTTCTTTCTTCTTTACTTTTTGCTTATTTTTTTTTTTACTCTTTCTCTTTTCTGTTTCTCACACATACCAGAGGAATTTGGCACTTATTTTCTTCTAATATTGTTTTTTTTTTTCTTTTGCTATTAATATGTAGTAACAAAATTAAAATGTCCTTAAAAAGCCCGGCCGACCCCAACTATGGTTATGAGTGGGTGGAGAGGAAGTGACCTAGCAAGTAGAATTATTATTACTAATTAATATAATTAGTTTTTGTTTCCTAAATTGATGAGTGGTAAGGTAAGTGGTAACCCATTTCCTTATTCTTTCATCATAATTTAAATTTTCTCCGATCTTGATTGTAAAAGTTTGATCTCGTTTTCATTTTAAAATAATAAAACAAAGATTTTACTTTACTAGCTCACATACTACTTTTGGCAAATGGGCTTCTGACATTATTCGAATATCTCTAACTTTTAGTTTGATATAACAAACTGAGAATTTGGCTTGTTCATTTCGTAAATAAGAATATATATAAATATATATCTTTATATATTAAAAGTGCCTATCTAATGGCAATTCTTGGTTTAACGTTTTGTTATTTTTTATTCCGTTAACTTTAACGGAGACCATCGTTTCCTTTAATTAATGTCATTCAAACCATATTGCGATTCCTCTCTCTTCTCTAACAAAACCATGCGATTTTCAATCCCAATAATTCTCCATCCCTGCTACTGTATCTTCTTTCTTCATCCCTGAAGCTGATTCAGATCGTCCTAGAATGCGTTACTCTAGCGAAGCCCTCATTCGTGCGGTCTTGTCCAGCGAAGCCCTCATTCAAAATTTTTAGGGCTTCATTCTCTTTTTCAGGTTGGATGAACAGAAAATTTGTAAGAGTTTGGTGATTATGCTTTTTTTTTTTCAATATATAACCACATTGAATTGCGGTACGACTCCGCAAACGCAAATCCTGCAGCTTTTTTTTTTTTTCTGCGATCTCAAATTCTTGTTTTTTAATTTGCCTGATTTTGATTTATCTTCGTTGTTTATAAGGTTAGGGTTTGTTTGTATTTTTGTTGTTGTTGGAGATGGGGCAACAGTCTTTGATTACAACTTCTTTGCTCGAGGTACTGTGGTTCTCGCTGAGCACACGGAGTTTACAGGAAATTTTACCAGCATCGCTTCTCAATGTCTACAGAAGCTTCCGGCTTCGAAAAATAAGTTTACTTAAAATTGTGACGGTCATACCTTCAATTACCTCGTCGAAAATGGCTTCAGTGAGTTCAATAATGTTATATGTATGATCTGAGTTGATATGTGAATTTTGTGTTTCTGAATTGAATCTTTTTATCCGAATCTGAATGTTTGTTTGTGTTATTATTATCAGATTTGGTTATTTGATTAGCTTTCTTTCTTTACAATCCATGCCTGATAATCTTTGATTTGGATATAAATATATATATATAAATTTATTTACGAAAGGTTCATTGGATTTCATACCAAACAATTGTTTTGTATTCTTTTGAATTGAATCAATGACATTGTATGATTCTTTCAGCACAATGTAAAGACAAATTATGGGGTATTATTTTTTTTTTTTTTAAAAAAAAATCTATTACAACAAACATATCTGCTAGCAATGAACGATTTGAGGGACCATCTTAGATAAATTAATTATGTTTAATCTTGAGAACGTGAAGCTTAGGAATAGCTTACCTTGAAAGGGTCTTTTAGAGCTAGCTTTGACAATTGGTGATTGTGCTAGCAATGAACCTATGTATCTGTACATGTCATAAGAAATGTGGGATTAATTCATTAGATTATTTATTGATTTTGTTTCCCAGATTTGTTTCTATAGTGGCTGTCAATTAATTGACAATCTTCATGCCTATTATATTATAAGACAGTTCTAATTTTTTACCATGTTGGTTTTTGCAGCCTATTGTGTAGTTGCAGCTGAATCTGCCAGTAGACAAATTCCTATTGCTTTCCTGAAAAGAGTTAATGAGGATTTTAACAAAAGATATGGTGGAGGAAAAGCAGCCACTGTTGTTGCTCATGGCCTTTACTAGGAGTTTGGGTATTAAAATTCATCCTTCTTCCTGAAAATGTAGCATTATGTTCTACCCAACATGCTAACTTTTCAATTAATTTTAGTTTTGCAGGTCCAAGCTGAAGGAGCATATGCAGTATTGTGTGGACCATCCTGAAGAGATCTAAAGTTAAGGCTCAAGTGTCTAAAGTTAAGGGTGTTATGATGGAAAATATTGAGAAGGTAATAAAACAGCTTCTTATCAATTTCATCTGACCTTAGAAAAAAGAGTGAATTGCAACCCACGAGGCACGTATAATATAAATTTATATATATATACATGTATATACATATATATAAATATTATAACAAACATAAATTACTTTTACTTTTATTAGTGCCTGAATGTAGTTCACATTGGAGCAGGTCTTGCAAATACATTGTGGTGGATGGCGACGCCCTCATTCCTATTATGTTGGTGATCAACCGGAAATAAAGAACTGTTTTGCATACGTAAAGGTTTGTTTATGTCTACCTGTTTATTGATAGTTTTAATAGCTAGAATAATCATCTTTGGATGCTGACCTGGAGTAGGTGAAGAACGCAATTAGTCATATTATTTTTATTGAAAATTATTAATCATTTACATTTCTATGATATCTTGGCTGCACCAAGGAAGGATTTTTGGGGGTCAAGACATATTCTATGCCTCACTTTAATAAAACCAAATTTTGCTTAAGAGTTTTACTTTTCTTTTATTACAAAAAATCTTTTTAAATTTTTCAATACTTGACTGATAATTCAGAGTTTCATTTGTTATTTTACCAAAATTTGTAGTTGTTTTTTTCCTCTTCTTAATCTTATGATTATTTAGATACATGATTCTAAGCATAGTAGCTACATGACATCACACTTTGCAAACATAAAGAAGTTGAAGGTATTAAATATTAGAAGTAGCACAATTATATAGCTCAACCTTTCTCCTTAGATTTTGGTGAAGATACAATAATCACATGTTTCGGTAATTTCATGATATGTTTGACATTTTATTTTATTTTTATAAAAAATAGTGGTGCACAACTGGCTGATGTCATGAAATTCATAATTTAGTCTGTTGCATACATAGAAATGTATTAATCTTACGAAGGTGCAGGGGTGCAGCTACTTGCACCCTTACTTTATTTTGTTTTATTACGAAGATTTCCAATAAATTTGACCTTTCTTTTTTAAGAATGCTTTATTCCTGTTTTGTTTTTAAATTTTTAGCATCTTTTAAGGAAGATTGGCTATTATATGTGTCTATGTGTCATGTGTATGGGGAGAAATGTGATGCCTAGATACTGATTGCTCCTCTTGTATTGAACTTTGATAATTTTATAGCTCATCTCATTAGTCCACAAAGCTGGTAGACAAATTTGATATGAGTCCTCTGATTTATTTTTGTTATTATTTAATAAAGTGATTGATTGGTAAGAGTATGCAGTATATTCTAAAATAGGGAATGGGCCGAATGGCAGGTTCGGGCATTCACCAGCCCATGTGAGTCCAATTGCTTGATTATCATTCTATTCTTTTAGGCTGGTCATCACAGAGTAAGGTTTTGTTTAGTTTCACTTTTCCCTTGTTTTGATTCTTAAAACTTGATTGAATCATTCGTGTATTACTTTGACATGATAAATCTTACTAGGCATTACAGTACTTACAAAATTGACAAGTTGCTTTATATTGAGTAAAATATTAATTTCTTTTCAATTTACATGGGCCAGCGTACCTTGTATGTTGATTGGTGTAAAAGTATGTACTCCATCCATTCTTACCAAGACCAATATAAGAGAATGGTTTAATTATTTGGGTCCCAGAGGCCTCACAGGTTAATTTTTTAAGTACCTCTGGATATCAGCATTGGATCTGCTACACTAAGCAAGCTTGCGAAGTTCATCAACATAAATTAGATTGTTGAATTTTATTTTTTCAGATTACTGTTAGTTTAACTTGACATTTTGCTCAAGATCAGGTTATTTAAACGTTTAAGCATAACCTATTAACATTCATTATGCATTTGCTTTTCTTTTGGAGTAAGTTTCCTTTGTCTTTCAATACTTGACTGATAATTCAGTTTTGTTCTTTAGATTCCAGGATGTTGAGGATGACTGCACAGAGGCCTTCAATATGGATAATCGTTACATTAAAGCATATTCCCGGTGAGCAACAACTAGAAAAGAATTTGGAAAACTTAAAGAATGTCTTGAGGGTATGTGAATATTGTAACCAAATTTAGTTTTTGGTTCTTGAAATCAAAATTATGGCATCTAATCTATTACGTATCATTGCAATATTGATCTCTCTTCATAAATGTTTCTTCGTTAATTTTTTTGGAAAATTTTATGTGTATTATTTATTCATGACTATAACCCTTGTACTCTTACATTACATGTTGTAGTGATGGTACTTTAATTGATGAAAACGTGACAGAGGTAATGAAGTATAGCATGGTTGACATTACTAATAGGAGCACTTGTTACGATTGCATGATTCTCTTTTATCACTCTTGATTAGCATTAATAAGCTATATTTATTTGTATCCACTTATAATTACATGACTTTTGAATACAATAATTAAATGTGTAGCCACTTGGGGATAGCTCAAGTGGCTGGGTGTGTGAGTGTGTGAGAGATGTATAGCAGGACGGATTGAAATCCATATTATAACATTTGAATAACAATGTGTATTATAGGTTTATATATACAATTATGACATTCTTAACAAGTTTACTTTTATAAAACATATTGTTTAATAAATAATTTACAATTTGATTTGTTACTGAATTCTTAAACAAAATTTACTAGAACTTAAATAAAACTTATATTTACGTGGCTCGCCACGTAACTTTCATCTAGTATATATATATATATATATAAATAATGCATGCTAGCTAGGAAGAGCGCAGTAATTGAATCGAATGTGAGAACCACTCAACTTTTCGTCGAAATAAAGTTTTGAGTGGCTCACCGTTGAGAAGATTATATATGACGAAACAACTTTAAGGTTTTATTGAAATTAATTCTAGTACATGTGCAATTTGACGAATTAGTAACACTATAGTGTGGGCTGAATTAGTTTGACTTTTCGTCGATGGAAAGAGAAAAACTATAACTTAATTAAGGTTCGCTTTGTAAACGTCGACAAAGAACCAAGGTTACGTGTCAAAACAAATGGTCCAAATACGGTGAGTTCTGGATCGATCTCACCATTTTATGGAAAAGTATTCTTTAGTGATATATATATATTTACGTGTGTATATATATATATATATTTGTTAGTTTGTTAGGTCGGATATTGCGATGCCAATCGATGAACCAAGCTTTAGAGTACTCTCACTCAAAGGGGTTCCTATATGTATTATCACCACAACTCTATATCCGAACATTACATATATAATATATTTATGAAAGGAAACACTCAAGACTATAATATAAGTTAACAAAACAGAGTTACTAATCAAAGTCTTCAATTAGGTAGAGGAAAATAATTACCCGAGCAAAGTTAAAGTTGGCATTATTTCTTTGTGTCACTTCAACTTCCATTGATGAGACCCCAAATCCAAATATCTTTGCCATGAACAACAGCAAAAAGTCTTCAAAATTCAATCAACCTCTCTATAAAACACAAACATGTCACGGTTGGAAATTGACCTGGCCTGGCTGGCCCTTTCTCAATACTTATTTAAGAAAGTTACTACCCCTGAAACAGAACCGGTTACAAGGTTCAAATAATATCTTTATTCTTTGCATTTTTAACCTTTAAAAATGTAAAGATACTTTTCTTAATCATTGGACTGCTATACGTAATGTCATCAAGAGCGAGAGCTAGCTACCACACAATTTTCATAATTGATTTATATATATATAAATAATATATATATATATATATATGAGAATTGTTGTTGGACAGTGGTGGTGTTATGATTGATAAGTGATAGTCTCTAAAAGTTATTTTCTTATATTATATAGAACTAAATATATACGTAAATATACTAATAGCAAATTAGTGGTATATTTCTTTATATATCAAATTGCTTAGCAACTACTCTATATAATTGGTTAATGGTCTTTATAATATTTATCAAAATACTAAATTGGACTAATTGCAACATTACAATGCACAAAAAGTGCTAGACACACTTTGAGTGTACTTTAAACATTTGTGTTATCTTTGGCTTATATTGAGTAATGGCTAACTTTTTTGAATGTTTATTGGTCTTACTTTAGTATTAAAACAGGACCAACACATGAACTCAAGTGTTTTCTTTTCCAAAGAGTTAGCTAGCTAGCTAGAATGTAGACATTCCTTCTATGCTAAATGTACGATAACATCTTTTAGGATTAACATATTTCCAACATGTTAATAAACATATATTGGCTATAATTATAAGAAGTTACGGTCGTAATAATAAAAGAGTAAAAATTCAATAAAACATGTAGTAAAATAAGAAAGATTGATATGATCGACTTTGTCATTAACACGAGAGCAAAAAATGCTATATAATTAATTATATATGTAGTGTTCAGACTTTATTTTATGATGTCAAATAATCTCTATTAGATTTCTATCTTACTAAATATGGATTTATTTTATTTGAGAGTTGTCATTTTTTTGTTATTGAGATTTTCTTTTATTAGTTTTTAATATTATCGTGAGAAATTAATCCACTTCTCTTTAACTTTTTTGTTTTGTAGATATTTTGTGGAACATTTTGATATGTTAATGAGTTGGCGTGTAGCTTTCAATGTTACAAGTAGACCAGCTTTCTGGTGTGCTGTTTGATGACGTTATAATATATAGCTTTCATGTCTAAATTTTCAAGGGCAGTTTGTCTCATGTTGCTCGCTTACATTAGCAGTTCATGGTTTGATAAGCATGACTTTCGGTTAAACGATGAGCTATCCTCGTTCGAGGAGGTTCCTGTGCAGTTTGCGGATATCTAAATCGTAAATTCATGTGTGATTCTAATCACTACGTCAAAAAAATATAAATTTACGACAACAAATTCATTCAAAATGATTAGTGGGAAAATTTTCTCTTTAATAATTGTTTTGTTAAAACTATTACAAAAGCTCCATTTTATGGCTATCAAAGTTGAATATGAAAATTTTTCCTTGGCTATTTTTTATGTCTAGCATTGTTAGACATGAAAAATATGTAGACGTGTCCAAAAAAATTAACTTCGCTGGATGTAAATCTTTTTTTTTTTTTGATAAATAATAAATTTTCATTGATTTTTCAACTTTATCATATTCCTCATTACAATCATACCAGAGCTTCTAAGAAAAATAGAATAAAACTCAAATAGAAACATAGGCAAAAACTCAAATTTTAGACACAAAGACCCCTGAACCAACTTTTGTTTATGTTATTCTATTTTTTGTTCACTTGACATGGTATGCTTACGTGAACAATATCGACACCACGTGGAGTTTAGCTCACCAAGGAGGACAAGTCAATACAACAGGGGTACCAGCACTCAAACGGGACAGCAAGTGACAGACCAGTCACCTCAAGGGTGCTGGCCGGCCCTACACTACTAGAAAAATCTGTAAGTCCATACATTGTACTAGATAAATTTTTCAAAGTCTTTTTGTGTTAGACATAATAGCCTGGGACATAAAAAGAGTATTTTTATAGTCCAACATTGTTAGACTAGAAAAATATATCTAGTCCAATAATGTTGGACTAAAAAAATATTTATATTCCAATATTGTTAAACTATAAAAATATTTCTAGATATTGGACTTAAAAAGCGGTCCCACAACATGAAACTTAATTGTTGGACTAAAAAAATATTTTTAGTCCAACAATGCTAGACTTGAAAAACGATCCCAAGCTAGGAACCCCTTTCTAGTCTTGGTAAGTTGGACTTGGAACAAGATTTTTTTTTATTTTTTTTCTAAATTAAATGTTGTAAAATCAATTTTGTTTCTTTATTTTTATATTAAATTATAAATAATTATTTATAGTATATAATACATTTTTTCCAACAAACTATTTATGATAAACTTAACTCAATTAATACACATAAAAAAGAGTGATATAAAAAAAAGAAAAAAACAAATTTTCAACTATCATAGATTTCTCAAAGTTTACAATATTTATTAAAGATATATATATATAACAAAATTAATAAATATTGTATTAGAGGAAAATGAGATATATTTAACTGATATTGTTTACTAAATATTTGTCATAAATATTATTTTTTCAAAAAAAAAAATAATAACTAATGATCCACAATGTGATAACTCTCCAAGTGTGAAAGCATATCTGCCGCCCAATCTTCCCTCATTTCGTACATCTTTCTTAAAGTAGTCACGTTAATTAGGCGACTGAACTAGGTTTTTTATTATCCTCATAACATAGTAGCCGCTCTACATTACTTAGTTGATGAGGACACTACAATAATTTATTATTTAAATAATTAAATTAATAATTCATTAAAATTTACATATATTTACTACGAGCTCCTTAATACTTATTAAGCTTTTTGGGATCTTCATACTCTTTCTCATTAAGTATGTGTCATATGCTTCCTTAATTGCTTTTAAAATGATAGGACAATTTGTTATGGGTGTATGAACAGGGTCCAAATAATATACGTGGTATGCCTAGGGTACCAATATAGCGCACACCCAATGCTTCCTATAAAAAAAAAATTATATATATTGAACATATATTATATTATTGATGGGTGTCGTATACCGTATCAAATTTACTATTTTTTAATTCCAATACTTTTAATTATTTCAGTATGAAAGCAAGTACACGTCGATATATCCCACAAGGACTATGATTAACTTATTATTCAGTATCAAACAGAAATTAAAAGGGAGTTTTGAGTTGTAATTAAATAGCATAAGAAGAAAATAAAAATAAATTATAATTGAGACTACGATATGCGAAACTAGTTAAAGGTTATTCTTCACCCTTGACAATCATTCTTAATTCTTATTAATGAAGGTAATTTCAATTTCAAACTATTAATCCCACAGATAAAGCTGAGGAATCAATTATCTCAATCTCTTTATTGTATGTAATCAAGGCGAAGCGCTCAATAATTAACTATTTTAACTAAGCAGTAAATCCACGAAGCATGCAATTTATTTAACTTAGATAAAGTTTTGAGATTTATAGAGATAGATTAATTTAGGCAAAAAATCAATGAAGCATATAATTCATTTAACCTAGGTTCTATTCTTCATCACAATTAAAAATTATAATTTATCGCAAACACTTAGAATCCTAGACTATTAGGTGAATAGTAATCCTAAGATGACGGTTGATTAAAGTAAAACTTAATTTAGTGGTCATCTAAACAAGAATAAAATAATAATCATAACATTGAACATAGAAGAATGAAAGCAATTTGATATATAATGGAAACTAGAAATTAACATTCAATAACGAAATTAAAAATTCATATCTCGGGTTTTGAAATAACCCTTAACTAAAAGAAAACTACTCAGAACTAGACATTATAACAAAAATCGTAATAATTAGTAAAAGTTTAAGGAGAAGAAAACAACTAGAATGAAGAACACTTCGAAGTTGCGATCTCTCTCTCTCTCTCTCTCTTCCTTGCTCTCTCTACAAGTTTCTCTCTCAAATTTGTAGCTTTAGGATGATAAAATTTACAGCCTAAAAGATCCTATTTATAGTACTAGAAAATATCTCACTAAAAAAGATAATTCATCTTTAAAAAAAATCGTAGTGCAGAAATTTGGCTTCTCGTCGTGGCCACGAAACGGCTCGCCGCGGTGACAGGGTCCTCGCCTCGACGAGCCATCTCGTGACCGCGGCGACGAGGCCTGATTCAAGATTTTTATTTTTTTTTCATATTTTTGCTCGCTTCCACCTTCGCTGTATCGACAACCCATGGGTTTTTACTCCTCATGGACTTCTAAAACTCTAGAAAAATATTGTTTTGGCACGTCATTCCATCCACTAACTTCACCTAGCATAAAAAACACCAAATCCATTACTTTTTACACATAAAAATCAATTTTCTTCCAAAACCCGAGTTATTCCAAAAATGACAAAAAATACTAAAATTATTAAGTAACAACATCCTTTAACTGTGAAGAAATCAAAAAATTTAGAGCCTAAAATGCTCTTATCAAATTCCCCCACACTTAAATGTTGCTAGTCCCTAAGCAAACACTAACTAAACTAACACAAGTAAATGACTCAATAAGAAAATAACATTAAACAATGGCTTTGTCGACAGTAAATTTAGTCTAAAAAATTATTCAAATAAATAATGCTATAAAGATTTTTAACTCCACATTCTTTAGAATTTCAACATAGAATAATAACTTTTCAAGCTTAATTTTTTTTTTTTTTGTGTCTGTGTGCGCTTAATTCAATCATTTCATTATAATATCCAAATCAAATCATGCATGTAACCATTAATACTCATCTCTAAATACATATGTATTTCAACGAAATTCCACTCCAGATGCTTAATTATCAAACTCATTCTCCACTAATCATATCACACATAATTTAAAGATCAATAGGACTTTATAGGCTCATAATGATGGGCTAGAGGTTAAGGTGGGTAAGAAGGTTGTTTTTAAGCTCAAATCACACCATAGCATATGCATATATCTTCCTCTCCAAGTATTCACATTTGTATTCCTCACTCATTCCCTTGAATAATTCAATCTTGCACTCTTTTTATTTCAACTTAAACTTATTAATTCTCCCACAATTATATTGTTGCAAGTATTTATTTTAGGGGAATTGCTTTTCAATTTTGTTTTCTTAACTCATACATAACCAAATATTATTTTTTAACAACATCCACACCCCTTTAGAAATACAAAAATCAGTGATATACTATGGCATGAAAAAGGATGAATAAGGTAAAAAAAATTTAGGCTCAAAGGTTATTGTATATGGTCTAAAGAAAAATAAGATTTTAACATTTAGGCTCAAATTGGATAACACTAGGGAATTGACAAATGGGGAAGGCTTGAAAGGTTCAATCGATCCAACAAAATCACCTAAATCATATCTCAAAATCATGTATAATGTATTGATTTTGCCTCAAATGATTATAAAATAAGTTCTAGAGTGGTTGAGATGAGAAATTAAGAATTACACATGCACTTATCTTTTCAAATATTAGCAAAGTTGATAATTCAATTATCATAAAAAATTAAAAAAAGGAATCATTATATAAAAAATATAAATTGACACTTTATTTACATAAATACCTCCATAAGTGTGGACAATATTTATACCTTTTATGTGATTTTAATTACTAAAATACCTCTTACATTATCACTTACACAATCAGACGTTGGTTGCAGGATGGTGGCTGTGTGGTTGCGCGATGGTTACAACAGGTGAAGGTTTCAATAAGACAATAGTTGTAGGGTGGTTGCTGAGTGGTTGGCCAAAGGTTGTATCAGACGAAGGTTTCAATCAGACAAAGATTGTTGGGTGGTTGACGGAAGGTTGCATTAGACGATCGAAGGTTTTAATCAGATAAAATAACTGTTAGCAAAATATTTATGCAACTGTAATGTAACTGTTATGAATCATTAAAAATTAGAACAGTGATTCCACGTACGTAACTCTATCTACATGTCTCTTTATGATTTAATATGAACAAATTCACCATTTAAAATTTAGAAAACAACAAAAATCCACTAGGATAAATATTTTACTATAGTATTGATGTAATTTTTTTTGGATTACACTTGAGTTGAATTTTTTGGGAACTCCAGTTCAATTTTTTGAGATTTGCATTTCATGGATCTTAAAATTGTAGTCAGGACATTAGTTTTATGCAAATTAAACTAGATTTTCAGTTGAATTTTAGTTTCGTAGTAGTTTTTCTACACTTTTTCATGAATTTAAAACAGCCCCTATTTTGATTGATTCTGATCGTCTTCTCAGGTGAAGTTGCAGGAATTAATGGTGGTTCTCTTTCTGGTTGAATTTTTGTTTCAGTTGCGTTGGGTTGCTGCGTGGTTATGCGATGGTTGCCCAGGAAGCATGGATCCTAGGTTGAAGGTGTGTGTAAGTGGTATTTATGTAATTTTTTTTATTTAAGTTGTATATTTGTTTATTTGGCCAACTGAAAGAATTTTTGTAATATTGTTACTTTTTTAGTTAAAACTCAAAAAAGCCATAAAAAACTAAGCTTGAGCAATCATTAACCATAGTTAAGCACACAATTCATTAGAAATTTATCATCTTCCTAGCATTGTTTTTAGATCAATTAAAAGTCTCATCATTGACTCATTACCGCCAATTAAATCCATTGCTCAAATCCATCACATAAATAGTCATAATAAAAAATAACTACTACATAAAACCAAAAAAAAAACGAAACATGAAAGCAATAAGAAAAGACATCAAAATAAATTCGACATAAAAAAGCAAAATATAAAGTAAACTGCGAGGTACACCCCCCCCCCCCCCCCCCACACACACATAAACATGACATTGTCCCCAATGGAACTTATTGGAAAAATAAATTAATAAAAATACGTTAAAAAAAGTAAAGAAAAAAAACTCCCTGAACAACGCTTCCGATCACTCCATGGCATCTCCATGTTCATCTCTCATGTCATGTGTTGCCTCATCATTAGTCCCCTGAGTTGCATACGGGTTGTACTATCCATTGTGGTACTGGCTGGAGATAAATCGTCATGTCAACCCCCAAAGTGCATGGCATTCATCCTAGCACAGGCATCCTGGTACATTACCCACTCTTGCATCTCTAGTCAGTGTTGCCTCATGTCTTCAGTAACAGAGGCCAATTTATTCTCTATTCGCTCAAGGCGTTGTGGCGTAATCATTTGACTAGGTTCCTCTTCCTTTGGTGGCTTTTCCCTAGATGAGGATGCTAATGTCTTCTTTGTTTTTGGATCCATAAGTTGAGCCACTACATTTTTGTCAAAAATGTGCTAGATTGCAGACTTTGTTTTGAAGTAGAGTATTGTACCCCAGCTTTAGCACACAGCGATGTAATTAGATTCATATGAGCAAATCCCTTTCTGATGTTTCGAACATTATCCATAATCGAGTGTTGGATGATACTGCCCACATCAATGGACTTCTTATGAAGAATGGCATATAGGAGTTTGGCCATTGTGGTGTCAAAAGTAAAAAAAATGTTTTGTTGGGAGTAACTTAGCTCCAATAAACTGGAGCCAAACACGACCTTCACACTCCATGTCACTCTGATGAAAGTACCGTAATTTCCCATCTTCAGTTTGAACCCATTGAGCGATCGATTTGCAAAGGCTTTTGATGATAAGATCATAATCAGGCTCTTGAACTATCTTCGCATAATCATCATCCTCAATGTCTTTGAGGCCATAGAACTTGTTGATCTCCCAGCTTGAAAAAGATACCTGTTTGCCCTGAACTTTTACTTCATGGTTAACATGGTTGACAACATTGGCATAAAACTCCATGACCACGGGAATAACTGCAGCATCGGGTTGAGTACAAAATTTAAACCAATCTCGATCACTAATAATTGTTGTAAATTGGAAGAAGGAAGTTGAAAGATTGTCATAATCAAATCCTCGTTCTGCATTCATCTTCCTATCCCGAGCGATGGCATTCTGATAGCTTTTAAAATCCTCTTCTGAATTGAAAATACTAGCATCATAGGAGGGTTGGGAAGATGATGACCTTTTATCTTTTCTACTTCGCTTCAATATCATGGAATGGTTTAATTTCAGTATTTCTTTCAACAATACACCCTAAACAAAGACTTACACAACCCCAATAATAACTCTCAAGGCTTTCCAACTAAAATTCACTCCCAAATTCCAACCAAATTTTGTTGAGGCTTTTTATCGAACACTCGATGCGCACAAAAATCCAAAAATTTGACTATAATGTTCTTGCACACTAAACTTTTCCCAATTGTGGCAAACATCCAATATTCACATATAATCACTCTATAATCTTCAATTGAACCAAACTCAAACAAAAATTGAACCCCTAATTGTTGGGCTTTGTGCCCTAAATAAAAATATAATTTAACATGAGAGGTTATATTTAAGAATGCACTGTTAAAGTTTCAATTCGTGATCTAAGTAGTATTTTTTTATTAAAAAATTTCTTAGTAACTCTTATGTATATATGCCATGATATTGTTAATATTATTTTTCACATTCTCATGCATGCAATTCAAAGAAAACAAAGACATGTTGTTTGTAGATGGAGCCAATTAGGGAAGAACTATATTTGGTGAGGACAAATTTGTCAGAAAAATAATCTTTTGATGTTGTAGGGAGAACTATCGATAGCGGTTATTAACTAAATTATAAATAATTGTTCTAGCATTTCTGTTATATAACAAAGTTGTAACAAAAGTAAGAAAGTACACCGTAATAAATATTTTTTTATGAACAAATTTTTAATAAGTGTGTGTAATTCTTTAGTTTAATTTAGCCGTGTATGTTAATCTAAATTCTTATTTGAGTTTAATATTTTGTAATTCATGAATGATAATTTCTACTAATTTTGTTTTATTACTTATGTCTCTTCGTTATATATATACATTAATAAATACATAAATAAAAACTAATATATCTATTAATTTCAATTTTTATTATTATAAAAGGAGAAAAAGTAAAATAACTATTACTAAATTATGTATCAATCCTTAATAATTTTTTTAAATAAATTAATAATGTCAAACTTAAATATTTAAATTAATTTGTTGTGATCATGAATTTATTTTGCAAGATGTACTAACACTAAATTAAAAATATTTATAACAACAAAATTTATTATATAAATTTTATTTGAATTTAAATTTTAAAATATTATAAATATCAATTAAGATATCTACTGTAAGATTTTTTTTTTTTTTTTTGATGAATTAAGAAAGTGTATTAGCTCACAAACTTGTTACATCCTAAAAGCACCCAATTTCGGGCCTAAATTATGTAACTACACATTTGTATTCTGTACAATATGAAAATTATAATGCTGAATTACAAGGTAAAAAACCAAGCTTTATCATCATTCTTAATATTTTTTGGCCAAAATAATTCAACTCTTAGAATAACTCCAGCCTTGATTTCTTTACACACATAAGATGTATTTTGTAGCTCTTTGTCCCAAAGACATCTATTCCTCATTCCGCAAAGATGGTAAACTAGACTTGCCATAGCAGCAGCAAGAACCAGTTTCCTAAAGCTGCTCAATTTTGCTCTTCCAATCCATCGAACAAGACCAGACAGAGAGATACTTCCAGCATTCCAATGAAGCCAGTCTTTAATATTTTGCAAGCACTGCTGGATATTGCACATTCGAAAAATAAGTGTAGCAGATTCACTATGTGAGCTGCACAACAGACAGTCTGATCATTTATAATCCCCATCATGAATAACCTATCTCTTATTTTAAATTTTTATTGTATAGCCAACAAAAACAAGAAACTGTGCTTTGGTGTGTTAATCTCCCCCATACCTATTTACTCCAGTGAGCCTTTGTTTGGCATGGACAGAACAGCTTGTATCCATGAGATACATTGTATTTTTTCTGCAGAACCATGTTGCCATTCAGAGTAGCTTTAGATTAGTCGTTGAGCTTAACTAGACAACCCCAATACCAGCTAACTTGACTTGTCACTTTGTAATTCCACTAGTCCTCATTCTGTAGATAGACATTATTGATCCATCTCAACCACAGACTATCTTCTTTGTTTGCCATAACCATATGTATTTCCCTATTGCAGCCTTGTTCTAAGCTGTAATTTTTTTGAAACCTATACCTCCAGCTGACTTAGGCTGACTGATATCTTCCCATGCAATAGCCCTTGGCCCTTAATATACTACTTGACCCTTCCATAGATAATTCCTGCAAATAGCCTCTATGTTCTGAATCACTTTCTTTGGCAAAATGATGATTTGACTCCAATAGGCATGGAAGGACATCAACACTAAGTTGATGAGTACAACCCTGCCAGTAAATGATAGGTTTTTAGAGCTCCAAACCTTGATCGTGACTGTCATTTTGTCAGCCGAAATAGCACACTCTTTCCCTAAAATTCTCTTTGGGCATATAGGTATCCCAAGGTAGGTAAATAGCATCTGTTGAACAGAAAAACTAGAGGCCGCAACAATCCTGTCAAGTTCAGTCCTAGACATGTTACTGATATATATGGCGGATTTGGATGGATTAGGCTGCAAACTAGAAGTTAATGAGAATAATTTAAGGCCTTGCAATATGTAATAAGCACTTTTGAAATCTCCATTGCAAAACAAGAGCACATCATCTACAAAGGCAAGATGATTGAGCTTGATTCCAACACATCTGTCATGGAATTTAAAGCCTTGTTTCTCTCCAATTTTCCCCATTATTCTTGAGAGATATTTCATGCCTAAAATAAAGAGCAAAGGGGACATGGGATCCCCTTACCTAAGGCCCCTTTTAGATTCAAAAAATTCATGTAAAGCTCCATTGAACATAAGTGAGAATTTAGGAGTGCGAACACAATTCATCACCAGATTAATGAAAGCACTAAGAAATTATAAGCCATGAAGCATTTCTTCAATGAAATCCCACTCAATAGTGTCATAAGCTTTTTGAAGGTCGAGCTTAATCATGCAACTAGCTTTGTTAGACTTCTTACTATAGTGTCTAACTAGATCTTAGCATATCATAATGTTATGTCCAATAAATCTCCCTTTGATGAATCCCCCTGGTTCTGAGAGACTAAACCAGGTAAAATAGCCTTGATTCTAGAACACAAAAGCTTAGTTGCAACTTTGTAAACAACATTAGAACAAGCTATTAGTCTAAAATTCTAAACAATATTAGGACATTTTATTTTAGGCACTATAGTTAATACCGTGGAATTTATTTCTTTGAGTATTTTACTTGTTTCTAAAAAGGATGCACAACAAAACTTCAAGATGTTCATCCGAGCTAATGAGCAATGTAACAGTGCACTTGCTCAGGTTATGAACTCGACTCCCCCAATTCTTCATTCTGCTTCTGTACTTCGTAACCTGGAGAACTCTTTTAAATGTTCTAGTAAGGGTAGCAAAGTAAAAATTGAGCTGGAAGACATAGAGGAGGAAGTGAACTTATGGAAGCCTTCTATTGTATGTTATGTTCTGGGATCGAACCCCCCATTGCATATCTTAGAGGGTTTTACAAAGAGAATCTGGAAAGATAAAGTGGATAAGGTTCGAATGCTTGCCTATAGTATTTTCAATATCAGGTTTAACTCTATTGATGATAGAGACTCTGTCTTGAATGGAAGTTACATCTTCTTCAACAGGCGACCTGTTATTATGAAGTCATGGGACCCTAATACAAATTTTAAGAAGAAGGATGTCAAGGTCATTCCAATATGGATACAACTTGAAGATCTTGATCTCAAATACTGCCGGCAGAAATCCCTATTCAAGATAGTAGGTCAATTGGGCAATCCCATCATGGTTGATGATCTTTCACCAAAGAAAGAGATAGACTTAACTACACTTGAATCCTGGTTGAAGCTAAGATGAATCAGGAGTTTCCATGTATGTTGGAATTTGAAAATGAATTCGGATCGAACACTCATGTGGGAGTTAAGTATGAATGGAAGCCAACAACATGCTCTACTTGTTCTGGTATGGGACATTTGGTTGCTGATTATAAGAAGAATTCAAAACCCAAGCAAGAATGGATTATTAAAGAAGACAAAAGGAAGACTACCGATGTGGTACTAATTAATGATGAGGGTTTCTAGAAGGTCACAAAAGGAAAGAAAGTAATGGAACAGGAGTGTTGGGTTTTATGCCCTAAATAAAACTCATTTCAATATAATCAGATTTACTTCTTAATATAGATCAGAAATAACATTTAATGTTGCATGGTTCACATGATTTATTTCATGATTATATGTACATAATGTATAAATTCATCTGAAACCCTTTTCACATACTTGATCCTGTTTATTGTGCCGTCAACACATTGGAAAGTAAACATGACTATGTGAATAAAGTTTCCTAGATTTATCAGACATAGGGTTTTACTGATACGATAATCTACAACAGAGTTTACTTGCATTTGGAGAAGTGCTATGTTCTTTCCAGAGCATTGGTTAAAGTAAAGCTAAGGTTGGATGCATGGAGTATGCATCGGAAGGGACCGATATTGAACTTTGACTTAGATTTATTAAACTTACCGTAAAATCTATTCAAGTCAATATCGCCTAGTTGATCTTAGATCAAATGTTCTTAATCCTGTTATGATTAGGCTCAATCTTGAAAGGCTATTCGTGTTCTTTGATTTGTTAGTTAAGCCTACTTTTAGGTCAGGGTGATACGTACATTTTGGGAACACGGTAGTGCAATTGAGTGGGAGTGCTATCATAAACATGGAATCTATAGCTTCTATCTGGCGAATAGTAAGCAAAGGATGATCTCCTTCGAGCTTGACCAAACGAACATAAATGGTGGAGTACTCATTTCACATAAGCTGAAATATCATTTATACGGAGTCAAGTGTTTTAAGGAATAAATACATTGTAGGGTGTAACGGTAATCTAATCCCTTTACAGTGTAGATCATTCATATAGAGGATCATTGATCACATTAGGATTATAACAATGGATAACTAATGATGTGTCTATATGGTGGAACATATAGAGCATTCTATATACTGAGAGTGCAATTCTAAGTTCTATGCGTGGATTCAACGAAGAATTAATAAGTTAGTGAATTTTAGTGCTAAATTCTTGATCTACTTATTGGAAGCTCGGTTATATAGACCCATGGTCCCCCCACTAGTTGAGATAATATTGCTTATAAGACTCATGTAATTGGTTTTGATTAATCAATTATAATTCTCAAATTAGACTATGTCTATTTGTGAATTTTTCACTAAGTAAGGGCGAAATTGTAAAGAAAGAGTTTATAGGGGCATATTTGTTAATTATGATACTTTGTATGGTTCAATTAATAAATATGATAAATGACAATATTATTTAATAATTATTTATAGTTATTAAATAGTTAGAATTGACATTTAAATGGTTGAATTAGAAAATTGGCGTTTTTGAGAAAATCATATGCAGAAAAGGTAAAACTGCAAAATTGCAAAAAGTGAGGCCCAAATCCACTAGTATAGGGCCAGCCACTTTTGTAGGAAATTTAAACTGATATTTTCATTATTTTAATGCCAAATAATTCAAACCTAACCCTAGTGGAATACTATAAATAGATAGTGAAGGCTTCAGGAAAATTACACTAAATTTTCTACACTTCTGATTCAAAAAAAACCTGAGCCTTTCTCTCTCGCTATCTTTAGCTGCCACTTCTTCTTTCTCTTCCCTCTTGAATTTCGAAATCCTTAGTGTATGAGTAGTGCCCACACACAGCAAGTGATACCTCAATCATAGTGAGGAAGATCGTGAAGAAAGATCATCAGCAAAAGAGTTTCAGCATCAAAGATTCAGAGAAAGAGATCCAGGTTCAGATATTGATAATGCTCTGCTACAGAAAGGAATCAAGGGCTAGATATCTGAACGGAAGGAGTCATTATGTTCCGCTGCACCCAATGTAAGGTTTCCTAAACTTTATATGTGTTTATTTCATCGTTTTAGAAAGTTCATATTTAGGGTGTTAATCAACATACTTGTGAGTAGATCTAAGATCCTGGTAAAATAATTTCCAACAACTGGCCTCAGAGCCATGGTAATTGATTTACTTGCAAGAAATTTGGACTTTAAAACGATTATTTGTATGTTCTTTGGATGGTATCATGTTGTATTGAGTGTTATTTGATGATTGATTGATGTTTATAAATTTTCGTGAAAAATAATTGCGATTTTGTTTCTGGAATTATTTTTATTGGATAGTATGGGAAAAATTAAGCAAGTTAGCCTTTTACAGAACTCAATTTCGATTTTATTTGAATTAGTTATGAATTTTTGAAGATTTTAAAAAAATCGGAAATTTGTCTTGAAATTTTCCTGCGATCGCGAAACTGTCCGTACAGTTCACAATTTTTTTGTTTTTCTTCGATTTTTCATGCTTTTTCATGGAATTAACTTCCGATTTTTGGTATAGTTTTGTATTTATACTATTACTATTCCTAATTCAATTCTAATTATCTTTTTGAATTAATTTAATATTTTTTAAATTTAATTCAAGATATTAGTGTAATTTGAATTTGAATAGAATTAGTATCTATCTTCTTGCTTAAAAATCTATCTTATTTTAAAATTTGATTATATCTTATCTTATTTTAAATTTAAAAATAAGATATTTATAATCATGTAATTTTTAAATGATATAAGATATTTTGCTAATTTTTAAAATTTTGTTATTTTATTTATTTAAATTACATTTAAAATTTGAAAAAGATATTTATTTATCTTTTCTAATTTTTTATTTAATTTTTATTTATAAAATAACATTTAAAATTTAAAAGTAGTTAGCAAATTTTTGAAATGATATTTAGGTTGGTTGAAACCTAATTTTTCAAAAATTGTAGGTTTAATTTTAAATTTAAATTTTTTAAAAATTTCGAATTTTTCAAATTTTTTTTAAATTTTTCGAATTTTTTTTATTAATTAATTAATTATTTTCGAAATTAATAATTTAATTTAAAATTAAATAAATCCTACATCCAACTATCCAGCTAACCTTGTTGCAGGAGTATGTGTTTTAGCTTGTGTGTAAGTTTTCAAAACCTATTATTACTTGATTGCAAATAGCCATGGTTACTTTTTTGCCAGATCTAATGATCTGATGGCTCCCTTGGTCAAGTTAATAATTTGTAACAGGTATATTTACAATCTTCTTTCATCTGTGTATGACCTAGCAACATGATAGGACCCATCCAAAGTGTGCCTGTGTGAGCCTATGTGTTTAATTTCATTGTAGATGCATATAGGTTCTTGTTGCTAAAATAAATTATCATAGTTTTTGATAGAATTTATTTAGGCCCATTTAGTTTTTGGGCCTATTCAATTAATAACAATTGTTCTTATTAAGGTTAAATTCCTCACTTTTGGGCCTTGTGTGAGAGTTGGGAGCCATAGTAGTGGGTACGACATACTGAACCCAACACCCCCTCACATGAACCACCCCAATTGTGAAGGCCCATTTGCCTGATTTGAACAACTGTACTAGGTTAATTAAACTAGTTTAACCTAATAAAATTGATTAGCAACATAATTAATTTCATTTATTTTGAAATTAATTTAAGAAAATTATAGTTTAAAGAATTTTTTATTCTAAGCTAAACTATATGTATTTTCTTGTATTTAATTAAATATAGAATTATAACCATCTTGATTCTTTCTGGAGCTTAATTTAAATTTTTCATTAAATATTCCTATTTAAGTTGATATTTAGTTATCTACAACTAACCAACTTAAATCTGAATATCTTTTGAATTTCAAATTTCAAAATTAAGTTGAGGAATTTTAAGTATTGGTTATTAAGATTCTTTAGATATTTTTTAAGTTAATATCTTTTCGAAAATTAACATAAAATGGAATATTTTAGATATTTTTTAGGTTAATATCTTTTCGAATATTAACTTAAAATGGAATATTTTAGAATTAAGTGGTTACAACTTAATTTTTGATATTTAATTAAATTTAAATTTGAAAATATTTAAGTTCTAGATTTTTTTCTAATACAACTTAAATTAGATATTTTTTCAAATTTTGTGGAAAAGATACTTAGTCAAATAAGATATTTTCTAGATAGTTATTTCTAGACTACTTATTATTTCTAATATACATTGTGAAATTAATTATTTATTAATTAATTTTGGTACAATTTATTTTAAGTATATTTTTCCTAGTATTAAACTAGAGATTAATAATTAAGCCTTCTCTACACTTAATTATTTATTTCTTGAATTTAATACATTTAATTAATTTGAAAATTAAATATCTAAGTTGATTTTTATCATCATACTTAAATATTTTTTTTTTCATGACATTTAATTAAATAGAAAATTATTTTTAGTTGAAATTTATTTTTTCAACTAAATTTAAATAATTTTCAAAATATATTTTTTCTTTATTTTATTAATCAAATTTCGAAATTGCATTTCTTAAATGCTGGAATTTCAAATTTTATTTGAAAAATAGATTAAGTTGTAAATTAATTATTTATTTTAATTAATTCTTGGATCAACTTAAATCAATGATTTTTTCATTTATTGATTAATTTAAAATAAATTGAATTAAAGTATATTATTAGAAATTGAATTAATTAGTCAAAGGAAAATCTAGATAGGTGATATTTTTGCTTGAAGTATTTTTCTAATGTATTTAATTAAATAGAAAATTAATATTTAAGTTGATTTTCATCATCATACTTAAATATTTGATATTTTTCTTATATATATTTAATTAAATAGGAAAATT
This sequence comes from Cannabis sativa, assembly GCF_029168945.1. Classification (NCBI taxonomy): domain Eukaryota; kingdom Viridiplantae; phylum Streptophyta; class Magnoliopsida; order Rosales; family Cannabaceae; genus Cannabis; species Cannabis sativa. Next base: position 65,512,979 of record NC_083602.1, read on the forward strand.
ATATTTTTTGTTGTAAATTAATTTTACTAATTAATTTTGGGCCAACATTAAATTAGAATAATTTTTCCAGGATTTATTTTTTATTTTAACATGCATTTTTCGAAAATTGTATTCTTAAATACTTTAATTTTTCGAAATGCAATATATATTTATAGAAAATCAATTTGAGTTGTAAATTAATTTAAATTAATTTTGTAACAACTTAAATTGAATATTTTTCTAAATATTTATTGGAAATTATTACTAAGATGGAAATAATTCATATTATTTCATATCCATCTAAGTAAAATTTATAAATATTAAATTAAAATTTATATTTAGAATTTTTCATTCTAAATTGGAAATTTTAATTAAATAAATATATATTTAAAATAAATAGAATAAATAAAGAGAATCAAAGAAAATACAACTCTTTTAAATAATGAGCTTTATTATTAAGATATTCGATCTCCATTGTGGGTTTTACACCGCGTTTGTTTTAGTGAGTAATCCTCCCTAATGGAGGAACGTTCATTAGCAATTTCGCACCGTTTAACCTCGCATGATAAGTAGTTTGTAAGTGTTTTGTATGGTATGGATCACCCTAATGGTGGCGACCATACTTGACTTGCAAATTGCGAAACAATGGTGGAAGCTCATAAGATAGAATTGCCTTGACTCTCGCCTAAACGGGACAACGCTGGATTCCAATCTTGATCGAATAAAAGGTTGCTAGAATGTTTAACATTTTAGACGAGCTGACAACTCTATTCAATGAATGGTAGCTTTGACTCTCGTCTAAACGGGACACTGATATCAGTTTGTTGAAAACCTTGGAAATTATTTAGGATTGTATGTTTTAGTATTTTCACTTGTCATTCCTACTTGCTATATGCTTATAATTTCTGAATTGTGTATGAATTTATATTGCACCATGTTATTTTCTGTTATTAAGTTGTAGTTTAATTTCGAATCTTCATTGTTGGTCTAACTTGGCTTGTTTATCTAATGAGATAAATTCCTAGTGGATTTTCACCATTAGACATACATAATAGTGTTAGATCTCGAAAGATAAATATTGTATATGCGACATCTAGCTGTTCATCAATTGATGACACCTTAGACTAGTATTTTTACGATATGAAACAAGAAGATTGTATAAATAAGATTACTTTGACTTTCGCTAATCGAAGCATCGTTGGATTCTTATTTTAAACGAAATTATCCTAATTCCTCTTAGCTTATTCATTTCGAATTAGCTTTAAAAACATATCATTGGATGAATGGTCTATAAATCATTTCATGTCATTTTATATGACGCATATGATTATAATCCCGAAATTCTATTCCCAATTGATATAAATCCTCAATCTTAGAAATCTCCTACTTGTATGGGCAAATCTGACTTAGAGTTTAAATAGTAGTGGTGGTCCAAGAAAGAATTACTCATTATATTTGTTTGAATTTAAGTCTTTGACTTTAATTTTAGAATCCAAACAGAAATTTTCTTATATTTCTAATTCCAGATACAATACAGTTACACTTTCTCAAGTGTTTAATATCCATCTTTTATTAATGGATTCAAACTGTATGGAATATGAGTTAGGTATTCTGTGACCAGAATCCACTTGCACTATTCTAAGAATTCTTTTATAAACCTAAGTCATCAAAAGACACTACCACATTTTTTTAATCTATGGCATTTGTATCTTGTTCATAGTGGATTTGACAAGATCAATCTCTGCAAAGAGTTAATATGCCTATATCCACTGAAAGTAGTTCATCTCATTCGCAGATGGATGTACACTCAGGGGTGGATATGAGTTTTTTGTTGTATTCTTAAAACGATAACTCCAGATTATACCTTATGCAAAGAAATTTGAAATGTTTGAAAAATTTCATTAATTTCTAGCAATGGTTAAAACCATTAAGGTAAGTGGCTAAAGATCTTGCGAACTGATAGGGGTGGAGAAATAGTTAGTAGATATGCAGTTCAAAGATCATTAATTGATTTTTGAATTATATCCAAACTTACCTCCCCAGAAATTTCGAGTTGCAAGTTGATGATTAGTTACTAGTCGTTGCCTAATTCCTTCTATGGTAATACAATTTCAGAATGATGTAATGGTTGTATACTTAATGTAAATCATTACTAGATTCATGGATGACCTAATCAAAATCTTAAGAAAAGCTAGAACTGTTAACCATGGTTTGTTAGCTATTCTAAGTGATTAGGGGTGGACCATCCCATTGTCAATAGATAAGAAAGTGTTTGTTCAAACAAATACTACTTTTCTAAGATAATGACTAAGTCTGAAAACAAGTAGCAAATAAAGGAGATATTTAATTCTTGATTCCAAAAGTGTTCTATCATCTTATTTGATATATGATGATCCCACTGCCTCTGTTGTCTTGTCACAACCGAAGAGATTAATACCATTTAGTTTTCTTCGACATAATTCACGGTACCTTGTCGTAGTGGGAGAGTTTCTAGGAACTCACCTTCTCATGACTTGGGAGACACTAGTGATTAAAATCCATTGTGAGTTTAAACAAGTAATGGATTGTCAAGATAAGAAACTAAGAAGAAAAGCCAATAGAACTATAATTTAATCCATTCACATGGAATAACCTAAAGTTTTCTATTACAAGGACATAAAAGGAAATTTTAGTTAATAAGTCTATTCAATGGACTTAACAAAACTTCCTGTTCCTAGTATTATAGGTTTGAGTTTATCTAAACCTATGGCTTGTGGTATACCTGGTAATTACTTACTCTAATGCAAGCAACTTATTTTAGCAAGATGCTGAAGCATTTTCTTTCTAATGGAAATCTATAGAAGTTTCACAACTTCTTAGGCATAGATTTTATTTATCTAAGGAAAAGTCTTAACTATTCCGGAAAAGATAAAGCCATGAAAGAATTTCTTATATCAACAGTGAGAGGTCTTGGATATGCTTTCGTATGCCTTAGACCAGACACCTGCTGTTGAGTGGGAGTAATGAGTAGGTATCAGATTAATCCAGGAGAAGAACATTGGAAGACAATCAAGTAAATTCTAAGATTAAGAAGAGGAACTATATGTTAGTCTATAAGGGTATGTTTAAAACTCTTAGACTACACCATATCAGATTTCGAAATTTGCCTTTGTGCTAGTAAATCTTTCTGATAAGATGGTGGTTACTCTGGGGGTGGAATAGTGATTTTGGAGAAGTGTAAAAACCTATCTGAATTCTCTAGGTCTACCAGAGAGAGACTGAATGTTAAAGCTGCAGGAAATGTACTTATTCAGTCTAAGGAAAGTTCTATACATCTTTGGCACCATTCCAAATTGCCTTAAACTACTAGTGTTAATTTCCTGATTAACCAAAAGTAGTTGCCAAAAGATATAGAATCCAGTATCCCAAGAGAGTAGACATATAGAGAGGAATTTCACATTATCAATGATTTTGTGATTAAGGAAGAGTAATGGTGGAGAAAAGGTTGTGGTTAATTCAACCTTTCAGATCCTATTACGAGGAGTGTACTACTACTACACTTGATTTGTATATCAAGGTGTTGAGATTATTTGAAACGCACTTTTTGTTTTATATTAGTGCAAGTGGGAGTTTGTTGGGTTTTATGCCCTAAATAAAACTCATTTCAATATAATCAGATTTACTTATTAATATAGATCAGAAATAACATTTAATGTTGCATGGTTCACATGATTTATTTCATGATTATATGTACATAATGTATAAATTCATCTGAAACCCTTTTCACATACTTGATCCTGTTTATTGTGGCGTCAACACATTGGAAAGTAAACATGACTATGTGAATAAAGTTTCCTAGATTTATCAGACATAGGGTTTTAATGATACGATAATCTACAACAGAGTTTACTTGCATTTGGAGAAGTGCTATGTTCTTTCCAGAGCATTGGTTAAAGTAAAGCTCAGGTTGGATGCATGGAGTATGCATCGGAAGGGACCGATATTGAACTTTGACTTAGATTTATTAAACTTACCGTAAAATCTATTCAAGTCAATATCGCCTAGTTGATCCTAGATCAAATGTTCTTAATCCTGTTATGATTAGGCTCAATCTTGAAAGGCTATTCGTGTTCTTTGATTTGTTAGTTAAGCCTACTTTTAGGTCAGGGTGATACGTACATTTTGGGAACACGGTAGTGCAATTAAGTGGGAGTGCTATCATAAACATGGAATCTATAGCTTCTATCTGGCGAATAGTAAGCAAAGGATGATCTCCTTCGAGCTTGACCAAACGAACATAAATGGTGGAGTACTCATTTCACATAAGCTGAAATATCATTTATACGGGGTCAAGTGTTTTAAGGAATAAATACATTGTAGGGTGTAACGGTAATCTAATCCCTTTACAGTGTAGATCATTCATATAGAGGATCATTGATCACATTAGGATTATAACAATGGATAACTAATGATGTGTCTATATGGTGGAACATATAGAGCATTCTATATACTGAGAGTGCAATTCTAAGTTCTATGCGTGGATTTAACGAAGAATTAATAAGTTAGTGAATTTTAGTGCTAAATTCTTGATCTACTTATTGGAAGCTCGGTTATATAGACCCATGGTCCCCCCACTAGTTGAGATAATATTTCTTATAAGACTCATGTAATTGGTTTTGATTAATCAATTATAATTCTCAAATTAGACTATGTCTATTTGTGAATTTTTCACTAAGTAAGGGCGAAATTGTAAAGAAAGAGTTTATAGGGGCATATTTGTTAATTATGATACTTTGTATGGTTCAATTAATAAATATGATAAATGACAATATTATTTAATAATTATTTATAGTTATTAAATAGTTAGAATTGACATTTAAATGGTTGAATTAGAAAATTGGCGTTTTTGAGAAAATCAGATGCAGAAAAGGTAAAACTGCAAAATTGCAAAAAGTGAGGCCCAAATCCACTAGTATAGGGCCAGCCACTTTTGTAGGAAATTTAAACTGATATTTTCATTATTTTAATGCCAAATAATTCAAACCTAACCCTAGTGGAATACTATAAATAGATAGTGAAGGCTTCAGGAAAATTACACTAAATTTTCTACACTTCTGATTCAAAAAAAACCTGAGCCTTTCTCTCTCGCTATCTTTAGTTGCCACTTCTTCTTTCTCTTCCCTCTTGAATTTCGAAATCCTTAGTGTATGAGTAGTGCCCACACACAGCAAGTGATACCTCAATCATAGTGAGGAAGATCGTGAAGAAAGATCATCAGCAAAAGAGTTTCAGCATCAAAGATTCAGAGAAAGAGATCCAGGTTCAGATATTGATAATGCTCTGCTACAGAAAGGAATCAAGGGCTAGATATCTGAACGGAAGGAGTCATTATGTTCCGCTGCACCCAATGTAAGGTTTCCTAAACTTTATATGTGTTTATTTCATCGTTTTAGAAAGTTCATATTTAGGGTGTTAATCAACATACTTGTGAGTAGATCTAAGATCCTGGTAAAATAATTTCCAACAACTGGCCTCAGAGCCATGGTAATTGATTTACTTGCAAGAAATTTGGACTTTAAAACGATTGTTTGTATGTTCTTTGGATGGTATCATGTTGTATTGAGTGTTATTTGATGATTGATTGATGTTTATAAATTTTCGTGAAAAATAATTGCGATTTTATTTCTGGAATTATTTTTATTGGATAGTATGGGAAAAATTAAGCAAGTTAGCCTTTTACAGAACTCAATTTCGATTTTATTTGAATTAGTTATGAATTTTTGAAGATTTTAAAAAATCAAGGCTGTGCTGAAATTTTCCTGCGATCGCGAAACTGTCCGTACAGTTCACAATTTTTTTGTTTTTCTTCGATTTTTCATGCTTTTTCATGGAATTAACTTCCGATTTTTGGTATAGTTTTGTATTTATACTATTACTATTCCTAATTCAATTCTAATTATCTTTTTGAATTAATTTAATATTTTTTAAATTTAATTCAAGATATTAGTGTAATTTGAATTTGAATAGAATTAGTATCTATCTTCTTGCTTAAAAATCTATCTTATTTTAAAATTTGATTATATCTTATCTTATTTTAAATTTAAAAATAAGATATTTATAATCATGTAATTTTTAAATGATATAAGATATTTTGCTAATTTTTAAAATTTTGTTATTTTATTTATTTAAATTACATTTAAAATTTGAAAAAGATATTTATTTATCTTTTCTAATTTTTTATTTAATTTTTATTTATAAAATAACATTTAAAATTTAAAAGTAGTTAGCAAATTTTTGAAATGATATTTAGGTTGGTTGAAACCTAATTTTTCAAAAATTGTAGGTTTAATTTTAAATTTAAATTTTTTAAAAATTTCGAATTTTTCAAATTTTTTTTAAATTTTTCGAATTTTTTTTTATTATTTAATTAATTATTTTCGAAATTAATAATTTAATTTAAAATTAAATAAATCCTACATCCAACTATCCAGCTAACCTTGTTGCAGGAGTATGTGTTTTAGCTTGTGTGTAAGTTTTCAAAACCTATTATTACTTGATTGCAAATAGCCATGGTTACTTTTTTGCCAGATCTAATGATCTGATGACTCCCTTGGTCAAGTTAATAATTTGTAACAGGTATATTTACAATCTTCTTTCATCTGTGTATGACCTAGCAACATGATAGGACCCATCCAAAGTGTGCCTGTGTGAGCCTATGTGTTTAATTTCATTGTAGATGCATATAGGTTCTTGTTGCTAAAATAAATTATCATAGTTTTTGATAGAATTTATTTAGGCTCATTTAGTTTTTGGGCCTATTCAATTAATAACAGTTGTTCTTATTAAGGTTAAATTCCTCTCTTTTGGGCCTTGTGTGAGAGTTGGGAGCCATAGTAGTGGGTACGACATACTGAACCCAACACCCCCTCACATGAACCACCCCAATTGTGAAGGCCCATTTGCCTGATTTGAACAACTGTACTAGGTTAATTAAACTAGTTTAACCTAATAAAATTGATTAGCAACATAATTAATTTCATTTATTTTGAAATTAATTTAAGAAAATTATAGTTTAAAGAATTTTTTATTCTAAGCTAAACTATATGTATTTTCTTGTATTTAATTAAATATAGAATTATAACCATCTTGATTCTTTTTGGAGCTTAATTTAAATTTTTCATTAAATATTCCTATTTAAGTTGATATTTAGTTATCTACAACTAACCAACTTAAATCTGAATATCTTTTGAATTTCAAATTTCAAAATTAAGTTGAGGAATTTTAAGTATTGGTTATTAAGATTCTTTAGATATTTTTTAAGTTAATATCTTTTCGAAAATTAACTTAAAATGGAATATTTTAGATATTTTTTAGGTTAATATCTTTTCGAATATTAACTTAAAATGGAATATTTTAGAATTAAGTGGTTACAACTTAATTTTTGATATTTAATTAAATTTAAATTTGAAAATATTTAAGTTCTAGATTTTTTTCTAATACAACTTAAATTAGATATTTTTTCAAATTTTGTGGAAAAGATACTTAGTCAAATAAGATATTTTCTAGATAGTTATTTCTAGACTACTTATTATTTCTAATATACATTGTGAAATTAATTATTTATTAATTAATTTTGGTACAATTTATTTTAAGTATATTTTTCCTATTATTAAACTAGAGATTAATAATTAAGCCTTCTCTACACTTAATTATTTATTTCTTGAATTTAATACATTTAATTAATTTGAAAATTAAATATCTAAGTTGATTTTTATCATCATACTTAAATATTTTTTTTTCATGACATTTAATTAAATAGAAAATTATTTTTAGTTGAAATTTATTTTTTCAACTAAATTTAAATAATTTTCAAAATATATTTTTTCTTTATTTTATTAATCAAATTTCGAAATTGCATTTCTTAAATGCTGGAATTTCAAATTTTATTTGAAAAATAGATTAAGTTGTAAACTAATTATTTATTTTAATTAATTCTTGGATCAACTTAAATCAATGATTTTTTTCATTTATTGATTAATTTAAAGTAAATTGAATTAAAGTATATTATTAGAAATTGAATTAATTAGTCAAAGGAAAATCTAGATAGGTGATATTTTTGCTTGAAGTATTTTTCTAATGTATATAATTAAATAGAAAATTAATATTTAAGTTGATTTTCATCATCATACTTAAATATTTGAAATTTTTCTTATATATATTTAATTAAATAGGAAAATTATATTTTTTGTTGTAAATTAATTTTATTAATTAATTTTGGGCCAACATTAAATTAGAATAATTTTTCCAGGATTTATTTTTTATTTTAACATGCATTTTTCGAAAATTGTATTCTTAAATACTTTAATTTTTCGAAATGCAATATATATTTATAGAAAATCAATTTGAGTTGTAAATTAATTTAAATTAATTTTGTAACAACTTAAATTGAATATTTTTCTAAATATTTATTGGAAATTATTACTAAGATGGAAATAATTCATATTATTTCATATCCATCTAAGTAAAATTTATAAATATTAAATTAAAATTTATATTTAGAATTTTTCATTCTAAATTGGAAATTTTAATTAAATAAATATATATTTAAAATAAATAGAATAAATAAAGAGAATCAAAGAAAATACAACTCTTTTAAATAATGAGCTTTATTATTAAGATATTCGATCTCCATTGTGGGTTTTACACCGCGTTTGTTTTAGTGAGTAATCCTCCCTAATGGAGGAACGTTCATTAGCAATTTCGCACCGTTTAACCTCGCATGATAAGTAGTTTGTAAGTGTTTTGTATGGTATGGATCACCCTAATGGTGGCGACCATACTTGACTTGCAAATTGCGAAACAATGGTGGAAGCTCATAAGATAGAATTGCCTTGACTCTCGCCTAAACGGGACAACGCTGGATTCCAATCTTGATTGAATAAAAGGTTGCTAGAATGTTTAACATTTTAGACGAGCTGACAACTCTATTCAATGAATGGTAGCTTTGACTCTCGCCTAAACGGGACACTGATATCAGTTTGTTGAAAACCTTGGAAATTATTTAGGATTGTATGTTTTAGTATTTTCACTTGTCATTCCTACTTGCTATATGCTTATAATTTCTGAATTGTGTATGAATTTATATTGAACCATGTTATTTTCTGTTATTAAGTTGTAGTTTAATTTCGAATCTTCATTGTTGGTCTAACTTGGCTTGTTTATCTAATGAAATAAATTCCTAGTGGATTTTCACCATTAGACATACATAATAGTGTTAGATCTCGAAAGATAAATAATGTATATGCGACTTCTAGCTGTTCATCAATTGATGACACCTTAGACTAGTATTTTTACGATATGAAACAAGAAGATCGTATAAATAAGATTACTTTGACTTTCGATAATCGAAGCATCGTTGGATTCTTATTTTAAACGAAATTATCCTAATTCCTCTTAGCTTATTCATTTCGAATTAGCTTTAAAAACATATCATTGGATGAATAGTCTATAAATCATTTCATGTCATTTTATATGACGCATATGATTATAATCCCGAAATTCTATTCCCAATTGATATAAATCCTCAATCTTAGAAATCTCCTACTTGTATGGGCAAATCTGACTTAGAGTTTAAATAGTAGTGGTGGTCCAAGAAAGAATTACTCATTATATTTGGTTGAATTTAAGTCTTTGACTTTAATTTTAGAATCCAAACAGAAATTTTCTTATATTTCTAATTCCAGATACAATACAGTTACACTTTCTCAAGTGTTTAATATCCATCTTTTATTAATGGATTCAAACTGTATGGAATATGAGTTAGGTATTCTGTGACCAGAATCCACTTGCACTATTCTAAGAATTCTTTTATAAACCTAAGTCATCAAAAGACACTACCACATTTTTTTTAATCTATGGCATTTGTATCTTGTTCATAGTGGATTTGACAAGATCAATCTCTGCAAAGAGTTAATATGCCTATATCCACTGAAAGTAGTTCATCTCATTCGCAGATGGATGTACACTCAGGGGTGGATATGAGTTTTTTGTTGTATTCTTAAAACGATAACTCCAGATTATACCTTATGCAAAGAAATTTGAAATGTTTGAAAAATTTCATTAATTTCTAGCAATGGTTAAAACCATTAAGGTAAGTGGCTAAAGATCTTGCGAACTGATAGGGGTGGAGAAATAGTTAGTAGATATGCAGTTCAAAGATCATTAATTGATTTTTGAATTATATCCAAACTTACCTCCCCAGAAATTTCGAGTTGCAAGTTGATGATTAGTTACTAGTCGTTGCCTAATTCCTTCTATGGTAATACAATTTCAGAATGATGTAATGGTTGTATACTTAATGTAAATCATTACTAGATTCATGGATGACCTAATCAAAATCTTAAGAAAAGCTAGAACTGTTAACCATGGTTTGTTAGCTATTCTAAGTGATTAGGGGTGGACCATCCCATTGTCAATAGATAAGAAAGTGTTTGTTCAAACAAATACTACTTTTCTAAGATAATGACTAAGTCTGAAAACAAGTAGCAAATAAAGGAGATATTTAATTCTTGATTCCAAAAGTGTTCTATCATCTTATTTGATATATGATGATCCCACTGCCTCTGTTGTCTTGTCACAACCGAAGAGATTAATACCATTTAGTTTTCTTCGACATAATTCACGGTACCTTGTCGTAGTGGGAGAGTTTCTAGGAACTCACCTTCTCATGACTTGGGAGACACTAGTGATTAAAATCCATTGTGAGTTTAAACAAGTAATGGATTGTCAAGATAAGAAACTAAGAAGAAAAGCCAATAGAACTATAATTTAATCCATTCACATGGAATAACCTAAAGTTTTCTATTACAAGGACATAAAAGGAAATTTTAGTTAATAAGTCTATTCAATGGACTTAACAAAACTTCCTGTTCCTAGTATTATAGGTTTGAGTTTATCTAAACCTATGGCTTGTGGTATACCTGGTAATTACTTACTCTAATGCAAGCAACTTATTTTAGTAAGATGCTGAAGCATTTTCTTTCTAATGGAAATCTATAGAAGTTTCACAACTTCTTAGGCATAGATTTTATTTATCTAAGGAAAAGTCTTAACTATTCCGGAAAAGATAAAGCCATGAAAGAATTTCTTATATCAACAGTGAGAGGTCTTGGATATGCTTTTGTATGCCTTAGACCAGACACCTGCTGTTGAGTGGGAGTAATGAGTAGGTATCAGATTAATCCAGGAGAAGAACATTGGAAGACAATCAAGTAAATTCTAAGATTAAGAAGAGGAACTATATGTTAGTCTATAAGGGTATGTTTAAAACTCTTAGACTACACCATATCAGATTTCGAAATTTGCCTTTGTGCTAGTAAATCTTTCTGATAAGATGGTGGTTACTCTGGGGGTGGAATAGTGATTTTGGAGAAGTGTAAAAACCTATCTGAATTCTCTAGGTCTACCAGAGAGAGACTGAATGTTAAAGCTGCAGGAAAGGTACTTATTCAGCCTAAGGAAAGTTCTATACATCTTTGGCACCATTCCAAATTGCCTTAAACTACTAGTGTTAATTTCCTGATTAACCAAAAGTAGTTGCCAAAGATATAGAATCCAGTATCCCAAGAGAGTAGACATATAGAGAGGAATTTCACATTATCAATGATTTTGTGATTAAGGAAGAGTAATGGTGGAGAAAAGGTTGTGGTTAATTCAACCTTTCAGATCCTATTACGAGGAGTTTACTACTACTACACTTGATTTGTATATCAAGGTGTTGAGATTATTTGAAACGCACTTTTTGTTTTATATTAGTGCAAGTGGGAGTTTGTTGGGTTTTATGCCCTAAATAAAACTCATTTCAATATAATCAGATTTACTTATTAATATAGATCAGAAATAACATTTAATGTTGCATGGTTCACATGATTTATTTCATGATTATATGTACATAATGTATAAATTCATCTGAAACACTTTTCACATACTTGATCCTGTTTATTGTGCCGTCAACACATTGGAAAGTAAACATGACTATGTGAATAAAGTTTCCTAGATTTATCAGACATAGGGTTTTACTGATACGATAATCTACAACAGAGTTTACTTGCATTTGGAGAAGTGCTATGTTCTTTCCAGAGCATTTGTTAAAGTAAAGCTCAGGTTGGATGCATGGAGTATGCATCAGAAGGGACCGATATTGAACTTTGACTTAGATTTATTAAACTTACCGTAAAATCTATTCAAGTCAATATCGCCTAGTTGATCCTAGATCAAATGTTCTTAATCCTTTTATGATTAGGCTCAATCTTGAAAGGTTATTCGTGTTCTTTGATTTGTTAGTTAAGCCTACTTTTAGGTCAGGGTGATACGTACATTTTGGGAACACGGTAGTGCAATTGAGTGGGAGTGCTATCATAAACATGGAATCTATAGCTTCTATCTGGCGAATAGTAAGCAAAGGATGATCTCCTTCGAGCTTGACCAAACGAACATAAATGGTGGAGTACTCATTTCACATAAGCTGAAATATCATTTATATGGGGTCAAGTGTTTTAAGGAATAAATACATTGTAGGGTGTAACGGTAATCTAATCCCTTTACAGTGTAGATCATTCATATAGAGGATCATTGATCACATTAGGATTATAACAATGGATAACTAATGATGTGTCTATATGGTGGAACATATAGAGCATTCTATATACTGAGAGTGCAATTCTAAGTTTTATGCGTGGATTCAACAAAGAATTAATAAGTTAGTGAATTTTAGTGCTAAATTCTTGATCTACTTATTGGAAGCTCGGTTATATAGACCCATGGTCCCCCCACTAGTTGAGATAATATTGCTTGTAAGACTCATGTAATTGGTTTTGATTAATCAATTATAATTCTCAAATTAGACTATGTCTATTTGTGAATTTTTCACTAAGTAAGGGCGAAATTGTAAAGAAATAGTTTATAGGGGCATATTTGTTAATTATGATACTTTGTATGGTTCAATTAATAAATATGATAAATGACAATATTATTTAATAATTATTTATAGTTATTAAATAGTTAGAATTGACATTTAAATGGTTGAATTAGAAAATTGGCGTTTTTGAGAAAATCATATGCAGAAAAGGTAAAACTGCAAAATTGCAAAAAGTGAGGCCCAAATCCACTAGTATAGGGCCAGCCACTTTTGTAGGAAATTTAAACTGATATTTTCATTATTTTAATGCCAAATAATTCAAACCTAACCCTAGTGGAATACTATAAATAGATAGTGAAGGCTTCAGGAAAATTACACTAAATTTTCTACACTTCTGATTCAGAAAAAACCTGAGCCTTTCTCTCTCCCTATCTTTAGCTGCCACTTCTTCTTTCTCTTCCCTCTTGAATTTCGAAATCCTTAGTGTATGAGTAGTGCCCACACACAACAAGTCATACCTCAATCATAGTGAGGAAGATCGTGAAGAAAGATCATCAGCAAAGGAGTTTCAGCATCAAAGATTCAGAGAAAGAGATCCAGGTTCAGATATTGATAATGCTCTGCTACAGAAAGGAATCAATGGCTAGATATCTGAACGGAAGGAGTCATTATGTTTCGCTGCACCCAATGTAAGGTTTCCTAAACTTTATATGTGTTTATTTCATCGTTTTAGAAAGTTCATATTTAGGGTGTTAATCAACATACTTGTGAGTAGATCTAAGATCCTGGTAAAATAATTTCCAACAAGGAGAAACTTGCTGAAACAAAAATAGAGAATGCATTCAGTATGCTTGCAGATGCTAGTACTTCTGATACTAGTACAACTGGTGAACATGCTAAGGAATAGGTTGAGCCTTTTAGTAGTAATAGGTCCAAAACAAGAGAGGGAGAGTTCCCTCTCTTGCCAATGGATAAGTTTCTTTGTTGGAACATTCAAGGAGCCAAAAACCAACAAAACAAAGACTAATAAAGCAATTTACTAACTCACAAGGGGTTGGGTTTGTTGGTCTCCTTGATACAAGGGTCAAGGCTCATAAACATGGAGCCTTGTACCTAAATATTTTTGATGGGTGGTGTTTTCATCTAACATCGCTTGGCATAAAGGTGGAAGAATAGTAATGGCTTGGAACCCTCTAAGTTACAACGTTGACATTATTAAATGCACAAGTCAATTTATGCATTTAAAAGTAATGATTCTCATTATAGTAGCTATCTCATAGTGGTGTATGCATATAATGATCGAATTGGAAGAGTGGAATTATGGAAAGACTTATGTGAGATTGCAACAAAGGATAGTTGGTTATTGATGGGTAATTTTAATGATATATTGGCCAATGAAGAAAGAATCGGACACAAAGTAAAGTATCATCCTGATACAGATTTCATTGATTGTGTTCAACACTGCTAATTGGAGGATGTTAAAGCAACTGGTAATTTCTTCACATGGATAAATAAGCAGCAAGGGGATGATCGTATCTTTTCCAAGATTGACAGGATTATGGCCAATCAATCCTGGCTTGATGATTTTCCCACTGTTGAAGCTGCTTTTCTTAATGAAGGGCTTTTTGATAACTCTCATGTGATTTTTACTTTATATCCTCAATGGAAAGGGGGGAAGAAACTCTTCAAGTATTTCAGGATGTGGAAAAATCATCTTGAGTATGAAACAAACTCAGGGAGATTTGGTCACAGCGAATTCCTTGAACAAAAATGTATCAGGCAATTAGCAAGCTTAAAGCTCTAAAGTTAGTTTTCAAGGAGGTCAATAAGAAAGGTTTTTCTAACCTACATTCTGCTGATTTGAAAACCAAACTTGATCTTAAAGATATTCAGGAGAAATTGCAGCATGACCCTTTGAACCATGATTTGATTGCTGCTGAACAGGAAGCAAGATTATTCATCTTTTCTGCAGCAAAAAGCTAAGGCATCCTGGATTCAAAATGGTGATTCCAATACTACCTTGTTCCACGCAAGCATTAAGCAAAGAATAAGGCAAAACCAAATTTTTTCGATAGAACAATAAGATGGGACCAGAGTACATGAAACACATTAGATTACTGAAGCTTTTGTTACTTACTATAAGTCCTTATTGGGGTCCTAGATGGAAGGAAGGAGAACAATTTCAACTAAAACAATCAATAGAGGCCCTGCTCTATCTAAGTCTCAAGCTACTATACTAATACAGAAATTCACTAAGGAGGGAGTGAGGCAGGTCTTATTTAAGATTCCTGGAAACAAAGCCCTTGAACCTGATGGGTATTGTAATAAAATTATTTATAGATTTAAAACATAAATTAGATATTTTCTAATAACTAATTATTTTGAATAATATATATACAATATATTTTTTTTTCAAATAATTCTATCAATTTCTCCTTAATTCTCTTATTTTTCTAATTTTTTTATTCTACTTTAAATTCTCTCCTTTCATTTTTCTATTTTTATTCTTTTTTATTTATTTAGAGATCATTAATTAATTATTTTTTATTTAACTTTATTCAATTAAAGATCACTAATTTTATCAAAAAATTAAAATTATTAATTAAATAAAAATTAAACGAAATATATAACTGTATATGATAACTAATGGTTCACGTTATGTATAAAAATAAATACTTACCGATCATTATTTGATTTATTTACAGAACAAATCTACTGGAAATGATATTAATGATGACTACATGTGAGATACAGTGATGATGTCGATTTTAAATGTAGTGGTGACTACAAATGAGATATGGTGATGACAGTTATTTTGAAGATATTTTTTTGTATGCTTTCTTCATATAAAAGAAATTGTATGATGATTTTTTTTAATAAAAAAAAATCTTTAGAGTATTTTATATAGATTTATTATTTTTTTAAAAAAATTATACATAAAAATATGTTTGAAATTATTTCATATAATTTTATTATTCAATTAATATTTATACATATAATTTCAAATTTTTATAAACAATTGCACGTTAAGTACGGCATATTTACTAGTTTGTATATATAAAACATACGGACGTACCATATATATAATTCAATCAGAAAATTAAAATGCCGGACAATATGAAATGTTGATATAACAAATAATGCTACCGAAATGGGAGAAACAAATTAAAAATGGGATATATCACATTTAGTTAATGCATAAGGCACCACTGATGAAACTATATATTTTCACACTATCCCGACAAATAAAGATCAATTTCATGCATAGGATCCCACCATATGAGGCCTATGATGTGTGTCGTAGGGCTGCTTCAAATTCTCACGAGAACAAGAAAAAAAGGTTTCAATTTCTTAAGGCTTCTTTTGATGTCAGCGCACATACAATATGAAAAGTGGGTTTCCGGGTGCATGTGGAACCCCAATTACTTATTGTTTTTTCCCAAATTAAGCACTAGAGAGGATGAGCTCTCTCGTGACATTGTGCTACTTCAACTACGTAAGCAAATTAGGTACTAATAGTAATAAACCCCACCTCTCTCGTGACATTGTGCTCCTTAGCTTACAATGTAATTTTATTTTATTTAAAATATTTCGTAAATGTTTTCAAAATATATGAATAATTTACTATACTGTAGATAGACTTCAAACAAATTATCTCGTATAAAATAAAAATAAGAATTAACAAATGCTATATGGATCTTTTTCTTTAGTAAATTATACATGTATTCTTTTAAAAATAAATACAAAATAGATATATATTTATTTTTTGAAAAAATAATGCAATTTTATTAATAGTAATCAGCAAAACAATCGGTGTGCATTTCTCCTGTTGAAAATACAACTAGAATGAGAATCAGAAAAACAAGCAAACTGATCGAGCGATTGATTTCCCAAATCGTTTTACAAAAAAAAAAAAAAAAAAACTAGAATAAAATCAAATGAAAAAGATTGCAGCATCATAGTTAATCTTAAAAACACCTATATTACCTCTCAAAAAACACAACAGTAGATATGTTGCAATAGGTTCATTCAACCTGTATTCGTGACTACTATGCAAGGTACGTAACTGCACCACTAATAATCTCTTTACTCGCAGAAAACTCGTTATTCTCAACTACTAACAGCAATTTAATCGCAAAGCATCGAAAAATAAAAAGACAAACCAACCACGAATTATAAAATAAAACAAAACCATGCATGTCACAGAGAACAAGACTAATCATAGTAATCTAAACAAAAGATACTCAAAAGTATGTCGTTGAGATAAGAATAATTGCAGTAGCAAAAATATAAATCCCGAACAAGGCACGTCTAAACAAAGAAAGAGACGTAGAAAAAAACAACCTCAAGCGGCTAATTAAGGATTTAGAAAAATTTATAAAATATTTTAAATAAGTAAAATACAATAAAATTGTATAACTACAGAAAATTATCTAAGATTACAGTTAAAGTATAAAGTGAAATCTTACATAAAATATAGGGATACATGATTCTTCTATTTCTAGAATAGAAAAGGAAAAGAAAAAAAAAACATCCGCCTATGAATGAGAGTGCACGGTACACTTCCGTTTTTTTTTTTAAAAAAAAAAATGTACAGTAGAATTTTAAACAATGATTTGATTTGAATATATTGGAAATATTTTTTTTTTCTTCCTTAATTTTTGTCGAACGAATTAAATGAAAGAGAAAGGGGACACAGAGGGATCGATATTCTTGCTTTTCAACTAACCTTTTTTCGAACTATATTATATATTATTGATAAGCGCAATATAAACTCATGTAGCTGAGTTAGAACATCTGAATCGCTTCTCACTTCTCACTTGACCCTTCCATCGGTTGAAGGAACACACATTCGTACAAATATTAGGACATAAACATTAATGGGTGGAAATCTAGGAAAATTCCACTTAGATTCTATTATATATATAATCTGAAACACCCTATTCGTCATTTAATTTATTAGCTTTTTAATTACTTCATGTAACATTAAATTTCAAATAAGATCCTTTTCAAAAAAACAATTGCAAATAAGATGAATAACTTTAGTATATATAGTATTTAATTGTTTTTAATCTCCACTAATAGTATATTATCAATCTTATTTGGTTTTCCGGATTGGATCATCCGTTCAATAGTAATACTAGTCTAGGAGTCACCATTCTCTATTAATTTCTTTTTCTTCTATATTTTAGGAGCATTGTTAACACCAATAAAATTTTATTAAAGTAAAATATGTGTATTATTTATTATTAAATTACCTCAATAATAATATTACTAGTACACCATAAATACTTTTAAACATTTTTAAAAAGTATTTTTTTAATTAATTAAAGAAAATTTAATATAAATATACATACATGCTTACATTTATATATATCACCCAAAAAAATTAAAAATAAAAATTATATCCACATTAAGTTTGATATATTTAATATTATTATTATTAAAATAAAAATTGCATCATATATTTTTAATAATCATATTATCTATATCTTTCGGAATTGGAACATTTCTTTTTTTTCTCTTTTTCTTTTTTGCGCATGCACAACTTGGCCACATAAAAGCTCCTACAAAGACTTTACAGTAATTGGGTTATAATAATCTTTAATTAATTTTGCTGCTTTAATTTAAACTATAATGTATAGTCTGTCTTTGTAAGGTTGACTGACATTAATGAATAGATCATTACTATATAACGACGCCAAAAAACATGGAGGCTGGCTTAAATGTTGTAAAGTGTGTGCATGCATGTGTGTCTTTTTATCTCTCTAAATATATAATGCCAAAGGCACACACTTGGTTTAGTTTACAACTGTTTTTATGACCATCACATGACACGTTAATTGGATATATATAAATATATATCTATATATAAACATAAATATATATGTGTCATGTGTGTATTCTTCATCAATGTAACCCAAGTGGTTAAATTTCTTCCACTTGCGGAAGCACCATGCATTAAAACGATAATACAGACCAGAATATTATAACTACAAGACGTACAGTATCAACAATGTATCATTTTAGTGCATATGCATAAAAATAAAAATAATAATTAAGTCAAAAAGAACTTGCACTAAATGTATGCATATCTCATCATCCTTAATCCATGCTCTGCACTAGCTAATAAGAAATTATTAGAAAATTAAAGAAAAAGACAAAGGAAAAGGAAGTAATTTGACCTAAATATTGCTGAATATTGGTTTACTATTTTCTTATTAAAGGATATATATAGGGGGAAATAAATTGATAAACAATTAACATAAAACCGACGATCGAAAAGTTATGTCCAATAAAGAAAGGGAAAAAGCCTACTATTCTGAGTAAGAGTAATATAGGAACTTGGTCTAATATTCATTAAATTCCTTTATCGATAAGTACATCCCCGCGCGTGGCGGCGCCGCGCGGTCCACTTAGATGGTAATAGAAAGTGCCAAAGTAAAAAAATATATGAAAGAGTTATCCTGTATATATATATACCTTTACATATCCTCTTAGTAGAATAAATATATACCTATCATGCAAAAACCATGTATAGATAAATACATATTCAAAAGAAATATATATTTGTATGCATATCCAATGTGTTAGATACATTCATCAACTTGATTTTTTTTAACGTACGTCAGCATTATATTTACGTAATATACAGATGATTATTAATGTATATTCTAATCTTTTTAGTGAATTAAATGTTCTACTTTGTAAAACGCACTAATTCCTTTATGATTATATTTCACAATATATTTTTCTTTTTTGACGTGTATTTCACAATATTTATAAAACAAAACTTAAACCTGCAATATCTATATTTTCATCCAATATTGAAGCACACAATAAATAAATAATAATAATAACGATGAACAGATCAATGAGGATGAAAATACTAGTAATCAGCATTACTACTACTAAATTTAATTATATTAAGGTGCCGTTTGGTAACACTTTTGTTTTTTAATTTTTTAATCAAAAAATGAAAGTAAAATTTTTATTTTTAAAAAATTTATTTTTGAAAAACAAAAATGCGTTCTGTAACTACTTTTGTTTTTCAATTTTAAAAACAGAAAACAAAAGTGTGTTCTGTAAAGTTCATTTTTATTTTTATTTTTTGATTTTATTTAAGTCGGGTCTAGGTCCGGGGTCGGATTCGGGTTCAAGTCAAAAGCCGGGTTCAGCGCCAGGGCCGTGGGGAGGGGATTTGGGTCCGGGTCTGGTCGTAATCCAAAAGATTGATTAAGAAAAAAAAAACTGTTTAAAAAAATATTGAAAGTGATTTTTGTTGTTTTTAAAATTTTGATTCTAATTATAAAATTGAAAAGTAAAAACAGTTTTATAGAACATGTTTTTGAAAAATATTTTTACTTTTCTACTTTTAAAAACAAAAAACTGATTAAAAAAGTGTTACCAAACACCACCTAAATACGTGTAGCACATGGAACAATTTTGGATGGAAATAAGCCATTTTAATTGCCAATGAAATTCATCAACATGATGTATTCATCACCACTATTACTTATTACACGTTAATATTGTTAAAATGCATGTATAAACATTACGTAACGTCACCGCGCGCATATTAATACATAAAAAATATATAATTAGATGCATATCTATAAATTTCACACTTTAACAGTATTCTTTCCAAAACAAATAAAAGAGCATCGTTATTAAGCACGATGGTGTGCCTAGCACCTCTCGACATGTCGCGTTGCGATTGATTAGCGATACTCCCTAAAAGCTATTATATTAAATTATATGAGATTCGATACTTAGTTGGACCAATATCAATATTGACATATAAAAAGGTACTAGGTACCATTGGTGCCCAATTACCATTTCTCCAAATAAAATCACACTTATTAATTACAATATATTTCTTATTCAATTTTGTATAAAGAACTTCTCTTCATATGTAATGATAACTAACAATTAAACTAAATTAAATTAATTAATAAAGTACCATATATATATATATATGGTCGAGTATTCCATTATAAACAAAACGTGGGCCCACTGGAGCCTTCCACATAGTTTCGATTACGACCTCACATTATAATTGCCTCTTATATAAACACTCCTCAACCCCCATCTCTATTAATTTCATAGCAGTACTGTAATACTCACACTCTCCTCTCTCTCATCCCCAAGAAGAAAAACCATATATTCATTCTAACGATAAGTAAATAATTAATATGGTTTCTTTTTTCGACCACACCGACCGAGCCCGAGCCACCTTGTTAACATGCCTAGCCGCAGCCTTCAGAACCGCAATCGCTTGCTCCATAGTGGCTTGTACAACTCTGTACGGCCCAGAATCCTTCCGCAGCGTGGTACGCTTCCCAGCATTCTCTTACGTGACGGTGATCCTTGTCGTGACAGACGCCACTCTGGGTGACACGTTGCGCGGCTGCTGGCTAGGTCTCCATGCCACGGTCCAGAGCCTTGGGCCGGCCATGCTCAGCCTCTGGCTGATAGGTCCATCTCGTTTCTCAGAAAGCGTGACTGCCCTGGCCGTTGCGCTTGGAGCTTTCGTTGTGGCCCTGCCTGAATCGACTCATCTGATCTCGAAGCGAATAGCGCTGGGCCAGATTGTGATTGTGTACGTTGTTGGGTTTATTAATGGTGAGCTAGACGAGGCTGTTATGCACCCCCTCCGCGTGGCGGCTAGCACTGGAGTTGGCCTCTCCGCTTGTGTCTTGGCTTTGCTGCTTCCTTTTCCTAGACTAGCTTTCAAGGAGGTACGTTTATATATTGATTAATTTGATATTTTTTCTTTCCAATCTGAATTATATGAAAAATTATTAAAGTTTAGATGAACACTATAGTTATGCACGTTCATCCATGTACATTAACTAGAAACTTTTTCCTCGTGATTTATGGGGCTATATATCTGAATATTCCTTGAGAATATATATATATATAGATTTATAATAAGAGGTAGTATAACTGTTGAAATATATAATCACTCACGAGATGCACAACGCTCATTAATTATAGATATGGTTAAAATAAAAATTAGACGTCATGTATTAAAAAGATAAACGTTTATTTTCAAAAATATATATATATATACGTTATGTTATTAATTAACAGATTTAATTAATTATATATTGCATGTTTTTAAAAAAAAAAACTATAACTGATATCAATTGAAAAATGCAAATTATTTGGATTTTTTAGATCAATTGAATTTTCTTATATATATGTTCATCAGTTCGGATTACCAACCAGTCAATAGTACTGCATCAATTAGTGGAAATATCAAGTTTCCCTTTCATTTTTTGTCCAATGGTATAGATACATATATGTAGTATTTTGACAAAAAACGTTTTGCTTGTGCCTTAGATAGGGAAAATATTGCATCACAAATATGTTTATGTAAATATTTATATAGGAAGAAAACAAAATAATAATTGCGTCACGAGAAAGGGAGTCAAATCTAGTGAAGTGATTGTCCGAGTCTGTAGTCACTGTATACAGCCAATAGGGCCGACTCATAGGCCATATAGTAAATATAACTAGTGGTGTACGGAAATTTCAGATGTTGACATTAATTATATTTAATTAAAGCCAAAGTATGTTCACATATACATAGTCATACTTAATTTTTATTTGTACATGTATATTCAAGCTGCTAATTTCCCTTGCATGCATGTTTCTTCAGGTGAAACACAATTGCCATCTCTATGGAGAGAATGCTTCAAAGAGACTAAACAACTTCGTGAAGGCCTATACCGCAGAGGATAAGACAACGGCACTTGAATCTATATCTCAAGCAAAAACATTGGCTGCTACCGGCACCAAACTTATTCAAAACATAAAAAGATTCCAAGTAAGAATATTATTTATTTATTTATTAGATCACACGTTAATATAATATATATATTTCTTATAGCAATTACTCCACTTATATAGCACCAATTAATTTTACCTTCCATTCATAATCTTACTATTAAAATGTTTCTACAGGAAAGCATGCGATGGGAGAGACCTCCACTGAGATGTTTGAAACCAAGCAGCATCTTAATGAACCCAGGAGACAAAATGCAAGATTTGGAAGTACCATTAAGAGGGTTAGAAATGGCTTTAAAAACCACAACTTCATTTCCTGTTAAAAATCTAACGGGAGAGCTCAGAGATGGTCTAGTTGTAATGGAGAACAACATGAACCTTGGTACTGTGGGAAGCTTACACTTGAACGAATCGTTTACAGTCCCTGAATCTGTTGAAGAAGATAAAAACTTCCTTCAAACATTGCCTAAGGATCTTCCACCAACCCATCAAGAATTACCCTCATTTTTCTTCCTCTTTTGCATGAAACTCCTTCACATAAAAAAGCTAGCCACAAAAACAATAAAACCCAGTACCCCAGGGCAGAAGGCTTCAACCGATAGAGATGACGATAGTATTTGGGCTTATATTTTTCCAAAACTGAGCAGCAACCAAAGGCTCATGTACGCATTCAAATGCTCGTTTTCATTGGGCCTTGCAGTGTTCTTTGGGCTTTTTTACAGCAGAGCCAATGGTTTCTGGGCCGGACTCCCAGTTGCCATAAGCCTATCCGCTGGCAGAGAGCCCACTTTCAGAGTTGCCAACCTTAAAGCCCAAGGGACTGTTTTGGGAACCATTTATGGAGTTTTGGTTTGGTTTCTATTCTCCAACATTTTACCATTAAGACTTTTTTCACTTCTCCCTTGGTTCATTTTCACTGGCTTTCTCCAACGTAGTCGGATGTACGGACAAGCCGGGGGTATTTCAGCCATCATTGGTGCCATCTTGGTTTTGGGCCGAGAAGGTTTTGGGCCTCCAAGCCAATTCGCTATAGCAAGAATTGTCGAAACCTTTATTGGGTTATCTTGTTCCATCTTGGTGGACTTACTCTTCCAACCCACTAGAGCTTCCACACTTACAAAAGTCCACCTCTCAAAAAGTCTCGACACGTTGAACGAGTGTATTGGGTCTTTGAGTACAAGCACCAAAGCCCTATTGGAAGAGAACCGAAAGAAGCTGAAGATGAACATTAGGGAGCTTGAGAATTTCATTAGTGAAGCTGAGCTGGAGCCCAATTTCTGGTTCGTGCCATTTCCTAGTGGCTCCTACGGAAAACTTACCAACTCTTTGTCCAAAATGGTCGATTTGCTTGACTTTAGTGCTCATGCATTGGGGTTTCTTCACCAATATTATTACTCCAATGATCATGATAACGAAATCATGATCAAAATTGACGGTGATGTCGACCTTTTCAAGAAACTGGTTTGTTCTTCCGTAACATGTTTTCAAGAGGTTAGTTTGATAAAATCATTGCCTATTCTCGAAGAGGAGTTTGAGAAGAACAAAATGCCACATGATGTGGAGATGGGAAAATACTCAAATAATGATAACTTTACCAACACTCAATTGAATGAAGAAGAGGTGGACATGATTTTGGGCTCTTACCTCCAACATTCAAGAGAAGTTATAGAGAAGATTAATAATGATGATAATAATAATAATAAACAACAAGTAGTAGTGGCTAATAATGATCATGATGGGGAGAAAATGATCAAAAGCCAAATGGTGACTCTGAGTTTGAGTGC
This sequence comes from Cannabis sativa, assembly GCF_029168945.1. Classification (NCBI taxonomy): domain Eukaryota; kingdom Viridiplantae; phylum Streptophyta; class Magnoliopsida; order Rosales; family Cannabaceae; genus Cannabis; species Cannabis sativa. The sequence continues at coordinate 65,537,432 of NC_083602.1, forward strand.
TCTTGGGTTTTGCATAAGTCGTTTTATGAAAGAAACTAAGGAGATTGAAGTTGAAATGAAGGAAGTCGTTCAGTGGGAAAACCCTTCTAGCCGTGTTGATCTGTATAATATTTCCTGTATGATACGTGCTTTGAAGAAATAAAATAAAAAGCATTGTAAACATTATAATTGTTAAGTACATGCAATATTTTTTGCATTTTCCATCTTCACAAAAATAAGTAAAATAAAAATACAAGCTTTTCTTTTTAAAAAAAAATATATATCTATGTCTATATCTATTTTCTATATAAAATGTGATATCTAACAGAATTTTTAGTTTAATGTTATTTTTTTTTTTTGAATTTTTAAGTTAATATTCTTTATTAATTTTATGATATTATTATATATATTTAAAAATAAAAATTATATAAATATTTTTTATAAAGAAATTTAAATTTAAATTGAAAATAATTAAAATATTATAGATATTTTTAATCATATTTTTAAATTTATTGGTTTATATAAAGAAATTGAAATTTAAAATATTATAAATATTTTCAACCATATTTTTAATTTTATTATTTTTTTTATATATTTTATATTGAAATGGTTGTAATAAGAAATTAATTGTTTTCCGTTTTAGTTATGGTAAACCGATTCACACACTATATTTTTCGTTAAGTTTGAGAATAAAAAATCTTTATATCAAATTTACGAATCCAACCTATATATATAGACACACTCAAATTTGGTTATATGAGTATTGATTAAGAATATAATAAATTACAATATATGAATTATCAAATGCTTTACCTAATTAAAAATAAATAAATTTAAAAATTACGTATATATAATCACATTCAAATGAAACACCAATATTGCAATAGTTAAAAAAAAAATTCTTAAAAATCAAAATCTCAAACTTTATTTTAAAAATTAAAAAAAGTACATTACTTAATTAAAAAAAATTAAACATACATATATTGCACTTAACATCACCTAATTAAACATAATTAAAAAGAAAACTAATTATACGTGTATTGCACGTAACATCAACCTAGTATTATTACAAGTGTGGATAAGCAACTCCTCAACCACTTTATTTTTGTCATTTTTTAATTCTTAAAATTTCATTTATTTTTTTTAATTACCAAATGAATTTAACAAATAATTTAAATATTGTAGAAATGTAAATTTTTTTTTGTCTAAATAAAAATATGCTTTAGAAACCATTCACATAGTTTCAAAATAATAATGTAGAAAGAAAAATTATACACGAGATTTTTATATTTGCTATCAATATTCTTTCAGATATTACAGCTAGTCTACCGTGTTATATCGAGAGGATGAAATCTATTAGTAAAGTCTCAAAGAGTTACAATTGTATTTGACTTATACAACATAAGGCTCCCTCTTAATATTATCGCATTTCCTCTGTATTCCACTCTACTAATTTGAATTCTTTGAAATGTTGTTGTGTTGGAATTCCTTCAAAGCAACAACGAATGCACTCTTCCTTCGATGAAAGACTTCAAAACAAGACATCTCTCAAAACTTGTATCACATGTCTAATGAACAACACAGTAAACAATAAAAATAGAAAGAAAGTTGAATGATACATAACACTACTACAAAAAAAATATTTCCGTGCCTAGGCGCGGTCCCCACTTTGTGCCCATTTATCTTTTATTTGATCTTTTATATTTTTTTCTGTTTTTTTCCTTTGATATTTTTCTAATCTTCTTCTATTTTAAATTTGTGAAAATAAAAGATAACATGCGTTAAATTTCTCTAAACACGAGTAAAACTAAATTAAAATTACACTAAAATTAATCTAAAAATAATACTAAAAACAACCTAACAAATTCCCCCAAACTAAACATTTACTCGACCTTGACACGAAAACAAAAAACAAAAGTTAAACAAGTCAATCCCCAGAACATGAGTAATTTTCAAGTAGACTCAATAATATGATTATGAAAAATTTCACTTATGCATACAATCCATGAAATCATAGAACACAACTAACTAACAATTGAACCACTTTATGCATGCCTATTTCAACATCAATCCGCTAACCCGAAAAAATATTCCATATGATTGCTATACTTATTATTCTCCACTAATATAAATCAATGCACAACTAATAATCAAAAGGTCTTTTTAGGCTTGTAGTGTTAGGCTTAGGTAAGGGTAGTCGAAATGGTCATTTAGGCTTACCTATACCATAAGCTTCTCCAATCATGTCACCCAAAAACTTTCACGCACAATCCTAATATTTTTTTTTTCTAATTACATGAGAGACATTATTGCAACAACTTTATATTTATTTATTTATTTTCAAATTTGACACTTATTGTCAGATTTTTTTTTCTTTTCAAGTTGCTGTCAATCTAATTTTTATTTCATATTCTCTCAATTTTTACACTTTTTCCCACACACATACAATAAACTTCCCATTCAAATTCTCCCAAACTAAAGATCCACTTATGGTATAAGTAGGGTTAAGTTTTTGGATATTCATGAGTTTATCTTATTTAGGCTCAAAATGTGTAGAAACAAAGAATAGGTTAAGGCTCAAAAAGGGTAACTAAGATAAAAGTACAAGGATGGCTTGAAAGGTACAATCGATCCAAAAAAAATTACATAAATCACTTTCCTAGTCATGCATAATTTATTATATCACCTCCAATAGCAAGCAAGCAAGTTTTAGAATTTTTTAAATAATTTTCCACATCTCACAATTAGCATACATAAACCAATTCAATTGCTAGAAAATTACCTAATATGATTCCATGTTCTTTTAAATCATAAAATTGAAATTAGTCAAGAATGTAATATCACCAAGCACACGAATTTTTCAAAAAATAAATAAATTTTTCAAATTATGCTTGCCCCTTCTCTTTTCTTTTCTATCTCACGTGAAATCTTGGCTGGGATGGAATGTTGAAGCTACAGCACTTAACAGGCTGTTAAGATGGCTATAAAGAGCTAAAATTAGCAAGTTTTGTAAAGTTGTTCTTACTGCTGTAGTAGCTGCATTAGTGTATCATTATGGAAAAATCGAAATGAAATTTTGTGGAATTCAGGACAGCAAACACAGGACCAAGTAACTCATGACCAAGTGTAATAAAGTGTATTTTGCTGATACCCTGGAAAGGACATTCCACTTATATAACTGTAAGTAAATCACACTATTGATTATCATGTCACCGTGAATCTAGTGCACTAATAAATCGTGGGACTAAACAATTTGAAGCATATAATCATGATTATCTTTCACAGTGTAGACAACACTATAATCATGAATAAAAATATGTTCGAGGTCTAAATATTCCTTGTCGATGCTTTGTTTGTCAGAATCATTTGGGAGGTTTTTCCTTCCTCTAATGGCAGAGCCCCAATTTCTGAGTATGGGGCCTATCATCCTGCAGAACCCTCATTTGCAGATCGGTTGGGCAGCCTAATCCTAGGGCTTGGTCAACCCTTTCTCTCCGGAAGAGTGGATCGACACGATCATGTTGTCCCTGTGAGCATCATGCGTGAATCTTGACAGAGGTTTTCTTCTTTAGGGCTTTTCCACTTTGGTTTTCCTCTTATCATTTACTGGATTGGAGGGTCCAACCCATGGATGATTGAACTTTTCCACTGGTGGGTTCTCAGCAAAGAGGTTTCCCTTTACTGCCAAGCTCTGTAGCTATAAGAGGGTTTCTTGCATCTAGCGTCTAGTTTCTTCTTTTTCTAGCAGCCTCCTTTGTTGGTCTAAGACTATCTGTCTTAATTGTATCACCTCTAAGTCTTCCTCGCAACACTCCTCTTGGTAGATTTTGTCATAATCTTTATTGTAAGCACCTCGTTAGTCCTCGTCATGGCCTTCTTGGTCATCTTTGTTTATGGGGGTTTCATCAACATGCTTCTCTTATTGTTGACCTTTTCGAGGTGGACAGTTGGCCGTTTTCGACGTCTCTCTGTCTCCCACGATGCCCGCCTGAGCGTCTACAAAGGAGGGCAGTTAAAATTGACAGTAACAACATTATCATTATTGTTGTGAGCGGATGGTTTTTCGGTCGTAGTTCTGGTTGTAACCATGGTTGTAGATGACACCAATGGTGAAGACTTCCTTCAAGCTCTCAATGAAAGCACCAAAATACTAACTAATTTTTTTAGATCCAATTAAGAAATAGATTAAGCTTATAGAAAATAATTAAATATAAAGAAGACAAAGATTTTACGTGTTTGGAACATTAACAAGCCTTAGTCCATGGGTCAATATTATTGAGCTCTTTGGCTATGAAGTATTTTACACAAGAGTGCTCTTGCCAATATCTAACTAGTGTTTACAGCCAAAATCATAACCCTTTGCATGAAGGATAAAAGCCTTATTTATAGGCTAGAGTTGGGTTTTCAGGTAAACCCAGACCCATTAGAGTTTGCATGTCAAAATTGTTGGAAATATTTTATCAGGATCTAGATTTACTACCATGTATGTTTCATTAACATCCTAATATGAATTCTAAAACAATGAAATTAAACACATATAAAGTTTAGGAAACCTTACATTGGGTGCAGCGGAATATAATGACTCCTTCCGTTCAGATCTCTACCCCTTGATTCCTTTCTGTAGCAGAATATAATCAAGATTTGAACCTAGATCTCTTTCTCTCCTTCCTTCATGCTGATTCTCCTTCTTGTTGGTTGGATTCTACACAATCTTCCACACTATGATTGAGATGCCACTTGATGTGTGTGGGCACTACTCTATCACTAGGGTATTTCGAAATTGAAGAGAAGAAAAGAGAAGAGAGAGTGGTGGCTAGAAAGTTTTCTCTGAAAGGAATGAGATGCTTGTGCATAGTTTCCTGGAGCCATCACTTTCTATTTATAAAATGTCACCTAGGTTTATGTTAGAATTGTATGGCATTAAAATAATAAAAAATATAAATGGGAAACCCTATACAAAGTGGCTGGCCATATTAGTGGATAATGGGCCTCACTTTGCGATTTTGCCATCTTGTCATTTTTCAATCCCATTTTCTCAAAAAATGCCAATTTTCCAATTTAACCATTTAAATGTTAATTCGAATTATTTAATAACTAAAAATTAATTATTAAATAATATTGTCATTTAATATATTTATTAATTAGACATATAAAGTCTCTAAATTAATAAATAAAACCTAGAATCTCTTTTCTTCACAATTTTGCCCTTGCTTAGTGAAAATTCATAAAGTAGACATAGTCTAACTTTATAATTATAATTGATTAATTAAAATTAATTAACTGAGTCTTACAAGCAGTATGGTCTCAACTAGTATATGGACCATGGGCCTATATAACCGAGCTTCCAATAAGTCGAACCGAATTTACCAAGTAAATTCCCTAACTTATTAATTCCTTATTGAATCCACGCTTAGAACTTGGAATTGCACTCTCAGTCATCTAAATGATAAACATTCTAGCAACCTTTTATTCGATCAAGATTGGAATCCAGCGTTGTCCCGTTTAGGCGAGAGTCAATGCTATTCTATCTTATGAGCTTCTACCATTGTTTCATACTTTTGTAAGTCAAATACAGTCGCCACCATTAGGGTGATCAATACTATATACAACACTTACAAATAATATTATCTTTCGAGATTCTACGGCGTTAAAGTGCTAATGAACGTTCCTCCATTAGGGAGGATTACTCACTAGAACAAGAACTATGTAGAACCAACAATGGAGATCGAATGTCCTAATAATAAAGCTCATTATTTAAAGTGTATTTTCTTCTAATATTTATTTTAATCAATTTATTTTAAATATATATTTATTTAATTAAAATTTCCAATTTAGAATGAAAAATTCTAAATATAAATTTTAATTTAATATTTATAAATTATACTTAGATGGATATGAAAATAACATGAATTATTTCCATCTTAGTAATAATTTCCAATAAATATTTAGAAAATTATTCAATTTAAGTTGTTTCAAAATTAATTTAAATTAATTTACAACTCAAATTTAGTTTTCTATAAATATATATTGCATTTCGAAAAAAAAAATGAAGTATATAAGAATACTACTTTCGAAAAATACTTTAAAATAATATAAAAATAAATCTTAGAAAAATTATCTTAATTTTATGTTGGCCCAAAATTAATTGATAAAAAGTAATTTTCAACAAAAATATAATTTTCCTTTTTAATTAAATATTAAAGAAAAATTTCAAATATTTAAGTATCATGATGAAAATTAACTTAAATATTAATTTTCTATTTAATTAAATACACTAGAAAAATACTTCAAGCATAACAGATAATATCTATCTAGACTTTCATTGACTAATTAATTCATTTTCTAATTATAATATATTTTAATTCATTTATTTTAATTAATCATTAAATGAAAAAATCATTAATTTAAGTTGGTTCAAAATTAATGAAAATAAATAATTAATTTACAACTTTAATCTATTTTTCAAGATAAATTCAAAAATATCTTGCATAATTAAATGCAATTTCAAAAAATTGATTAATAAAATAAAAAATATATATATTTGAAAATTATTCAAAATTTAAGTTATTCTGAAATAAGATTCCAAACTTAAAATAATTTCCAATTTTTTAATTAAATAACATGAAAATAATAATATTTAAGTATCATGATGAAGATCAACTTAAATATTTAAATTTCAATTTAATTAAATGTATTAAATTCAAGAAATAAATAATTAAGTATAGAGAAGGCTTAATTATTAATTTCTAGTTTAATACTAGGAAAAATATTCTTAACTTGAATTGTACCAAAATTAATTATTAAACAATTAATTTCACAATTAATGATATTTTCCTATTTTAATATTAGAAGTAATAACTAGTATAGAAATAACTATCTAGAAAATATCTCAATTTAACTAAGTATCTTTTCGAAAATTTGGAAAATATCTAATTTAAGTTGTTATAGAAAGAATCTAAAATAACCAACTTAAAAATTCCCAAATTAAATTTAATTAAATATCAAAATTAAGTTGTAACTACCTAATTTAAGAATATTCCATTTTAAGTTTAACAACTTAAAAAATATCTCTAGAATCTTCAATAACCAACTCCTAGAATTCCTCAACTTAATATTAAATTCAAAAGATATTCAAATTTAAGTTGATAAGAAAAATTAGTTAGTAATAACTAATTTATAACTTAAATAGGAATATTTAATGAAATAATTAAAATAAGCTTCAAAAAGAATCTAGTTAGTTAAAATTCTTTATTTAATTAAATACAAGAACAATACAATAGTTTATCTAGAAATTAATTCATTAAAATAAGTGTGTTTTTCTTAAATTAATTTTAAAAGAAAAACTTTGAAATTAATTATGTTGCTAATCAATTTTATTAGGTTAAACTAATTTAATTAACCTAGTACAGTTATCCAAATCAGGCAAATGGGCCTTCACAGTTGGGGTAGCTCATGTGAGGGGGCGCTGGTTTAGTATGTTGTACCCACTTCTATTGGCCCCCAACTCTCACACAAGGCCCAAAAGAGAGGAATTTAACCTTAAAATAAATAACTATGATTAATTGAATAGGTCCAAAAACTAAATGGACCTAAATAAAATCTATCAGGGTGTGATATTTTATTTAGCAACAACCTATATGCATTTATGATATAAAGTAAACATATAGGCTCACAGAGGCACACAGATTTGGATGGATCCTATCATGTTACTAGGTCATACACAGATGAAAGAAGAATGTCAAATTTACCTGTTACAAATTATTTACTTGACCTATTGACAATTGAACCATGGATTAAAATCAGATCATTGGATCTGTCAACAAGTTAACCATGGCAATTTAGATCAAGCAATAATAGGTTTTAGAAAACTTACAAACAAGCTAAAACACATACTCCTGCAACAAGTTCAATTTGGATAATTGGATGTAGGATTTATTTAATTTTAAATTAATTAATAAAAAAAATTTCGAAAATAATATTTAAATAAAAAAATATTTTCGGTTTTAAAATAAAATAAATTAAAATTTAAAATTAAACCTACAATTTTGAAAAATTAGGTTTCAACTAACCTAAATATCATTTCAAAAATTTGCTAACCATCTTTTAAATTTTCATGTTATTTTATAAATTAAATATTCAATAAAATAGAATGATAATAAATATCTTTTCAGATTTTATAATTTAATAAAAAATAACAAAATTTAAAAGTTAGCAAAAATATCTTATTTCTATTTAAAATACCATGATTATAGTAATCTTATTTTAAATCTAAATAAGGTCAAATTACTTAAAATAGAATATTTTATAAAAGAAATTTAATATCTGACCTTAGATTTAAAAATAAGATAAAATAATCAAATTTTAAAAAATAAGAAAAAAACTAAGCAAAAATAGATTTTTACCTATTTTCAAATTCAAATTACACTAATATCTAAAATTAATTTTAAAAAATTAAATTAATTTATTTCTGATAATTAGATTTGAAATATGAAAAGTAAAAATCAAAATACAAAACTACACAAAAAATCGGAAGTTAATTCCATGAAATAGCATGAAAAATCGAAAAAAAACGAAAATTTTTTGAGCTGTACGGACGATATGCAAAGCACACCATCTAGGTGCACATCCTTGGGCGCACAAAGTGTGCTCCCAGCAGCCAGCCGCGCGCACAAGTGTGTGTCACCACCCACGATTTTTTCAAATCTTCAAAAAATAATAACTAATTCAAATAAAATCGAAATTGAGTTCTGTAAAAAAAAGAAATTGCTTAATTTTTTCCAAACTATCCAATAAAAATAATTCCAGAAACGAAAATTCAATTATTTTTTATAAAATTTCACAAGCATCAATCAATCATCATATAACACACAGATCAACATGAAACCATCCAAATCAACACATATCATCGTTTTAATTCATATATCATGAAAGTAAATCATTACCATGGCTCTGGTGCCAGTTGTTGGAAATATTTTACCAAGATCTAGATTTACTACCATGTATGTTTCATTAACATCCTAATATGAATTCTAAAACAATGAAATTAAACACATATAAAGTTTAGAAAACCTTACATTGGGTGCAGCGGAATATAATGACTCCTTCCGTTCAGATCTCTACTCCTTGATTCCATTCTGTAGCAGAACATAATTAAGATCTAAACCTGGATCTCTTTCTCTCCTTCCTTGATGCTGATTCTCCTTCTTGTTGGTTGGATTTTACACAATCTTCCACACTATGATTGAGATACCACTTGATGTGTGTGGGCACTACTCTATCACTAGGGTATTTCGAAATTGAAGAGAAGAAAAGAGAAGAGAGAGTGGTGGCTAGAAAGTTTTCTCTAAAAGGAATGAGATGCCTGTGCATAGTTTCCTGAAGCCATCACTTTCTATTTATAGAATGCCATCTAGGTTTAGGTTAGAATTGTATGGCATTAAAATAATAAAAAATATAAATGGTAAACCCTATACAAAGTGGCTGGCCATATTAGTGGATAATGGGCCTCACTTTCCAATTTTGTCATCTTGTCATTTTTCAATCCCATTTTCTCTAAAAGTGCCAATTTTCTAATTTAACCATTTAAATGTCAATTCTAATTGTTAATAACTAAAAATTAATTATTATATAATATTGTCATTTAATATATTTATTAATTAGACATATAAAGTCTCTTAATTAATAAATAAAACCTAGAATCTCTTTTCTTCACAATTTTGCCCTTGCTTAGTGAATATTCTTAAAGTAGACATAGTCTAACTTTAGAATTATAATTGATTAATTAAAATCAATTAACTGAGTCTTACAAGGAGTATGGTTTCAACTAGTATGGGGACCATGGGCCTATATAACCGAGCTTCTAATAAGTCGAACCGAATTTACCAAGTAAATTCCCTAACTTATTAATTCCTTATTGAATCCACACTTAGAACTTGGAATTGCACTCTCAGTCATATAGAACGCTCTATATGTTCCACGATATAGATACATTATTAATTATCCATTGTTATAATCCTAATTTGATCAATGACCCTCTAATAGATGATCTACATTGAATAGGAACTAAATTACCATTACACCTTCAATGTATTTTATCCTTAAAACACTTAGCTCCGTATAAATGATATTTCAGCAAAGTGAAATGAGATCTCAACCATTTATATCTGTTTAGCCAAGCTTGAAGGATATCATCATTTCACTTCTAAATTCCTATAGAAGTTATAGACTCCCTATTTATGTTAGCGCTCCCACTCAATTATACTATCATGTTCCCAAAATGTACGTATCACCCTGACCCAAAAGTAGGCTTAACTAACAAATCAAAGAACATGTATAATACTCTTGAGATCGAACCTAACCATATCAGGATTAAGATCATTTGATCTAGGATCAACAGGTGATATTAAATTGAATAGATATTACGGTAAATTTTAATATATCTAATCAAAGTTCAATATCGGTCCCTTCCGATGTATACTCCATACATTCGATACTGGTAAACTTTGCCAATACCGTGGAAAGGACATAACACTTATCCAAGGTGTAAGAATACCTATCGTTGATTATCATGTCAGTCTAAATCTAATGAACTGACAAATCAGGGAATAAACTTTCGAACATATAATTAAGATTATATTCCACTGTGCTGACAACACTATAACCATTAACAAATTCATATGTTCTGGACTTAAATAGAATTCATACATTATATATATAATCATGAAATAAATCATGTGAACCATGAAACATAAAATTTTATTTCTGATCTTTATTAATAAGTAAATCTGATTATATTGAAATGGGTTTTATTTAGGGTACAAAACCCAACAAAAATAAGTCCAATGATGGTGTAAAATACATTATAATATGGACTTTGAGTTGAGTAGGTGAGACCCAATTTGAGGGATACTCCTCATCTATACATGTTTGTACCACATGATGGTGATAGGTGGGCATACGTCATCGATTTTGCACAATGCATGTTATGTTGGATATATTTTACCAGGATCTAGATTTAATAACAAGTATATTTCATTAACATCCTAATATGAATTCTAAAACAATGAAATAAACACATATAAAGTTTAGGAAACCTTACATTGGGTGCAGCGGAATATAATGACTCCTTCCGTTCAGATATCTGGCCCTTGATTCCTTTCTGTAGCAGAGCATTATCAATATTTGAACCTGGATCTCTTTCTCTCCTTCCTTTGATGCTGATTCTCCTTCTTGTTGGATGGTTTTCCACAGTCTTACACACTATGATTGAGATACCACTTGATGTGTGTGGTCACTCACTCATTCACTCAAGGATTTCGAAAATTTAGAGAAGAAAAGAGAAAGGAAGAGGTTCGGCCTATAGAGAAAAGATAGAGGCTCAGTTTTCATCTGACAGAAGTTCAAGTGTGAATGAGAGCCATCACTATCTATTTATAGGTAACCACCTAGGTTTAAGTTAGAATTATTTGGCATTACAATAATAAAAAAATAAATGATAAAACCCTATAAAGTGTGGCCGGTCATGGGCTTGGATAATGGGCCTCACTTATGAAATTTTGCTATTTTATCATTCCTGCATCTGATTTTCTCAAAAACGTCAATTTTCAAATTCAACCATTTAAATGCCAATTCTAATTATTTAATAACTAAAATTAATTATTAAATAATATTGTCATTTAATATATTTATTAATTAGACATATAAAGTCTCTTAATTAATAAATAAACCTAGAATCTCTTTTCTTTACAATTTTGCCCTTGCTTAGTGAAAATTCATAAACTAGACATAGTCTAACTTTAGAATTATAATTGATTAATCAAAATCAATTAACTGAGTCTTACAAGCAGTATGGTCTCAACTAGTATGGGGACCATGGGTCTATATATCCGAGCTTCCAATAAGTAGATCAAGAATTTATATCTTAAATTCACTGACTTATTAATTCTTCGTTGAATCCACGCATAGAACTTAGAATTGCATTCTCAGTATATAGAACGCTCTATATGTTCCACGATATAGACACTTAATTAGTTATCCATTGTTATAACCCTAATGTGATCAATGATCCTCTATATAGATGATTTACACTGTAAAGGGATTAAATTACCGTAACACCCTACAATGTATTTTATCCTTAAAACACTTAACCCTGTATAAATGATATTTTAGCTAAGTGAAATGAGATCTCCACCATTTATTTTCGTTTGGTTAAGCTCGAAGGAAATCATCCTTTACTTTCTATTCGCCAGATAGAAGCTATAGATTCCATATTTATGTTAGCGCTCCCACTCAATTGCAATACCGTGTTCCCAAAATGTACGTATCACCCTGACCCAAAAGTAGGCTTAACTGACAAATCAAAGAACACGAATAACACTCTTGAGATTGAACCTAATCATATCAGGATTAAGATCATTTGATCTAGGATCAACAGGTGATATTGAAGTGAATAGATATTACGGTAAATTCTAATATATCTAATCAAAGTTCAATATCGTTCCCTTCCGATGTATACTCCATACATCTGATGCTGGTAAACTTTGCCAATGTCCTGAAAAGGACATAACACTTATCCAAGGTGTAAGAATACCTATCGCTGATTATACCATGTCAGTCTAAATCCAGTGTTCTGACGAATCAGGGAATAAACTTTCGAACATATAATTAAGAATATATTCCACTGTGTTGATGTTGGGTTTTATGCCCTAAATAAAACTCATTTCAATATAATCAGATTTACTTATTAATATAGATCAGAAATAACATTTAATGTTGCATGGTTCACATGATTTATTTCATGATTATATGTACATAATGTATGAATTCATCTGAAACCATTTCCACATACTTGATCCTGTTTATTGTGTTGCCAACATATTGGAAAGTAAACATGACTATGTGAATAAAGTTTCCTAGATTTATCAGACATAGGGTTTTACTGATATGATAATCTACAACAGAGTTTACTTACATTTGGAGAAATTCTATGTTCTTTCCAGAGCATTGGTTAAAGTAAAGCTCAGGTTGGATGCATGGAGTATGCATCGGAAGGGACCGATATTGAACTTTGACTTAGATTTATTAAACTTACTGTAATATCTATTCAAGTCAATATCGCCTAGTTGATCCTAGATCAAATGATCTTAATCCTGTTATGATTAGGCTCAATCTCAAGAGGCTATTCGTGATCTTTGATTTGTTAGTTAAGCCTACTTTTAGGTCAGGGTGATACGTACATTTTGGGAACACGGTAGTGCAATTGAGTGGGAGCGCTAACATAAACATGGAATTTATAGCTTCTATCTGGCGAATAGTAAGTAAAGGATGATCTCCTTCGAGCTTGACCAAACGAAAATAAATTGAGGAGTACTCATTTCACATAAGCTGAAATATCATTTATACGGGGTTAAGTGTTTCAAGGATAAAATACATTGTAGGGTGTAACGGTAATTTTTGGAATTATTTTACCAAGATCTTAGATCTACTCATAAGTATGTTTATTAACACCCTAAATATGAACTTTCTAAAACGATGAAATAAACACGTATAAAGTTTAAGAAACCTTTCATTGGGTGCAGCGGAATTAAATGACTCCTTCCGTTCAGATCTCTAACCCTTGTATCCTTTCTGTAGCAGAGTATTATCAAAATCTGAACCTGGATCTCTTTCTCTGAATCCTTGATGCTGAAACTCCTTTCCTGATGATCTTTCTTCACGATCTTCCTCACTATGATTGAGGTATTGCTTGCTGTGTGTGGGCACTACTCTAATCAATAAGGTAATTTCGAAATATGAAGGAAGAAGAGAGAGAGAGGGTGGCGGCCAAGGTAGAGAGAGAAAGGCTCAGTTTTTCTGATTCAGAAGTGTAATTTTCCTGAAGCCTTCACTACCTATTTATAACATTCCACTAGGGTTAGGTTTGAATTATTTGGCATTAAAATAATGAAAATATCAGTTTAAAATGCCTACAAAAGTGGCCGACCATGGCTTATTGGGTTTGGGCCTTGCTTTTTGCAATTTTGCAGTTTTAACACTTTTGTATCTGATTTTCTCAAAATGCCAATTTTCTAATTCAACCATTTAAATGCCAATTCTAACTATTTAATAACTATAAATAATTATTAAATAATATTGTCATTTATCATATTTATTAATTGAACCATACAAAGTATCATAATTAACAAATGTGCCCCTAATAACTCTTTCTTTACAATTTCGCCCTTACTTAGTGAAAATTTCACAAATAGACATAGTCTAATTTGTGAATTATAATTGATTAATCAAAACCAATTACATGAGTCTTACAAACAATATTATCTCAACTAGTGCGGGGACCATGGGTCTATATAACCGAGCGTCCAATAAGTAGATCAAGAATTTAGCACTAAAATTCACTAACTTATTAATTCTTCGTTGAATCCACGCATAGAACTTAGAATTGCACTCTCAGTATATAGAATGCTCTATATGTTCCACCATATAGACGCATCATTAGTTATCCATTGTTATAATCCTTATGTGATCAATGATCCTCTATATGAATGATCTACACTGTAAAGGGATTATAACAATGGATAACTAATGATGTGTCTATATGGTGGAACATATTGAGCATTCTATATACTGAGAGTGCAATTCTAAGTTCTATGCTTGGATTCAACGAAGAATTAATAAGTCAGTGAATTTAGGTTATAAATTCTTGATGTGCTTATTGGAAGCTCGGTTATATACACCCATGGTCCCCCCACTAGTTGAGATAATATTGCTTGTAAGACTCATGTAATTGGTTTTGATTAATCAATTATAATTCTCAAATTAGACTATGTCTATTTGTGAATTTTTCACTAAGTAAGGGGCGAAATTGTAAAGAAAGAGTTTTAGGGGCATATTTGTTAATTATGATACTTTGTATGGTTCAATTAATAAATATGATAAATGACAATATTATTTAATAATTATTTATAGTTATTAAATAGTTAGAATTTTCATTTAAATGGTTGAATTAGAAAATTGGCGTTTTTGAGAAAATCAGATGCAGAAAAGATAAAACTGCAAAATTGCAAAAAGTGAGGCCCAAATCCACATTGCATGGCCGGCCACTTTTATAGGAATTATCCTCTGATATTTTCATTATTTTAATGCCAAATAATTCAAACCTAACCCTAGTGGAATGCTATAAATAGATAGTGAAGGCTTCAGGAAATTTACACTTAACTTTCTACTTTTTCCTTCAGAGAAAAACCTGAGCCTTCTCTCTCTATACCTAGACGCCACCTTCTTCTCTTTCTTCCCTCTTCAATTTCGAAATTTCTTAGTGTTAGAGTAGTGCCCACACACAGCAAGTGATACCTCAATCATAGTGAGGAAGATCGTGAAGAAAGACTTTCAACAAGAAGGAGTTTCAGCACTAAAGAATTAGAGAAAGAGATCCAAGTTCAGATATTGATAATGCTCTGCTACAGAAAGGAATCAAGGGCTATATATCTGAACGGAAGGAGTCATTATATTCCGCTGCACCCAATGTAAGGTTTCCTAAACTTTATATGTGTTTATTTCATCGTTTTAGAAAGTTCATATTTAGGGTGTTAATCAACATACTTGTGAGTAGATCTAAGATCCTAGTAAAATAATTTCCAACAAGTGGCCTCAGAGCCATGGTAATTGATTTGCTTGCAAGAAATTTGGACTTTAAAACGATTGTTTGTTATTTGGATGGTTTCATGTTGTATTGAGTGTTATATGATGATTGATTGATGTTTGTGAATTTTCGTGCAAAATAATTGAAATTTTGTTTCTGGAATTATTTTTATTGGATATTATGGGAAAAATTAAGCAATTTACCTTTTTACAGAACTCAATTTTCGATTTAATTTGAATTAGTTATGATTTTTTGAAGTTTCGAAAAAAACGAGATCGTGCAACTGGGACACGCGCGCAGAAATCATGCAATTCCTTCCCTGCGCCGAGGTTCCACGCCCAAGCACACCCCATGCGCGCGCGGACATGTATGCTCAGCATACTGTCCGTACAGCTCGCATTTTTTTCGTTTTTCTTCGATTTTTCATGCTTTTTCATGGATTTAACTTCCGATTTTTTGTGTAGTTCTGTATTTATACATTTACTATTCCTAATTCAATTCTAATTATCATAATTACATTAATTAACTTTTTTTTAATTTAATTCATGATATTAGTGTAATTTGAATTTGAAAATAGTAAATATCTATCTTTTTGCTTAATTATCTATCTTATTTTTAAATTTGATTATATCTTATCTTATTTTTAAATTTAAGGTCAGATATTAAATTTTTTAAATTAATTTTTTTTTAAATAATTTGATCTTATTTAAATTTAAAATAAGATAACTATAATCATGTAATTTTAAATAGATGTAAGATATTTTGCTAACTTTTAAATTTTGTTATTTTATTTATTTAAATTAAATTATAAAATCTGAAAAAGATGTTTATTTATCTTTTTTTAATTTTTATTTATAAAATAACATTACATTTTTAAAAAGCAGTTAGCAAATTTTGAAATGATATTTAGGTTGGTTGAAACCTAATTTTTTAAAATTGTAGGTTTAATTTTAAATATTATTATATTAATTTCAAAAAATTTTAAATTTTATTTTATTTTATTTTTCGAAAATAATTTTTTTTTATTTAATTAATTTTTTGAAATTATTTATTTAAAATTAAATAAATCCTACATCCAACTATCCAGCTAACCTTGTTGCAGAAGTATGTGTTTTAGCTTGTTTGTAAGTTTTTAAAACCTATTATTGCTTGATTGTAAATAGCCATGGTTAACTTGTTGACAGATCCAATGATCTGATTTTAACTCATGGCTCCCTTGGTCAAGTAAATAATTTGTAACAGGTATATTTACAATCTTCTTTCATCTGTGTATGACCTAGCAACATGATAGGACCCATCCAAATTGTGTGCCTGTGTGAGCCTATGTGTTTAATTTTATTATAGATGCATGTAGGTTGTTGTTGCTAAATAAAATATCATAGTTCTTGATAGATTTTATTTAAGCCCATTTAGTTTTGGGCCTATTCAATTAATAACAGTTGTTCATTTTAAGGTTAAATTCCTCTCTTTTGGGCCTTGTGTGAGAGTTGGGAGCCATAGAAGTGGGTACGACATACTGAACCCAGCACCCCCTCACATGAACCACCCCAATTGTGAAGGCCCATTTGCCTGATTTGAATGACTGTACTAGGTTAATTAAATTAGTTTAACCTAATAAAATTGATTAGGAACATAATTAATTACATTTATTTTGAAATTAATTTAAGAAAACCATAGTTTAAAGAATTTTATATTCTAAGCTAAACTATATGTATTTTCTTGTATTTAATTAAATATAGAATTATAACCATCTAGATTCTTTCTGAAGCTTAATTTAAATTTTTCATTAAATATTTCTATTTAAGTTGATATTTAGTTATCTATAACTAACCAGCTTAAATGTGAATATCTTTTGGATTTAAAATTTCAAAATTAAGTTGAGGAATTTTAGGCATTGGTTATTAAGATTCTTTAGATATTTTTTAAGTTGATATTTTTTCAAATATTAACTTAAAATGGAATATTTTCAAATTAAGTGGTTATAACTTAATTTTAAATTTAATTAAATCTAATTTGAAAGATATTTAAGTTTTTTTTTAGATTCTTCTAAAACAACTTAAACAAGATATTTTTTCAAATTTTGTGGAAAAGATACTTAGTCAAATAAGATATTTTCTAGATAGTTATTTCTAGACTACTTATTATTTCTAATACTAAATAGGAAAATATTATACATTGTGAAATTAATTATTTAAATAATTCATTTTGGTACAATTGATTTTAAGTATATTTTTTTCTAGTATTAAACTAGAGATTAATAATTAAGCATTCCCTACACTTAATTATTTATTTCTTGAATTTAATACATTTAATTAAATTAAAAATTAAATATGTAAGTTGATTTTCATCATGATACTTAAATATTTCTTTTTCATGACACTTAATTAAATAGAAAATTATTTTTAGTTGAAATTTATTTTTTCAACTAAATTTAAATAATTTTCAAAATATGTTTTTTCTTTATTTTATTAATCAATTTTCGAAATTGCATTTCATAATGCAAGATGATTTTGAATTTATCTTGAAAAATAGATTAAGTTGTAAATTAATTATTTATTTTAATTAATTCTTGGACCAACTTAAATCAATGATTTTTTCATTTATTGATTAATTTAAAATAAATGAATTAAAGTATATTATTATTAGAAATTGAATTAATTAGTCAAAGGAAAATCTAGATAGGTGATATTTTTGCTTGAAGTATTTTTCTAAGTAATTATTATTTAAGTATTTCGAAAATATAAAGTTTCTATACTTTCTTTTTCAAAATACAATAAATATATTCTCATGAAAATTTATTTTGAGTTGCAAATTAATTTAAATTAATACAACTTAAATAATTTTCTTAATATTTATATATCAAAATTACTACTAAGATGGAAATAATTCAACTTATTTTAATCACCATCTAAGTATAATGTTATAAATATTAAATTAAATTTTAATTTAGAATTTTAATTATAAATTCGATATTTAATGAATATATTTTATTATAAATAATAATAAAAATACATTTTAAATAATGAGCTTTATTATTAAGATATTCGATCTCCATTGTTGGTTTTACATCGCGTTTGTTTTAGTGAGTAATCCTCCCTAATGGAGGAACGTTCATTAGCAATTTCGCATCGTTTAATCTCGAAAGATAAGTAGTTTGTAAGTGTTTTATATGGTATGGATCACCCTAATGGTGGCGACCATATTTGACTTGCAAATTATGAAACAATGGTGGAAGCTCATAAGATAGAATTGCCTTGACTCTCGCCTAAACGGGACAACGCTGAATTCCAATCTTGATCGAATAAAAGGTTGCTAGAATGATTATCATTTTAGATGAGCTGACAACTCTATTCAATGGATGGTAGCTTTGACTCTCGCCTAAACGGGACACTGATATCAGTTTGTTGAAAACCTTGGAAATAATTTAGGATTGTATGTTTTAGTATTTTCACTTGTCATTCCAACCTGCTATATGTTTAATTATTTCTGAATTGTGTATGAATTTATATTGAACCATGTTATTTTCTGTTATTAAGTTGTAGTTTAATTTCGAATCTTCATTGTTGGTCTAACTTGGTTTGTTTATCTAACGAGATAAATCCCTAATGGATTTTCACCATTAGACATTCATAATAGTGTTAGATCTCGAAAGATAAATATTGTATATGCAACATCTAGCTGTTCATCAATTGATGACACCTTAGACTAGTATTTTTACGATATGAAACAAGAAGATTGTATAAATAAGATTACTTTGACTATCGTTAATCGAAGCATTGTTGGAGTCTTATTTATAAACGAAATTATCCTAATTCCTCTTAGCTTATTCATTTCGGATTAGCTCAATAACATATCATTGGATGAATGGTCTATATATCATTTCATGTCATTCTAATTTTTCTCTTCAGAAAATAAATGACGCATATGATTATAATCCCGAAATTCTATTCCCAATTGATATAAATCCTCAATCTTAGAAATCTTCTAGTTGTATAGGCAAATCTGACTTAGAGTTTAAATTAGTAGTAGTGGTCCAAGAAAGAATTACTCATTATATTTGGTATAAATTTAAGTCTTTGACTTTAATTTTAGAATCCAAACAGAAATTTTCTTATATTTCTAATTCCAGGATACAATACAGTTACACTTTCACAGGTGTTTAATAACCATTTTCTATCCATGGTTTCTGTTGACCGAGGTTTTCGGCAACCAATAAAATATTATAAGTTTATAGAGCGATGAGAAAACTAGAGAAGGATTTTTACGTGGTTGGGGCGTTAATGAGCCTTAGTCCACGAGTCTATCTTATTTATGGATGTACTTAATACAGAATGTATTTGGTGAATGTATCACCCTTCTAAATACAAAGAATGTTCTTGGTGAGTATTTACTCTTCTTGCTCTTATGCAGCCCGAGATTCTCGATCCCATTTAATGAGCTTTGAGGGGGTATTTATAGTGTTTTTGGTGGGGTGATCCCCAGAACCACTGTACAAGTGTATCTGTAAGTGTCCATAAAGTTGGGTATTCCCAATGAATATACCATGAGTAATGTATGGTCAAATCCCTAGGTGCTGTAGGGCTTTTATGTGGAATGTCCTTATTGTCTTTTGACTGATGTGACTCTTCACTGTGTAGCCATCGATAGACTTAAATGATCATTACTTCGTAGCTGCTGGTTGGAGGTTGTGCCGTCAGACTTTATTGCGTGTATCAGTCCCAACACGCTTCCTCCCATGCGGCATTAAATGCGACTTGATTGCTCAGGAGAAACCTGACACCCCGCAGAGATGCCTTAACGTTACTTGGGCTTCCGGGAGCATATGGGATTCCATATGCTTTCTCTGGGAGACGTGTCCCGGATGCTGCTTCATTGCATAAAGACTTAGCAAATAACTTGGATTATAAGTTGCTTGATCCACGTGTCCTTGTCTGGTTGGTCCACGTATATTGGGAAAAATCAGGGGCAACATTTACCCCCAAGCCTTGTTTATTTGAAAAATAAAACAAGGCTTGCTCAAGTGCTTCCGGTTGACTCCTCGGTTTCCTGGCACGAGCTTTGCGCGCGTGAGGGTGCATTTAATGATGGCCTTTAATGCAGCGATTCACTTTTTGCAGAATTCGATTTGTTTCACGCCCATTGATTGATACAGCGCATTAATGGTGTCAGACGGACACTCAAACGTTTCCACCGCCTTAATTACAAATCAATCTGATCCGTTGATCTTTGAGAATTCGAATCGTGCGTTTTCCCAACCGTTCGATTGGTAGGTGATAGTGCCTGTTCCTCATGCAGCTTTGCCTATAAAAGCCACCACCTTTCCTTCATTTCGGTTACTTCCCATTTCTTGCCAACTTCGCTCAAGTTTCCCAGAGAGAAAAATTCTCAGACCAAGAAAACACTGTTGAACACTTTGTAATTTTCCCAGTCCATCTTCGTTCACTACTGTCAATCCTTCTTATCTTTGCTTGATCTACAGCAGAACCCCCAGTCTCAACACTTCACTGTAAGTTTCTTGCACCCCTTGCTTTACTGTACATGGCATGCTTTTACTTATCTGCTCGTTTTTTTTGGGTTTTGTATTTGAAGTTTCTGGGAATGCAATCTTTTAGATTTTTCACGTAACAGGTCTAGATTCACCATTTCTGGTGTTAAGATTACTCTTGTCACGTATTTGTTACTATTTTTTGCAAAAGACCATACGTTCTTCGTATACTGGTCATTTAGGGCATAAGAAAGATTGCTCTCTTTCAATTTTCTGCCCTTTCTTTTTCTTTGGTGCGCAATGTCGTCTTCAGTGAATTTATTGCACCCGACTCTTGTCCAGGAAATCCTTCTAGGGTTCCCTGTTTGACAGATGTCCGGAGGGGGCCTCTTTCCAGCGGTTAGGGGACCCCCATTCCCTTTTTCTTGGTTTAGGGTTTGGTATGGGGCCTAACTGCTGGAATCTTAAGTCTTTTTACAGAATCAAAACATGTCTGCATCTGGTTCAAAGTCATCCAAGAAGAGTGGTAAGCGTCTGGCTACCCTCGAAGATGTCTCACTGGGTCCTGTTGCCCACGAGGGGTATAAGTCTCGGGCCACCGGATGGGAGGCGGCGAAGCTTCACTCTACTCTAACTTGCCCCCATCAAGTGGAGAACATCGTGGAGGTAGCAGGAATCAAGCATTCCACGTCTAGGACGTACCACCGACCGCCTCGTGATGCGAAGACACCCAACCATAACTACGGCGGCTTCGGGGCTTGGAGCCAGACGCACTTGATGGTCGGGGCCATGCTTCCTCTCCAGGACTACTTTGTTAATTTTTTAGTTTTTGTCGGCCTTGCGCAATACCAACTGATTCCTCAGGCATACCGCCTGCTCTCAGGCTTATTTATTTTTTACTCCGCCCGGGGATGGGGCTCTCCCAGCCCGGCGGAGATATTGTATTTTTATGAACTTGTTTCCGTCCCCAAGAAGGGGGACAAACTTAAAGACAGTTTTTATGGATTCCGGGCCCACCCTGCCAATGATGGGGTGGTCCCTTATAATAGGCAAACTCATGTTAAGGAGTATCGCCATCGTTTTTTCTTCTCCTCCGGGTTCCGAGCGGTGGAACATCCGGAGCTCCTCACGGAGTGGGTTAGGATTCCCCCTTATGAGCGGACCGCGCCCACTCAGGTCTTTCTTCGGAGAGCCCAGGCCTTTGCCACTTATGACCGGGCGGACCTCGACGTCGGGGGCCTGGTTACGACGGAGAATTGCCGGAAGGCCAAGCTCATCCTGCCGCACCAATCAGTGGAGGACTCTAACCTTTCCAGGGTTATCTGTCCCAATGTGAGGGCGCCTGCCGTGGAGAAGATCTTTCGGGACGAGATCATCACCACTGCCGAGAAGAAGTACCAAGAATATCTCTACCTGAAGGCTCAGGAGAAAGCTTACTCCAAGGCTCAAGCAGCTTCCGGGAGGCCACTCCGCATGGGGAGCTCGGTCGAGAGGAGAAGCCAGGCGAACGCTGGGAAGCCCCTTCGTATTGGGGACTCGGCTGAGAGAAGGGCTCCTAGGCCAAAGCCTTCGGCTCAGGAGCCGAACACTGGGGCTCCTGGCGCCAGCACTTCCGGCTCCGGTAAGTCTCCTTTAGCAGTACATTACGTTCCTTCTGTTGGCGAATATGCCAGTCTTAGGCCTGTAGGGTTCGATGAGCGTCTTTATAGGTTTAGGATGCCCTCGACCCGGTGGGGAGACCATATGAAGGAATTTTATTTTTCCAACTTAGGAGATTTCCTAGGTCGGTCCCGGATGGGTTCTGGTCCTCCGGAGCCCGTTCCCTTAGACCCTTCGGCTTATATTTCATCCAGCTGGTTCCGGCCTTCGGACAGCTATCTCGGAGACGATGCTGCCAGCGTTAAGATTCGGAACTTTGCTAGGGCCGAATGAGAGAGTCAGGGTCGGACTAGCTTGATTGATATATCTGAGTGTTTATTGTTTTCCATGGACGTCCTAACACTTGCCTTTTTTCTTTTGTTGTAGCAGGTACTTCCATGGATTCCATTTTGGCCGAACTTGCCGGGGTTCACACTCCTGAAGCTCCCCCTCCTTTAACTTCTTCCCAGATGGCCGCCCCTTTAAAGGCTTCTTCCAGTGCCCCTCCAAACACTATTGACTTAGTGGATGAGGAGGTGCTTCCGGGAGAAGGTCAAGAAAAGCAATTGGGCTTTTCTGAGGAAGTTGAAGAAGGTCAAGAAGAGCAACGAGCTCTTCCTGAGGAAGTTGAAGAAAGTGAAGAAGAGCAAGAAGTTGCTCTGATTCACAAGCGCAAGGGCAAAATGGTTGCCCAGGAGGAGCCCAAACGGCAACGTAGAGCTTATACTCCGGCCCATGGTCTTGATGGCGGGATCTCTCCCGAGATGGAGGAACACACTGCCCCTCTGAATATTGTGCTGACTCCGGTTCCTGGAGATGAGGTGAGGCAGGAGCTCCGGATAGCTAAACACAACTACGCCATGGATGAATACTCCCGGGGGTATGCTGAAGTGGAGGCTCTGAAGAGGATTTTACGAGTTGAGATGCAAAATACTCTCAACAACCTGGAATACTAGAATCCATGGGATTTAAATTTGGATCCCTTGTCGGATTGGTTCGGTCGTTTCCTCGGGCCCACTTTCGCTCCCTTTGCCGCGGAGATGACCGTCGAGTTTGCGTCCCAGCTTACCCGGTGTGCACCCAGGCGGTTCGCTGCTTGTGCATCCCTGAACTCCATTTTCCAAGTCCAGGATCTCAGCCACTCCCTCACTGTGGTAAGTATTTTGTAGTTTACTTTTCTCCTTATTATTTTTTCTTGGAGATTCTTACTTATACTTGTATCCTTTCCCAGCTTGCTGCTGAGGCCGGCCGCCTTTCCAAGAACATAATTAATCATGGCTTCGTCCTGTCCGGTTTTGGGGACATGGATGAAGTTAAGAAGATCCTTCAGGACCTTATTGCTGAAAGGCGGCTTTATCAGGAGGATGCTGAGTGCCGGGAGGCCCTAGCCAAGGCCAGTGTGGAGGAGGCCAAGCGGAGGGAATGATCCGGGAGGAGGCCCTTCGGAGAGATAGGCTGGAGGCCAGGTACCAAGAGGAGCTGAGGGCGAAGGGCAAAGCCACTGCTAAGGCCATGCGAGAGCTTCGGGAGGCCAGGGAAGCCTTGGATGAAATGGCTGCCAAGATGAGGTCCTTAGAGGACACTCACTGGGCAAACTTAGAATCCAGGGCCAACCTGGCTGCAGAGCTGAAGGAGCTCAAAGACTTTAAAGACCAAGCCTTAAAGAAGGCAAAAAGAGATGAGCTTCTTTCTCCTGTCTCCTGCAGCCGGTGCGCCAAGCGTTTTGATGATGGCGTCTTCATGTCCTGGTCCACAAATGACCAGAACATCAAGCGTACCTTCTACCCCAAACCCGAGGAGATGATCGCAAAGTTCCGGGAGAAGAAGAAAAAGCTTGATGCCATGGTGGAGGCGCGCATCGGTCCTCGCCTTCCTCCTCGCATTGATTAGGCCGCTTCGAGTTTAACCCATTACAACCAGGATTTCACTCTTTTTCTCTCTTCTTTTTTTTTTTATTTACAGCCAATTTTCTTGTATTTAAGACAATATTTACATAACTGTTTTTATTTAAAGGGGAGACAATATTTAAGGCCTGTCCCCGGGCCATTTTTATATATTTTGACCTGCCCTTAGGGCTAGGATTTTTGTATTTATATATGATCTTTTTCGATGCACATATCTTTCTTTTGGACCTGCCCTTTGGGTCAGGATGTTTATACTTATGCTTTTCATTTTTCTTTTTTGTGCATACTCTTTTTTGACCTACCCTTTGGGTATTTTGACCTGCCCTTTGGGTCAGGATATCTTACTTAGTTTGTGTTTTGTCTGTTCGTGTGGTATACCTTAGTACCCCCTGAGTGGCATAGAAACTTTGTTTTTAAGGCACTCAGTTTTATTTATCATGCGAAGGTTGTATACATTTAGACGGTACAAACTCTTTAAACAAAATCTAAGTTACATTTTTGGTTATTGGTAGTACTTTCTAAGGTGATCGACATTCCAGGCTCTTGGCACAATGGTTTCATCCATCCTTTTTAGCTTGTAAGTGCCTGAACCGATTTCGTCCTCGATTTCATATGGTCCTTCCCAATTTGGCCCAAGTACCCCCACTCCGGGTTCTTGGGTAGCTGGGAAGACTCTTCTTAAGACCATATCCCCAATAGAAAATTTTCTGTTTTTAACTTTGGAGTTAAAATATTTGGTCACCTTCTTTTGATAAGCTGCCATCCGTATTTGAGACTCGTCCCGGAGTTCTTCAATTTGATCCAGAGCTTCTTGAAGCAAAGCCGGATTCGTGGCTGGATCGTAAGTCGTTCTCCTGTGGGACGGGAATAACGTTTCTACCGGGACCATCGCTTCGCAACCGTACGCCATTGAAAAAGGCGAGTGGCCGGTCGTGGTTCTAGGGGTCGTCCGGTAGGCCCATAACACTCTTGGCAACTCTTCGGGCCAGTTGTTTTTGCAGGCCAGCAGCTTTTTCTTCAGGGTGACCTTTAGGATTTTATTGACTGCTTCTGCTTGACCGTTTGTTTGCGGTCTTGCCACCGCGGAGAAGCTTTTCACTACTCCGTGTTGGTTGCAGAAGTCAGTAAATTCTTCGCAATCAAATTGCTTTCCATTGTCAGAGACTATTTTGTGAGGCAGGCCATATCTACATACTATGTTTTTGATAAAAAAGTCTAGTGCGTTTTTAGCAGTTATAGTCTTCATGGGCTCAGCCTCCGTCCATTTGGTGAGTAGTCTACTGCTACTATTGCATACTTTACTCCTCCTTTTCCTGTTGGCAGGGACCCAATAAGATCTATTCCCCAAACCGCGAAGGGCTAGGGACTAGTCATCAGGGTAATTTCATTAGGGGGAGCTCTCGGTATGTTCGTGAACCTTTGGCACGAATCACACTTTTGGACGTAGTCTATGCAATCTTTTTTCATTGTTGGCCAGAAGTATCCCTATCTCAATATTTTCTTCGAGAGACTGGGTCCTCCTGTATGATCTCCACAGAAACCTTCGTGGACCTCTAGCATAATTTGTCTAGCTTCAGGGTCCGATACACACCTTAAATAAGGCATGCTGAGTCCTCTTCGGTAGAGAATTTGATCCATCATTACATAACGATGAGCCTGATACTGAATCTTTCGAGACAGTGCCCTTTCTTGGGGAAACTCACCTTTTGTTATGTATTCTATGATGGGGACCATCCAGCTGGGTTCTTGCCCAACCGTCATTATGGCCTCTTTCATTTTGATGCTCGGCTCTGCCAAGCGTTCCACTGGTACTACCCCCAGCCCTTCGAT
The DNA here is from genome assembly GCF_029168945.1 of Cannabis sativa. Classification (NCBI taxonomy): domain Eukaryota; kingdom Viridiplantae; phylum Streptophyta; class Magnoliopsida; order Rosales; family Cannabaceae; genus Cannabis; species Cannabis sativa. Next base: position 65,563,905 of record NC_083602.1, read on the forward strand.
TTCACTATCTGAAGCTAACTTAGCCAGACAGTCCGCATGAGCATTCTTTTCTCGGGGGATTCTTTCTATTTTGTAATCCGTGAACTCGTGGAGCAGCTCCCGAACTATTGTTACATATGCGGCCATTCGCTCGCCGCGCGTTTGGTATTCTCCCGATATCTGATTTACGACCAACTGGGAATCACTGTAGACTTCCACTCTTTTGGCCCCTACGGCTTTCGCTAATTTCAGCCCTGCTATTAGGGCTTCATATTCTGCCTCATTGTTCGAAGCTGGGAAGTCGAACTGTAGGGCCGCCTGGAGTCGCAGTCCGGTCGGGGATATCATTGCCACTCCTACTCCGGATCCATTTTCATTGGAGGCTCCGTCCACAAACACTCTCCATGTGGGGACCGATGGTGCTGGCACATTTGCAGTTGCCTCGGCTTCGTTGCATTCGGTAATGAAGTCTGCCAAGGCTTGGCCTTTTATGGAGATTCGGGGAATCTAGTGTAAGTCGAATTGGCTTAACTACATTGCCCACTTGAGGAGCCTTCCGGATGCTTCAGGTTTTTGGATGACTTGCCGGAGCGGGTGGTTGGTTAGTACCTTAATCGGATGCGCTTGGAAGTATGGCCTCAATTTTCTTGAGGCCATGAGGAGGCAAAAGACCAACTTTTTGATGATGGGGTACCTCGTTTCTGCTCCTATCATGCACTTGCTAACATAGTACACGGGATGTTGAGTTTTCTCTTCCTCCAGGACTAGGGCAGCGCTGACCGCGTGCTCGGAGACAGCCAAATATAGAAATAGGTCCTCTTCGAGAACAGGTTTTGACAGGATAGGGGGCTTGGCCATATGTTCTTTCAGTTTCTTGAATGCCTCCTCGCATTCGTCCGACCACTCAAACTTTTGACACTTCTTTAGTATGTTGAAGAAGGGGATGCATTTGTCTGTAGACCGTGAGATGAAACGGCTCAGGGCAGCAACCTTTCCGGTTAGGCTCTGCACATCTTTATGCTTTTTGGGGGATGGCATGCTCAGGAGTGCTTGGATTTTTTCTGGGTTTGCCTCAATTCCCCTCTGGCTGACGATGAAGCCTAGGAACTTCCCTGATTTGACCCCAAAGGTGCATTTCTTTGGGTTGAGCTTCATGCCGTATCTCCGGACTACCTCGAAACACTCCTCTAAGTCATCCGCATGGCTATTGCATGCTTTGGACTTGACGAGTATATCATCTACATAAACCTCCATGTTTCGTCCCAGGAGGCCTTTGAACATCCGGTTGACCATCCTTTGGTAGGTCACTCCGGCGTTCTTCAATCCGAAGGGCATGACTAGGTAACAGTATACCCCCTTATCGGTCCTGAAGCTAGTGCACTCTTGGTCCGCCGTATGTGTTGGGTTTTATGCCCTAAATAAAACTCTGTTTCAATGTAATCCAGATTATTCAATATCAATAAAGTAATAGAAGTAATTTTTCATTCACTTGTGTATGTTTTGGTTCACTTAATCAATTGTTTGTCTATTTGATTTATAAATTCATCCAAACCCCTTTCACATACTTGAACATGTTTATTGTGTTGTCAACACAGTGGAAAATAAACATGACTATGTGAATAAAGTATTCCTAGATTTATCAGAACACTGGGTTTCACTGATATGACAATCTACAACAGAGTTTACTTACATTTAGAGAAATGTTATGTTCTTTCCAGAACATAGGTTAAAGTAAAGCTCAGGTTGGATGCATGGAGTATGCATTGGAATGGACCGATATTGAACTTTGAATTAGATTTAGAAACTTACCGTAAACATCTATTCAAATTCAATATCATAAGTTGATCCTAGATCACATGATTGAAATCCTGATATGGTTAGGCTTAATTTCAAGAGTCTTATTCGTGTTCTTTGATTTGTTAGTTAAGCCTAAATCTTTAGTCTGGGCAATACATACATTTTGGGAACACGGTAGTGCGATTGAGTGGGAGCGCTAACATAAATATGGAATCTATAGCTTCTATCTGGCGAATAGTAAGCAAAGGGTGATTTCCTTCGAGCTTAACCAAACGAGATAAATGATTGAGTACTCATTTCACTTAGTTGAAATATCATTTATACAGGGTTAAGTGTTTTAAGGATAAAATACATTGTAGGGTGTTACGGTAATTTAAGTCCCTTTACAGTGTAGATCATCCATATAGAGGATCATTGATCACATTAGGATTATAACAATGGATAACTAATAATGTGTCTATATGGTAGAACATATAGAGCATTCTATATACTGAGAGTGCAATTCTGAGTTCTATGTGTGGATTCAACGAAGAATTAATAAGTCAGTGAATTTAAGTGGTAAATTCTAGATCTGCTTATTGGAAGCTCGGATATATAGACCCATGGTCCCCTCACTAGTTGAGATGATATTACTTGTAAGACTCATTTAATTGATTTTAATTAATCAATTAAAAATTCTCAAGATGGACTTGTCTATTTGAGAATTTAGCACTAATTAAGGAACAGTAAATCGAGATTTTGAAGGGCATATTTATTAATTAGGAAACTTTAATTAGTTTCATTATTAATAAAATAAATGATAATATATTATTTGATAATTAATTTTAATTATTAAATAATTAGATTTGTCATTAATATGGTTGAACAATGGAATTGGCAGTTTTTCACAAAACAGGAAACTATCAGTGTAGGAAAAGGAAAGTAGGAAAAGTGGCAAGCCTTGTTTCCACATTGCCTAGGCCGGCCACTTAGCTTCCTTTTCCCTTTGATTTTTTCAATTCCAAATGCCAATCATAGCCCTTGGTGGTCTTCTATAAATAGAAGGCAAAGGCTTCAGAGTTACAAAACAACTGTACAACCTTTTCACAGCATTATTCTGAAAGAATTTTCTCTCAAAAAATTCTCTCTGAGCCGCCACCCTCTCTCTCTCTCTTCCTTCACTGTTTCGAAATGTATAAGTGCTAGAGTAGTGCCCACACACATCAAGTAATACCTCAATCATAGTGAGGAAGGCTGTGTAGATTTCAGAGACAACAAAGAAGGACTATCGGGCTCAGATCTTGATTATACTCTGCTACAGAAAGGAATCAAGGGTTAGAGATCTGAGTGGGTGGAGACATATATTCCGTTGCAATCACTGTAAGATTTATGATACTCTTATGTGTTTAATTTCATATCGTTTTTAGAAGTTCATATTTAGGTTGTTAAATCAACATACTTGTGAGTAGATCTAAGTTCCTGGTAAAATAACATCCAACAACTGGCACCAGAGCCATGGTAATTGATTTGCTTGCAAGAAATTTGGACTTAAAACGATTTGCTTGTTTTTTGGATGGTATCATGTTGCTTTGAGTGTCATATTGATGTTTGATTGTTGTTTGTGAATTCTGAGAAAAATGGTTACTGTTCTTATTCTGTAATTATTTTTGTTGGATAGTTTGGAAAATTCTAAGCAATTTACCTTTTTACAGAACTCGATTTTGATTTAATTTGAATTAGTTATGAATTTTTGAAAATTGGAAAAATCGGGGTGACGAGCAACTCATCACGCGCGCGGAATGGCTGCTTGCAGCCTTCCTGCGCCGTGATTTCTCGGTCAAGCACCCTGGATCCGCGCGCGGATGGCCATGCACTGCATGCCATCCGTACAGTTCATCCAATTTTTCAATTTTTTTTCGATTTTTCATGCTATTTCATGGAATTAAATTCCGATTTTTTTGTGTAGTTTTGTATGTTGATTTTTGTTTTTCAAATTTCAAATCTAATTATCAGAAATAAATTAATTTTAATTTTTAAAATTAATTTTAGATATTGGTGTAATTTGATTTTGAAAATAGGAAAAATCAAGTTTTGCTTACCTTTTTTTTTCTTATTTCCTTTAAAATTTGATTATTTTATTTTTTTTTAAGGTCAGATATTAATTTTTTTTTTGGTAACTTGACCTTAATTAAAATAAGATCATAATAATCATGATAATTTCAAAAAGTGGAAATAAGGTATTTTTGTTAACTTTTAAATTTTGTTATTTTTTAATTAAATTAAATTGTAAAACAAGAAAAGGGTATGTATTTACCATTTTCTATTTTATTATTTAATTTATTAAATAACATGAAATTTAAAAGGAAAGTTAGCAATTTATTTTGAAATGACATTTAGGTTACCCAAAACCTAATTTTTCAAAATGGTAGGTTTAATTTTAATTTTATTTTCGAAATAAATGTTTAAAATTAAATAAATCCTACATCCAACTATCCAAATCTAACCTTGTTGCAGGAGTATGTGTTTTAGATTGTTTGTAAGTTTTCTAAAACCTATTATTGCTTGATCTAAATTGCCTTGGTTAACTTGATGATAGATCCGATGATCTAGTTTTAACCAAAGGTTCAATTGACGATAGATCAAGTAAATAATTTGTAACAGGTAATTTTTACAAACTTCTTTCATCTGTGTATGACCTAGAAACATGATAGGATCCATCCAAATGTGTATGCCTGTGTGAGCCTATATGTTTAATTTCTATTATAGATACATATAGGTGGTTGTTGCTAAATAAAATATCATAACTGATAGATTTTATTTAGGCTCATTTAGTTGTGAGCCTATTCAATTAATAATAGTTATTCATTTTAAGGTTAAATTCCTCTCTTTTGGGCCTTGTGTGAGAGTTGGGAGCCTTAGAAGTGGGTGCGACATACTGGACCCAGCCCCCCCTCACATGAACAACCCCAATTGTGAAGGCCCATTTGCCTGATTTGGATAACTGTGCTAGGTTAATTATATTAGTTTGACCTAATAAAAAAATTGATTAGCAACATAATTAATTTCATTCTTCCTTGAAATTAATTTAAGAAAAACATAGTTTGAATAGTTATATTCTGGAAAGCTATATGTATTTTTCTTGTTTTTAATTAAATATGGAATTATAACCATATAAATTCTTTCTGAATCTTAATTTTATAATTTCATTAAATATTCCTATTTAAGTTGAGATTTAGTTAAATCTATCAAACCAACTTAGATTTGAATATTTTTGAGTTTCCTATTATAAATTAAGTTGAGGAATTTTGGAAATTGGTTATTAAGATTCTTTAGATATTTTTTAAGTTGATATTTTCTAAATATGAGAACTTAAAATAGAATATCTTCTAAATTAAGTGGTTACTACTTAATTGGTAATATTTAATTAAGTCATTGGTTGAAGAATATTTTAAGTTGGGTATTTAGATTTTCTAAACAACTTAAATAAGATATTTTTCAAAATTATTCCATTTTTGAAATTTTATTAAAGTTTTAACTTTAATTTGTAATATTTCATTATTGAGATATGGAATATAAATGATTAAACAAAATACATGTTTAAATAATGAGCTTTAATCAAAGGAAATTCGATCTCCATTGTTGGTTTTACATAGCTATTGTTTTAGTGAGTAATCCTCCCTAATGGAGGAACGTTCATTAGCAAGTTAGCGCCGTTTAATCTCGAAAGATAAGTATTCTTATAGGTTTATTTATATGGTTCATGACCACCCTAATGGTGGCGACTATGTAAGACTTATAAGAATGCGAAACAATGGTAGAAGCTCATAAGATAGAATTGCCTTGACTCTCGCCTAAACGGGACAACGCTGAATTCCAATCTTGATCGAATAAAAGGTTGCTAGAATGTTTGACATTTTAGATGAATTGACAACTCTATTCAATGGATGATGCTTTGACTCTCGCCTAAACGGGACACTGTATCAGTTCGTTGGAAACCTTGGAAAATAAACTATGTTAGATTTAGTATTTTTATAACATAAGTGATTATTTGTTTTCTGAACCTGTGTATGAATTTATAGAACCAAAACCTTACTTCTGTTTATTGATATGTTGTAGTGCCAATATGAATAACCCTCATCCCGATCCACTCCTAGTTAGTATCTTTGCAAAAGAACTCAATAGTGTGAAAATGCATCCTGGTAGTTGCATTAACTCGCACCTATTGTTGATGAATCTGAAATTCCAAAAGGCAAATCTACTAGGAATTGATTTATCAAAGGAACAATGGGTAAAACTCATACTTTATAGTCTTCCTCAGGAGTATAACAGTTTTGTTCTATATTATTTATTGAACAATCCTAACTCCTCCGACATGGACAAACTCGAGTATGAGTTGAGGGCCCATGAGCGGGATTAGATTGCAATGAGACCTCCTAGCATTGCAAGCATTAATCAGAAGAAGAAGATTAAGCATGAGGGCTCTAACAAAGGCATACTTGCAAGTACAATTATCAGACATCATGTTCTATGTGCGAATTGTAATGGAAAGGGACATAAAGAAGAACAATGTCCTAGGCTTCTAGAAAATTCAAACGAAGGTGATGCTTTTGTATTTGAATCATGTGTTTTAGAGAACGACAAATCCTCCTGGATTGTTGATTCTGGATCTACTAACCATGTATGTTCTTCATTGCAGCTGCTTGAAACTTGGGAGAATCTTCACCCAGATGAGTTAAAGCTTAAAGTTGGAAATCGCGAGTTGGTATCGATTAAAGCAAGAGGAACAGCCCGAATCAAGTTTAATTCTAAGAAGTTTTTACTTTTAGAGAATGTTTTATATATTCCTAATTTTGGTAGAAACTTGATTAGTGTTTCATGTTTACAGACACAATTTTATATATTGAATTTTTCGAGTTCAAGTTGTTCAATTTCTCGTAATGGATTTCATATATGTGTTGCAAACATGGAACGAGGGCTTTATGTTTTAAGACCTGATACTCAAATCTCACTAAATACTGAACTTTTCAATGTAGCTAAACCTAGAAGCCTTAAGAGAAAAGAGATTGATAATGATGATCAAACTTATCTATGGCATTTACGTTTAGGTCATATAGGTTTTGATAGACTCAATAGGCTAACCAAAGACGGTCCATTGAAAAATGTCGTCTTAGGAGAACTGCCAGTCTGCGAGTCTTGCCTAGAAGGAAAAATGACCAAATGTTCTTTCTCTGCAAAGGGAGAGCGTGCCAAAGAACCCCTAGGGTTAGTACATTCAGATGTTTGCGGACCGCTGAATGTAAAAGCCAGAGGAGGTTATGAGTATTTCGTCACTTTCATTGACGATTTCTCTAGATATAGTTTTCTTTACCTAATGCAAAAGAAATCTGAAACATTTGAAAAGTTTCAGGAGTTTCATGCTTTGGCTCAAAACCAATTAGGTAAAACATTAAAGATCTTGCGAACTGATAGGGGTGGAGAATATATGGATATGCAGTTCAAAGATCATTTAATTGAACTTGGAATTGAATCCCAATATACTGCCCCAAGCACTCCACAGCAGAATGGAGTTGCAGAAAGAAGAAATCGCACTCTCTTAGAAATGGTTAGGTCTATGCTGAGTTACTCAACTCTGTCTACGTCCTTCTGGGGATATGCTATTCAAATGGCAAACGACATTTTAAATGTTGTTCCATCTAAAGCAGTCCCTAAGACACCCGTCGAACTATGGAATGGTCGCACACCTAGTTTGCGCCATTATAGGATTTGGGGGTGCCTTGCTCACGTCTTAAGAAAGAAAGAAGGCAAACTGGAATCGCGAACTGAGGTTTGCATGTTTGTCGGAAATTCTAAAGAGACTAGGGGTGGACTATTCTATAGTTACAAGGATAACAAAGTATTTGTTTCTACAAATGCTACTTTCCTTGAAGACAACTATATGAAAGACAACAAACCGAAAAGTGAAATTGTATTAGAGGAAATGCTCACAGATACTGTTCCTTCAAATGTACCATCTTCTTCTACTCAAGAAGAGGAACATCCCACTCCCTCAGTTGTAAGCAGGCGAGAAAACTACTACTAAAGCTCCTGTTCAGAAGATCACCGCTCCTCGTCGTAGTGGGAGGGTTTCTACAAAACCATCTCGTTATGGCTTGGATGGTGAAATCAATATGGTCGTTGGTGACGGTATTGATGACGACCCATTAACCTATAAACAGGCAATGGCAAGTCCGCAACGGAAGCGATGGTCAGCCGGTATGGATTCAGAAATGGATTCCATGAAAAAGAACAAAGTCTGGGAATATGTAGAACCACCTGAAGATTTTCGTCCAATTGGATGTAAATGGGTCTACCTAAAGAGAAGGTGTGGACTATGAGGAAACTTTTAGTCCTGTTGCCATGCTCAAATCCATCCGAATTCTTCTCTCCATAGCTGCAGCTTTCGATTATGAAATTTGGCAAATGGATGTCAAGACAGCCTTTCTTAATGGGCTTCTTGAAGAAACCATCTATATGGAGCAACCAGAAGGTTATGTTCTTCCTAGGCAGGAGAATAAAGTTTGCAAATTAAATAGGTCCATATATGGGCTTAAGCAAGCTTCTCGCTCATGGAACAAAAGGTTTGATGAGATCATCAAGACCTACGGCTTTCATCAGAATGAAGATGAACCTTGTGTTTACCAACTCAAGGAAAACCAAGTAGTAGTATTCCTGGTCCTTTATGTTGATGACATTTTGATCATTGGAAACAATATCAAGAAAATGACTCACATCAAGGAATGGCTTGACACTCAATTCGACATGAAAGACTTGGGTGAGGCAGCCTATGTTCTTGGTATTCAGATTGTCAGAAACCGGAAGAACAGATCCCTTGCTCTCTCTCAAACAGCTTACATTGACAAAGTTCTAGAGAGATTTTCCATGACCAATACCAAAGGGGCAAACATGCCCTCTAGACATGGTATCCGTCTATCTAAGGAACAGTGTCCTACTGATCCTCAAGAGATAGAAGACATGGCAAAAATTCCTTATGCTTCGCAGGTTGGAAGTCTAATGTATGCTATGCTATGCACTAGACACGACATCTGCTATGCGGTTGGAATCGTGAGCAGGTATCAGTCAAATCCAGGAAGGGTACATTGGAATGCTGTTAAGTATATTTTGAAATACTTAAAGAGTACAAGAGATTATGTATTAGTCTACAAGGGTGCTGCTTTAAATCCCTTAGGCTATACAGACTCAGATTTCCAGGGATGTCTTGAAGACAGGAAATCTACATCTGGGATGGTGTTTACTCTTTGGGGTGGAGCAGTGGTTTGGAGAAGTGCTAAACAAACTGCGATTTCGGATTCTACCATGGAGGCAGAATACATAGATGCGGCTGAAGCAGCTAAAGAGGTTGTCTGGCTTAGGAAGTTCTTCACCAGTCTCGGTGTAGTTCCTGGAATGGAAAGGCCTCTAGTCCTGCTTTGTGATAACACTGGAGCTATAGCCAACAGTAAGGAACGTCGGAGCCACAAGAGAAGTCAGCACATAGAAAGAAAGTATCATATTATCAGAGAATATGTGGCAAGAGGGGATGTACTGGTGGAGAAAGTGGATACGCAGGATAACTTGGCTGATCCATTCACCAAAGTCTTGGCAGTAACTTCATTCGAAAAGCACCGTCAGAATTTAGGATTAATTGAAATGTACTGATTTAATTTATATTAGTGCAAGTGGGAGTTTGTTAGGTTTTATGCCCTAAATAAAACTCTGTTTCAATGTAATCCAGATTATTCAATATCAATAAAGTAACAGAAGTAATTTTTCATTCACTTGTGTTTGTTTGGGTTCACTTAATCAATTGTTTGTCTATTTGATTTATAAATTCATCCAAACCCCTTTCACATACTTGAACATGTTTATTGTGTTGTCAACACAGTGGAAAATAAACATGACTATGTGAATAAAGTATTCCTAGATTTATCAGAACAACCGGGTTTCAACGATATGACAATCTACAACAGAGTTTACTTACATTTGGAGAAATGTTATGTTCTTTCCAGAACATAGGTTAAAGTAAAGCTCAGGTTGGATGCATGGAGTATGCATTGGAATGGACCGATATTGAACTTTGAATTAGATTTAGAAACTTACCGTAAACATCTATTCAAATTCAATATCATAAGTTGATCCTAGATCACATGATCGAAATCCTGATATGGTTAGGCTTAATTTCAAGAGTGTTATTCGTGTTCTTTGATTTGTTAGTTAAGCCTAAATCTTTAGTCTGGGCAATACATACATTTTGGGAACACGGTAGTGCGATTGAGTGGGAGCGCTAACATAAATATGGAATCTATAGCTTCTATCTGGCGAATAGTAAGCAAAGGGTGATTTCCTTCGAGCTTAACCAAACGAGATAAATGATTGAGTACTCATTTCACTTAGTTGAAATATCATTTATACAGGGTTAAGTGTTTTAAGGATAAAATACATTGTAGGGTGTTACGGTAATTTAAGTCCCTTTACAGTGTAGATCATCCATATAGAGGATCATTGATCACATTAGGATTATAACAATGGATAACTAATAATGTGTCTATATGGTGGAACATATAGAGCATTCTATATACTGAGAGTGCAATTCTGAGTTCTATGTGTGGATTCAACGAAGAATTAATAAGTCAGTGAATTTAAGTGGTAAATTCTAGATCTGCTTATTGGAAGCTCGGATATATAGACCCATGGCCCCCTCACTAGTTGAGATGATATTACTCATAAGACTCATTTAATTGATTTTAATTAATCCATTAAAAATTCTCAAGATGGACTTGTCTATTTGAGAATTTAGCACTTATTAAGGGCAAAACAGTAAATAGAGATTTTGAAGGGCATATTTATTAATTAGGAAACTTTAATTAGTTTCATTATTAATAAAATAAATGATAATATATTATTTGATAATTAATTTTAATTATTAAATAATTAGATTTGTCATTAATATGGTTGAACAATGGAATTGGCAGTTTTTCACAAAACAGGAAACTATCAGTGTAGGAAAAGGAAAGTAGGAAAAGTGGCAAGCCTTGTTTCCACATTGCCTAGGCCGGCCACTTAGCTTCCTTTTCCCTTTGATTTTTTCAATTCCAAATGTCAATCATAGCCCTTGGTGGTCTTCTATAAATAGAAGGCAAAGGCTTCAGAGTTACAAAACAACTGTACAACCTTTTCACAGCATTATTCTGAAAGAATTTTCTCTCAGAAAATTCTCTCTGAGCCGCCACCCTCTCTCTCTCTCTTCCTTCACTGTTTTGAAATGTATAAGTGCTAGAGTAGTGCCCACACACATCAAGTAATACCTCAATCATAGTGAGGAAGGCTGTGTAGATTTCAGAGACAACAAAGAAGGACTATCGGGCTCAGATCTTGATTATACTCTGCTACAGAAAGGAATCAAGGGTTAGAGATCTGAGTGGGAGGAGACATATATTCCGCTGCAATCACTATAAGATTTCTGATACTCTTATGTGTTTAATTTCATATAGTTTTTAGAAGTTCATATTTAGGTTGTTAAATTAACATACTTGTGAGTAGATCTAAGTTCCTGGTAAAATAACATCCAACAGTATGCATCTTTATTTGATTATACCCGGCATAGGCGTCCATGAAGGATAGTAATTTGAATCCAGAAGTGGCGTCTACCATCTGGTCGATCCTGGGCAGCGGGAAGCAGTCCTTCGGACAAGCTTTGTTTAGGTCAGTGAAATCTATACAAACTCGCCAAGTTCCATTCGACTTGGGCACCAGGACCGGATTGGCTAGCCATTCCGGATAGTATACGTCGCAGATCATGCCGTTGGTCAGAAGCTTATCCACCTCTTTCTCTAAAGCCTCGGCTTTCACCGAGTCGAGAGGGCGTCGTTTTTGTTGGACTGGTGGCATGTCCGGATTGACGTTGAGGACGTGGGCGATGACATGGGGACTTATGCCAGTCATGTCCTCTTGGCGCCATGCAAAGATGTCAATGGTGCCCTTCAGTGTTTTTATTATTTTTTCTTTTTCCTCCGGATCCAGGATCTTTCCCAGCCGGAGTACTTTGGTGGAGTCGAGGTCGTACACTGATATTTCCTCGACATCCTCCATTGGTTCCACAATTTTTTCGGACCCTACCCGGGGATCCAACTCATCTTCTTCAGCCATTTCTGGCTCAATGGCTTCCCGGACCATCAATACGGGCAGGTGGGTTGCAACATTGTAACATTGCCTTGCTTCCCCCTGGTTTCCTCTCATCGTCCCGATCCCAGCTTCCTGGGTAGGGAACTTTAGGCATAGGTGCTGAATGGTCGTGACAGCGCCGAAATCTACCAAGGCCGGTCGGCCGAGGATCGCGTTGTAAGCGGTCGGGCAGTCCACCACCACAAAAGTGCAGTACTTGAATGTGCTCTTGGGGGTGTCCGGACACAAGGTGACTAGAAGTCTTACTTTTCCCATTGGGATAAGCGTCGTTCCATTAAACCCTGTGAGTTGGGACCCACTGGGTGAAAGGTCTCGGTCCGTCAGGCCTATTGCAATGAAGGCTTCCTTGAAGAGTAAGTTCACGGAACTTCCGTTATCAATCAAGACTTTAGCCACCACTTTATTAGCGATGGGGGTCTCTATGACCAACGGGTCATGATGAGAGAAGCGCACCGTCTTGGTGTCTTCATCCGTGAATACGATGGGTTGATCCATCAGCCGGGGCCTTTGAGCTGGGAGTTGAGTGACAGTACCGCTTTAGCTCCTTGCGAGTAGTTCCTCCAATATGGGGACCTCCGGAGATCATGGCTACTCTCCCGTTGGGTCTGGGCGGCAGACCTGGGATGTGCTGGGCATCGCCCGCGGGAGCAGCTGGAGCCAATGCTCCTGCTGCACCCCCCGGTGTTCCCTGGGGTACACCCCCTGTCGCCTAGCCTGGATTGAGGTGAGGCAGCCTATTCTTGATCCACTCATAGAGGTAGCCCAATCGGATCAGGTTTTCAATCTCGTCCTTGAGATTCTTGCATTCGTTGGTGCTATGACCAATATCGTTGTGGTACTCGCATCTTTTGCTTGGATCCCTCCGAGAGCTATCTTTGTACAACGGGTGCGGTCTCTGGTAGTGCGTATTTTGCCTAGTAGCAAAGTACACACGCTCTTGGGAGTCCGTCAGCTCCGTGTACTGGGTGTATTGGGGAGTGTACCCCCTTTTATGGCGCTTCTCCCCCGTCCGTGTGCTACCTTTGGAGGATCTCTTACTCCTCGAGCCTTGGGAAGGGCCTGCCAGGCTAGCGGTCAGAGCGGAGTGCGAGGGAGCTTGTCCATTCATCCCTGAGGGATTTCCAAAAAGGGATGAGGCTAGCGCCAAAGCCTGGCCCTGACTATACCCGGGGGTGGCAGAGAACTGTATGCCGCTTATCGGTGGAACCGCGATCGGGGCGGTACACGAGGGCGGTACTCCGGGCATGTACCCTGCTATCCCGGTGGGATAGTTTCCTCCATAGGCCACTATTTGGGCTTCTTCAAGGTTGATAAATTTTTGGACTCTCTTCTGGAAGTCCTGAAGGCTAGCAGCCCCCTCTTGTTGTAGTTCATTCCAGAAGGGAGTCCCTGTACGGATGCCTGCCTGGAGAAGCGCAAGCTGTTGTCCGTCATCAACTTTCTTAGTTTTTGAGGCCTCCTCTCGGAACCTCTTTATATAGTTTTGTAAGGTCTCGGTGGGCAGTTGCTTGATGTTAGTCAAGGCACTGACCTCCAGGTTGACCTTTCTTGCGGCGACAAACTGTCTCCGAAAATTGGTTTGTAACTTGTTCCAACAACCCACGGATCCTGGTTCCAATTTCTTGAACCATTCCTCCGCGGACCCACTTAACGTAAGTGGGAAGCACAGGCATTTTGCGTCATTGCTGACTCTCATGACCGTCATGACACGATTGAACCGTGACAAGTGGTCGCTTGGATCGGAGTTCCCGGTATAAGCGGCCATTTCGGGCATCTTAAAGTTCTTGGGGAGCTCCGCCTCCAGGATGTGCTTAGCACATGGCTCCTGGTCCTCGCAGTCTGAGTCGGAGTCATCCCCTTTTTGTCTTCGGGAGACTCGGGCAATGTCTTTTCGAAGTATGGCGAGTTCCGCCATAATTCCTTCATTCAACGTACCCGTGGAGACCGCGGGCCCGTATCTTTTTTGGTCAAGGTGATCCTGGAGGTCACCTTGATTCCCATTGATTTGATTTCTCAAATCAACGGGAGGACATCTCTGTCCTCTTCTTCCTCTACCTCCGGGCTCTTGGTGCACGGAAACGCTTTTTCGGTCCTCTCGATCCTGAGGGCCAAGACTCCCTTTTTGGAGCTTGCCTCTCTGCGGACCTTTCCCTTTAGGGAAATCTGAGCGGACCTTTCGCGGATCCTGTGCCTTTTTCTTTCGCCCAGGAGTAGAGGTAGGGTTTTTCTTTTGGTTCCCTTCAGTAGGATACCTTATGGGGCTAGGCTCCCTAGACTTCTGCTGTTGGGTACTAGGCAAGGATTCCTCTGGTTCCTTTCCGAGTCCAGCAGTCACTGCCTTGGGATGCACGTCAATGCCAGCCGCCTCCATGGCCTTTTGCATGGCCAGCATCACTTCTTGCATTTTTTTGTTTTGTGCTTTCTGGGCTTCGATCCCGGCTTCGTGATCGATAGCTTTTTTCCGGAGAAGCACCAACTCTGAGTAGCTACCTTCGTCGTAGGCATACTCATCGAGGTTTCCCTCGTAGTCATCATCAGGAATTCCTTCTTCTTCCTTAGAACCCTCGGCTGCTCTTGAGGCTACATCTTCCTCATTTGGATCTTGAGCATCTTCTAGTGGGCGAGGTTGACGAGTACTTCTAGTCTCCACCATTTTTGTGAAGTGAAGTGTACGTTTGCAGTAGCTTTCTTCAGCTCTCAATGAAAGCACCAAAATGTTGACCGAGGTTTTTCGGCAACCAATAAAATATTATAAGTTTATAGAGCGATGAGAAAACTAGAGAAGGATTTTTACGTGGTTGGGGCGTTAATGAGCCTTAGTCCATGAGTCTATCTTATTTATGGATGTACTTAATACAGAATGTATTTGGTGAATGTATCACCCTTCTAAATACAGAGAATGTTCTTGGTGAGTATTTACTCTTCTTGCTCTTATGCAGCTCAAGATTCTCGATCCCATTTAATGAGCTTTGAGGGGGTATTTATAGTGTTTTTGGTGGGGTGATCCCCAGAACCACTGTACAAGTGTATCTGTAAGTGTCCATAAAGTTGGGCATTCCCAATGAATATACCATGAGTAATGCATGGTCAAATCCCTAGGTGCTGTAGGGCTTTTATGTGGAATGTCCTTATTGTCTTTTGACTGATGTGACTCTTCACTATGTAGCCGTCGATAGACTTAAATGATCATTACTTCGTAGCTGCTGGTTGGAGGTTGTGCCGTCAGACTTTATTGCGTGTATTAGTCCCAACACGCTTCCTCCCATGCGGCATTAAATGCGACTTGATTGCTCAGGAGAAACCTGACACCCCGCGGAGATGCCTTAACGTTACTTGGGCTTTCGGGAGCATATGGGGTTCCATATGCTTTCTCCGGGAGACGTGTCCCGGATGCTGCTTCATTGTATAAAGACTTAGCAAATAACTTGGATTATAAGTTGCTTGATCCACGTGTCCTTGTCTGGTTGGTCCACGTATATTGGGCAAAATCAGGGGCAACAGTTTCAAACTGTATGGAATATGAGTTTAATATTCTGTGACCAGGATACACTTGCACTATTCTATGAACTCTTTGATGTAACTAAAACTAAGCCATCAAAAAGACACAACCACATTTTTTTAATCTATGGCATTTGATCTTGTTCATAGTGGTTTTGACAAGATCAATCTCTACAAAGAGTTAATATGCCTATATCCACTGAAAGTTGTTCATCTCATTCGCAGATGGATGTACATTCAAGGGTGGATATGAGTTTTTCGTTGTATTCTTAAAATGATAACTCTAGATTATACCTTATGCAAAGAAATTTGAAATTTTTGAAAAATTTCATTAATTTCTAGCAATGGTGGAAAACCATTAAGGAAAGTGGTTAAAGATCTTGCGAACTGATAAGGGTGGAGAAATAGTTAGTAGATATGCAGTTCAAAGATCATTAATTTGATTTTTGAATTATATCCAAACTTACCTCCCCAGAAATTTCGATTTGCATATTGATGATTAGTTACTAGTCGTTGCCTAAGTCTTTCTATGGTAATACAATTTCAGAATGATGTAATGGTTGTATACTTAATGTAAATCATTACTAGATTCATGGATGACCTAATCAAAATCTTAAGAAAAGCTAGAACTGTTAACCATGGTTTGCATGTTTGTTAGCTATTCTAAGTGATTAGGGGTGGACCATCCCATAGTCAATAAATAAGAAAGTGTTTGTTTAAACGAATACTACTTTTCTAAGATAATGACTAAGTCTGAAAATAAAGTAGAAAATAAAGGAGATATTTTTTTTTATTCCAAAAGTGTTCTATCATCCTATATGATATATGATGATCCCATTGCCTCTGTTGTCTTGTCACAACCGAAGAGGTCAATACCATTTAGTTTTCTTAGACATAATTCACAGTACCTTGTTGTAGTGGGAGAGTTTCTAGGAACTCACCTTCTTATGACTTGGAAGACACTAGTGATTAAAATCCATTGTGAGTTTAAACAAGTAATGGATTGTCAAGATAAGAAACTAAGAAGAAAAGCCAATAGAACTATGGATTAATCCATTCACATGGAGTAACCTAAAGTTTTCCATTACAAGGACATAAAAGGAAATTTTCGTTTATAAGTCTATTCAATGGACTTAACAAAACTTCCTGTTCCTAGTATTATAGGTTTGAGTTTATCTAAACCTATGGCTTGTGGTATACCTGGTAATTACTTACTCTAATGCAAGCAACTAACTTTAGTAAGATGCTGAAGCATTTTCTTTCTAATGGCAATCTATAGAAGCTTCACAACTTCTTAGACATTGATTTTATTTATCTAAGGAAAAGTCTCAACTATTCCAGAAAAGATAAAGCCATCAACAGTGAGAGGTCTTAGATATGCTTTTGTATGCCTTAGACCAGACATCTGCTGTTGAGTGGGAGTAATGAGTAGGTATCAGATTAATCCAGGAGAAGAACATTGGAAGACAATCAAGTAAATTTTAAGATTAAGAAGAGGAACTATATGTTATTCAATAAGGGTGTATTTAAAACTCTTAGACTACACCACATCAGATTTCGAGATTTGCCTTTGTGCTAGAAAATCTTCCTGATAAGATGGTGGTTACTCTGGGGGTGGAATAGTGATTTTGGAGAAGTGTAAAAACCTATCTGAAGTCTCTAGGTCTACCAGAAAGGGACTGAATGTTAAAGTTGCAGGAAAGGTACTTATTCAGTCTAAGGAAAGTTCTATACATTTTTGGCACCATTCTAAATTGCCTAAACTACTAGTGTTATTTCCTGATTGACCAAAAGTAGTTGCCAAAGGTATAGAATCCAGTATACCAAAAAGAGTAGACATATAGAGAGGAATTTCACATTATCAATGATTTTGTGATTAAGGAAGAGTAATGGTGGAGAAAAGGTTGTGTTTAATTCAACTTTTCAGATTCTATTACGAGGAGTTTACTACTACTACACTTGATTTGTATATCAAGGTGTTGAGATTATTTGAAATGCACTTTTTGTTTTATATTGGTGCAAGTGGGAGTTTGTTGGGTTTTATGCCCTAAATAAAACTCATTTCAATATAATCAGATTTACTTATTAATATAGATCAGAAAAAACATTTTATGTTGCATGGTTCACATGATTTATTTCATGATTATATGTACATAATGTATGAATTCATCTGAAACCCTTTTCACATACGTGATCCTGTTTATTGTGTTGTCAACATGTTGGAAAGTAAACATGACTATGTGAATAAAGTTTCCTAGATTTATCAGACATAGGGTTTTACTGATATGATAATCTACAACAGAGTTTACTTGCATTTGGAGAAATGCTATGTTCTTTCCAGAGCATTGGTTAAAGTAAAGCTCAGGTTGGATGCATGGAGTATGCATCGGAAGGGACCGATATTGAACTTTGACTTAGATTTATTAAACTTACCGTAATATCTATTCAAGTCAATATCGCCTAGTTGATCCTAGATCAAATGATCTTAATCCTATTATGATTAGGCTCAATCTGAAGAGGCTATTCGTGTTCATTGATTTGTTAGTTAAGCATACTTTTAGGTGAGGGTGATACGTACATTTTGGGAACACGGTAGTGCAATTGAGTGGGAGCGCTAACATAAACATGGAATCTATAGCTTCTATCTGGCGAATAGTAAGTAAAGGATGATCTCCTTCGAGCTTGACCAAACGAAAATAAATAGTGGAGTACTCATTTCACATAAGCTGAAATATCATTTATACGGGGTTAAGTGTTTTAAGAATAAAATACATTGTAGGGTGTAACGGTAATCTAATTCCTTTACAGTGTAGATCATTCATATAGAGGATCATTGATCAAATTAGGATTATAACAATGGATAACTAATGATGTGTCTATATGGTGGAACATATAGAGCATTCTATATACTGAGAGTGCAATTCTAAGTTCTATGTGTGGATTCAACGAAGAATTAATAAGTCAGTGAATTTAGGTTATAAATTCTTGATCTGCTTATTGGAAGCTCGGTTATATAGACCCATGGTCCCCTCACTAGTTGAGATAATATTGCTTGTAAGCCTCATGTAATTGGTTTTGATTAATCAATTATAATTCTCAAATTAGACTATGTCTATTTGTGAATTTTTCACTAAGTAAGGGGTGAAATTGTAAAGAAAGAGTTTTAGGGGCATATTTCTTAATTATGATACTTTGTATGGTTCAATTAATAAATATGATAAATGACAATATTATTTAATAATTATTTATAGTTATTAAATAGTTAGAATTGGCATTTAAATGATTGAATTAGAAAATTGGCATTTTTGAGAAAATCAGATGCAGAAAAGATAAAACTGCAAAATTGCAAAAAGTGAGGCCCAAATCCACATTGCATGGCCGGCCACTTTTATAGGAATTATCCTCTGATATTTTCATTATTTTAATGCCAAATAATTCAAACCTAACCCTAGTGGAATGCTATAAATAGATAGTGAAGGCTTCAGGAAATTTACACTTAACTTTCTACTTTTTCCTTCAGAGAAAAACCTGAGCCTTCTCTCTCTATAGCTAGCCGCCACCTTCTTCTCTTTCTTTCCTCTTCAATTTCGAAATTTCTTAGTGTTAGAGTAGTGCCCACACACAGCAAGTGATACCTCAATCATAGTGAGGAAGATCTTGAAGAAAGACTTTCAGCAAGAACGAGTTTCAGCACTAAAGAATTAGAGAAAGAGATCCAGGTTCAGATATTGAGAATGCTCTGCTACAGAAAGGAATCAAGGGCTAGATATCTGAACGGAAGGAGTCATTATATTCCGCTGCACCCAATGTAAGGTTTCCTAAACTTTATATGTGTTTATTTCATCGTTTTAGAAAGTTCATATTTAGGGTGTGAATCAATATACTTGTGAGTAGATCTAAGATCCTGGTAAAATAATTTCCAACAATTGACAATACTATAATCATTAACAAATTGATATGTTCTGGACTTAAATAGAATTCATACATTATGTACATATAATCATGAAATAAATCATGTGAACCATGCAACATTAAATGTTATTTCTGATCTATATTAATAAGTAAATCTGATTATATTGAAATGAGTTTTATTTAGGGCATAAAACCCAACAAACTCCCACTTGCACTAATATAAAACAAAATGTGCATTTCAAATAATCTCAACACCTTGATATACAAATCAAGTGTAGTAGTAGTAAACTCCTCGTAATAGGATCTGAAAGGTTGAATTAAACACAACCTTTTCTACACCATTACTCTTCCTTAATCACAAAATCATTGATAATGTGAAATTCCTCTCTATATGTCTACTCTTTTGGGATACTGGATTCTATACCTTTGGCAACTACTTCTTGGTTATTCAGGAAATAACCCTAGTAGTTAAGGCAGGTTGGAACGGTGCCACAGTTGTATAGAACTTTCCTTAGACTGAATAAGTACCTTTCCTGCAACTTTAACATTCAGTCCCTTTTTGGTAGACCTAGAGACTTCAGATAGGTTTTTACACTTTTCCAAAATCACTATTCCACCCCCAGAGTAGTCACCATCTTATCAGCAGACTTTCTAACACAAAGGCAAGTCTTGAAATCTGATGTGGTGTAGTCTAAGAGTTTTAAACACACCCTTATTGACTAACATATAGTTCCTCTTCTTAATCTTAAGATTTACTTGATTGTCTTCCAATGTTCTTCTCCTGGATTAATCTGATACCTACTCATTACTCCCACTCAACAGCAGGTGTCTCGTCTAAGGCATTCAAAAGCATATCTAAGACCTCTCACTGTTGATTTAAGAAATTCTTTCATGGCTTTATCTTTTCTAGAATAGTTGAGACTTTTCCTTAGATAAATAAAATCTATGCCTAGAAGTCGAGAAGCTTCTATAGATTGCCATTAAAAAGAAAATGCTTCAGCATCTTACTAAAGTAAGTTACTTGCATTAGAGTAAGTAATTACCAGGTATACCACAAGCCATAGGTTTAGATAAACTCAAACCTATAATACTAGGAACAGGAAGTTTTGTTAAGTCCATTGAATAGACTTATTAACGAAAGTTTCCTTTTATGTCCTTCTAATAGAAAAATTTAGGTTACTCCATGTGAATGGATTAAACCATAGTTCTCTTGGCTTTTCTTCTTAGTTTCTTATCTTGAAAATCCATTACTTGTTTAAACTCACAATGGATTTTAATCACTAGTTTCTTCCAAGTCATAAGAAGGTGAGTTCCTAGAAACTCTCCCACTACGACAAGCTACCGTGAATTATGTCTAAGAAAACTAAATGGTATTGATCTCTTCGGTTGTGACAAGACAACAGAGGCAGTGGGATCATCATATGTCAAATAAGATGATAGAACACTTTTTGAATCAAGAAAAATATCTCCTTTATTTCTACTTTATTTTCAGACTTAGTCATTATCTTAGAAAAGTAGTATTTGTTTAAACAAGCACTTTCTTATCTATTGACTATGGGATGGTCCACCCCTAATCACTTAGAATAGCTAACAAACATGCAAACCATGGTTAACAGTTCTAGCTTTTCTTAAGATTTTGATTAGGTCATCCATGAATCTAGTAATGATTTACTTTAAGTATACAACCATTGCATCATTCTAAAATTGTATTACCATAGAAGGACTTAGGCAACGACTAGTAACTAATCATCAATATGCAAATCGAAATTTCTGGGGAGGTAAGTTTGGATATAATTCAAAAATCAATTTAATGATCTTTGAACTGCATATCTACTAACTATTTCTCCACCCCTATCAGTTTGCAAGATCTTTAACCACTTACCTTAATGGTGTTCCACCATTGCTAGAAATCAGAAATTTTTCAAACATTTCAAATTTCTTTGCATAAGGTATAATCTAGAGTTATCGTTTTAAGAATACAACGAAAAAACTCATATCCACCCCTAAATGTACATCCATCTACTAATGGGATGAACAACTTTCAGTGGATATAGGCATATTAACTCTTTGCAGAGATTGATCTTGTCAAAACCACTTTGAACAAGATACAAATGCCATAGATTAATAAAAATGTGGTTGTTTCTTTTTGATGACTTAGATTTAGTTACATCAAAGAGTTCTTAGAATATTTCAAGTGGATCCTGGTCACAGAATACTAAACTCATATTCCATACAGTTTGAATCCATTGATAGAAAATGGTTATTAAACACTTGTGAAAGTGTAACTGTATTGTATCCTGGAATTAGAAATATAAGAAAATTTCTGTTTGGAATCTAAAATTAAAGTCAAAGACTTAAATTTATACCAAATATAATGAGTAATTCTTTCTTGGACCACCACTATTAATTTAAACTCTAAGTCAGATTTGCTCATACAAGTAGGAGATTTCTAAGATTGAGGACTTATATCATTGTGGAATAGAATTTCGGGATTATAATCATATGCGTCATTTAATTTCTGAAGAGAAAAAATAGAATGACATGAAATGATGTATAGACCATTCATCCAACGATATGTTATTGAGGTAATTCGAAATGAATAAGCTAAGAGGAATTAGGATAATTTTCGTTTATAAATAAGAATCCAACGATGCCTCGATTAGCGAGAGTCAAAGTAATCTTATTTATACAATCTTCTTGTTTCATATTGTAAAAATACTAGTTTAAGGTGTCATCAATTGATGAACAGCTAGATGTTGCATATACAATATTTATCTTTCGAGATCTAACACTATTATGTATGTGTAATGGTGAAAATCCATTAGGGATTTATCTCATTAGATAAACAAACCAAGTTAGACCAACAATGAAGATTCGAAATTAAAATACAATTTAATAACAGAAAATAACATGTTTCAATATAAATTCATACACAATTCAGAAATTATTAAACATATAGCAAGTAGGAATGACAAGTGAAAATACTAAAACATACAATCCTAAATAATTTCCAAGGTCTTCAACAAACTGATATCAGTGTCCCGTTTAGGCGAGAGTCAAAGCTACCATCCATTGAATAGAGTTGTCAGCTCATCTAAAATATTAAACATTCTAGCAACCTTTTATTCGATCAAGATTGGAATCCAGCGTTGTCCCGTTTAGGCGAGAGTCAAGGCTATTCTATCTTATGAGCTTCCACCATTGTTTCATATTTTGTAAGTCAAATACAGTCGCCACCATTAGGGTGATCCATACCATATAAAACACTTACAAAGCTACTTATCTTTCAAGATTAAACGGTGCTAACTTGCTAATGAACGTTCCTCCATTAGGGAGGATTACTCACTAAAACAAAAGCTATGTAAAACCAACAATGGAGATCGAATGTCCTAATAATAAAGTTCATTATTTAAAGTGTATTTTCTTCTAATATTTATTTTAATCAATTTATTTTAAATATATATTTATTTAATTAAAATTTCCAATTTAGAATGAAAAATTCTAAATATAAATTTTAATTTAATATTTATAAATTTTACTTAGATGGATATGAAAATAACATGAATTATTTCCATCTTAGTAATAATTTCCAATAAATATTTAGAAAAATATTCAATTTAAGTTGTTATAAAATTAATTTAAATTAATTTACAACTCAAATTTAATTTTCTATAAATATATATTGCATTTCGAAAAATTGAAGTATTTAATAATACAATTTTCGAAATTGCTTGTTAAAATAAAATAAAAATAAATCCTGAAAAAATTATTCTAATTTAATGTTGGCCCAAAATTAATTAATAAAATTAATTTACAACAAAAAATATAATTTTCCTATTTAATTAAATATATATGAAAAATTTAAAATATTTAAGTATCATGATGAAAATCAACTTGAATATTAATTTTATATTTAATTAAATACACTAGAAAAATACTTTAAGCAAAACAGATAATATCTATCTAGACTTTCATTGACTAATTAATTCATTTTCTAATTAAAGATATTTTACTTCATTTATTTTAATTAATCATTAAATTAAAAAAATCATTGATTTAAGTTGGTCCAAAATTAAAATAAATAATTTACAACTTTAATCTATTTTTCAAATAAAATTCGAAATTATGCATTTAAGAAATGCAATTTCGAAATTGTGAAAAAAGATTAATAAAATAAAATAAAATATATTTTGAAAATTATTCAAATTTAAGTTATATGAAATAAGATTTCAAACTTAAAATAATTTTCAATTTTAATTAAATAACATGAAAATAATAATATTTAAGTATCATAATGAAAATCAACTTAAATATTTAAATTTTCAATTTAATTAAATGTATTAAATTCAAGAAATAAATAATTAAGTATAGAGAAGACTTAATTATTAATTCTAATTTAATACTAG
The DNA here is from genome assembly GCF_029168945.1 of Cannabis sativa. Lineage (NCBI taxonomy): Eukaryota > Viridiplantae > Streptophyta > Magnoliopsida > Rosales > Cannabaceae > Cannabis > Cannabis sativa. The sequence continues at coordinate 65,587,694 of NC_083602.1, forward strand.
TAAAAATATACTTAACTTAGATTGTACCAAAATTAATTATTAAACAATTAATTTCACAATCTATGATATTTTCCTAATTAAATATTAGAAAAAATAACTAGTTCTAGAAATAACTATCTAGAATAATTTCATTTACTAAGTATTTTTCTAAAATTAACTTTAAAATATTAAATGAAAAATTAAATTTCATATATTTTAAAAGTTAATTATGTTGCTAATTCAATTTTAATTAGGTTAGACTAATATAATTAACCTAATACAATTATTTAAATAAGGCAAATGGGCCTTCACAATTGGGATAGTTCATGTGAGGGGGAGCTGGGTTCAGTATGTCGTACCCACTTCTATTGGCCCCCAACTCTCACACAAGGCTCAAAAGAGAGGAATTTAACCTTTAAATAAACAATTGTTATTCATTGAATAAGCCCAAATCTAATTGGGCCTAACTAAATTTACTTATGTCAAAATTTATTTTAGCAACCTAGTCCATTTACTTAGTAAAACTTAAAAGGGCTTCCTGTATGCATCTAAGCCCAATAGCAAACATATAGGCTCACACAGGTCAAAAGATTTGGATGGGCCCTATCATGTTACTAGGTTTACACATATGAAAGAAATTGCAAAATTTACCTGTTGCAAATTATTTATAAGATCTTTTGACAATTGGACTATGATTAAAATCAAATCATTGGATTTGTCAACAAGTTAATCATAGCAATTTAGATCAAATAAATAATAGGTTTGTAAAAAACATTTGAATACATAATAATATCTGGAAAGTAAGCTAAAATATCTCAATTTTAAAATTTAAAATAAAATTAAATTTTAAAATAAATATCTTAACTAGAATTCAAATTTAGGTTGCTAGAGAATATTTGAAAAAATTTAAAATTCAACAAACTCCTAAATTTCTTAAATTCTAACGAAAAATCAAAAATATCTAACCAATTTTTCAAATATAAAGTTTATTCAAAATTTAAATTTGTTTAAAATTTCTAATAAGATAATATAATATAATATCTTGAATTTTAAATTTAGATATTTTATTATATTCTGAGTCTTATAATTTAATAAATTTAAATATTACATAAATAAACTAATTGAAAAATAATATATTTTATATGGTTAGAATATTTAAAAAAAAAAATAAAATAATAAGTTTGAAAAATTTATGGTTTGAAACCCTAAAATATCTAGTCAAACTAAACTAACCAATTTTTCAAAATAAGATCATTTAAAATTTAATAAAAAAAAATAATATCTGATCTTATAATTAAAAAAAAAAATAATCTAAAATTTTAAAAATAACCATAAGTCTCCTTTGTGAGAAATCAAATTTTCAAAATTCAAAGCCTACTAATATCAGAAACTAATTTTAATTAATTAAAAAATTAATTTTATTCTGAAAATTAGATTTTTAATTGAAAAATTAGATTCTACACAAAATTCTACCAAAATTTGGCTTTTGTTTCAATGAAAAACGATTTTTGAATCAAAAGTTATGACGAAAACAAGTTTGAGGCACAGGGGTAGATTGGCCGAGGAACAAGGCTGCGTGCAGCCTCATTTGACCGAGCATGCTCGGACACGCATGTTGTCTGAAGCATGTTTTTCCGAAAAAATAATTTCAGATCGAAATAAAAAATATTTCAGTAACATACATTGCGATTTCTAAACTATCATCAAATAAGCACATAAACCACATGAAACCATCCAAATCAACACATAACATCGTTTTAATTCATATTTCATGAAAGTAAATCATTACAATGGCTCTGAGGCCAGTTTTGGGATATATTTTACCAGGATCTAGATTTACTAACAAGTATGTTTCATTAACATCCTAATATGAATTCTAAAACAATGAAATAAACACATATAAAGTTTACGAAACCTTACATTGGGTGCAGCGGAATATAATGACTCCTTCCGTTCAGATATCTAGCGCTTGATTCCTTTCTGTAGCAGAGCATTATCAATATCTAAACCTGGATCTCTTTCTCTCCTTCCTTCGATGCTGAATCTCGTTATTGTTGGTTGATTTTCCACAGTCTTACACACTATGATTGAGATACCACTTGATGTGTGTGGGCACTCACTCATTCACTCAAGGAATTCAAAAATTTAGAGAAGAAAAGAGAAGGGAAGAGGTTCGTCCTATAGAGAAAAGATAGAGGGTCAGTTTTCATCTGACAGAAGTTCACAAAGTTAAGTGTGAATGAGAGCCATCACTATCTATTAATAGGTAACCACCTAGGTTTAAGTTAGAATTATTTGGCATTAAAATAATGAAAAAAATAAATGATAAAACCCTATAAAGTGTGGCCGGCCATGGGCTTGGATAATGGGCCTCACTTATGCAATTTTGCTGTTTTATCATTCCTGCATCTGATTTTCTCAAAAATACCAATTTTTAAATTCAACCATTTAAATGCCAATTCTAATTATTTAATGACTAAAATTAATTATTAAATAATATTGTCATTTAATATATTTATTAATTAGACATATAAAGTCTCTTAATTAATAAACAAACCTAGAATCTCTTTTCTTTACAATTTCGCCCTTGCTTAGTGAAAATTCATAAACTAGACATAGTCTAACTTTAGAATTATAATTGATTAATCAAAATCAATTAACTGAGTCTTACAAGCAGTATGATCTCAACTAGTATGGGGACCATGGGTCTATATATCCGAGCTTCCAATAAGTAGATCAAGAATTTATATCTTAAATTCACTGACTTATTAATTCTTTGTTGAATCCACGCATAGAACTTAGAATTGCACTCTCAGTATATAGAACGCTCTATATGTTCCACGATATAGACACGTCATTAGTTATCCATTGTTATAACCCTAATGTGATCAATGATCCTCTATGTAGATGATTTACACTGTAAATGGATTAAATTACCGTAACACCCTACAATGTATTTTATACTTAAAACACTTAACCCTGTATAAATGATATTTCAGCTAAGTGAAATGAGATCTCCACCATTTATTTTCGTTTGGTTAAGCTCGAAGGAAATCATCCTTTACTTTCTATTCGCCAGATAGAAGCTATAGATTCCATATTTATGTTAGCGCTCCCACTCAATTGCACTACCGTGTTCCCAAAATGTACGTATTACCTTGACCCAAAAGTAGGCTTAACTAACAAATCAAAGAACATGAATAACACTCTTGAGATTGAACCTAATCATATCAGGATTAAGATCATTTGATCTAGGATCAACAGGTGATATTGAATTGAATAGATATTACGGTAAATTCTAATATATCTAATCAAAGTTCAATACCGGTCCCTTCCGATGTATACTCCATACATCTGATGCTGGTAAACTTTGCCAATGTCCTGGAAAGGACATAATACTTATCCAAGGTGTAAGAATACCTATCGCTGATTATACCATGTCAGTCTAAATCTAGTGTTCTGACAAATCAGGGAATAAACTTTCGAACATATAATTAAGATTATATTCCACTGTGTTGACAATACTATAATCATTAACAAATTGATATGTTCTGGACTTAAATAGAATTCATACATTATGTACATATAATCATGAAATAAATCATGTGAACCATGCAACATTAAATGTTATTTCTGATCTATATTAATAAGTAAATCTGATTATATTGAAATGAGTTTATTTAGGGCATAAAACCCAACATGTTAGAGTAGTGGACGTTGGACAAAAGGTAGTTTACTTTTTTTATGTGCGCCTTTCCAAGGCCTGACACATGGTAAAGACCCCAGATTTTGTGGCATTTGGTGCTAGAGAAGCACCACGTCGGATTGGTCCCGAAAGGTCGGTGCTCCGAGACATCCATTCGACTACTCGCTTCGAGATATCCTTAGGGGTACCTGTTTATCCGTCCGCTGATGCGTGATAATTTGCTTATATGTTAACCTTCTAGATTCATCTTTTTGGCTTTACCCATAACAAAGTCTTGGTTAAATCTAGACTTCAGTCTGGTTCAATTCTTGGACTATTTCGTTGACTTATTTGGGCCTTATGAATGGGCCTACAAGCAGATTTGAAATGATAATAGGCCTAAAAAGTTCAGAAGGCATGATCTGGTACATGTTAAAGTTTAGTGCAAAGATCCTAAATAGCATAAATGATATATTTGGCAATGTATAGTGATAAAAGAAAATTTGAGTTATTTTCCTACAAAATTTAAAACATGATCATTTAGTTACTTAATACACAATTAAGGGCTATTTTACTCCAAGCCCTAAAGGTAAATAAGTACAATAAACCAAAACAAAGTTTAAAAATGTGTGGAAAAATTATGTCTAAATATGTAGAAACGAATAAATAAAACTCAAGATATATACTAGTTCAAGTTTGATAGATCGATGTGATCTATGACTCTACTTCAGTTCTGAAACACAACACTAATCTTTCTAGAATAGGTACAATACAGTCGAGACGAGATTTTCTGTTGAGTTCTCATAAAGTGTTTCAACTCTCACACTTACACCCAAGAATTTTCTTTATCTACAGAAGATTCTTCTTACAAAACTCAAACCCAATCTCTCTCTTTTCTCTGCACCTCTCTCTCTACCTCTCAATATTTCTCTCTCTCAAACCCTCAATCTCATCTCAATTTTGCACGTAATCCCGTGTTATTCAAATGACAAAGTTAAGGTGGTATTTATAAATTTAGAATCAAGATCTTAAAGTTAATGGCTGCAAGAAACAAGGTTGTTAAGTTAGTTAGAAATAACTAACTTAGCCAACTCCTCTTTGAGCAAAGTCTCCACGTCAACTTAAGTACCATGGCCTCCGAGAACATGTATGAGCTTCCAAACTCATGGACCAAGTATACTCACTAAAGGCACTTCCGAATAGGACTAAATCTACTATAGTCGACTATTGGAATCTACCATTCTATGAGGGATAACTGGCAAGCTGGAACTTCTTTCCAGGAAAGAGCTAGCTATCTTGAGAACAAGATTCGGAGTGGATAGTCATTTAGGAACTCCCTATCGAGATCGATAACAGCGAGTGAACAACTTCTTAGAACTAACGTTTGCAGAGTCTTTTTCATTTAGAGGAACTGTTATAGTGAGATTTTCTCACCTAGAAACTCGAGACCAGTCTCCTATGAAAATGACACGTGTACTCACTCTCCTCAGGGAAAGATGAGATGCCATTGAGTATTTGAGTGACTCCTCGAGTATAAACCTCCCCTGGACTAGATTCAGCGAGATGATGCAGCCATGAAAAATTCTAGTCGCATTCGTACTGCTCGCATAGGGTAGGACCAAGGTGTTGGGTTTTATGCCGTAAATAAAACTCATTTCAATATAATCAGATTTACTTATTAATATAGATCAGAAATAACATTTAATGTTGCATGGTTCACATGATTTACTTCATGAATATATGTATATAATGTATAAATTCATCTGAAACCCTTTTCACATACTTGATCCTGTTTATTGTGCCGTCAACACATTGGAAAGTAAACATGACTATGTGAATAAAGTTTCCTAGATTTATCAGACATAGGGTTTTACTGATATGATAATCTACAACAGAGTTTACTTGTATTTGGAGAAATACTATGTTCTTTCCAGAGCATTGGTTAAAGTAAAGCTCAGGTTGGATGCATGGAGTATGCATCGGAAGGGACCGATATTGAACTTTGACTTAGATTTAATTAAACTTACCGTAAAATCTATTCAAGTCAATATCACCTAGTTGATCCTAGATCAAATGTTCTTAATCCTGTTATGATTAGGCTCAATCTTGAAAGGCTATTCGTGTTCTTTGATTTGTTAGTTAAGCCTACTTTTAGGTCAGGGTGATACGTACATTTTGGGAACACGGTAGTGCAATTGAGTGGGAGCGCTAGCATAAACATGGAATCTATAGCTTCTATCTGGCGAATAGTAAGCAAAGGATGATCTCCTTCGAGCTTGACCAAACGAACATAAATGGTGGAGTACTCATTTCACATTAGCTGAAATATCATTTATACGGGGTCAAGTGTTTTAAGGAATAAATACATTGTAGGGTGTAACGGTAATTTAATCCCTTTACAGTGTAGATCATTCATATAGAGGATCATTGATCACATTAGGATTATAACAATGGATAACTAATGATGTGTCTATATGGTGGAACATATAGAGCATTCTATATACTGAGAGTGAAATTCTAAGTTCTATGCGTGGATTCAACGAAGAATTAATAAGTTAGTGAATTTTAGTGCTAAATTCTTGATCTACTTATTGGAAGCTCGGTTATATAGACCCATGGTCCCCCCACTAGTTGAGATAATATTGCTTGTAAGACTCATGTAATTTGTTTTGATTAATCAATTATAATTCTCAAATTAGACTATGTCTATTTGTGAATTTTTCACTAAGTAAGGGCGAAATTGTAAAGAAAGAGTTTATAGGGGCATATTTGTTAATTATGATACTTTGTATGGTTCAATTAATAAATATGATAAATGACAATATTATTTAATAATTATTTATAGTTATTAAATAGTTAGAATTTGCATTTAAATGGTTGAATTAGGAAATTGGCATTTTTGAGAAAATCAGATACAAAAGGTGTTAAAATTGCAAAATTGCAAAGCCCAAGGCCCAATCCATTAAAGGCATGGCCGGCCACCTATTGTAGCATTTTAAATTGATTTTTTCATTATTTTAATGCCATATAATTCAAATCTAACGCTAGTGGAATGCTATAAATAGATAGTGAAGGCTTCAGGAAAATTACACTTTCTTCAGACTTTCTGAATCAGAAAAAACTGAGCCTTCTCTCTCCCTATCTTTAGCTGACCACTCTCTCTCTTCTTCCTTAGAATTTCGAAATCCTTAGTGTATGAGTAGTGCCCACACACATCAAGTGATACCTCAATCATAGTGAGG